>NC_136484.1:145834975-146544975 GCF_053919585.1 Euprymna scolopes | reverse complement strand
GGATCAAACCCGGAGTCATGAGTAAAAGTAGGAAAATAAAGTGTGAAAAAAAAACAAAAAAAAACATCTGCAACGTTAACAGTTCGGCCACCAAGAAAAGTTTATTCCAGCTGTTTAGGAAAAAAAATCAACAAAAAAAAAACGACTACGGTAGGTCGGCGCGAATGTGAAAATATAATGTGAATTGTCCAGCACGCTAACCACTACGCCACAGAGCACTGCAGCTTAGTTTAGTGATTTTAAATAACTTCACATGAAAGAACTACGAAGCCAAACCGGTGTTCTCTTCTCAACTGTTTCTTGTGAACGATCCCCAAACGGTGTTAAGTAGTGGCAGGGGGAGGAGGAATTTATTAGAGAGAAAATATTTTACCACTTCCATTGATCTTAACCGATTTTGGCCGTGACTTCTCAGCAGAAAAAGTATAGAAATCTAAGATTATCGAGGAATTTGAGAAATAATAAGCCTATAACACACCTCAGATATTGTTCTGCCGTTTGTGCATATTATATTTGCATGAAATATCTTGATTTTTAATCCTATTAATGTCAAAATCCGACGGGAAAAAATGAGTTCATTTTATTTATATAGAGATTAATCTCTACACATGCTACAGCTATTAAAATATATGATGCATTAATCTCTACACATAGTACAGCTATTAAAATATGATGCATTAATCTCTACACATGCTACAGCTATTAAAATATGATGCAGTAATCTCTACACATGCTCCAGCTATTAAAATATGATGCATTAATCTCTACACATACTACAGCTATTAAAATATGATGCATTAATCTCTATACATGTTACAAAAAATTTTGACGCATTGAAAGACACATAGAGAAAATACTCCAATAAAGATGTATATTTGTTTTATTTATGTAACAGAGCACAAATGTACATATGGCAACTGTATGCAAACGACTGAACCATGTGCGAGATGACATCACAGCAAGAAAAAGAGAAAAGGATTATAAAAAGAACATGTTTGCAGACTGATGATTATATTAGGTTTCGCTCATCTTGCCATATTAATATACATATTTTATACATAAATTCTTCATAAAATTTTCAGTTCATTCTTTCAAATTTTAATTTACTTATTTGAAAAACTAATTGTTAAAATCAATTTTTGATTTGGTAACATGTTCATATCTAGATTTTTGAAGTCTCAGATGTGGTAACCTGAAAGGGTTTCCTGCTTTGAATTGTGCTAATTTCAAATGTAGAAATATCAGACCAGTCAGAAAAAAATCAATAAAAACATCCTAATGTATGCAATCTTATATAATTTATTGCAAGTTAAACACTTTAGTTCCTAATAGATATGTTATATTCACACTGTGACTGAATAAATTGGTTAAATATATCAGTTCAGTAACTTTTGATTGTCGTAAAGCACTCATACTTATAACCAATATAAATAAGTAACCGTTACTTATAGCTTGATTAAGAGAACATATACAGCATCATCACGTTGACATACTGGTTCTCGTTAGGTCACCAAAGATAAGCAACGTTCAGCCTGGTCAGTAATAGATGAGTAATGGTTTGAGTATACCAGGCACTGTATGTAGGAAGACATCAACACCTTCCTGTAAGAATTGCAACGACTGAACATCGTCATCTCTCTTAATCAGGATATATATATAGCTGAATGAATTTAATATTCCCTTGACACTTCCTCCTTCAGAGGAAGCCCGTTCAGAACACATAAGATGAATAGTGCTGGCATACATACAAGGTGCCTTAAGTTTCCAGACTTTTTTATACAGGCATTTAAAATTGTCGTAGATTCTTGAAAATTCAGTATGTTATTGTTATATATCTACTGAGATGACTGACCAATTTTTATGATTTCAGGTTCAAATAAACAGATACAGCAGGAATTGGAATACACCCTACAAAAGCCTGATTGTCACAGTTGGTGAATTTCAAAAATGCAATCTGGACGTGAGGACACTTTAGAAGAACAATATGCAATAAAATTCTGTTTTAAACTTGGAGAAAATACCACAGAAACGTATAGAATATTTCAGACTGCTTTTGGACCATCTTGTATAAATCAAGCATAAGTTTTTGAGTGGCATAAGAGATTCAAGGAAGGCAGGGAATCTATGAAGGATGGTGGGAGGAGTAAGAAAATTAGAAAACCAGAGTTGATTGGCCAAATAAAGAATTTCATGAATAAATGTGTCTATAGAGACAATAAGTGCATAGTTTGATGTCAGTGTGGGAAGTTTACATACAATTATTCATAAGGAACTGAAGATGCAGAAGATTTGCACAAAGTTTTCCCAAGGGTGCTCAGAAAAGATCAGAAAGAAAGACGTTGTCATGACAGAAGGAAGATGGCCGAGCAGATCGATTCAGATTCCACAGTTCTTGACGTTCTGGTAACCTGTGATAAAGCTGGATCTACTGCTATGGCCCAGAGACCAAGAGACAGAGTACCTAGTGGAAGCATGCTGGCTCTCCCAGACAGAACAAATTCATTCAGAAACTTATGATGATTCCTTTTTTTGATAACATAAGCATGATCTACATGCACTGGGTTCCCACTGTCAACAAGGAATACTATGTTAAGGTTCTAAGGGAGTTCAGGTAGAGATTCCATTGGAAGAGGCCAGCACTTGTCAAATCTGACCAGTGGCATTTTCACCAGGACAATGCACACGCCCACAACTCCATCCTTGTCACAGACTATTTGACCAAGATGGGCATCAAGACAGTTCCTCACCCTCCCTATAGTCCAAACCTTGCTTCCTGTGACTTTTGGTTATTCCTTAAGCTCAAGGAAAACCTTAGAGGCTGTCGTTATGAGACAATTGAAGAGATGAAAGAGGCTGTGACTAGGGTCATCGACATGCTCACACAAGAGGAAGTCTATGGGGTCTTCCAGAAGTTGTTGGGATGGTACAGCAAGTGAATTGCAGCCGGAGGAGATTATTTTAAAAGGGACTAAAGTTTTATGCGTGTACTATCAATAAAAGTGCCCATAAAAAAAGTATGGAAACTTATTGAGAGCACTGCATACATACTTGCATGATGAGAGTTCTTCCTTATTACTTTAGTAAGCAATGTTAGTATTTCAAATCAATATAAATAGTTAACGATTACTTACGATCTGATTAATGGCACATATGTAGAACATGGCTGGTGAAAGAGAATGTCCCAGTTGACAATAGAAATGAGAAAGATATATTTATAATTCTAAAACAAACTATTGCTCTAAACACTTTCTCACACCTGAGATCATACTCTTCTTTGACAAATTTACTATCAGACCATGTATGGAGTATTGTCATATTTTAGCTGGTGAATACATGTCCCATTTGAAGGTTTTTAATAAGGTGCAGAAATATATATGTAATTTGATTGGCCCCCATCCTTTTTTCTTCCCTGCAACCTCTCTCTCTCACAGACATGATGTTGTTAGTCTCAGTCTTTTCTATAAATACTATCATGGTATGTGTTCTTCAAAATTGTCTGATTTATTTTCTGCTTCATTTGTTCCAGCTCAACTTTTGGTCTAGTAGTCTCAATAAATTCATTGTTTTGATAACTTAGTATAATACAGTTTCCTATTCAAGTAGCTTCTATCCAAGAAATGCAAGCTGTAGGAACTCTCTTCCTACAGACTGTTTTTTGTCCTACCTATAGCCTGGTCAATAAGTATCTCCTGTATTTTCAATAATCATTTTTCATTATGGTTAGCTCCTGACATCATGTGGCTTCACACTTTGTCTGGTGCAATTTTCATAAATATCTCTTTAAGGTGAGCTTGTTGGTTTGTAGAGAACCTAACAGCCACCTTGCATGATTAATAGTCACCAAACTTATGCAAAATATTGATCAGGATCTAAGTTTTAAAAAAAGATTTAATTTTGGCATATCTAAATCAATAATCAAGGTCACAAAAAAGTTGAAAGCAACACCTTTAGTGATAATTTTAATCATGTTTATCAGAAAATCTCACTATGAGGTCCAATTATATGATCTTACAAGGGGCATGCAATAAGTAATGCCCCTGACCCACTTCCAGTTGTCTGATTTAGCTGAAATTTTGCATGTGCAATGATTTATATCTCTACGGGTTATGTGGCAAATTACAGTTCTGAACTAATTGTGGTTTCTGTTTTACAGATGTTTGAACTGAGTCAGGTGTGAAATGGAGCCTGTTGAATGTTGAGCAGTGATCTGGTTTTTGTATTTGAAAGGATGCACACCACAGGAGGCTTTTGATGAAATGAAAGAAACTTATGGTGATAATGTCACATCATATGACCTTGTAAAATGCTGGCATCATGAATTCAAACATCGCCGGAAGTCTGTGAAAATAGCTCCCAGACCTGGTCGCCCCCCCCCCCCGCTTCTGTCATTGATGAGGTATCTGTCCGTCAAGTTGAGGCTGCCATTTTGGAAGATCGGTGCATTACTATTCGCCAAATAGCCCAAGATGTCAAGATTAGTACAGGATCTGTGGAAACTATCATTCATGACCATTTGCATATGCATAAGGTGTCCCAGGTTGCTTACACCATTCCAGAAGCGAGAACGAGTTGAGTGCTCGAGGATGAATTTGGAGATGTGCCAAGAAGATGAGTCAAAGTTTTTCAAAAGACTGATTACACAGGATGAAACCTGGGTCCATCACTATGATCCAGAGACCAAAGCCCAGTAAATGACAGTGGAACCACTTGGACTAACCACCTCCAAAGAAGGCAAGGGTGCAGCCCTTCGCTGGCAAGGTCATGCTCATAGTCTTCTGGGACCAAGACGGAGTAGTGATGACAGATTTCCTGGCAAAGGGTACCACAATTACAGGAGACTATTATGCTTCACTTTTGAGGAAATTAAGGGAAGCTATCAGAATCAAGAGGTGGGGCAAGATCAGTAAAGGTACCCTCCTCCTGCAGGACAACGCTCTGGTCCACAACTTGCATGTTGCCAGATCAGAAGCGCAGGCGTGTGGTTATGAAATCCTTCCCCATCCTCCCTACTTTACTGACCTTGCACCCTCTGACTTTCACCTCTTTCCAGCCATGAAGTTGTTTTTGAAAGGAAAGCGTTTCCCAGATGATGCAGCCTTGATTTCTGAAGTCACGTCTCCAGAGCTGCATTAAACGATGGGAGAAATGCATAACTCTGGGTGGTTCCTATGTAGAGAAAGACTAATAACTGTGCAAAGTTTTGTTGCTCTACTGCTATGCGAAGTGGGTTAGGGGCATTACTTATTGCACGCCCCTCATAACCTTGAAGATTTTGTTCACCATCAAAATCATGACAGAATTTCAACATTCGTTTTGTTTTATTTTATTTTTTTAATTTGATGTGTAGGTCTAATACTATTTGATAATAGAAAACCACCATACAAAATTTCAGTGCAATCAGAGAAATACTTTTTGATTTATCAACCTTTCCATGGCATAACTTTATAAAGTCTCACAACTGACTTATATTTTGTGTCATATATATTTTCATCTGACTGGTAAAGAAATAGAGCATATAAAAAAATATCTGAACACTGAAAAATGTTGATTTAATATATTTTAAATTTACTTCAAATCATGTAGATGTATTTTTGATACAAAATTAAATACTACAAAGAAAAAAAGATACTTTCAAGCATAAAATCATGAATAAAAAATTCCTACATTGTATATGCACACACACACACACACATATATATATTAGCAGGGGGCACCTGGCTTTATCCGGTTGTAAAATATGCTTAAATATAATTCATGCAGTTACAGAGCCAATTCTCGATTGAATATAACTGATTTCAAAAGTAAAACAAAAATTACTTGGATGCTATCAGCTGGAATTAAAAACAAAACATTTAGCGCTTCAATCGCATTCCCTACCGATAGATAGATAATAAAGATTTAAAATTAGCCACTTCAAGTTATGTTATATTAAGATCCTACAATTTGAGAGTATAAACAACACTATTGTTAAAAAAAAGATACTTTATATAATGAAACAAAATATTAAATGAATGCAGAATGTAACGCTTTTTTGTCTGCAGAGCTACCTTTTTTCTTAGTCCTCATCAAGAAATTAAATGCTGCATACGTTTTGAATATTATAGATATCTTGGTTGTAAGCCAAAACAATTGTATGCTGCAAATAAAAAATCTGATTTTTCTAGTGAATTTGCAAGAATTATTTGTGTTATTTAAAATTTGTGTGATCTAAAATTTAAAATAAAGCACTTATTTTAAAAGTGGTGAGAAAATGTTACATAATTGAAAAAAGAATTATTAATTAATAAAAATCTAAAATGTATTAATCTGTCATTTACCATGAAACTTCTGTGTAAAATTCAATGCAATCATTTTTATCCTAAAGTCATTAGATTATGAATAAAGAAAGAAAAAAAAAAAAAACAGTTACGATTCATGACTCTACAGTCTCCGTTAAAATACACCCGTTCTTTGAAAAGCTGAACAGTAACACAAATGCCAAGAAAATAATCCGATAGATATCCGGGATAAAATTGTGAAGTATGAAACAATGTTATAAAAAAAACAACATGGCAATATGTAAAAATCTATTATATAAAAATAGAAAGAGTCTGTCACAATTACAAAACTACCAAAAACGCTTATCAAAATGCATAGGTCAAGTAAAGAAAGCATTAATTAGAGACACAAACAAATGACATTAAACTTCGGATGAGCTGTAAAGATCCGTTGTTCCAGGAGTAAATTTGGTCCAAGGGACAAGTATTAGTTGTGAACTTCTATAAATGTGGTTGTTTTCATTTAGTTGTGTGTATCTGTTTTTTTTTTTTTTTTTTTTTTTACACAGGCATCACCATATTATCAAGGCCAAGAGGCCACTCAAGGATAAGGGTTAAAGAGTGTATAGTAGAAATTGGACAATATAGTAATCATTAGTAATGAAAATTCGGTAAATTTATTAACTTATATGGAACGGCTCATCAAGAACTTATTTACGTTAGACTTGAAGACAACCATATTGTAGTCAGCCGGAAAGTAGGAAAACGGAAGACAATTCCACAGGCGTGCAGTTCTAAGAAAGAAGCTTTGTTCATGGAATCTACGTTTAGGTTTAGGCACAGATAAAGAGTGGGGGGAATTATTGATAGTGTTTTCAGCTAGACGAGTGTTTCTTGTGAAAGTTTGGCGAGGGGGGACCATAGACTGAAGCTCAGTCTAACATTTTCCATGAAAATAACGATACATCAGAGACAAACTCGCAACATTACAGCATATGAACCCCATTGGGGGGGGTATTTGATACAGAATTCAATGATTTTAGTAAGTATTTATGCTTCAAGTTTTTAATATCTTTAAATATTCATAAATTAAATTGTCATATAGGCATATATTTTGTAAATATTATTTGCACTATTCAGACCAGTCATTTTAATGTTAAAATACATGAAAGCAAAACTGCATGGTAGTCAAGTAATGGAACTCTTTCTTTAATCTATGAGGTTCGAGTGCTGTCAGCCATGACTAGGTAGAAGTTCTAAGTAATTTGCAATTGTAGTTTTAGTGCTACTTGCATTGAGAATTGAACCTTTAACCTCCAGAAGAGTGAAACTTACAATTGAAATTTATCAAGTCCTTTATACATTACACCATGGGTAATGGCACAGTGAATAACGGAGGCTGAAGATTACAATGACTGAAATGTGAAAATAACACTCAAGATTAGAAGAGTAGCCTGAATAATCCAAATAGGAATTATCAATCCTCATCTCAAATATTCAGAAACATTTTGTAAATAATTTGCAAATGATAAAAATTGATCATCACAAAAAAAAATCTTTGATAAATAATTACATATAACATTACTGATGTTATTATTAATAACAAAATATTTTTATGATGATATTAGAAGTGAAAGAAATTCTTATCTTTCATATGTGATTATTTTTTCCTTTTCTTTTTATTATTATCAGTGAAATGAGCCAAACACATATGTTCACTTTTAGTATATATATATATATATATATATATATATATATATATATAATTCTATTATTACATAGATGTATTAAAAGAATTTAATCAATATGATTAATGAAGCTTCTTGAGATATTGCAACCTTTAAAAAGTAGTTTGATAATTTCCAGTGCTTCGAAAAATACAAAACCAATAAAACTACATTTGTCAAATTAATTAATGAAGGGTAAAAGTGCATAATTTATTCAATTTACAATAAAGGTGTGTAATAAATCAGATTTTAATCGGAATATTTACTTAAATCAATAAAAGAACATCCTCTTCCATCCAAATATAAATTGATCTAAGTAATAAATTAAATTGACGTAAGGTATGGAAGTAGGTCACATATTGTCTCAAAAAATAATAGATTCAGGTTTTACATTTTCAGTATTCACATGATCATTCTGATTATTATTCCTATTATTTTTTAATTTTTACAAGGGAGCCATTGTTTATTAAGGGCCAAGGTCACTTGAGGATAAGGGTTAATGAGTTTTAGATGGTCAGTAAGATGCCACCATAATGATCGGTAGTAGTGGAAATTGGATAGAATTTGATTATTTAAGAGGACAGCTCAACAAAAACTTGTTTACATTAAACTTAAAGACAACCACGTTATATTCAGTTAGGAAGCAGCCTTGTGGTATAGAGTTCCACAAGTAGGAATTTCTAAGAAAAGAAACTTTGTTCATGAAATTTGTGTTTAATTTTAGGCACAAATAAAGTAGAAGAAATTGTTGACAGTGACTGCATCTAAATAAGTGTCTGTTGTGAATATTTTGTACGGGGGGGCATAGATTGAAACTCAGTCGAGCATCTGTTATGAAAATAATGATAGAGCAGAGATAGACTTGCGACGTCTCTTCTGTGAGTAAAAATTTGTAAAGAGGCAATAATTGAACCATCATCAAAAGTTGCTGTTGCCACTTTTAAATGAATATATGTAGTTATTAAATGAAGATAAAATAAGTTTGATATATGTATAGTATAATCATTGTTCAAGTAATTTTCTAGTGTATTTTTTATCATTCACATTGAATTACAAGAACACCTGTCCCATGATGGGTAAAATGAAGTCCTGAACAGAAAAGTTTTGCACAGTTTATGACTGTCTTACAAAGATAAAAATCAAGAGATAATGATACTAAACATTATATATTCCATTGTTACTTTGATTTTAACAAAGATAAATTAAATTATTTTGATTCTAGAAAATGTCTAAGGCTTAAGCTTAAGAAAGATTCAGGGAATCTTGCTTAATTGGTGTCTAATGACTTTGGATTAAATTCAATGCAAATCTGATACATTTATATTTTTATATAGGAGATTGTGCCTATATATGCTCCTTAAAAACCTTTAAAGTAGTCAAAGAAAAGACTGAAATTTTGGGAATATGTATTAATGTTTAATATCTACATGAAATATATAAATTATGTTTCTGAAGATAAGTATTTGTTATTCCTATTATTTGGATTCATTGAACTACTGCTCTCATCTTGAGTGTCATTTTCACGTTTCACTTGATGTAACCTTTAACCTTCTTCATGTGTATCTTGTCTGCAATGGCCATGGTACAGCGATTACAATACTTGGAAAAATCAATTGTGAAAGTGATATTCTCCTGAAAGTTGAAGGTTCAATTCTCAGTGTGAGCGGCCAAAAATACAATTACAAATTCTATTAATTTATTTATTGCGGACTATTATTCTCATCTTTATTAGTTGTTGTTTCAGGACGTTTCGACCAACTATTCCTCTGGCCGACGGCAGTTTGGAGATTCAAAGGTCCTATCCATCGCGGTTACCACCTGACGAAGGCCAGAAGAATAGTTGGCCGAAACGTTGTGAAACAACAACTAATAAAGATAAGAGTAATAGTCCGCAATAAATAAATTAATATAAATAATACTCATCCCAATAATGAATTTGAATTAAAATAATATATAATTACAAATTACTTAGGACCTCTATCCAGTTATGGCTAAGGGAACGAGAGCATGCTACTCTCGTGAAGTAAACAAAGGGTTCCATTCGAAATTTTCTTCAAATTCCCGAGTTTGACAAGATACACCTGAAGAAAGTCGGAGGTTACATCAACCGAAACACTGTGAAAATGACACTCAAGATGAGAACAGTAGTCTTATGAACCCAAATAATATATATATATATATATATACATATATCTAAAGCAACATTGAACCTGGTCAAAACTGAAATGCATGACTAGTTGAGGATTCCAAGTGTGTGTGCTCTCTGCTTATCCTAACATCGTTTCCAATCATCATGGACTTCTCCTTGCCACTGGACTTTAGTGCCAATTTAGGACAGGAGTAATTTAAGATTGTGCAACCCTTGTCTCATAATTACACTCACAGACTGAATGGAGATGATGAATATCTATATTAAAATTTTTCAAATATCAGTGTTATCTGAATTTTCACAAAGGCCTCCATTTGCTTTTCACACCCTTTGCATAAAACTAAATCAAATAAAATATGGCACATTTTATTCACTCAGCTGTCTAGTAGCTGTGTTCTAAAATTCATAATGATCTGTTAGTTTAGGAGTGAATCCTGTAGATACAAACATACAAACATATATACATGTTTTGTATCATTTCAATTATTTGGACTAACGTTCACATCTGGAGTGTTATTTATACAATGTTTCGGATGGTATCTGACCTTCAGATGTATCTGGTTCTTGGAAAGTTCAGAGGTTACATTGGCTGAAACATGTAAATAACATTCAAGATGAGCATAGTAGTCTGCATAAATCAAATAATACAAATTATCAAACCTAATCTCAAAAATTCAGAAACATAATATATATGCATATCTAACTAAAAATAAACTGACATAGAGATGAAAACATTTCCAATAACACAAATATTAGTTAAATTATGTATTTTTACAAAAAAATGAAAACAGTAAACATTTCCAACTTTATGGATTTAAAATGTGTGTGTTTGTGTGTGTGTGTGTGTGTGTGTGTGTGTTTTTGCTGTTATATAAACTTTCAGTATTGCTTTCAATTTAATATGCAATAATATCTTAGGGTTATCTTCTCTTGCAGACATCATGAGTCAAGCAGGCAACCTCTATTAGCTCTCTTACATTTCAAGATTGCTTTTAAATGGCTTCTTCTATAATTCCCTGTTGATGCCCGTAAGCAATTTAGCTTACTCCTAATAATAAAAGAACGATAACAAGTGATGCTAATGATTTATAATCAATATTTATGTCTTAAATATTATCCAAAAAATTAATAGACTGTTATAATAAATTTATAAGAAGTTAAGCAAGCACAAACCAATGCAGTTTTCAAGCTCTCCAAAATGTCAATACCAAGTAAAAATTAGCAGTTAAGAAAAATATAAGAAATATCATTCTAATAAGAATTGAAGTTCTTTTTATCTTAAAAATACATTTTGGAAACATCTAAGATAAATAAGATTAAAAGCAAGAACTGTAAACATGCGCTGTGAAGCATATTTAGGTGGTGGACATGAATAGCAGATGCTGCAAGTGATAGATTCTTGGCTAAAGGAAGAGAGAGGATGCACAGAGAACTGAAATGTTTTAGGCTGGGGTCCGGCTACCCAAGAGATATTTTTTTTGTTTGAAATAAAATAAGTATCTCATTGTACTTGAGTTCATGCTAGGACCAATCTGTTTGAGAAAAATGATGTCCAAGATAATCTGCATATAAGCTTATATGAATAGAGTCTGTGGATATTATATTCAGCTATTTTCAAGTAGTCAATTTCTAGATGGTCAAATGATGACTACTAACAAGGGCCAAAATCAGTTTGGAGTAAAAAACTTTCAGGAGACGTTAAGGAGAGGCAGTCAGAGCCGATCTTTCAGAGGAGGGGTGAGAGTTAAATGCTTGTAGGACTCAGTTAGTGTTTTGGAGGGATGCCAGGCATTTGGGTCAGTGTGCCTCATAGAGAGAGATAGAGAGAGAGATGGTGCAATGACTGTAATGGCTCTGAGCAGAGAAGACTGTCAGAAAATGCCGATAGCAAAAATCTAAGACCAGCATACAGCTTTCCAATGGGGAAACATCGGTAAATAAAGCTGCTGTAAATACCACCAAGACTTCGTGTCATATGAATTTTCATTTGTAGTTTTTCCAAGGATCAGTCAAATCACGATCCACCCAGATGGAAAAATTATGTTTCCGTATTAGTCAATGTTACTCCACAAGGAGAACTGTATCTATCCCCTATTATTGTAAAACCATCTGCCATATATGTTATACATTCTGTTTATACATTCATTACTAGACTGTCACATATAAACTTTAAATATATATACTTTCAACATCTTAGAAACAAATATGCCACATGTAGACACGTTCATACGTACTCATAAATATATGAACATATTACATAGACTATATTACACTCAAACAATTGACAAATAACCAACTTCTCAAATGGCTAATCCCTTAAAGATTACACAGAACTATATCTAAACTCAACAGAGTAGACCAACTGGTTCTGCAGCAGCTTACTTCATCAGGTGGATCCATGCGGATATTCTTGGCAAAATGCTTGAAAACAGAGTTTCAAAGCAAAAAATGATATTTATTCTTAATTTTCACTTTTATTAAGCAGTAGCCTCAAAATGAACTTGGTTGCGATTAAATTTGTTATAAAACAAATTGCAAGCAGTTGTGAAGACATTTATTTCTGTATTACAAATTGTTCCTCAGTATATGTGTTTTATAATTTAAAATTTCTAAGTTTAGAAGCCAAAACAATGCAGATATGTTTTTAAAATAAATATTTATTTACTTAAAATCAATTTAGTCCTGACAATATAATGTCTTCTTCAGGAATAGTAACATTTTATTTTTCCTTTTCGTGGTAGAATATCACTAGAAAGATACTAAAGTCTTGCAACAGTGATTAAAAAAAAATATATTTTAGTCCCAAAGTTAGCGCCTGCGTGCATTTTTTTTTTTTTTATACTAAGGGTGCAGGGAGTTAGTAATCGCTTATCATGGCCCAAAAGCCACTCGAGGTTTAGGGTTATTGAATGTTAAGTGGTCGGTGAGACAACACTGTGATGATCAGTAATGGTGAAACTTGGATCAGGTTTGTTTAAGGGGATAGCTAAACAGAAACTGGTTTACATTAGACTTGAAAATAGCCATAGTCAGGTGGAAAGCAACCTGCAGTATTGCATTCCACAGATGGATCTTCTAGCAAAGAAACTTTGCTTATGAAATTTGTTTCGTTTTAGGCACAAATAGATAAGGGAAATTGTAACAAGACAACTGTTGGCTGCAAATGTTCTATGGCGGGGGAGGCATAGACAGAAGTTCAGCTGAGCATCTGCCATGAAAATAATAACAGAGCAGAGATAGATTCCATGTAATGAATTAGAAATTGTTCCTCAGTGTAAGTTTAGAAGACAAAAACAACATAGAAGACAGATAAAATTAATTTCATGAACAAAATGATTCACATTAACTCAAGATATAAAACCTGATGTTTAGAATTCTTATGTCAACTTTGATCAAAATACATTACATGATTTTGATTAGAAAATGTTATAAATGTAAGGCTTAAGGTAAAGGAGTCTTAAGAAATTAAAATTCAGGGAATCTCGTTTAATTGTTGTCTAATGACTATGGATCAAATTTAATGCAAATCTGAAAATCCAAATTCCAAGTGAGATGTTGTATCTATATTATGTCCCCTTCCCTAAATCCTTTTAAAACACCCAAAAGAAACTAAAATTTGAGAAATTAATTGATGTTTAATACCTATTGTTATAATTTCACAAAAATAGGAGGTATCTAAATTTTCACGAAGGGCATTCATCCACTTTTAATTGAACTAAAGTAAAATAAATATATCACACATTACGATCCTAATACATAAGTTATGTGCTTAAATTCATAATGATTGTTTTATTACCATAGAAGTGAATCTTGTATGTACAAATTTATAAACATATGTGCATACTTAACTTTGTAGAAAGTTAACTTTATCTTTCTTGGTAGATTTGTGTCCCAGCCAATTGCCATGGAGAAGAGTGGAGTGATAGACTGTCACATGCAACTTCCTCGAATGCCTTAGTCTGTTAATGGCATGTCAAATTGAAGACTACCATGAACTGATTTGGCTTTATGAGTGCCTATCTATTGCCACTATTTGTGGAAATGCCTTGAGCTTTCCAAGCCAGCAAGACATCCAATAAAACTTCCTGATATTTGCATATTAATTTTGCTAAGACATTTTAACTATTATTCGTTATTTATTCAATAAATATTGTGTTAATATCTCACTGCAAGTCTATATTTTAAGCAGTCATTTAAAACCAAAAGTTTTTAAAATTCCAAGTGAAAACCCACCTCGATGATATTTTTTTTTTTTTTTACAAGATGGTCACCACTTATCAAGGCCCGGAAGCCACTCAGGGATAAGGGTTATTGTAAGTACAGTACATTAGCGTGGAGATTTAATAAAGTGTCTACTTAAGGGGGCGGTTCATCAGAAATTTGTTTACGTTGGACTTGAAGACATCCAGGTTGTAGTCAGGTGGGAAGCAGGCAGATGTAACAGAGTTCCACAGGCGTGCAGTTCTAAGAAAGAAGCTTAGTTCATGTAATCTACGTTTTGATTTAGGCATAGATAAAGAGTGGGGAAAGTTTTTGACAGTGGATTCAGCTAGACGAGTTTTTCATAAGAGATTGGCGAGGGGGGACCAGAGATTGGAGTTCAGACGAGCACCTGCCATGGAAATGACGATAAAACAAAGATAGGCTTGCAACGTCTCTTCTGTGGGAGAGAGGTTGCAGGGAAGAGAAAAGGGCATCCCCCACTAAGCCACGAAATCTATTTTGTACTCTGTCAAGGCAGGATAGGCTGTTTTTAACAGCTCCTGCCCAGATATGGCAGCAGTATTCCATTCTTGGACGTCTAGTTTGTGCTTTTTAAGATTTTGTCAGTTTGTGATCAAAGGACTGGTTATCATCATTATTATATAAACAAAACAGATTAAAAAATTTATATTATTTATTTGATTGGAATATTTATTGAGATGAGTATTATTTATTTATTTATTTATTGCAGACTATTATCCTCAGCTTTTTAGTTGTTGTTTCACGTTTCAGCCAACTAAGCCTCTCACCGGCTTTGGTTAGGATTGAAATCACTATCTTCAGAAAATGCTCACCTGGAACCATAAAGATTCAATGTGTCTATTCACTGTGCCACAGAGACGTTGAATCTCTACGGTTCCAGGTGAGCATTGTCTGATGATAGTGGTTCCAATCCTACCCAAAGCTGGCCAAAATGTGGTGCGATAAAAAACACCTCTAGAAGGCAGTAATTGCTGAGAATGCAATTAGGAGATTCGTATTTCCTATCTCATCGCGGTTACCACTTGACAAAGGCCAGTGGAATAATTGGCTGAAACGTAAAACAATAACTAAAAAGATGAGGATAATAATCCACAATAAATGAATGAATAAAAAATTGCCTTATCAAAATCTCCATTTTTTGTAAATTTATGTACTAACATAGTAAACAACAAAAACAAAATTGCATGAGTCATCATTAAATTGTATGGAAAAAAAAAAAGAATTGTTTTTATCTCTCCGGTGCTAATAGATCAGGCTGTCTGAAGATACTGGCTTCCTGGCCTAAAATACATCAAACGTTGATGCTATTATTTTGTTCATTTTCCTTTGCAAACCTCAATCACCTTCTGCAAAGCAAAGTCAGAAATAAAAACAATTTTCCTTTCATCTCTTTCTTTGTCCTTTTCTCTCTTCCTCCCATTTTTTTCTTCCCTCAATGAGGTCAACAGTTTGCCATGTGTGATAATCCGTGACTTTTAAGGATGAGATTTTGATGGCCTAGCACTTCATAACCCAGAAAATGGGTATGTGCATTGCAACTCTCCATATTGGTCCTTACCTGAGCTAGACAGGCAATAAGAGAGGCCCGATCTAATGGATCCATGGGTTGGGTTACACCATATAAAATGCAGACCAATCTACTCACAATAATATTCCTATTCCAATCATCACTAATAACTATTAATAATAACCCCCTCCAAATATGGTGGAAAGCAGTGACTGAGAGTCAATTAGTTATTTGAACAGAAAAGAACTTGAAACATACAACTTTTTATCAAAATGACTGAATTAAATAACCAAAAAAGGGTTGATATGCTGCAAAACAAAAAATCAAGCCAAACAAATCCAAACTTTTGATCTCAGATTAGACACAAAGTCAAGTGTGAGTTTGATAAAAGTGTTTCTGTGGAACGAACTGGATTTGAACTTGGCACTTCCAGGTTTTCAGCCTATGTCTTTAAAGCCACCGTCATCCCCCAACTATAATTGTATCCTATTTCTTTTGTTGACACTATAGTAACCTAGCTACAACAGTAAACTAGCAAAGTGATAAGAAACATGTACTAATAAAATAGCTAAAGGTCAAACAGCTGGTTTGAAAGTACTGATTTATGATAAAAGCTTATTTGACATAAACCTTTTCACAAAGACTGTTACTATATCAACATAAGTTCTCTCTTCATATTAAACCTCAAATACCATCCACTCCAAACAGAATCTTGTAGATAAAAGGATAGGACAAGAGGTTTGGAAAGTCATAACTGATTGAAAAAAAAAAGTTACGTATATATTCAAGTAAAACAACCAAAGCTATGTGCGCGCACACACACACACACACACACAATTATAGCAAATAAAAATGCCTTTCTTATCTTTCCCTCTCTGACAGACAACTTAATTAAAATAAATAAAATTGAACAAATAAATAAAAACCAAAATAAGATAAATACATTATCTATATAAAAACACACAGAAAAAGCCTCTTTAACAACAACCAAAATATTCCTGATGAAAGTGCTTGTAAAAAAAATGGGCACTGCAAAATCACTTGGTTACTTGATTACATATTACGCAATTTACCACCAGAAACCAAAAGAAATACTTGTCAAAGAAAATTAACAGAAAAATCAAGAAAAAAGAAAACTCTCATATTCAACCAGACTTGCCTTGACAATGCCTAAATATAAAATACTAATTTTCATGCTAACAGTTAAGATTTTCAATATTATTCAAACAGTAAGAGTTAAAGGAAACTGAAATTAATTCATTCTTAATATTTTATGAAAATCACTTCAGACTGAAAAGAATGGGAACAACCGAAGAGATAGATCAGAAAAAAGTGGAACACCGATCACCATGCAGTGTTATAGATTCAGTGCTAGTCATGGAATCGGTAAACTTTTTAAATCGACTTTACATGCCGCTGTGAACAGGATTCATTTCTACAGGATTATTTATTTAGAAATGCGTTCGTAACAATGGGAGAGAATAAAAATAATTGGTTTCGTTTTCTTTTCGCCACATAATCATTTAAAAATGTAGAATCTCATTTTGGGGAAGTGATTTAGCTAAACGGATTAATATATTTGCTGCATTGCTCTTATAATCATTATTATTATTATTATTATTATTATTAGTAGTAGTAGTAGTATCTGTAATTTGTTTTTCTTTTACAGTAACATATATCAATCTAATAATTGACAAAATGTGTATAATTGTGAGAAAAAAATGAACATATTTTTCAAAGAGGGAAGGTACAGAATAATTAACAGAAATTCCTCCTAATGTCAAGCACGCTTTTCTAAATAATACGTTATTATGTAGAAACATATTCTTGACATGTGACAGGCTTTCCTAACTATTATCTCCCTACACGGTTTTCTTATTTTGCATACCAATCGTCGGGTAATTATTTTGGGGATGCCAAGACACTAGATTTCAATCTGTCATTTTGTTGTGCAAAAAAAGTACGCCAAATTTCATTCCATCATAAATACAAATTTCTACAAAAAATAGATTTTTTTTTTTACATGAAAGTCACCACTTATCAAGGCCCAGAAGCCACTCGGAGATAAGGGTTATTGTGTGTACAGTAATCAATGGGATAGTATCGTAGTAATCGTTAGTATTGGAGATTTTATAAAGCGTCTTACTTAAGAGGGTGGTTCATTAGGAATTTGTTTATGTTGGACTTGAAGACATCCAAGTTGTAGTCAGATGAGAAACAGGAAGACGAGAGAGAGTTCCACAGGCGTGCACTTCTAAGAAAGAAGTTTTGTTCATGGAATCTACGTTTTCGTTTTGGCACAGTTAAAGAGTGGGGAAAATTAATGACAGTAGTTTCAGCTAGACAGGTGTTTATTGTAAAAGGTTGGTGAGGGGGGAGCAGGGCTTGCAGCTGAGATGAGCATTTGCCATGGAAGTAACGATAAAACAAAGACAGACTTGCAACGTCTTTTCTATGGGAGAGAGGTTGCCGAGAAGAGAAAAGGGCATCCTCCACTAAGCCACAAAGTCTATTTTGTACTCTGTCAAGGCAGGATAGGCTGTTTTTAGCAGCTCCTGCCTAGATGTGGGTGGCAGCAGTACTCAATCCTTGGGCGTACTTGGCTTTAATATAGAGAATTGCATCAGCAGTGAGATATGTTCTGGAGCGGTAGAAGGATCCCAGCATTTTTCCAGAGACCTTGGCAACAGATTTGACGTACATGTTCCATTTCAGATCAGGAGTAAAGGTCAATCCCAGAAGCTTATCAAAACATGGAGCCTCCCCATTTCAATTGATGCTAGATGGGGATCAGAGCATTGATAATGTAAAGATAGAAGCTTGGTTTTAGATGCATTAAAAGTAACCAGCCCCCTCTTTCTCAACTGTACCATGCGCTCAAGATCAGAGGAGAGAGAATCAGAGGGAACTTTGTCATTTACGGCCTTTGATGTGTTGCCATAGATGGTCGAGTCATCAGCATAGATGTCAATGAATGATTTAAGTATGTGTTTTGGGAGATCATTGATGTAGATCAGAAAGAGAGTTGGGACCAGGATGAACTTCTGGGGGACTCCAGCATTAATAGTGGGCCTCTGATTTCTACCCATCAGCCACTACTCTTATGAGCCCATCAGAGAAAAATGATTTAATGATTGAGAAAACTTTTCCAGTTATACCATAGCTGGAAATCTTGTGAAGTAGGCCCTTATGCCATACCTTATCGAAGGCCTTCGAAGGTCAAAAGCAATTGCCCTAGAAAGGAAGCCTTTGTCGGGAGATTCACTAATCCTATGAGATATAACCATTAGCACATCTGCTGTAGATCTAGCAGAACAGACACCATATTTCATGTCACTAAGAAGGTTATTTCTGCTGTGGTGATTGACTTCTAATCCCTTGCGACTCCCACACCAGATATCAAAAGCTGACATGTTAACCTCAAATAATGGGATAGCACCATGTAAATGTCCCTCCCCAAAAACGGTTCTGAACAAACCTACAAGAAACGTTCATGGCAGGAGTGAAATCATCAGCTATACACACACCCACTCCTGTCCCCCATCATAGGAAAAAGAAGGTGAAGGAAGATTTGAATAGGGATGTTGTGCTGGGCATCATCCAGCCAGTACCAGCAGGTATGCCTGTGGTCAAGTGTTCGAGGATAGTGGTTGCACCAAAAAAGGATGAGTCACCTAGAAGGATGGTGGACCTATAAAAATTGAATGTCGCAATGATGAGGGAAACTCATCGCACTCCATCCCCATTTAACCAAGTGTCTGTTGTGCCCGTGCGAACCAAGAAAACAGTTTTAGATGCGTAAATCGGATATCACAGTTTACTGCTCTCCCCAGCGGCCCAAGACGCAACCACATTCACAACAAAGTGCAGCCGTTATCGGTACCTTAGAGCACCCCAAGGTTTCCACGCCCCCTGGTGAGGGGTACACTTGCCAATTTGATGACATTACGGTAGACATGCCCCGAAGGACTCGTTACATGATACCCTTCTCTTGGATAAAACTATGGAATTTATTTTCTGGCACACAGTGGACTATATCACCAATTGCAGCAGAAATGGAATCGTCTTTAATCCCAATAAGTTTCAATTTGCAGGCGACAAAGTTAAATTTGCTGGCTTTTTAATAATGGCTGACGGCGTAAAGCCAACTAAAAAAATGACTGAAACTATTCTCAACTTCCTGATGCCAACAAACATCACCAGCATCAGATTGTGGTTTGCACTTGTTAACAAAGAATCGTATGCATTTTTACAGGCCGATATCATGCCTCCTTTTGAGAATTATTGCACATGAAGGACAGCAAATTCTACTGGGATGTTACTCTAAACGAGCTTTTCGAAGAGTAAAAAACAAAAACAAAAACATTGTTTGAAAAATCGAGGAGGGAGTTTTAACATTCGCGCTGAACAAAGGCAACTTGCTTCTCAACAGACTACAGCAAAGTTGGCATTGGATATTTTGTTTTTTTTAGCGGAATTAGGACCTAATTGTGATAAGGACCATTGGAAAATAGTTTTGGCCAAATCCTGGCTTACGAAGGATGCAGAATCTCGTTACTCCCCCATAGAGGGAGAGGCTCTGGCATTGATATATGGATTGGAGTCTTTTAGGATGTTCGTCTTGGGGTGTTCAGATTTATTGATTAGTGGGCTACGAGCCATTGGTAAAATATTCTCAGATCAGGTCCTGGAAAAAGATCCCTCGCTTGTTTTCTTTCAAAGAGTGGTCGTTAATGTACAAGTTCCAGATTAAGCATATTCCTGGAAAACTTAATGCTGCATCGGACTGCATCTCTTGATACCTGATACTGTTAAAACATAGCAGATTAAAGACTACCGATACTATTCAGCAAATCGAGGGGGCCATGCAAGCATCAATCACAGCTGCATATACACATGATCCCAAATTTAAAGCTATAACTTGGGATAGAATCATGGCAGCTGCAGTCCCTGACGAGGAATGCCAAACATTAGCGATATATATATATACGAGGCAGGTGACAGGTTCTCGAAGTCACAACACGAACTGCCACTGAAAGTCTGGCAATTCTGGGCGATGACAGATCAACTATATTGTTTGGAAGAGGTACCCATAAAAGGGGATAAAATTCTAATACTAAAGCAGCTTAGAGCTGAAGTACTAGAGGTACTGCACTCCGCCCATCAAGGGGTAAATGGGATGTTAGCTAACGCTAAACAAAGGTTATTTTGGCCCAGTCAACGCTAGTATTCAACAAACAAGGGCACAATGTCGAAAATGTAAGTTGATCACCTCATCCCAAGTGAGAGAACCACTAAACCCAGAAATCCCATTCCAAAAGACTGTCATGGACCTATTGGATATGCATGGGAAGAGTTACATGGTATATGCACACTGATACACCAGCTGAATTGAAGTTATCCCATTACTATCAGGGAAGGCTGCAGCAGTATGTGATGCATTGAGGGGTTGGTTTTGCATCTATGGTACACTGGAGGAGATATCATCCGATAGAGGATTACCATTCGACTCATTGGAGTATAAATCATTCCTAGGAGACTGGAGCATAAAGAGAAATATATCATCCTCAGATTATCCCCAAAGTAATGGCAGAGCTGAACTGGCCGTAAAAACAGCCAAAAGAATGCTTATGGACTTCATTGATGGCTACAGCCACCTATGCCACAATCGGGCGATGATGGCACATAGGAACACACCCCACCAGGACCTTGGATTATCACCAGCTGAAATGTTATATGGTCGAAAAATATGGAATCACCTCCCTATACTTTGTGAGAAGCACAATTGGAATTGAGGGAATGGGCAAAAAGGCATGTGCCAAACAAAAAACAACAACATGCACAGCCCTCTACTTCAACAACTTCAGGTTGGCGAATCTGTTTAGGTGGAGCCATATCCGTGATGATGGAGAAAAATGGGGAGAGTTGTCAAGACCATGGATAACAGACAATACCGAATACTGTTGGCTGGAAGCGGCAAGATCACACTGCAATCATCGTTTCCTCCAGAAGATCCAACCTATCATGGATATGCCAGATTATTTGCTCATACAACCACCCCTTCAACCATCTCCCCAAATGCCAAGAATGGATGGAGGACAGCATATTTCAGTGTGACATACACAACAAGATGGACATGGAAAAGATGGATGATGATGTAGTGATGGCAGACAACACATCTGACGCAGATATGGAGGTGGGTAACCAAGACCTAATCAGCCACAAACCAATGTCCAATCCCACGATGCAGCATGATACAGTAACATGACCACCAATACGATTGTCACCACAAATGTGAGGACCAACTTACAACTATACAGAACTTTCCCAACAAGTGACCACAAAGTACTGGTGTTGCGGTCATAAAATGGGGAGGGGGGGAATGTAGAGAATGGGAATGACCGATGAGAGGGGTTGGAAAAAAGTGAAGCACCAGTCATCATGCAGTGTTATAAATTCATTGCTAGTCTCAGACCCTGTAGACTTTTTAATTCAACTTTACACAGACAAGGCATGAAGCCACTCGATGTAGGGAGCTAAAAAAATTACTTCAAAGTCAAGTACTAGCCAACGATAAATGTTATTTGGATAGATTCCGATCCAGAAAATAGCAATTCTTTCCCTTTTGTCAGAAACATCAATCATGGAATGTGAGAACTAAAGGACAAAATAAGCTAGAGTTATGAAGTTGCTGAAAGTAAACTATAGGTCCACTTTCTACTCTAATTGCAATCATTCATATAAAAATGTTTCTATGTAGCAAGTGAATTGTTCAGAATAGATTGAATAATTTTTAACCAAGATTTGTCTAGAACAAGTTTTATTTCACATATACATAAAAGGGGCTTACATTTTCTTGCTGGAACAAGCCAATGAGAAGCAGAAAAGAGAGCAAATTATTTTCAAAAGCATTTGTGCCATATTAATGAAAAAAAAAAAGTTTTCAAAATGAGTTCTTCAAACTATCATAACTCCTCATTACAAGTTTACTATTTCCAAACTTTGTGTCCAGTTACTTGCCATGCTTAAAGAGTGGATAACAGTTCTTGGGTTAGTAGATGTAGAAAAGTTGAAATAGCAGAATCAGTTAACACAGGTAAAGAAAGGAAAACATGGAAAGATGGACTTGAGAGAAACACGGATAAATACAGACCAAGCCAGTGCATGGTTAGTTTGGAAGTCAATTTCTAAAAGCTATCTAACACATGCCAGCATGTAAAACAAACATTAAATTGATGGGTGGTCAGTCAGCAGTGGTATTCAGGTGAATATCTGGAAACCAAATTAAGATGTCAATAATGGTACACATAATTGTTGACACACCATGAGAGATGTAATGTGTACTGTACATAAGACTACCCGATGACTTAAGCATCATCATCAAATTTGGATAGGACTTGGAGTGTTGCTTTATTTAGTGGATGTTTATTATTTGTAATTTCTTGGCAGTCAATCTCTAAAGTGTATCTGCAATTTTCGCATTCATATGACACATTCCATGAATTCAAATATAGCCTTGCAGAGAAACGAAAACAGTTGCTACAACCAGGAGACATAACGTTCCAGCAATAATCTCATGTTCAATAAATAGGTTTATAAACTAATTTGCATTCTGAATGCCTACAGCTGTAACTGGGGAATAGCAAAAAAAAAAAAACAACATTTCAGTAATAAAATGATTATGTAGTCAAATATTTTTGCCGTTCATTATTGTTCAAATGAATTACATTCATATTGGATGACTTAAAATTGTGATTTGGTACCATACCAAACCTATTAAACTGAGTTCAATTTACTTATAGTTATTTTGTACTATTCCTGGTAAGCTTGATAGAGTTCAATTTACTTAAAATAGTTATTTTGTGTTATTCCTGACTAGTTTAATAAAGTTCAATGTACTTAAAATAGTGTTTTTTTATCATACCAGGCATAGTAAAATACATAACATGTATCAAATTCAATTTACTTTTCATCATACCAGGCATAGTTAAAATTCATAACATGTAAAATAGTTAAAATGACCGGTTTTATAATGTTCAATTTACTTAAAATTAGTGATGGGAGGATTCCTATATTTTTCCCGATTTCGTACTAAATTACCAATTCCAATTCTTTATAAATCTCTAAATATGTTACCATAAATTTATTATTTTGTCCCGATTACTGTAAAAACACATCTTAAATGTGCATGTATTTTCTCAAACGTAAAAACACACTTGTGAGGGTGTGATCTCGAGATTTTAGTCCTACTGGAAGTTTAAATAAGTGAATATTTATTATTTTATTATTACTACAAGCAGTGGAAGACGTTTTATAAAAACAAAATAAAAACAGATAATTAAAGGAATTGGTTTTGGCATCGGAAAATAGGCTAAAATTTTCCTGATTCCGATATTGATACCTCAAAAAGATCTGATTTTTCTGATTCACGATTTCAGTTAATCATCCCAATACTACTTAAAATAGTGGTTTTGTATCATACTAGGCATAATAAGATACATAACATGTATCAGTTCAGTTTACTTAAAATCTAACAGCAATACATATAAACAATATTTATTTAGGTTAAGTTTGAATGTAGATATTTTTTTTTAGGGTTTTCCTTTTATGTATTTTATCGAAGATTTTGATAAACTCATTGTGAGATTTTTATCTATATTTTTTACTTGTGTTCAAAGGGAATAAGAATTATAAACATTATTTCAGAAGAAGCTGATGCCAGACAACAACAATGTCGAGAGGGCACTATCAAAATTGAAACACCTAGTCCAGAGCATTTTAAATATTTTAATATCAAGAAACGTTTAGCGAATGTGTAAGAAGGTTTACAAAGGGATGTTTACAATAAAAGGAATAAATTAGACTGAGCATCAATGTTAAATCTGGGAGTAGGATTTATCAAGCATTCTGTTGCTTTTAGTATCATGTTGTATATAACTTTATAATAAATTTGTATGTTTAAACTTTTATTGTCAAGAAAAAATTCAACGAATTGGTTTAGAATAAAAAATCAAGCTCAAAATTCCCCGTTTCCAATACCCCAAAAAGTTCTGATTTTTTTTTTTATTCCTGATTAGTCGTCCCTATACTAATTATATATATATATATATATATATATACAAACACACTCTAGTGTACAGCTTCTGTCAAAATTGATTAAAAATGTTATGTTCACATTAATATTTATATAAAATGATAGCATTATGTCAGTAACTTAATTTTTAATATATTACTTATCATTTCAGATGACCTAAAGAAAAAAGTCTACCACTGTCTTTTTATTTAGAGTAAATGATTTCTTTTACAACTGTATTTTATAGGGATTTTCTGACTTCTTATTTTCTTTCCAATGTAAGTTTTTCTAATGCATTAAAAAAAATTCAATAAGATAATTAGAAACTGAATTAACAAGAATTAAAAATCAATACTTTAGTGTTTCTGATAACTTAAAGACAATAAAGACACACCGTTGACTTTGCTTTGAAAAAAATGTAATTCCTTTGCTTATTCGATGAGAGGGAGCTATACCTTAAAAGTAACATATGAAATTGTAACATTAAATACGTTAGTGAAAGTTAACTGAAAAGTATAAAGAAACAAAAGGAAAAAAACAAAAAACACGTATAAATCAATATGGAAAGCAGATAGGAAAACAAATACAAAATTTTTCTTTAGTATAGATTAGATAATGCATAAAACTAAGGAAGGTAATTCACTATATATTTAAGAAAAATAATGCTATTCTATACTTTTTACCCCATTAAAAACGAGCAAGTTATAGCTCTTTCATTTAGAATGAGTGTTTTATGTCAAATTGATGGTTGAATATGGTAAAATTTGTGCTTTATTATTGCATTAAATAATAATCCTTAACTATGCATTGAACAGATAGCATAATACTAAATTTGTTTTACTTAATCATAACAAAAGTGCATAAAAAATAGCCAGATCATACCAGTAGTTTCCAAGAAAACTTCTAGAGTTAATGTGATAGTGCGCTGACTAATCCTTATTAATTCCTAACTGTGCATGAAACGTATACAATAATACTTAGTTTGCTGCACCAAAGATCCTTACAGTAGTTCCTGAGAAAAAGTGGAATGAATAGACAAACATACAAGAAATATAATATAGATGTTCACCAAATGATATCATACCATGCATCAGCAGCAGTTTATTAGAATCTATAAACACTGAAGCATTTTTAGCAAATGCTGAGGCGTAAAGTTCATAACTTGGCAGCATGACGGCAGAGAAGACATGTTCTGTCTATGCAATATGGATTTCTCTGCTAGGATTGTGGCATGAAAGATTCAAAAACATTTGCCCTGAAGTACTAAGTAGATTCTCAAACCTCTCCCAAGAAAGATGTACGAGGAAGAGAAAAACACGAGTCAGCATTTTCTCTCATCTTTGTGCACTTTCAACTCACCTTAGATAATACATTTGTTTAGTTATGAACTCAAAAACTCAACTGCTTGGTGATACACATTCAAACCACTACATGTGACTATAGACTTTGAATATAAACACTTCTCTTGTATATGAAGCTAACCAATTTTGCAATGAAGAGAAATGAAAAGTTGATATTTATAAAAAAGTAGTAATACTTGGGGTTCAGTTGTTGTATTACAGCATACCAACCCTTTTTGGCTTATTAAATGCGGAATCCAGTAATTTTGGGGAAAAAAGGTTTTATACTTGAAGTTTTTTATATCTTCGAATATTTATTCTTAGTGTTTGTTGTAGTGGTTTTGTTTTTCAGGTTATTTAATGCCAATTCCAGTAATTTTAGAAAGAAGTTTTTCTGTTTCAAGTATATTTTTAAATATTTATCCATGGAATTTGGTTTGGTTGTTTTACAGCATATTAACCCATTTCAAGTTATTTAATGCTGAATCCAGTAATCTTGGAAAAAAGTCTTCATGCTCCAAGAATCTTATATTTTTCAAATATTTTATTCATAGTGTTTTTTTTTTTGTTTTGTTTTTTTTGCAGAGGTAAATTATTGTATTTGTTTTTACAGAACATGATTGAGTTTTACAAACGGAAAGGATAAAAACAATAACATCAACGTTTAGTGTGGTTTTACTAAATATGTACGACCGAAATTATTCCCAATCAATGTATGACTGACTCCTCCTGCTTTGTGTCATATAGAAACGTGTAAAGCTGCTTGAATCAGCAGGAGCCAAATCGGACATTTAGTCGTGCCGGATTTTGATCGTACATAAGAGGGTTTACTAAAATTGTACAACTAAATTATGTACGATTATTTGCTCCTGCTGCCGATTTGCAACTTTTACACTTAGGAGCTACTGGGTTTGTCAGTGCAAAATATTGTAAAAATCTGTTGTGGTATTATTAGAATAAACAATAAAATGAATTTATTCACAAATTTCAATCAAGGTTATTTTTGGACTTTTAAATTCATATAAAAAGTATTTGCAATTTTTTTTTTTTTAAATATTATTTTTTTAAATTCTGTGCGCCACTTTTTGCATTTTTTTGTGGGTGGAATCTGCGGGGGAGGGGCCTGGGCTTTTCTTATTTTAGAGCTGTTTGATGTTATTATCGTTTGTGCTAGGTTAGGCATAGTGGAGTAAGAGATTTTTATTGAGTTTTTATTTAATATAGTGCTGTATTTATGGGATTGTTGAAAGGATTGTTCAATTATTTTAAAGAATTCCTTTGGTATATTAGTTTTTACGTTGGAGCTGTGTGGTTGGGTTGAACCATATAGATTTTTTCTGCCTTAATTTGTTGCTATTCTTTTTATTTTAATTGCTACTGGATTTAGTCTTAGACTGTGTGCTCTGGAATAGGATTATGCTTGTTCGAGGAATTACGGATGGGGTTATTGTTTTTCTTTTGGGTCATGTTATGCGTGATTATGGATTTATTCTTGCTGTTTTCTAGTTTGTTTCCTAGGTATTATATCTTATCCATATATTCTGAGTTGCGTAAGGCATTATTATAAAAAGTTGCTACTTGGCTAAATGTTTTCTTATCAACTGATAGGCTTCATATTCTATTTGAGATGGATGGTACTATAGAGTTGATAATAGATCTGGGATGATTCGATTGCTTATGCACATAGAAAAGGTTCAAATTGGGCTTATGGTAAAGGGAGTAGGTTTCCGAATTTAGATTTAAGGAAATGTCCAAGAAGTTGGATGTCTTCTTATTAGGATCAACTTCAATAGAAAGGCCATAGTTTCTAAAGAACTCATGTAATTTCTTTATGGTATTATTGTATTGTCTGGGTCTGTCATTTGTGACGAAGAGGGCATCATCTCTGTAAAGGTTTCCCTGTAGATTTTAGCTTCCTTAAACTAGTAAAGACTGACCAAATCGATAACTTGCGCAGAGTCGGTCAACCCCATTAAAATGTCAAAATTAGATGGGGTATCTTTCCTGGTCCAGTATTTTCCATCAAATTCAATCAGAGAACGCCTAACCAGAAGGATAAATTTCCTTTCTAGATCTGTTATATTGGAATTGTTCTTAGAGCTTTATTAAGAAGTATTGGGGATATAGATTGGTAATAATTACATATATCGAAAGTTATAAAGTTAAGTCTTTTTTTATCTTTGAGTTGAAGGAACCATTTGAGAACAGTTTGGGAGCATTGCCAGATGGGGAATTTTATTTTCTCTTTAATCTGCGGTATAATTCTGTCTAAGATTTTCTTGCAAACTATTCCGAAACCAGAGCTTGAGGGGCAGACTAATCTTAATGAGGGGTAGTCTTGGAAATTTTGTTTATGGTCCTTCAATGTAAATCTTGGGGTTCCTGGGTGACGATTTCTGTGAAATTGTGGAGGTTCATTTGCTTGAGTATGTTCATGGCATCTATATTTATCAAGTCTAATTCATTTTTATGAACAGTTTTATCAAATTTATTCAATTTGTTATACATAAGCTTCTTATAGGTGGGGTAATCCATCTTGTAGTGTTTTTTTGTTTTATCTGCAGGTACAAACTTCAAGTAATATCTATCAGGATCTTTCATCTGATTTCTAATCAGTGTCTTATCTCGATTATATATATATATATATATATATATATATATATATATATACACACACACAAAGACGTGTTCACTCGACTTCTAACCTTTCACTATTACCTCCTCTCCTTACAACTAACACCTCACCCCAGTAATAATAATATAGACTTTTAATGATAAGGCTTCCACCAGACTTTAAAATACTTTCGCTGAGGAAATTTATACAAGAACATGCCTTGTTACAGAGAGAGAGAGAGAGAGGTGAGTAAACGTGGAGTGTAGACACGTTTACCAGAACCGAAGGTAAGCTGACCAGATTACGTATGATTGACGTGTCAGGTTGGCTAGATCTGTGAGATTTGATTTGGGCTTTGAAGAAGACAGACGGCTTCCCGTTGTCTCCTCCTCTCCACAGAGGGGGGAGACGAACGCTGACGTGTGTAGAAGAAGAACCCATACAGGCCGATTTCACTTCCACCTTCTGCAGGACCTCTGGGGAAAGTGAAATAAAAACTATAAAACCCATTCATCGTCTTGGAGTGATAAATCTTCGTCAAACAGGTATCAAGTCTCCCTCCAGGATGAGAAATTTCCAGATGGTCCAACATCGAAGAAGCAGAGGTAGGTTCTGAAAATACATGTCACACACACGATTCCCTTTATGATAATCAAACACACAACCATTTATATTAGAGACAATCATACGCACACGGAATCCTTTTATGTTATACACCAAACGTAAATGGTGCTCCTAAATGATGACGATATGTAACAGCCTGACCCAAATATCTACTCGGCTATACAATACACAACTTGGATCTTATTACCAAACTTCTTTAAAGAACGTTCACCATGGATTTTACCATGCAATCTGGATCTACAATTTTCATATCCATTTCTTCAAATTCTCTTGCTACATGACTTCTGATTAATCAATTTTTTTTTTTTTTACATGGGTGTCACCGCTTATCAAGGCCCAGAGGCCACTCGGGGATAAGGGTTAATAGGTATACATTAGTCATTGTGATTTTAGCATAGTAAACAGTGGGAATTTTGTAACTTGGATTACTTAGGGGGACAATTCAATTAGAACTTGTTCACATTGGACTTTTTCTTTTTCTTTTTTTTTCATAGGCCTCAACACATTATCAAGGCCAAGAGGCCACTCAAGGATAAGGGTTAAAGAGTGTATAGTAGAAATTGGACAATATAATAATCATTAGTAATGAAAATTTGTTAAATTTGATAACATATGGAACGGCTCATCAAGAACTTATTTACGTTAGACTTGAAGACAACCATATTGTAGTCAGCCGGAAAGCAGGAAAACGGAAGACAATTCCACAGGCGTGCAGTTCTAATAAAAAAGCTTTGTTCATGGAATCTACGTTTAGGTTTAGGCACAGATAAAGAGTGGGGGGAATTATTGATAGTGTTTACAGCTAGACGAGTGTTTCTTGTGAAAGTTTGGCGAGGGGGGACCACAGATTGAAGCCCAGTCGAACACCTTCCACGAAAACAACGATACATCAGAGACAGACTCGCAACATCTCTTCTGTGAGATAGAGGTTGCAAGGAAGAGAAAAGGACATCTCCTACGAGGCTACGAAGTCTATTTTGAACTCTATCAAGGCAGGAACAGTCCTTTCTAGCAGCTCCTGCCCAGATGTGGCAACAGTATTCCATCCTTGGACGTACCTGGCTCTTATATAGATAGAGAATAGCATCAGCAGTGAGATATCTACCGGATGGATAGAAAGATCCCACCATTTTTCCAGCGGCCTTGGCAACAGATTTGATGTAAGTGTTCCATTTAAGATCAGGAGTAATGGTGAAGCCCAGAAGCTTGTCAAAACTTGAGGCCTCCTGAAGACGAGAGCCATTCATTTCAATTGATGCCATTGACTTTGACTTTCCACATCTCACTGACTTTAGCAAATAGGGTACATACCTTTATAAATATTTGCTAATATTTTCTCAGATGAGATGGTAGACATCGAAACCCTATAGGTTAAGGAGATTAAATTTCTAAAGTATTCTTTATCTTGCTTAGAATAATAAAAATCTTTGATATGAAACTCAAACACTTCATTTCAAAAAAGTTTTTTTGTAATTCATTGAATCACTACAATTAATTTGCTCTATCTTGCATATCGAGCAATTCTTATTTAGATGGGATAATACTTATAGAATATTACTGCCAGTGATATTTTGTAAATCTTATAATCACAGGTTTCCATACCAACTGATTGTTAAATAAAATTATTCTGAAGTGTATATATATATATTAGCTTTATCCTTTAATTCCATTTTATTTTACCTCTAACATATGAAAGAACTTTGATATTATTTTATTATACATAATTTTGGAAGTTTTCCAAACTTTAAGACTATACTTAATGAAGTGAATAGTATCAGTAAGTAAAGAATTGCCTTTTAGAAAGGTTTTATTAACTGTAAAATACACGTACGCTCTTGAAAGGATCGAGCGGGAAAATGAAACAGAGGGCGCTTTTATTATGAATGTCAATCCCAAGGGGGATAACTCTTAACAACAAATTAAATCATAACATTTTCCCCGTCCTAAAGTATTCAAGTAAGGGGTAATTAATTATAGACAAATTTTTTTTTTTTTTTTTTTTTACAATCACATAAGAATCATTTTATTTACAAATAACATATGAACCCAAACTGCAGTTTTTTCAGTATTTAGTCACAAAATCCTTATATTTACTAGGGAATTGTCGAACTCGGGACGACCTCCGCACAGATTGGCAGGAATGCTGATTTTCAATATTATTTTTTAGTGAAATCTGATTTTCTTCAAGATCAGACGATTGATTTTTGTCTTCCTCATGACCAATGTTTTCATTAGTAGAAGGTTCAAATAAAGTCTCTGAAGTAGTAGGATTATTATTAGAGTTTTCTTCATTTGATGAGTTTGGAGCTAAGTCTCGAACGTTGACTGTGGTTTCAGTACCAGAAGGTAGTTGAACATAAGCGTAGTGGGGGTTGACATCTATTAGGGTGGCAGGCGTTACAGGAGGGTCATGTTTACTTGTTTTAGTGTGGTTTCTAATATATATTGGGCCTGGTTTAACCCAAGAAGGAATTGAAATTCCGGAAGCAGATTTACGACTATATTTAAACAGTCTATCATGGGGAGTCATATTAGTGGCAGTACAAAGTAATGATCTAATTGAATGAAGTGCGTCCGGTAGTATGTCTTCCCAATAAGGTAGTTTCATTTGATTAGAATGTAATGTTGTTTGAATGGCCATTGAGTTTTTCAATCTGTCCATTACCTTCAGGATGATACCTACTTGTTTTAGAAGTAGCAATTCCTTTTTTGTGTAAAAAATCCTTTATTTCTCTTGCTAAGAAATCAGAAGCACGGTCAGTATGTATCATGTCAGGCAAACCAAAAATTGAAAAGAGTTTGTTTAGACAGTGGATAATGGTTTTGCTTGTCATATCTCTGCAAGGAAAAGCGAAAGGAAAACGGGAATACTCATCAATTAGAGTAAGTAGATATTTGTTGCCATGTATAGAAGTAGGTAGAGGGCCTTTAAAATCAAGATTTAATCGTTGAAAAGGTAATATGGCTTGAATGAGAGTCCCTCCATTGGTATTGGCGAATTTGGGTTTCAGTAATTGACAGGATGAGCAAGAGTCAGTAATATTCTTAATTTGATCCAAAGTAAAAGGGAGGTTCCTCGTTCTTATAAAATGGCTTAATCCTGAAACACCAGGATGACATAATTGTTTATGTAAATCACGAAGATCTTGTAGATTGTAAGTAAGAGCAGAGATGCGAGAGAATGTGTCAGCAGCAATATTTTCAGGTCCAGGTCGATAAACTATAGTGGAATTGTATTGGGATAATTCTATACGCCAACGACATATTTTGTCATTCTTAATTTTAGATTTTCTTTTATTGTCGAATATGAAGCTGATGCTCTTCTGATCTGTGATGACTTTAAAGTGCCTGCCGAGTAGAAAATGTCGCCACTTACGGAGAGCTTCTACAATAGCGGCTGCCTCTTTTTCTACTGCATGGTGCTTAATTTCGTTAGTATTGAGAGTTCTTGAAAAAAATGCAATAGGACGACCTTCTTGATTTAGTGTTGCAGCAATGCAATAGTTACTAGCGTCCGTTTCTACTTCAAATTCTTTATTTGGATCTACCGTTATTAAAGTGGCGTCTTTTAGATCATTTTTCAATGTTTGAAAAGATTTTAATACAGATGGAGGTAGTGGAAATTCTTTGTTTTGATTTAGTAATAAAATTTTATCAGAAATTTTTTTAATGAATTTGCAGTAATAGGAAAACATTCCAACTATTCTTTTTTGAGATTTAAGATTCAGCGGAGGTGGCATTTCGAGTAATGGTTTTAGTCTTTGATAATCGGGAGCTATTTGATTATTTTCTATGGTGTAGCCGAGTAGAGTAATAGAACTAGAAGAAATTATGCTTTTATTTTCATTTAAAGTGATGTTATATTGTTTAGCAATTTTGTAGAATTTTTGAAGATTGTAATCGTGTTCTTCTTGATTTTTCCCACATATAGTTACGTTATCAACATACACAAAGGTATCGGTTAGATTTTCTTTTTCTATAATATAGTCTATGCTCCTCTGGAAAGCACTTACTCCATTGGTGACGCCAAAAGGAAGACGAGTAAATTGAAAAAGTTTGCCACTTACTTCAAACGCAGTGAATTTACGATCAGCATGATTTATAGGTATTTGGTGATAAGCAGATTTTAGGTCGAGAGTAGAGAAGATGTTATATTGAGCGATGTCGTCTACCATCTTATTGATATTAGGCATTGGGTAAGCGTCTAGTTCCGTGAATCTATTGATGGTATCGCTGTAGTCGACTACCATTCTTTTCTTATGATTCTCATTCGAAGTTACAAGAACCTGCGCTCGCCACGGAGATATCGAAGGTTCAATTATGCCTTCTTTCAACATTCTAGCAGTCTCTTCTTTTATGAATTTGTTGGCGGCAAAAGTGTAACGTCGGGATTTTGTCGCAATAGGAGTAGTATGAGGAGAAAGATTAGAAAAGAGAGGAGGGGGTGGAACGTTTATGGTAGGAAAAAAATTATTCGTGTTTATAGCTCCAATTATAAGTTTGTCTCTAGGACCGTCGAATTTAAGTGTTACTTTTTTATATTTTTTTAAAATATCTTTTCCGATTATTAAATCAATGAAAAGGTTTTCAATGATTTCAATTGTTATTCCAGAATGGGTTTTATCTTTCAGTATTAAATCCACGACAGCTTCGCCAGTTATTTTAGCATGTTGATCGGAAGCAGCCAGAGCTATAGTTTTGTTTTTAGGTATTGTGAAGAGTTTAAGTTTTTTAGCAGTATTTTCATTAATGAATGTTTTTACACTGCCGGAGTCCACCATAGCGTTCACGAAGTACTCGTTAATTTGGCATTGAGTGAATGTGACATCTTTGGAGTTAGTTCCTAGTCAGGATAGAGAAGGTGAGGGGTAGTCAGAGTCGTCATAAAGAACAGCAGTATGAGTGTTAGAAATAGAAGATTTACACACTTTAGCCCAATGACCATTTTTTTTGCATTTTTTACATTCGGCGTTTCGTGCAGGACATAAATATCGAGGATGACGTGATTTTCCACAGAAAAAACAAACCCCTTTTGGATGCATATTTTCTTTAGTCACAGCTATACGATTGTAGCCCGAAGGATTATTTGTAGCTGCTACAGTAAAGTTATTTGCGTAGCTTATCGAATGCTTTTCTGCTTGTTCAAGAGATCTGGCCGTGGCATATGTGTCTTATAAAGTCAGGATGGGTTTTTCTAACAGTCGTTGTCGGATGGACGAAGAAGAAATTCCGCCGATGAAAGCTTCCCGAATGTATTGATTTTTGTTTTCTTCAGCAGAAACCGCTTCGAAGTTACATGTTTTGGCAAGCATTTCCAATTGTAGTATGAAGGCATCTATATTTTGTGTTGTTTGTTGCTTCGTCGTCATCAATCGATATCTATTATAAACAATATTTTCAGGTTTTAAATAAGCGGCGTCCAATGTTCTTAATGCACTATCGTAGTCGGTTTTATCGCTTATTAAATCGAAAACAGAGGCTGAAATACAATTGATCAAGGCAAAGAAATTATCTGAAGTGTTTTCGATTAATCCGTTATTATGTGAGCGGATATAATTCTGGAGGGTTAATTTCCAATGCCTATAGGATTTTTCGGAATTAGGGCATGTAGGTTCCACCTCGAATCTGTCGGGACGTAAGATTCGATCCATTTTTTTTATTTTTTTTTTATTTTTACAGTTAATAAAATTGAAGTGAATAGTATCAGTAAGTAAAGAATTGCCTTTTAGAAAGGTTTTATTAACTGTAAAATACACGTACGCTCTTGAAAGGATCGAGCGGGAAAATGAAACAGAGGGCGCTTTTATTATGAATGTCAATCCCAAGGGGGATAACTCTTAACAACAAATTAAATCATAACACTTAAAGAAAGAAATAATCTCAAGTCCTTTCTGGAAAATTATTTTACAAGTCAATTAATTTGCTACAACCAATGTATCAGTTTGCTTTCAAGAATTCATACTAGCCCTGATATTATTTTAGGAATCAGCAGTTGTTTACTATGAAACACTGTTCAAAAGATTTAAAAACAAAACAGTGTTATAAATTATGCCCCCCCCCCAGCACTGTTGATCAAACACCACCTCCTTTAAAACAAGAACAGAGACGTTCCGGATATTGGATCTAGGTTCTTGCTTCAGATTAATTTGACTAACCCTGAGTTTCTGGTGTCATTTTCCTTTGCTTCCAAAAAAGAACAAGAAAGTATTCGTTATTTACAAAACTGCTGCATTTTATAGGGTTTAGATGAATCCATTATATTACTTATCGCCTTTTCATTATTAATATTATTTTATTTATATATTTACATTATTATTTACTTTATATTTATTATAGTTTATTCAAAAATATATAAAAATAAAAATATATATATAAATGTATACATTGTTTTATTTTTCAAATAATCTTTTATTTCTCATAAGTTTGTATGTGGCTATGTATTTTTATCTTTTAAAAGTGAAAAATACTGCATTATATTGTATAGATGCTTTATTGTTTAAATATTTTACTTATATATATATATATATAAAATGGCTAAGTTTTTACTTATGTTAAGGTAAAATAAATCAACAGATAAAGCAAAAACAGCCTAAGTGGAAGACATGAAAATATAAAAATATTCAAAAAAAATTTTAATTTAAATTCCTGTATTCAAAAACAAACTGGAGTTAATGTTATTAATAAAAAAAACAAAAAAACTATTCTGGTTTCGGATATCAAATTTAATTGATATATCATCTATATTATTTACCTGACCACATGTTATAGATGTTCCTGTTTTCAGCGAAATCCATACTCAATAAAGTTGTACTTTCATTATTGACTTCTTAACAAAAACTTCTATAATAAAATGTACCTGCAATTTTCATCTTAATTCTGATTAATTAAAAAGACGTCAATAGTTGCACGATAGTTCTGTTTATGCTTATAAATTAGTGCAACTAATCAACAAAGTTAATCAAAAGGCTGCTATGGAGTTGATAAATTTAAAAAAAATATTAATCAATTGCTTATAAAAATAAAAATTTACAACAAAAACTAATTATCATTACCAATTTAAAGTTGATGGTTACACATCAAGAAAGAGAAGGTAATTAAGCTAATTTGAATGTTCAATTTACGTAAAGGAACTAAATGTTTCTATTAAAATGATATTGTAGTTTGCTTGGAGCATTGTGTGTAGTGCATAAAAAGTCTAATATTTGAAAGCCTTGACAACGTTGAAGACACTGATAGAAATTTATATCAGGCAAAGGTAGATAAAACAGCAATATTGAAGAATTTGATAATTATTGATTAAATATTTACTAATATTTTATCAAATCAAAGATGACATGGTGTCATATTATTAAAAAAAAATTCATATATTTAAAGGTAAAATTCTCTTCTCAAAGAAGTCAACATTCAACTCTTTCTCAATATACACCATACAAACATTAAATGATTCTAATATATGAGGGTCGTTCCAAAAATAAAACCTTATTCATTTTTTTGTAACTCAAAAAATTGAAGACCTTGTTGGGATCGGGGCATACCGATCGGTAAAGAAATGAGAACGTGTTCAATAACTCTGACTGTAATTAATTATAACCAAATACCGATTTACAAAAATATACAAGAAACATTTATTCCTAAAAACAAGATAACTTGAAGACATTTGTTGGTGTACATGAACAGGTGGAGATAAACTGCAAGTTCCATTGTGTAAAAATGTGTGTGCTGAATGTTTATAAATGGTTCAATAGTACTATTGAATTTTATAATTAATTGATTGTTCTTGGTAAGACATTATGTTTGATTGTTTTTGGTTGGTATTAAAGTTTGTGAAGCTTCAATCGCCTTACCTCACAAGTCTGTTTGCTGCTCTCTGAGTGCATGCTTATGGAACGTGTGGATTTATATGTGTGCACTGCTTGATGCCAAGTGAGCAAGAGAAAAAAAACAAAAAAACAAACGGAAGGCTATGTCAGAGGTCACAGGAAATGCATGCAGGAAATGGTACATAAGCTACAACAGGATTGGTACCATTAAAACGACTGACATTTTGTGCTCCAGAATTTATTTTTCTACATAGTCATCACCATTCTCAATGCACTTTTGCCAAAAATTTAATGACTCATTTCTGCTTCTGACGCACATCCATGACCAGGTTGTTTTGTTAGTCTCACAGTGTCAATATCTGTAACAGAGAGATGTAATTTTAAGGTTATGAATGTTTTAAGTTCGGTCATCATAACAATGCAATTTGCAATTTTCCTCTTATTTGTTTGTGCGGAATAAAAAAAATAAGAGGTATTACTTTTGGAATGCCTCTTATATTTTATTAGCACAATTATTTAGATTTGAAATAAATAGTTAAATCCAATAATTGGTAAATATGACAATGAAGCAGTAACAATGCAGTGTTAGGTTGCAGATACGGTTTGATTAAATTTCATACAAGGCAAAGATGGATAACACGACGATTCAATAAATAGTAATTAAATATTTATCAACGTATTAAAGCAAAAATGTCATGCTGTCATATTAATTAAAAAAATATATATATTTTAAAGTAAAAACTCCTTCTCAAAGTAAGAAATCTTCATTCAAATCTTTCTCAATATGTCTCATTCAGAATTTAAATGATACAATATTTTTTATTAAGACAATTATTTAGAGTTGAAATAGTTAAGTCCAATAATTGGTAAATATGACAATGAGGCAGTAATAATACAGTATTAGGTTGAAGATACTGTTTGATAGAAATTCATACAAGTTAAAGGTAGATATTTACCAATGTATTGTATCAAATCAATGATGGCATGGTGTCATATTAAAAAAAAATCGTTTTTAATATATTTTAAGGCAAAACCTCCTTCTCAAAATTATCTACATTCTACTCTTTTTCAATATACCTGGGAGGCATGCAGTAAATGATACAATATTTTATTGGTCCCCTGACAAAAGGAGGGTGAACCTGTAAATTCACCCTTGTCTGTTCATTTGTTCGTACTTTTCTCAACTACGCTTAGGAATTTTTAAAAATTTTGCACTAACATTGAACATGATATGAGCAAAAAAGTAACAGAACGGACTTTCCGGGAAAACTCTGGTTGCCCCCCCCCCATAGATGCCTTTCGGGTTAAAATGGCTAACATTGACACTTTTGTGCTTATTACAAAAAAATTGATGCCTTGGATTTTTATAAAACTTTCTGAAAAGTTGTAACTAACTGATTTCTATATAATTTTGTTTGTCTATACTTCGCAATAACTCTTGGGTGTGCCCCAGAGGCTCTTTTAGGGCTAATAAAAACACTCCATTTTTGGGACTATTTTACCATATTTGTCCAAAGTTTTCTGTGTATGTATTTTTATGTCAAATCTAAATATTATTATCTTGGAGACTTTTGGGGCTAAATGGAGGTGGAGAACTCAAATTTACATATGTTAAGGCCTAAAACTGCATTGTATGTTCATTTTCGCCCGGATTTTACGTTCCCTGGGGACTTTTGGGCTAAATGGGGGGGGCACACAAATGCTGAACTTAGTCACTTTTTTGTTCACAGTGCACTCACGGGGGACTATGCATGCTTCACTTGTTTTTCTTAAAATAATAATTTTTTTATAAATTATTTATTATTTTTCTTCATATATTAAATAAATATTGAATTTCAATAATTGATAACTATAACAAGCCAGTTCAGATATGACCATTTTATCAGTTGTATAGCAATAAAAAATGTCCTAATGACAAATTGTAGTGCAATTTTTCAATCTATCACAAATAGAAGAAACAAAGTGAAATTAAAGGAATATTTTATTGCTTAACATACAAATGAGTTGATACTAGCAGATGTGTGAAAGAATGAGTGAAAGAAAGTTGTGCATAAATACATTTAAACACACGGTGATTGAATAAAAGTTTGCATTTTCATTACAACAATATGTCAAAAACAACAGCTGAATAAACTTAATTTCTGAAATTTATTAATTTTATTTCACAAAGTCTGCTGCTGTTGAGTTTATGAAGACAAGAATATTGTACACCAATGACCAGACATACTGTGATGTTTACCTATTCTATCGTCACACTTTTGTTTATTGGACAGTTATCAGCTAATTGAAACAACACACATACACACACACACACACACACAAACGGATCGATATTTCTTTGGATATGAAACTAAAAACTCCATGCTTATGAGGCAAATACAAAAACTGCAACTCTGCAAGAAAATGTTTGCTAAACATTATTGAAGCAGTAAATAAAATATTTAAAAAACCCCCAAAGATTTTCATGTATTTCTCAATGCTTTAAAGCAAAATCCATGCCATCATATTCTAATGTTTTACCGTTTGTACTAACTTTTCATCTTTACTTGTTTAAGATTTGTAAGCCATTTTAGTTTTAGCAGCAAAGAGAAATGCTGCGCCAAACAAAATGGCAATAACAATCCAAAGAAGCTTTTAATTATAAAATTGAAAATTTAGAAAACCCGAATTTTATAATTTTTAAATGATTAAAATACTTTTATTCTTGAGACTTTTCGTGTTAAGACAACTTTTGTAAATAACATTTTTTTTTTTTTTTTAATTTTGTTGGTGGTATTAACCCAGAGGAGAATGAAAAAAAGTCTTTGTTGAAAAAATAATCTTAACAGAATTTTCATAAAAAATATTTTAATTATTTAATAATAAAAAAAATAACGTTATTTGTGTTTTTAAATCATACAACTGAATATTTTTATACATATATGATACTAACATTAAAATATTTTCCTAACTTGATTTTTTAAAACTTTTCAGTATTTGTGCATATCTAAGTACCCGCTCAGCTTTGCCCAGAACATGACATCAACTGCTGGATTATGCCGAGCATTGCTGATGACCAAATCTTAATGATACAAAACAGAAAAATAGTAAAAGAAATGGAAATCATGAAAAGAAAAATAAATAAATAAATAAATAAGAATGACCTACCGTAATTTTTTTTTATTCAATTAATGTTTTCTGGTAACCATATTTTTTCATGCAGAGGAAAGGGGGAATTTACTATAACCATTTAAAAAGTTTTGTTTTCATTTTTGATAGATAATGTTTAACAAACAAATTTATTTTCAAAACAAATTATGTATTTTTTTTATGATTTAAAGATTTTTTTTTAAAAGGTTCAATGAAGCAATTTTTCTCGATTTTCAGGTAATTTTTTGTTTAAAATTGTTTGTTTTTTTTAAAGAAAGGGTTTAAAATGTGCACAAGTGGCAACTTTTCTTTAAAAATATTTTACAGTTTGTCTTTAATTCGCAAGTAAAATAAAAATTTTCATGTTAATTGTGCAGCATAATGAAACATGAAATTAATGTAAAATTCATGTTGAGCAATAGAAAATATCTTTAAAAATTAAAATAAATTTGTATAGGATCTATTACTCGAATAGTTTGTTTTAAATGTTATATTTTTTTATAATACTGTTTGGTGCATAAATATGCAAAACTTGCCTTGGGAAATATTTAAATCAGTTAAGTAGCTCTATATGAGACCAGTTGCTCTATCACTATTTTCATGACATGCTTGGCTGAGCTTCAATCTACGCCCCCCCTTCTTACAAAAAGTTCACAAAAACACTCATCTAGCTACAACCAATGTCAACAATTTTCTCTATTTTCTATCTGTGCCTAAAACTAAATGCAAATTCTACAAAGTTTTTCCTAGAACTGCCCACCTTTGTAACTATACTTTGTGGGGCTGCTTTCTAGCTGACTACAACATAGTCGTTTTTAATCAAATGTAAACAAGTTCTTATTGAGCCGTCCTCTTAAATAATTAAATTCTACCGAATTTTCACCACTACCAATAATTACAGTGTTATCTCATTACGTCTTATCCTCAATCAAATTAATGCCTTGAGAAGCGGTGACTCCCTTGTAAAATTTTTTTACCCAAATGGGAATCCAAAGAAAGACAACCCAAAGGAAGCAGGAGAAAGTAAAAAAATACACTATATAGAATGAGGGGAAGAAGAACTTTTTTCATTGGCTGATAGATTTGTCACAATAAAATAATTAAAACTTGTCACATCACTTGGAATAAATTTTGTCATGCTGGTGTCTGTAACATAGAATTTTCAAGGAGACAGATAATAACTTTTAATGAGTAAATAATAATAAATAAAATGGTTGTGTTGATATAAGCTGGCGCCACACCAAGTAATCATGAGAGATCAAGGAAGATGAAAAGACTGAGGATATAGAGCATTAACTAGGCTTCCATTGAAAAAGCATGGAAAACACTGGGACCTTAAGGAGGGTTTTTAATAACCAAACTCCAAAGAATTCCAATGGCTGTTGATATTGAGAAATCAATGGTATGTGTCTAATGCAATAGCACAGAGTCTCTTGCAATAATTATTAAAAGAGGTGAAGAGTACAAGAAATCTGGAGAGACTTGTCACTCAAACTCCAGAGAATATCACAAGTTATTGCCAGTGAGCAATCATTGATAATGCTTCTATGAAGTAAATAATAATTATTATTATCTATTCTTTATTTATCTCTATGCATGACGAAAACTCCTCTTTAATTCTAGCTCAAGCTGAGCGGAGTAAGACGAAATTAGATGTTATGAATTTTTTTTTTTATTGGAATGTAATTGTTTTTTTTAATTCCATTTTCACACCAAACAAGGCACAGTGCCACTTTGATGTAGGGGCTACTATCAGGGGCAGTAGTTGCAGGGATCAGGGAGAGTAGTTGCAGGGATACTATGTAGGGAGTAGAGCAGCAAATGTCTATTCACATTACACTTGAACTTCTGCATGTCAGTACAATTGGGAAAACATGAACCTGGAAGGGAGTTCCAGAATCTAGCAGTTCTAGGAAAGAAACTATCAGAGTAGAATGCCTTCTTACATCAAGGGATCTCTACTGTGTAGGGGGTGGGACTTAGCTGCTTGTTGAGTTTGTCGGAGGTATTTACATCTAGGGGGCACAAGGGCTTGTAGTTTGTCAGAGCATCCACCATTAAAATACTTGTAAAACTGGCAGAGGGATGCAAAATTTTATCGTGGCTTTGTAGAGGTACAGGATATTTTCAGGCATAATAACTTTCTAGCACGGTAGAGAGAGCCCACCTTCCTTGCAGCGGCCATGGCAATGCTCTCAATGTATCAGTTCCAATTCATGTTCCCTGTGAACGTTAAGCCGAGAAGTTTAAAAGAAGAACTTTCAGGTAATGTATCTTTAGCCATAGCTAGTGGTGTTTGAGAAGGTTTCTTGTAATTATTAAAGGAAACGAGCTTAGTCTTGGCAGCATTGAATGTGACCATCCATTTTTTACCCCATTCCACTACAGATTGGAGGTCTTCCTCTAGTGTTTCTGCCATTTCCTTCTATGTGTGTTCATTTGTTTTCCCCTCGTGCCTGTTATAGAGTTTGGTGTCATCAGCAAATATACCCATCTCAGAGACTATTTTAGCAGGGAGATCATTTATGAATATTAGAAATAATAAAGGTCCAAGGACAGACCCTTGAGGTACACCCACATTTATATATTGTTTAGATATATGACAACCTGGATTCTTCTCTTATTTAAGAAGGGTTTAATTATGTTAAGTCCAGTGATACCGTATGATCTGATTTTCCTGAGAAGACCATCGTGCCACACTGTCAAAAGAAGCAGTTTTCCAGTAGTCAGGAAAGCAAGATTCGTGAAGTTGTTGTCAAGTTTGGAGAGGACTGGAGCAGGCTTAGCGGAGCATTTTTTCAATAGCACAGCTGGGATGGGATCGGGTCCTCATGCTTTTGAGGTGTCTAGGTTTTTATGATATCATGCACCTGAGAAGGAGTAATTTCCAGATCATCTAGTGTGGTTTCTGTCCACAGAGGAAAATCTGGGAAAGAGTGGTTTGCTGAGTCCAAAGTAGAGTTGCAGACAAACTGACAGGCAAGCAAATTAGCCTTCTCAGATGCCGTGCAAACAACTTCATGATTGTTGGAAAGTGGAGGAGTTGTTGATTGCCCATTATGCCCGGACGTATGCAAGCAGGGACCAGATGTGATGTGTCAGATGTTCCAGTTTGAGTAAGCTTAGGTGAATTGGATCCCAGATGCCAAACAAGCAAGATGGGTTAAGCGGGTCTGCCCATGAGGGAGATGACGGTCTCAAACAGAGAAACCACAAGCCAAGAGATGTTGATTCACTTCATTTATTGTCGTGATGAGATGCCTGAGGAGTGAATAAAATTTATATAAAAACACTCATTTGTCTCGAGCCCCTGTCTTGATGCATTTCCTCTAAACAGGTCCGGCTCAGCCAAGATAATTGCCAAATCTCCCAGAAGCAGCCAGGTATGTCATCCTATGTCATCTTTTTACGTGTATTATATGTCTAATACGCATGCACCCACAACACTAGACGAGTCATGGCTGTTAAGATAAACATTTAGGACACTAGGACAACAGTCGGTTATATATCAAACGACATACATAAAAATATATATATGGCCTGTTAGTTAAGAACATATAAAATACGATTTAGTGCATGACAATACGACACAATGGGAACAAAAATGGATGTTCACATTCAATGCTGCCAAGACTAAGCTTGTTTCCTTCAATAATTACAAGAAACCTTCTCAACCACATAGGAGTAATGGCGCTGTGTAGCATCACAATGGTGTTGCCTAAGCAGAAGCCAAAACTTCTTGTTCACTTGAAAGGAAACTAGTGGATAATACAATTTATAGAAAATTAGTAATTTTACAAAGTATGTCACTGTCCTTGATAGGCTCAGGCAGTGGCAATAAATGCTCTGGTTTGTCTTTTACTGTTACATAATGGATGGACATTGGATATCAAGTGCATCAGCTAATGTTAATCTTGAAAAGAGTCAAACCAAGTACAGATCAAAGCGACATGAAGTTTGAAAAATAAACAAGTTCCCACAAAATATCGGAAGAGATGTCATATGAAGTTAAAGAGATCAAAAGTCAAGTAAAACAAAGAGACGTCAGCAGATGACATGACGAATATTAGGTTTGACAGAAAAATGAAATTTGAGATCAGTCTGTCTATTAGAGTCGCATGGACATACTGTCAATAATGTTGCAAGGAAAACTTTGATAATCACCAAGAGTGCATATCCATTAAGATTTTTGTTCAGTGTCAACCTATTTATTTATAATATTATAATATAATATATAATTGTTCCTTCCTTAGTCTGTACATTACACTTTGAAAAAGGTTAAATACAATTTTTGAAGGTTAAACTGCTTCAAAAAGCCATATTTGCAAAATTTAGCTTTCAAAAGGCTAATCTGGGAACTCTGGAAAAGAATATCAGAGTGACCTCTCTTTGATGTAGCCTCGTTTTCAAATACTATTATGATAACATATGATCATTGCTGTGATGTGAGAAATGAACTCGTAATTTCCACACTCAGCAGTTTTTCACGAACGAAAGTTAAAAAAGAGAACATCCGAAAGAAACAGGGCAAAAAAAGAATATTGTCTGTTAAGAGATACTGAACTGAAGGAGTAAACTAAAGATTGCCTCTTACAATGTGATTTTATTATTTGTATTGAACTATGTAGCACAATATTACTCTCTGAATATTTATTAGTATTCATTTGGTTCAGTTCTATATTTAAAATATAATGGGCATTATTTTCATAGAAATCCTAATAAGCTCATATTAGATGCATACTGGTTTTTCTGTCTCCCCCCCCCCCTCAAACTGGCATTTTACACTCTCCAGAAAAATGTCAGCTTTATCAAAACATATTTGCCGATTCAATGTATTTCTCATTCTGTGAAATTTCCACAGGTTCTGCTAATTGGGTGATAATATAGTTAATTAGTTAAAAGTATACTAGTCTGTCTCAATCTTTTTCACTCATAAATAAACATTAAAATTCTCAGTCGTTTCTAGTTTCCTTTTCTAGATAGGTAAAAAGAATTTTAAGAAATGAAAACACTACTTTGCAAAAAATTATTCTGAAATAAAAAGAATCACAAGGCCATACACAATGATAATCAAAGCAAACATAAATACTTCCTTGGAACATGTTGACATTTTAATTTAAAATCAAAGTGTCCAGTCTTTAGAACAGCATTCATATGGTAATAGTTGTTAGTTTTGTGAGCATCTGTGGGTTTGTCAGCTCTATGGATGGTTTTCAAATCATTCATCTTGGTCTGACATTTTGCCATTAACTATTTGCTCTGGTTAGGGTAGATCAGTCAGCATCATAATCTTCATACGTTTATGATAGTGAGTTTCATTTAGAACATTTTATCACATCTTAACTAAGTCAACAGACTCTGAATTCTTCATCCTTACCATGCACACTGTTGTCTGTGATTTGATTACAACTGTCAGAACGCTCTGTCGATTTATTATCAGAAGAATAATGCATCAATCGACAAGAAAGGATCTTTACATATCTGCCTCTGTGTGTGGTTTAGACTTGTTCAGTCTTCCAACCAATAACTATACCAGACCACGTCTATCAGATTTATTTCACTTGTAGCAAGCAACGTCTCCATTCAATTGCTTTCAGCAAGAGAAGGTCTGATTTGATTATCATCAATATTTGTTGTATTTATTTCATGCAGTGATATTTGAGCCGAATTTATCTTTCCAGCATGCATCATCAAAAGCTTGGTCTAGATATCTGGAGATCTTTTTTTTTTTTTCATGGAAATCTCTCCAGACAAAGCATGAAGCCACTTGCTCTAAGTTGAACTAACAAGAGTGAAAGGTAATTATCACTAAGATATGAGATGCCTATTGAACGTGGTCTTGAAAAGACCAAGGCTATAAGTATAAGGAATAGTCAGTAGTAAGAGAGTTCCACAACCTTGCAGTTCTTTGGAAGAAGCTACTGGAATAGGATTGGGTTTGGTTTGGTTGTTTTTGTTTTACGGCATATCAACCTTTTCAGGTTAATTACTGCCAAATCCAGTGATTTTAAAGAACAATTTTTTAATAGAGTATATTTGTTTTTTTTTCAAGTAGGTTTCTATTTAACCCATAGTTGGGAACCTACCAGGTACTACCAGTCCAGGTCAGAGTGGACCTGCGACCAATGGCAATTAAAAGGTGGCTCCACACTCCCCAAAGCCTGCAAGCTGAGGCTTCACCATCGGATATAGTTTAAGGTCATATACTGGAATAGGAAGCTGGTGTATCAAAGTGAATTGATGGAGACCACTCGACAAATGAGTCAAACAAGCTGAAACAAAGGAAGCAGACAATTCTGAACAACACATACTTGGGATAGTATATTTACTGACGTACACAGAAAAGAGGCAGACACGGGGGACACTGGCCAGTAGCATCCAAATGGGTTAAGAAGGTACTTTCAATCATAGTCTTCTCAGTACTAAGATTAGGACTAATACTTGTGTCTTTGTAGCATACAATTTCTCCCTCCAGCATATATCGTCAAATGCTTAGAGTGAAGCCTAGTCATTTTGAGGTCTTGAAGTAGTGTGTGTAGAGAGGTAGGGGTAGTAATAGAGGGGTGGCCTCAGACATTCAGATTTTGATATGCATTATTTCTCCTTCCACTCACCATGCAAATAGTATAACATAACCATCATGAAAAATAGGGAAAACGAATTACATGGTATTACAAAAGATGTGGCATGTCTGTTGCAGGAGGATTTGAAGTACCAAGATATATCATTATTCAGATATTCATCAGTATAGACAGAACATGTAGGATCTAGAGGAGTAAACCTCAATAAACCATGGGTTTATTGAGGTTTAAACCTGTTATTCTCATGGGTATCAGTACTTCCTGTGGTAACCAACGAAAGCGTGGTAGCACATCAGAGAACAATGTGGTTGCATTCTTGACAATAGACAAGCACAATGCCTCAGTTAGCAGAGAACTGGTGCAATGTGTCTTGACAAAATACTTGTCACTTTGGAGAGAGTGGTTTTAGGAAGGGCATTCAGCTGTAAAATTTTGTGCTTTAAACAAACTATGGCTGTTCTAAATAAGAACAACCATCAAAAGACAAATCTGTGCAAGCCATGGAAACTATGATGAGATGATGTTTCAATAAAATACTTTTTTATTTTTTTTTTTAGGGTTGGTGTTAGGAAGGACAAACAGTCATAAAATTTTTGCTTCGAACAAACTATAGTTGTTCTAAGCTTACATGAGCAGCTGGGAAAAAACAGACCCATGCAAGCTATGGAAACCTATCTACAACTGGATAAGAAGAAAGTTTCATGTTTCCTTGTACTATTGCTTATTGTAGTGGACTGAATGATTGTTTTGACAAGTAAAAATAATCTGACATGGGTTTTATGAATGAAATTTTATTTTTATTCCATTTTTTTTTTTCATTTACATAGTGCTTACATATTATAAGAAGTAATCTAATAACTGAACTTCAGTTGGACATCTGTATCACGTAATCTACCAATTTTTCTCTTAAAATCAATTTCTGTCTTTTTAGCTTCAATTTTACTCTCCTTATAATAGATTGGCTATAGTTAACACGTCCGGGGATGGGGTAAAATTAATTCTCCAAACATAACAGTTTTACACTAATTTTATGCTTTCTTCCCAAGATTAAAATTAAGATACAATGTAACTAAATCTTATATCTAGAACCCTTCTTCCAATTTTGATCGAAACCGATTACACAAACTCAATTGAAAACATAACTTCTTTGAAAGAAGTAATAACCTTCACATACCTTTATACTAGGATATTAGGATGTTCAGTGGTTTGTAGTCCTAATAAAAAGCATGTAAATCCCTTTGTGTGACTCTCTATGTCCAATGATTGTATATGTTGCTTATATCAAATGTTTTCATTATAATAGCAATTATAACAAATGAAAACAAAATATAAAATTGCATATTTCAACCAATTCATGTTGAAATTAAAATTGATAATCGAACCTCATCATTATAGTTTATGTAACATACATTTTATGAAAAATCTTTTATACTTTGTTTGATAAAAGAAAGAAAATAAAAAATGAATTATTTTAATGCAATTTATTCTTAATTAGTGACAAATTTTCCAAATACTTCATTTTGGTAAAAGCTTTAAAGTTTGAATCCATAATTATTTTTGTTTTCACATTTTTCTGGATACAAGAGATTAAACAAACAAAAAAAAAACGTTTTTTAATGTTTCTGAAATGTTTACTGAAATCTATAGAAAATGATTAGAAACCAATAAAGAAAATAAATTGTTGCTCTGCAAAAAGCTTTGGACAATCGTTTTATTTCCACACAATTTTTACTAATACAGCAATAATTTATGAAATAGATAATGGTTTTTGTGCTGACAAGATAACAGTCTGAATAATGGTAGCAATCAGATTGTAATGAAAATAATAAAACTAACAATATTTGATTTCAAATTAGAGCGGAAGTTGTTTAAGATGAATTATATCATTGAAAAACAGTCAAATTATACATAAAAGGCATTTAGAAAGATTATCCAATTTTAAACAAAAAAAATGAAAAAATAATAAAGATCAAGGAAGACTTAGATGGAGATTGATCTCCAAACACAGAAAAATGTCAATGAAAAACTTACATTTATATTTTACTAATAGAACTACCAGACGTTGACTATAATAAAACAAAACCGAATGGCTTAAAAAGTTAGGGTTAAACATGCTCATATTAAAATTGAGTTTTGCTAGACTAGCCTCAAATTTTGCAGTTTTCAGAAATTAATTACCTCCCTTGTTGCGATTCGAACTCTCAAATTTCTTTATTAAACAAAACTCAGCTTTCACTAATTGTATAAACTATTTTCATTAATAATTAATTTTATATATGTATTCATTTCTGTGACATGACATTTAAGTAAATAGCATTGGGTTTTACTTGAAGTTCAATATTTCAATTTTAAAATTTCACTATTATAATGAAAAAGAGATATTTTTATTACTATAAACATAACTACTAAAAGTTTTTAGAATTTATTTTACTTCACTATCCTCTTTCCGTGTATATTAATTTTTTTTTTTTTTTAAGTCACTACTTATCAGACCATCTGAGGATAAAGGTTATTGAGTTTGACAAGATCAGTAATGACGATTGTAACTGATTAGAAATTAACTATTTAAGAGGACAACAAAACAAGAATTTGATTACATAAAACTTTAAACGGCAATGCTGTGGTCAGCTAGGAAATAGCTGGTACTGTGGAAAGGAAAAAATCTTTATTTAAAGAAGTTTTGCTTAGTTCTAAGTACACAGAGTGAGAAAAGGAATTAATGACAGTGGTTGTAGTTAGAAGAGTTTTTGTTGTAAGTCTAATTATATAATAATATTGCCAATATGAATGCATCATCCAAAGGTAACCAGAAGTATAAAAATAAAAGACTAACAACACAAGTTTACAGAGGAGAAAAGATATTCGCTTTTTACTAGTTTATCTAAAAATAAAATAGTCATTTTGGATACTTGACAATAATAATAATAATGAAAATTATTAAGTAAATTCAATTGTATTTATTCATTTCTTTAATTATTGTTGAGACCACACAAATATGTTGTGCATATTAAATTAAAATATATATTTACTAGCATTTCAGCCCGGCGTTGCCCGGGTGTTTGGCGGTGTATGTTGAGCAAAAAAAGAAAAAAGCAGTCAATTTTTTTAACTTTGACCTCTATTATGACCCCTTAATATTTATTGTTTTGAGCTCAAATCAAGTTATTAAGTTAGATCCATGTCCAAGGAATCTATGTCTAAAGTTTCAAGTGTTTAGACTCAAAATTGGCGGAGGGGGTTGGTAGATTAATTTTTGATAGAGACGTTGAATCTCTACGGTTCCAGATGGACATTGTCTGAAGATAGCGGTTTCAATCCTATCCAAAGCTAGCCAGAGGTTTACCTGGCCAAAACGTGGTAAGACGACAACAACTATGGATGGCAGTGATTGCTGAGAATGCAGTTAAGAGATTCAAAGTTCCTATCCGTCGTGGTTACCACCTGACAAAGGCCAGAGGAATAGTTGGCCGAAACGTCGTGAAAAAACAACAACCAATAAAGATGAAAACAACAACTAAGAAAAGATGAGAATAATAGGCCGAAATAAAAATAAAATTAATATATATGATGCTCATCTCAAAAATGAATTCCAATTAAGGAATAATATATGTGGGGTTGGTAGAGTTTTCAAAGGTCAAATCGTTGAACTTTGACCCCTTAACAGCCAAATTTCTGGCTGAAAACCGATTACAAAGATTTTCCCAAATCTCAGTACCCTGTACATCAAATTTCGAGTCTGTAGACTGAAAATTGACAGAGATATTGTGTAGGGAAATGTACACAGACAGACAGACAGACACACTTTCACTTTTATAGATATATAGATATGGCCATAAGTAGATGTTAGTATAAAAACATGGTTCATAAAACTTTAACGTAGTTTGACAATCACTTAAATTCCAAAGATATTAGGAAAAATGAAGACTGGATAAAAATAATCAGTACAATATAATTATGAAATGCTTTTGATCTAAATATTTAATCGAAAGAATGTTAACGCTTCATTTAAAATAAATGAAATAGATGAGAACTGAGATATGAACATAGTACATCTTAATGACAAAGTTATTGAAGTTGTCAAGAAGTTTTATCACCTCGGTTATACCGATACAACACAGTGAACAGGTGCTCATGTAATAGTACGATACGAACCAAAAGAGTTATCACTGTCAATCAGGCACGTGAGTGTAGTGCGAAACCTGGTCAGTGAACGTTGAGGACGTGTGTTAGAACGAGAGAACTCTAGAAAATTATAGGATGGATATGAAATGTGAATCTTAAATACAGTCTTAGTACTGATGACATCAGTAGAAGATTAAATCTGAACAATATAGGGAGAAATGTGCAGAACAGAAGACTTTGATGATATGACCGCATTGAAAGAATGGTTCGGTTAAGAAAACATGGAAGAAAGTAATAAAAATGGATAACAGAAAAACGGCATGGATAAATACCTGGCAGAGATAGATTACTTTGGAAACCAATTTCTTTAAGCTGTTAAACGTATACCAACATTTAAAACAGACATTAGATCTGTGATGATATTTAAGTTCCATCAGTAAACATTTATTAAACAAGTGTGCAGTTCATTAAAGCTACATAATGTTAAATATCATGGATATCTTCATTTTCTGAATAAATAACTCAGAATCCTTTACTATTCTAATCTTATCAAACGTCCTTTAAAACATGCTTCATACTCAACTTTAAAAGATTGTTTAAGAACAGATATAGACCTCAGTTTCCACGCAAGATTTAAAGATTCACTTACCAGATATAGTTAAGCTATCGCTAAGAATGATAAGGCCATCATTAAGCAGAAAGCACTATTTTTATTGATCTTATTTTTCTACATTTTCTAATAAAATGTATTATAGTTCAATGTTATTTGATATTATTTGAAGTTAGCAAATAAAATATGTAATTCTTTGTTTAGTGTAAAAAGAATAAAATACTTTTATTTGATTAGTTTAATTTTTGTAAAGTTGATTGGTTTGATTTGTTTTGCTTTTACAGCATAGCAACCGTTTTTGCATTATTTAACGCCGAATCTGGTGATTTTAGTAAAAAGTTTTATGCGTTTTCTTTATATCATCAAGTATTTATTCATGCTATTTGGTTTGTTTTATTGAGGAAAATTTGCTTATGTTTTGGGATTTGCAGCGCATAATTTAGTTTTACAAAGAGAAAAAAAAAATAACATCAATATAAAGTTTAAAAGATGAAGTTATAAAACATATTGTTACTTAATTATTTAGTATTTGCCCTGCATTCCCAAATATTATCAAGATTTTTTTTTTTTTTAATTTTTTTTGCAAATAAAAAAAATAACACTTAATCTCAAAAATTATAATCAATTTTCATGGTGGACCTTAGTCTTACAATGTTGGCACATCAATTCTCACCGGACTACCAAATTTGAAAGACATTAAGCTTGGTTACTTTTTAAATGGGTGAGAAATGAAAATCAGTTTGTATACAAGAAATATAAGACAATGAAGATAGATGAGATCTCAGATGTGCTCCAACAAACTTGCTACTCTGGTGCACCCTTAATGTAAATACACCCAACGAATCCGATAATAAATTCCATCCATTCACTGTGGATGCTAGAAAGTTTCTACTCTAATAGTTTCTTTAAACTTTGGAACTCTACTCTTGCTCCCTAACTATAACAATATACAGAAATTAAATTTTTTTTTTTTTTTTTTTTTTTACATGGAGGTTACCAAGACCGTTTTACATGGAGGTTATCAAGGCCCGGAAGCCACTCAGAGATAAGGGTTATTGCGTGTACAGTAATCACTGAGATAGTATCGTAGTAATCATTAGTATTGGATATTTGATAGGGTGTCTTACTTAAGAGAGCGATTTATCAGGAATTTGTTTATGTTGGACTTGAAGACATCCAAGTTGTAGTCAGATGGGAAACAGGCAAACGGAAGAGAGTTCAACAGTCGTGCACTTCTAAGAAAGAAGCTTTGCACATGGAATCTACGTTTGGATTTAGGCACAGATAAAGAGTGGGGAAAATTAATGAAAGTCATTTCAGCTAGACCAGTATTTTTCGTGAAAGACTGGCGAGGGGGGACAAGAGATCAGAGCTCAGATGAGCACTTGCCATGGAAATAATGATAAAATAAAGACAGGCTTGCAACGTCTCTTCTGTGGGGGAGAGGCTGCTGGGATAAGAAAAGGGCATCACCCACTAAGTCTATTTTGTACTCTGTCAAGGCAGGATAGGCTGTTTTTAGCAGCTCCTGCCCAGATATGGCAGCAGTACTCCATCCTTGGACGTACTTGACTTTTATACAGATAGAGAATTGCATCAATAGTGAGATATCTTCTGGAGCGGTAAAAGGATCCAACCATTTTCCCAGCGTCCTTGGCAACAGACCTGATGGACGTGTTCCATTTTAGATCAGGAGTAAAGGTCAAACCCAGAAGCTTGTCAAAATATAGAGCCTCCCCAAGACGAGATCCATTTCAATTGATGACAGATGGAGATCAGAGCATTGATGATGTAAAGATAGAAGCTTGGTTTTGGATGCATTAAAAGTAACCAGCCACCTCTTCCCCCACTGTACCATGCGCTCAAGATAAGAGGAGAGAGAATTAGAGAGAACTTTGTCATTTACGGCCTTTGATGTGTTACCATAGATGGTCATGTCATCAGCATAGATGTCAACGAATGATTTAAGTATATGTTTTGAGAGATCATTAATACTTTGGGCCTCTGATTTCTGCCCATCAACCACTACCCTTATGAAGCTATCGGAGAGAAATGATTTAATAATTGAGAAAACATTTCCAGTGATACCGTAGCTGGAAATCTTGTGAAGTAGGACCTTATGATATGTCAAGAGCAATTGCCCTGGAAAGGAAGCCTTCGTCAAGAGATTCACTAATGCTATGAGATATAACTGTTAGCACATCTGCTGTAGATCTTGCAAAGCGGAAACCATATTGCATGTCACTAAGAAGGTTGTTTCTACTGAGGTGGTTGACTACTTCTTTATTTAATATGGATTCCAACATGACACACAGGAGCTTATTGGTTTGTAATGAGAGGGAGATGACTTTTCACCTGAATTCTTAAATACAGGGCAAACTGATGAGGTTTTCCAAGGTGTTTGAAAGCACTTTCCCTTAAGACAACACTTAAACAGTTTTGTAAGTATGGGGGGGAAGTTCTAGTTGGAGTTTTTTCAGCACTATAACTGGAATGCCATCAGGGCCAGTTACTTTACTGGAATCAAGGTTCTTGATTAGCTTGGCAACCTCACGCACAGATATTTGTATGTTGCATAGCGAGTTGTCTGTTATAGGAGGAAATACGGGGAGTTGATGGCCTTTGTTGTTTAGGGTAGAATTAGCTGCAAAGTTCTTGGCAAATAGTTTGGCCCTGTCTGATGCTGATGAGATGACCTCAGGTCCATTGATGATGGTTGGGATAGAACGCACGCTTCTGTTCAGGATCCTGTTTGCTATCTGCCAAAACTAGTGGGAACCAAGCCACTGCTCAGCTACTTTGGATTTAACGGACTGAGCATATAGCTCTCTTACATTTTTTATTACTCTTTTACAGTGGTTGGCAGTCTCAGTACATCTATTACGTTGGTAGCTATGGAAAAAGTGATTTCTGTGCACAATGGCAGCAGCATATTCTGGGGAGAACCATAGCTGGCTGTTAGGTTGGAATTTTTTGGATGGTATGAATCGGTCTATGCCTACAATTAACCATTCGGTCAGGTTCGATACTATAGAGGACACATCCTTTTTAAATATGGAATGCAGAGGTAAATTAGATATGAATGTATGGAAGCTATCCCAGTCAGCAATAGAGTATTGATATACAGTACGGTGGAGAGGTATGCCTGAATACTTATTACTAGGGCTGTGACAATATTCTCTTTCAAATATGCTCTATATTCTTTTTATATGCCGGGAATATTCTTTAAGAATATGCGAGAATATGCTTTTTTTGCATAGGAATATTCTTTTTAAAAAGAATATGCTGCTTTGAGACGGAATATTCTCTTTGGCTACCGTATATTTATTTTTATAAATTGCATATTTTCACTGTACTTCAAGCGAATATATTTATGCTAGGTACCTTAGATTTACGTTTGTAACAATATTAACCCTTTCGATTCCAATGGGCCGATATATCGGCCATGGGGATTTAAGGTAAAAGAAGACCTACAGATATTTCGGCCTTACTATAGTATTTTAATAGAACGGGTATAGTTGAGTAGTTGGTAATTTTGCAATGTTAGGGTCGAAAGGGTTAATTATTTGTTTTTTTATAAATTCTATTGATGATTTTGTAAAAGCTTCAGTTAATGCCGAAAACGCAAGAAAATATATAGAAAAAACGTTTATTTTTATGCTATAAATACTTCTAACAATTAAACACTATCAAGCTGAACCAAAATATTTTATTCATTGCATTTTACAATTAAATGCGTTTTTAAGTTCTCAAAATTGAAACTTCTGCGGTTGTCTGCTAAAACGGTCTTATACTGGGAAAAAAACTCGTTCCACGTCGCATGAGACTGGGGCATATTTCAAGCTGGCCATTTCTTCGCCACTTAAAACTTTTAAATGATCTATGTCATCCAAATTTCCTTCATTTTCAAAAGCCTTACCACTAATAAGTGCATCGAGACGTTTTAAAGTAGCAAAACCTTTGTTCTTTGAAATGACATTCTTCAGCTTTTTACGAAATTGGGAGTCATTCATCTCCTCAAGTGTCATTTCGATCTCTAATTAATTCAATAGATTTTGAAAGACTCAGCCCTTTAGTCTCCAACTTTGCAATATTTTTTGTTCAAATGGAAAAACTGTTGGCGATAAAGCCGGGATCAAATGGCAGGGATTCCTCGTCCAACAGTTTTTTGGACTCCAATATACTTTGGGCCTCTGTTGAATCTAGAGACATTATGACAGGAGTAATTTCGGGCAAATGTTTGGCGTAATAATGCGCTGCATCTAACCACCTACCCCATCTTGTTACAATGGGACTCGGTGGAAGGGGCACTCCTGGGGCTAGTTCCCTGAACTTTTCGATCCGATTGGGTGCTTTTAAAACTATACTTTTTACAGTTGAAATCAGTTTATTTACTTTTGGGTGCACCTGCCTGACTAATTCTGCAACCTTGTGCAAGCCATGGGCCAAACAAGTAACGTGCACCATTTTCGGGTATAAAACCTGAAGAGCATTCATAGCTTTGGACATATATGCAGCTGCATCAGTGGTTACAAGGAGCACATTATTATAAAGGACTTGCTGCGGCCACAAAAACTGCAACGAATCGTTAAAAAAAGCAGCAATTGTAGAATGATTAACTTTTGACAGACATGCAATATTTCCCAAATAGCACTTGCTGCGTTCCTCTTCTACCCCAAGAATGCCAAACACAAAGCAAGCAATAAAACGCTGCTCTACATCAGTGGTTTCATCAATCGAGACCAACAGTTTCATTCCAGCAACTTTTTCTCTGAGTGACTTCACTTTTGCTTCGTACACTTCACTAACGTAATATTTTCTTAGTGTAGTCTGATTTGGAATATTTCTATGTGTGTACCTATGAAGAAAGTCTTTGAACACATTATTGCTCAGTTTATGAAACGGAATATCCGCTGCAATCAACGCTCTGCATAAGTCAGCGTTGAACAAATTATTCGTACTGGCTCCTAAATCAGTTGCTGCAGTAGGAACTTCGCCTAACGTTGCCGTGTAGGTCTTTTTTGCCATATGTGCGTTGGTTTTTAAATGCTGCTTTATTAGAGATTTTTTACAACTTTTGATCTGTAAAAATAAAAATCAATTATTTAATGGTAATATATACATTTAAAGGAAGGGTGGAAAAAGTTATTTGAAGCCGATTAACATTTATTAATTAACGTAAAAAGTAGATAAAATAAATTGTAAATTTCAACGTTCAATCAAAGTTTAATACAGCTAGATTTACCGTTATAGAATTTCAAAAACAAAACTACTATAACAACGCCAATCTATTAGTCAACTATATTGCAAATTTTATGTATTAAAGTTTGTTCCTACCTGGATATTGCAGTATTTGCAGGTTAAGCAATTGCCAGTTAACTGGTAATCTTCAAATTCATCGGCATATCTTGCCATCCGTTCAGCAGGAGTGCTAATTATTTTCGGCATTTTTTGTTTAGTTTTTTTAGATCTTGTAAATTCGTCCTGGGTACTAACACGCTTTGAGTATCTACAAGGACGAGATGTCTGTACATATTTATATATATGCCTATAATATCACTCTTTTTCAACAGACCAAATTTTAGACCCTTTTTTATGTAAATTCACATCTGTTAGGGTTATACCACGTTTAATTCATCTAAAAAAATGAATAAATTAAAAACTCTTATCCAAATATTTTCTTTCAGCATATTTTTGGCAAAACAAAACTTATTCCATAAATATTTTGCATATTCTTTTTTAAAAAGCATATTCTTTTTTTTAAGGAATATGCTTTTTATCAAAAGAATATTCTCTAACCCAATATATGTAAAGAATTGTTTTTTATTAAAGAATATTCTTGACATTGCCCTACTTATTAATGTATATACTGTTTATATACTGTGAACAATTGAACACTCTATGGAACTTAAATATTTTATTTATTGCATTTTATAATTAAATTAGTCTTTAAATTATCAAAATTAAAGCTTCTTTGGTTGTCCGCTAAAATAGCCTTATAATGAAAAAAAAAAACTCGTTCCAATCGTAGGAGATTACTGGACCATATTTAAACCTGGCTATTTTTTTCGATACAAATTGTAGTTACAATCCTTTGGACACTACGGGGCCGATATATCGGCCCTGGAGACCTAGGGCAAAAAGGATACGCGGATATTTCGTCCCTAATATAATCCTCTAATAGAATGGCTCTCATTAGGAACCAAAGGTTATTGTAAATTCACAACTACGAAGGTTTTACCATGTTTAATTTAATTTATATAAAAAAGAAAACTTCGTAAAATTAAGACTCGTATGCAAATATTTATTTCAACATATTTTCGGCACAACTTATTCCATAAATATTTTTCATATTCTTTTTTTTAAGAGAATAGGCTTTTTGTTAAAGGAATATTCTTTAAAAAAAAGAATATGCTTTTTGTTAAAAGCATATTCTCTAACGAAATATATGCAAAGAATATTCTTTTGTAAAAGAATATGCTTGTCACAGCCCTACTTATTACATTTCATTTTTATCTTAACTGATACAACGGAGTGGTCGGAGGATCCCAGAGGAGATAGAACATGAACATAGCTCAGAGCAAGTTGTGAGAAAAAGATTTAGAAGGCTTGCATACTGACCGGTAATATCGGGCACATGGGTGGGTTCGTGAACAATCTGAGTGAGGTCATAGGCAATGGAAAAATCATGACAGAACCTCCCCTTGTCATCGGTCTTATTTGAGTGGGTCAGCCATTCCACATTACAAATGTGAATGTTAGCCGAAGGATGAGCAGACAGTATGTGGCCAATGTTCTCAGATATACTCTTAAAGATAGTAACCCCACTGTTGTGGGGGCAATAGAGGGCAAATATAAATGCAGTGGTGTAAGCTAGTGCAACCCGAAAACACATATAAGGTAAATTAGGGTCTTCTCTGGAGATATCCCTACCACAGGGAAAGCCATCTTTAATGTAGGCATACACTCCATGCCCATGGCGATTTTGGGGGTCAGATTTAGATGTTAAGTTAGAGTATCCTTTAATTATGAACTCATCTAGGGAAGTGGTCGGCCCTATGCCAGTTACACTTAGAAAGAATATGTCTGCTTTTGTCTCCTGTAATTGTTTTAACCTCTGGAAGGTTAGAACGTAGACCCCTGATGTGGGAGAAGGAGACATGGTAGTAGGGTCTACGTTGGAGGATGGGGTTCTAGGTTTATTTGAACAGGAATCTCACTGACCTCTAATCCACATCTCAATGGCAATATGCCTTGTTTGAAGTGAATTAAAGAAAAAAGAAAACAAAATGCATACTTCGGTGATGAAGCTATTGAGGTTATCCATAAATGTTGTTACTATGATGTTACCATAGAATGGGGTGAATTGGGACAAAAATTACAGCATTCTGCTCTTCATCATTTCATCATTGTAATGTGACTATTTTTGGCAATACTCTTACAATTTTGTTTAGAAAATGGCTATTCTTTGTTAAAAACATTTCTCTCATTTTCTCAGAAAAAATGTCATTTTCAGAAAATCATTTTTCAAGCGCATGCCAAAATCTTTTCACTAAATGTAAATAGCAAGATGCAAACTGGTAGTATTTCTGTGAAGAGCAACTAAAAGGATCGCAATCCAATAAAAAACATTTGCAGTATCATAGTGTGAAATTTACCAAAAAAGCACTTTTTACCGCATTGTAGTTTAGCGGGTGATTTGGAACAACACTTTAGTCACACGATATTCATTGAGGTTCTATGTAAGGTTTCTATTTTTCATTATTCGTGTGTTTTTGTTACTGGTGTAGCTGTTTTCTGTTTGTCTAAGCCAGGCCAGGCCCGGCACCAGAAGTTTCTGTTTTGGGAGGTAAACTGCCCAGAAAATTACAGAAATCTACATGATTTATGATGAATTTGCTATTTTTTTTTAAATTCTGGGGTCAGTGCCTCTGCCCCCGGGTCGTCTATGCTAGAATGCTCAAACAGTAGTTGTGTGGGTTATTAGGGAATATGAACAAGAGTTTTTTTCACAGCAAAGTTGATGTTGTGTCAGGAGGTAAAACAAAAGTATGCTGCAAAAGCCTCTAAAAGTTAGAGAGCAATCAGAAACGGAGCCTGAAATTTATGCGATGTTTTCCGAGAAGGTGTTTAAATGTGAGAAGGCACCTTCTCTTCATAAAGTGGGATGGAAGTGGCTTTGTTTTTTTATTTAAATGGACTAAATGAAAAAGAAGGACAGGACTTACAGTAAAACTTGTGTATTCTGATAAAACTGTTGGCTTCACCATATTGTGCCCTTGTGTTTTAAAAGGCCTTAAAATGTCCCAATACACTCCTAATCCTTTTTAATTGGGACAACAATAAAATGAAGAGGGAATGACTAAAAAAATGCTCACTGTCCCAAATCACCCTGAACCGAAGTGAATTGGGGCAACACAGATTTAAAAAAACAAAAAAAACCTCAAAACTGAGATAACAACAAACTCTTGCATTTGACATTTTAAAGTAACTGCACAGAAAGGATTTTCCATTTTAAAGACACAGCCCAAACAGTTTTTCGTAAAAATACTACTTATCCTCGAATGGCCTTCATGCCTTGGTAAGTGGTGACTCCCAAGTAAGAAAAAAAGAAAGTGTGTAAGCAAACACTCCATCTACGTGAATAAATGAGTACTAATCTTACTGGTAGTATAACTGATGACAAACATCCTGTCATGAGGGTAATTCAGACTATTCTAGTTAATATTATAAAACATGAATCAAGTATGGATCTTATGAACGTTTAGGCTTATAAAAATGCTTTAATTATTTTTTTCTTTTTTTACTTTTGCACAGAAATCTGAATTAAAATGATGTCTGAATACTGTTAAATATAATATTAACCATTTAAAGCTCTTATTTTTACCCCTGGACGACTATTTCCCTTCTGTATGTTTCTTTGGTTTGGTTTTTGCATCTTTGATAGAATCAAATAAAACCTAATATGAAGATTAACCTCTTGTGTTCCACTCAAACAATTTAACGGAGGTTATCTTTTTTTTTTTTTTAAATACTGTCATCTGAAACATGATATGCAAATATTTCTGAAACTAAAGCTTCCTTTTCTGATATTGCAATTAATACTATAATTACAGAATGGCAAAACTGAAAACACAGACAAAATCATTGAATTAAGCGATTCTCCACTCTTGGTTACTTCTTGATAAAATCACACAAGAAGGATGACGGTTGATTACCCATTAAATCTGTTTATACTATCAAATATCTTTCCACTTCCTTCAATTGTTGACAGTATGCAAGGTGGCAAAGTATTGCTACTTAAATGCATTAGATCTACAAGGTAAAGACCATCAAATAGCAATTAAAACACTGAAAAAAAAAAAAAAATAATAATATACCACCTTTGAAGTTGATAGTCAACTATATCAGTTTTGAGGTTACCTACAGAGTAGTTTGCTTTCATGAATCAGATAATTACTTCCACAGGATTTGCTGATATTTTTGCTTATGTAAATAATGTAAACATTAGTGGTAAAGCAAGGGAGGAATGTGATATAAATTTGAAGGAATTCATGAGGCTCAGAAGAGAGTATCACTTAACTTGAATGTAAGTCAAAAGTATGTTATCAACCAACAGTCATCATGACTAGCCAAGGATCTAATATTTATAAACTCTAGATCATCGAGGGATAAAGTTGCATTATGATGAGTAATAGGAGTTTCACAATTCTTAATGATATTTAAATTCTCAGGCAAGATATTAGACTTCCATACTATTGTCATTTTTTTCTCCCAATTCTAAAGCAGACAAGCTTTTAATAGTTCTTAACAATTAAGTTGAATATATATATATATATATATATATATATATAAGTGAGATTGTCTGTGTGTGTACATTTTCCAACCAAACTCTCAATTTTCAGTCTACAGGCTTGAGATTAGACATAAGGGGTATTGAGATTTGGGAAAATCTTTTTAATCGTGTTTCGGCCAGAAATTTGGCTGTCAAAGGGTCAAAGTTCAACGATTTGACCTTTGAAAACTCTACTAAACTCCTCTGCCAATTTTGGGTCTAAACACTTGAAATTTTAGATGTAGGTTACCTGGACATGAGTCAAACTTTTTAATATTATATATATATAAATATATATATTTATATACATATGCACAAAGTTACATAGGGCCCGACAAAGCCGGTCTAAACTGCTAGTATATAAAATATTTGAATATATATCCTGTATAATATCGTCCAAATTGTTTTATATAAAAAGCTCAATGAAGTAATGCTTCAAAGCATATACACTCGTACAATGACCAAAACAAAGAAGCAGTCCACAATTATAATTTTGTTTATCTTTTATTTTTTATAAAAAAAAATTAAATAATCAAAAATAATGATTGTGAATTGATTTTCCTTTATTGGAATAAAATTGATTAGCATATTTCAAACAAATATAATGAAACACTTGTTTTATATACATATGCCTACATGGTTATATCATGTTTGAAATGTTATAGATAAAACTCTGTCTAGCAATTGATATATATATATATATATATAATCATAATTAAATAATAATTATTCATTTACAGGGTTGGATGGAAGGACAAGTGTTTTTGAAATTGGTATTATAGGGGTTGGATAAAACTACATAGTTTGAAAAAAGAAAATAACTGCTTCAATCAAGTATCTTTTTTAAAGAATATTACAGCAGATAGTGAAGGAAGAGAAGACTAGAAACCTACAGAAATCGTTTTTGCATTGAAACCTAAAGCAATGATAAAATCATTCTTTTGTGGAGAAAACTGCTTTGTCAGCATTTCCAGCACATTGACATTGCTCGACTACACAATTATGATTCTTGATTTATAACTTGAACACCAGAAAACAGTATACGACACAAGTATTGCCAATACAAATAGAAGGGAAAGAGTTAAGATCTTAGAAAGAAAAAAGAAATTGATCTAATGATAAAAAGAGAGTTGTTGCTAAGTGTATTAAAGAATGAACATCTCAAGAGGGCATAGCGGAACAAGATATGATGGTCAGCTCTCTGCAAAATATGGATTAGTGGCATTAAATAGATGCTTCATATTGAAGAGCTGCAAAGAATAAAAGATATAGAAAAGCGTGATGCATTATCTTGGAGGTGTGTGTGTACACTGTCACAATTTTACAAGTAACTATGATGTCCAAATATTATCATTGTTTCACACATTGTGCAAGAAAGAAGATAATGGCGATTGCTGTTACATGTACAATAGATTATATCAAGAGTAAAAAGATTAAGAGGAAATATGACAGATACAAAAAAAGTAAAAGCTTTTAAGTGTTTTAGCAATCAAGGAATCAAACACCAGCAAAACTTAGAAAAGGGAAATGGATTCTTTATATTTATTCACAAGAAATGTGTTTTTATTTTTAAATTCATAACGTAATCTGAGAAACTATTAAAAAAATTCCAAAATTATCAGAATATAATCAAACAATTTAGAAGTTTAAAACAGTTTCTCTACGATGAAATTATTAATTTAAATTAGAAAAAAAAAACAAACACTACTACTGATTTCAGAATGCATAAGGAAATATTAATAAATTAAAATATTGAATAAGTTCATGACCAAATCTTGTTAGATTAGCAGAGTTAAAGAATGTTTAACCTAGTTAGTATATAGATGGGTCAATATTTGAAGATACACTCATTTTTGGGATGCTGGCTTATTTTCCTTGCCTTCTGACCCTGTGCCACATCTTCCTAAGATAAAAGAATGTTAACAAGTGTAGTAAGCAAACAATTCACACAGGTATATAAATGGGTACTAACCTTGCTGGGATAGACTAGTGTTCTGACATGGGGTAGTTAAGAGCATTTGTTCTGTTTAACACTTTCAAACTGGAGTTAGGCACTATCCCTATATGCCTTCAGGTTTAGAAATCAACTTCTCTTTTTCTATTAAATGAGTAAGGCTTATTTTGCTAAAACTAGTAAATTAAAATATTTTAACTGAAAATTAGGTACAATATAATCTTAGGTTGTAATAAAATAATCCTACTATAAAGAAAAGTCTATAAAAATCTATTTATATTAGCAAAAATAAATAAGTATTAACATTTAGCCAACAGATTTCTTGATTTAAGAAGATAATGTCTGGGAGGATATTCCCATGACAACAGTACGGATACTAAACTATACCTTGTTTCCCTAAATAGAGAAGGTAATGTCTGGGAGATCGTATTATTACCATTAAACAGATAACACACTATTTCTCCCTCCAAAAAAAAAAGAAGAGGTAATGCTTGGGAAAATGCTATCATGACCACAGAAAAGATACTACACTAACCTTTCCCCAAAGGAGAAGGTAATATATGGAAAAATGGTATTATGACAAGAGAACAGATATTACACTACCTCCTCCCAAAATGAAAAGTCAATGCCTTGGAGAATGGTCTCATAATAACAAAACATACTATACTATACACTTTGAATTGAGCATTGGAAGTAAACTAAATTGAGTAATAAAAAGTACTACAATAGTACAATTAATAAAACTGAACAGTTTTGGATTCAGACAGATGCTTAATCTGCATTATGAATAGATTTTTCCAGCAAAACATACATAAAGAAAATTTATGAAATTAATATTTAGAACAAATTGGCGAGATAGGTCACTAATGTGATAAAAAACAATGATACATTAAATATAATAGAATGGATGATATATAAATGACTATGTCTGTAACGAAGCCACTGGCATGTATGCAAATGATCAAGTTGTGGTGCTAGTGTGACATCACAGGAATAAATGGATATATAGACATCAGAATCAGAGGAAGGAAAAAAGAAAAGAAAGCTTGCTGGCACGAAAAACACTCTAAGCAAGATGCAGGACTCATCAATGCTTTAAACCTTTGCAAGATGTCAGATGACTGAACCGTCGAATGAATTACACATATAAAAGCTGATTATACCTGCAGACTAAGATACTGTTAATTGATCCAGAGAGGGAAAAGCAGGAATGTGACCATATTCTTTGCTTTGAAAATATGTGTCAGAGGCTTCATGTTGAAACGACCGGCAATAAATACTTTCTTTCAACAGAAAAAACCCCCCAAAAAACTTGTGTTAAATTTCTTTTTCTTTGTGAGACTTTTATACACAACGTCAGATCCATATTAAAATGTAACCACCATGTCACATGCTTCTATCCAGGTAAATTGATTTGAAAAGATACGATGGCAAATTCATTTTTGTATCAGTAAATAAACTGTCACATTAGTGTTGTTTGGCAAAAACATATTCAGATGGTTTTGTATAAGATTAATTAAAAAATGTGAAAATGCATTAATCATAATGCAGCAATACTTCGAAATATAGCCACCAAGAGTTGGTATTATGGTGATGAAAAAGCTTCCAGCAATGTTTTTAACTGTATCTTTTATTCATGTAATTAACACATTTTACTGGTTTGTTATAACTTCATGCTGCCATTTAGAAACATTGTATTTGGAGATAAAACAGACTACTTTGGTTTAGATCGATTTAAATTTTCTTAATATGTAAAATTTGTTAAAAAATATGTTAAAACAGAGTTGTATTGTTTGTTTTTTGTTTTTTATTCAATTTTCACCCCAAACAAGGCACAGTGCCACTGTGAAGTAGGGGGATACTATCGGGGGCATAATTTGCAGGGACATTATAAAGGGAGGTGAGTAGAAAGATGTTTGTTCACATTACACTTGAATTTCTGCATATCAGTACAGTTGGGAAAGCAGAATTCCGAAAGGGAGTTCCAAAGAGCTGCAGTTCTGGGAAAGAAACTATTGGAGTAAAAGGCTTTCTTACACCTAGGAATCTCTACTGTAAAGGGACGGGACTTAGTTGCTTGTTGGGTTTGTCGGGGGTAGTCACGCCAAGGAGGTACAAGTGCTTGTATTTCGTCAGAGCATTCACCATTAAAGTATTTGTAGAACAGGCAGAGGGATGCAACATTTCGTTGAGGTAACAGAGGCTGAAGCCTAGATGACAGTTCAGGACTTATCAAGTTGGCAGCTCTCTTTTGAACACTGTCCATGAGTGAGAAACAAGCAGCAGATGCACCAGCCCAAATGTGATAACAGTACTCGATACATAGGCAAATGGTGGCCTTATAGAGGTACAGGATATTTTCAGGCGTAAGTAATTTTCTAGCATGGTAGAAAGAGCCCACCTTCTTTGTAGCAGCCTTGGCAATGCTCTCAATGTATCTATTCCAGTTCATGTTCCCTGCAAACGTTAGGCCAAGGAGTTTAAAAGAAGTACTTTTAGGTAATGTGCTCTTGGCCATTGCTATTGGTGGTAGAGAAGGTTTCTTGTAGTTATTGAAGGAAACAAGCTTAGTCTTGGCAGCATTGAATGTGACCATCCATTTTTGTCCCCATTCCACTACAGATTGGAGGTCATCCTCTAGTGTTTCTGCCATTTCCTTATATATGTGTTCATTTGTTTTCCTCTCATGCTTGTTACAGAGAGTGGTGTCATCGGCAAATGTATCCATCCCAGAAACAATTTTATCAGGGAGGTCATTTATGAATATCAGGAATAATAAAGGTCCAAGGATAGACCCCTGAGGTACTTCCGCATTTATATCATATTGTTTAGATGTACGACCGTCGAGGACAACTTGGATTTTTCTCTTAAGAAGGATTTAATTACATTGTGTATTCTTCCAGTGATTACATATGATCTAATTTTCCTTAAAAGACCATCGTGCGATACCCTGTCAAAAGCCTTAGATATATTAAGGGCTACCGCTCTACCCTCCCCTGTTTTGTCCAGTGAACGGTATATACGTTCAGCGACTACAGTTAAGATATCTACTGTTGACGGGCTTGCCTGAATCGATATTGTTTGTCAGTCAAGAGCTTAGCAGCTGTTAGGTGCTGGACTAGGGCTTGATTAACTAAGGACTCAAATATTTTGGCAAAAAGTGGGAGGAGGCTAATGGGGCGATAATTTACTGGGTCAGTTCTTTCACCAGAATTCTTGAAGACTGGTACCACAGAAGCGGTTTTCCAGCAGTCGGGAAAGCAAGATTCGCTAAGGCATTTATTGTTATTTATTGACGTCCCTTCAGAAATCGTATATATTATAATCTAGGGAGCATATAAAAAGTTCTAAAACATAGTACCCCCCACACCCCGAGAACCCCCTTGAAAAAGCCTTTCTTTGACATATAAAAACATGCACGCTACTTTTACCTTTTATATATATATATGAAATACAAATGTAAATAAGAACATTTTTCTATTGTGATTATTTAATTTTGCTGATAAAAATGCATATAAATATAGGTTCAGGAGTTGGTATGTGACACATACAATCTCACAATCTATGTCTTAGAAATATTTAAAAAAAAAAAAAAAATTAACAATCAGTCACTATCTTAATGTTGTATAAAACATAAGAAAAATTAAAACACATTTTTTAATAGAAATTTTTAAAAAATTAAGGAGCTCTGAAGCAATATGCTACCAATTTCAATTTAACACTAGCAAAAAGTGTTAAATTGATTTACTATTGAGCGTTTGAAGTTATGTTACCCAATAAGATCTTATTGATCTCAGATTTTAATTACCATGCAATCATACTAAATATTTTTTTCAACTCGTGTGAAAAAATAATGAAAAATTCTAGTTCATATCCAGTTGTGTTGAAGTGTAATATTTGCTTTAAAATGTTCATTGTATTAACCGATTTTTCAGTGATACATATTTGATTAGCAACATATAAAGAATGTTAACTTGTAACAAAGAACCATTTATTACAATTCCACATAATTACTTCTATTCCTGATTTGAGCGCTTTATGCACCCAGTTATTACTGGTGAAAAATAAACACCATCGATTCAAGTATTTCAAAGCTTTTCAGAAAAAGGTGCGTATGAACAAAAACATTTTAACATATTATTCTCCCAAAATAGTTTTTTGGGTAACTAAATTAATTAAATAAAAAAGGATTAAGAAAATCATTTAAAATGCCTGTATTTAATGTAAGCCTTTTAATGTTATTGCTTTTATTTTCTTAATGTAAAACCTTTAAGTACAATATATAAAATAAGTTCATCTAAATGAATAAATGCAAAAGTTTTTCCACCTTTTTTAATTATATTAGCATTAAAAACAAGTATGCTTATTTTAATTCTATAATACAACATATTAACCCAACACCTCCTTAACTGCAACCTCTTTCTCACAAACGTGGTGTTGCTAAATCTTTTCTACAAATACTATTATGACATGTGTTCCTTAGAATTGTCCGATCCATTCTCTGCTTTTTTTTTTTTTTCGGCTCGTTTGACTCATTGGTCTAGAAGTCTCCATCAATTTACTGTTCTTATACCTCATTTTAATACAGCTTTCTATTCCAGTAGATTCTTTCCAAAGACTGCAAGCTTGTGGAACTCTTCCTGCTCACTATTTTCATTTTGCCTTTGTTTTTTCCAGACTAAAGTCAATAGGCATCTGTTGTCTTTGCAATAATCAGTTTTCATTCTTGTTAGCTCCTTACATCAAGTGACTTCATGCCTTGTCTTGGTCGATTTCCATAAAAAAAACTAATGCTGTTTATTTCGTAATAATCATTTGTAATTTGCATTGTTAAATATATATATCCTATATTATATTTTTTATTCTTTTATTTTCTTCCTTTGAAGATTGTAATGCTGGGTATGGGGCAGTCAAACCAGCTGCCAACATTACCTTGCTTTTTATTGAAACCAACCAAGAGCTCTTTTTAGTATCCCCGGTGCTTCCTTAAGTGCAATTGTCTGGATCTCTTTTGCACTTGGTTCACCAAGAATATTAGTTAGATAGGATTTCAAGTTCTTCTTCATAAGCCCTGTGGCACCTGTAATAACTGGTATGATTGATATCTCCCTAAGATTCCAGTTTCTTTTCATATCATACATGAGACCTTGATATTTGGTTTGCTCTCCCTTTCAGCTCTGTTTAGACCTCCATCATTAGGGACACTCACTTCAACCAAGGTTGCGACTCTCTCTGACTTATTCCATATAACTATGTAAGGTTTTACAGCAGCATTTTAAAGGTAGGTGATTGTAGGGATTACATGGTCGTAATGTCTGGTATATAAGTCATTTTCAACTGTTCTTTCAGGTTGGTGTTCACAGGATTTGCTGCTACATTGGATGTTTAATTCTTTTTCATGAGTTTGTATGTGGTTATGTATTTTTAAACCAATATTTTGAAATATGATGTATATATCTATATATAATATGGTCGAAATACATAGACATTTGAATATTTAATTTGCATAAATTATTGTTAAATTATTTATATTTAATTAATGTTTGCTGTTATTTACTTGTAATTTTACTCTTACCCCCCCCCCCCCCATAGTTTCATCAATATTAATAGCAATTCATTAAATATGCAAAAATTACAAAAACCTGAAGTATGGTTATTATCAAAAGAGATAATTTAAATTAAATTAATTTGTTGACTTAATTAAAAAAATGAGTCATAAGAGTTCACAGAGAGGGAAGTGACTATACTCTCCCACTTTATCTCCGTTTTCCTGTCTCTGTATTTCTATCACCTACTCTCCCTTCTTTTCCACTAGCAAGAATAAATTTTCTTTCTTATTGTTTATGAAGTACATGTTTTTATTTAAGAGATAAAATCCTATATTAATAGATTATTATGAATCTTATGTATGTGCATATATTTATATATTTGTATGTACAGGATTCATGCCTAAACTAATTAACTTATCATTATGAATTTTATGTATGTGTATATATTTGTATGGACAGAATTCACTCCTAACCTAATTAACCGATCATTATGAATTTTATGCATGTGTATACACTTATATATTATATATTATATAGTCATGTATATTTACAGAGTAAGCACTTATTTTTGAGGCTATAACTTTTTGCTTGTAAAAAAAAAAAAACAGGCAAAATGTCTAGTACAAATACAGTGTGATTGAAAAGTAACTCCTTATTTTAAAATGCATACAGTTTATTTTTGAAATATAATTTATACAATTATTGAATATGAGAAAGCAGTATAATTCAATATAAGTGCCTTCATTTGTCACTAGCTTTTCAAGTTAACCAAGAATCGCATCAACTGATTTCACAAGAAACGCTTGTGGAATGGTAGACATAACTTCCCATATTCGCTCTTGTGGAAGAGCTTCATCTTGCATAAAAATCAAATCTTCAATATTGTTCCAACCACTAATACTTGGTCAAATTTCATATCTCAACATAGTGAGATACTTCCACATTTTGCTGCTGTTGTTCGGGCTAAATGCCCAATCAATGATGGGTCATCACAGTTTGCATGAATGGCAGACCAAAAATCCTGACTTAATGCCCTGTAACTATTTTCTCTGGGGTTGGCTGAAAGAGCAATTCTACTCAACCAAACTGAGAAATTTAGAAGAATTTTAAGAGTGAATATGTGAAGTTATGACTATCATTATGCAAGAGTTTCTTGCGAAATCGTGTGCCACCATCAAGAATCAAAACCAAAACGTTTAGCTTATGATTTACTTTTTCCTTTGACGTTAATGCCTGACCTATGAAGACATGTTTGCTGCAAGGCTGAAAATTAAAACATGAACCAATAGCTATTATGCTACACATGCATATTCGTAATGCTGTCATTCGACTTTCACCTGACAAATTCCACATTTAAAAAAATTTTCACACTTTTGCACCGATTTTCCCCAGCTAATACCCAAATATAAATGGGGTTGAATACCCTATATATTAAGTTTTATATCTGTAGACCAAAAACTGACAGAGGAGTTTGGTAGGCAATTTTTTTAAACAAACATATATACTCATACATAAATATATAAAGAGGTTTGTATTTACTATAACCTTATTACGCAAATATAAATCATGTAGAATATCTGCATGAATATAATTACATGTAATAGTTAACTAAAGATGATCATCCCAAAAGAAAATCAAAATCTAATAGGGAATTAATCAAAATGAATGTTTAAAAGAATATGAAAATTAGCTAGATGTTTTGCAAATGTATGCAATTCCACGATCCATGACAAAATTGTATTATCTTTTTAAATAAATAGAAAATAGCGTTTTTAATATATCAATACACAGAAATACTAAAATTTATAGAAGTATATGTGTGTGTATTTGCAATTTTTTACTTGATAGTAACACATCTGATGTTACTAGGATGTTAAGAAAAAATACTACACTTTAATCTTAGCCCAAAGACCAAGAAACTATAAAACATTAAAAAAAAAAAAATGAATTCATCACTAGGCATTTTTAAATGATTGAAAAAAAAAAAAAAAAAAAAATTTGATTTACTCTATTATTACATTAACTTTTCGGTTGTGTAATATCAGTTCTGTTGTCATAAGTTCGTCCTCACAGTAATTCTTATATTCTCCTTTTTATTAATTATTTCTCCTTTGAAAGAGGAAATAATGTAGTATCTGTTCTGTGGCCAGGAGACCATTTTCCCAGTAACTTACCTCCTCCTTTTTGTTTGGCGGGGATGGGGTAGTGTAATATCTTTTCTGTTGCCATACCATATTCAGAGGTGTTATTTTGAATGGGGTATTGTAGTATATGTTCATTTATCATGATGTCATTCAACAAGCCATTGCCACCTACGTTTTGGGAGTGAGGGTGGGCGGGGGTTGGATCCGTTAGTCTTTACCTCTCTTTTTTGGAGGATAGTGTAGTATATTTTCATTCATCAGGATACATTCCTCCCATGATTACCGTCCCCTTGCTGGGGGTGGGGGAGAAGCCTGTTATAAGGATGGCCTTGACTATAAGGGTTGTTCCAAAAGTAAAACTGCCTATTTATTTTTTTTAACTAAAAATAAAAGTTAGCAAGCTACAAAGAAAGAAGTGGTACCATTAAAACGAGCAACTTTTTGTATTCCAGAATTTATTTTTCTACATAGTTGCTATCATTCTCAATTCACTTTTGCCAGTTTTTTTTTTTTTTTTTTTTTTTTTTTTGATGGCTTGGCTGCAAAAGTCCGGATCATGCTTTGTCACTCACATCTATCACCACTCTGAAATCAACAAACATTTTTTAACTGTATTGACTGTGTAAACGTTTAAAAGGTGCCTTTTAATGTTGATCGGTTCAATTTATTCTAAATGGAGGAATTCAATGATGCATCTTTTTTCTGATGCATGTTTATAAAAGGGGTTGCTTTCTGAATCTCACACCATCAATATCTGCAACAGAGAGATGAAACTTACAGGTCATGAATGCATGAGTTAAGTCATCATAATGCAATCTGCAATAGCTCTGATCTATTTGGGTGGAACAAAAACTATATGAGGCATTACTTTGAAAATGTACAGTGTATATTTCATAACCCAATACACTTCCATTTTATTTACCATAGAAATGATAATATAGATGAACATAATTAATTTGGAATGATAAAACTTGTGCGAGCCTTTTCTAGTCTCACACAAAAACATGCGTTCACATCTCAAGCTATATTACTTGTCATATACATATGCGCACACAAACACACACATACATAAATTCACATTCACATGTATACACACACACACACACACATGCTAACGTACACACATGTACTCACATATGCGCACACGTACGCACACATGGACAACATCACTTCCCCTTTAAAGGAAATCCACACATGTGCAAAAGACCACCAGATACAACTATAAAAGCAAGAGCAATAAGCAGCTTCTTCCTTTTCCAACTCGCCTTCCGAGGTGAGTGGTCTACAGACCAGCCGCCGCCGTTTCGGCAGTCGCGCGCGCCTCACGCCACTTGCTACCATGGTGGGCAAAAAGCTAACAAACAGTACGTACACTTTATACGCTTTCTATCTCCATAACCTGGATTGACTTTCTCTATCTACAACTTGTGCCGGAGAACACCTCCACGTAGCCGACTGCTAACATGGCGTACAGCTTTACTGATGTCAACCCTCTATCTTTTTCTTTGTCTACACGCTGGACTATCATTCTCATTTCCACTACATTACTTACTTCTCTTCCCACGCACGAACAAACGATAGTGAGATGAACACACATTTCCTTTTCTTTCTACACCACCAGTCCCGCAACAAACGATGGTTACACCCGAACGCGGACATGAACACGTGTTATACCTAAAACATTCATTTTTCAACAGTAAATAAACAACACGTTTATTTTATCCAGCAACTGAGTTTTTGTTTCCTTCATTCCATTCGTTTCATTATTTTCTTTTGTAACAGCATTAGGATATATATATCCTAGTCTTTTACAAACTCTTATAAGAAGTACAATCAAAAAGTAGTTAAACTTGCATTGTTTTATGCAATAATTAATTTGCACTAGTTGATTTATCTACTCATCAACCTACCAACTAACATTTAACAAAATATGCTTTTGCAAACATAAAAATATTGTGGTGTTCTGTCTCTCAAAGAAAAAAACAAAAACAAATCAACTTCTTTCAATCATCTGCACAAAAATATCGCCCACACATATATTTCTGAATATTCCACACCAAAATATGCATGCACGGTCAGGTGTCAAAGCTCTTTGACACTATCCCTGGTGTCCGACGTTCATCTTTTTTATACGGTTTCTATTTTGCTACATTTGCATATCTCACATTATCACTTCTGTGGACATCATGTATATTTTGATGTTCTACCAATCACCATATTTCTTTCTTGCTTCCTTGTCGGCGGTAAGTCCGCTTTCCATATCTCTGTCTCTTTTCTTTTTTACTCTTTTACAAATATCTCTTATACCAATGTTGACCCTGATTACTTATGAAAACCGATTTGCTGTTCAGATTCACATTCAAAAAATTTTGAATTATTAAAAATATTCAGTAAAGCATATCAGGAAAACATTCTCAAAAAAAAAAAAAAATCATCATGATCAGGAAGATTACAGTGGCTAAGTGACTACTGACACAAACTGACAACCTGGGTGTACCAAGTTCGAATCCAGTTCATTCCACAGAAACACTTTCACTTAGGGATGTTGGCAATCCTTCTCCTAAGTACTTGGTGTCTTTTTAGAAAGAATTCTAACAAGAAAGATATCAGAGAAGCAAATGCTAACAATACTCAAGTACGTCCAAGGATGGAGTACTGCTGCCAGAAGCAGTTTATCCTGCCTTGATAGAGTGCAAAATAGACTTCGTAGCCTAGTGGGGGATGCCCTTTTCGCTTCCCTGCAACCTCTTTCTCATAGAAGAGATGTTGTGAGCCTGTCTCTGTTTTATCGTTATTTTCATGGCAAGTGCTCGACTGAGCTCCAATCTATGCCCCCCTCTGTCCTGACTTTCATGAAAAACATTTGTCTATCTGAAGCCACTATCAATAATTTCCCCCACTCTTTATCTGTGCCTAAACCTAAACATAGATTCCATGAACAAAGTTTCTTTCTTAGAACTGCATGCCAGTGGAACTCTGTTCTGTTTTCCTGCTTTCCAACTGACTACAATATGGTTGTGTTCAAGTTCAACGTGAATAAATTCTTGATGAGCCATCCCCTTAAGTAATCCAATTTACCAAATTTTCACTAATAAATATGACTGTATGTTCTCCTTAGCCACTGTACACTCATTAACCCGTATCCTCGAGTGGCGTTTGGGTCATGATAAGTGGTGTATCCTTTGTAAAACAAAAAGAAAACAAAAAAAAACTAATCTGATTCATTCAAAATGAATAAATGATGCCCAACAATAACAATCATCATCGTTGTGTTCCCCAAGAGCTTGTTTTTTTACACTCACTTTTGTTTTGCCTTTTAAAAAACGTCGTAGATATTACGACTACTTTTTTGTTTTTTGGTGGGAGGAGTATGTAGTGTATGTTTGTTCACCTTTCATACTAACAGAAATATGCAACCAGAGTGATAATAATTACAATGACTTCATGTTGAAAACGAATTGTGAGTCAAATGAAAAGCATTCATCATGAAGTCCTATGACAATATATCCGTTGTGCACTGATTTATTGATTTTAAAAAGTTCTGTCCTGCTTTTGCTTTCATTCATATGATTATTATACATAACTGATTGTCAACTGATTTGCATAATTAACTACAAAGATCAAAGTGCACAACAACGTTTCCTCATTTGCCATATAAATTATGAATGCAATTATTAAATGAGTAAACATTCCAATAAAATTGTTTCCGCATTCATAATTTTTTATTCTTTTTGCTTTGAATTTTACTGATTTATTTCTGATTTAAATAGGAAAGAAACAAATGTATTTTTAAAGAATGATTAAGACATTTAATGACTAAAATTTGATTTAAAAAAGGTAAAGAATTTAAGGTTTATAATTTGAATATAAAATCCTTTTTGCAAGCAATTTCCTTTAAGTAAGGTTTTGTTCATCCCACCAACTGTTTCTGGTGCTATTTTGAAGGCGATAATCCTCCAACGATCTCTTTAACCCTTATCCTCGAGAACCGCCCCCCTGAATTTTGATATGTGGCAACCCATTGGTAAAAAAAAAAAAAATAAATAAATAAATAAATAAAATAATTTTTTTATGGAAATGCTCAAACAAGGCAGAAAACCACTTGATATAAGGACATAAAAAAAACAAAAAAACACTTCAGGGTTAAAAAATAACCAACAATAATGTTGTATGGGTAAATTCTAATTCAGAAAGCAGCAATTCTTCCCCCTTTGTCAAATACATCGCTCATGGAATGTGAGAACTAAAAGACTAAATAAGGGAAGCGAGTTGCGAAAAGTAAACCCAAGGTCCACTCTCTACTCTCAATAATAATAATAATAATAATATAGACATATTTAAGCTTAGTATTATAAGTCAGCAGTATATCAAACATTATTTTTATACACATTTTTTCCAAGTTAATTTTATTAATTTGGATTATATGATGAATGACAAGATTTATAAGTCAATCATGAGACTGCAAATCTCTGCTTAAAATGTAAAGATTGGCCAAGTCTTATCTAGGTCATACTTTTCCATATTATATGAAGTATTCCTAAAGTTATTGTACGAATACGTTGATAACTCAAAAATTATTTCATCATGCCAAGACTACATGGCTGTTACTGTTATCAAAGAGCATACATCAAATTTGGAAAAAATCAGTAAATGGAAATTCTCTCACAATTTCCACAGTGACCTAAATCGTCAAGGTCATAGGATGCAGAATTTGGTTGGCTATAATACAAGCCATGTAGATAAACAGAACGAAATTTATTGTCAAATGTGTGATCTTAACGTTAGTAGCATCGAATTAAACCAAGTCAAAATTGGACCATGACCGATATTTTGACCAAGTATTGTGAGGCCTGGTAGAGCCATGTGTATGCTAAACTGTATATTTACTCATATTCCACACACCCACATTTTTTTTATTGTCATAAAAATTGGTGAAATCGTCCATTTTTCAATCAAATCGATTGATTTCCTGCTCCAGTTAGGGACCCACCATCATAGTTTGTACTGCACTCTAGAGAATCAACTTGTTTTATAAATTATTTTTATATAATGTCTTGAATTAAAGTTTAAAATGAACAAGTCAAGTATCATAGTTCAATCGTGTTCTAAACAAAAACATTCATTTTTAATGTGCCTATCAAAGAATCTACTGTTGATTTTATACTCGGGGCTCTTCTGCTTGTGTGGTGATAAAACTTTTCAAACATACTTGTAATGTTAGGCTGTATAAGAGTGTTAACTTTGGTCAAAATCGGATTGTTCCTTCTTTAATTGGATTTTTTCGATTATCGATTTTTGATATTTATTAGAAACATTTTAATACAAATCTATCTTAGAACACTTCTAGACAGAAAGTACATTTGAGTGAAATGTTAAAAAAAAAAAAAAAAAAAAAATTGGCCCAATGTTGCAGTGTGTAGGCAACTAATTCACACAAAATGCCATATATATATATATATATATATATAAGGGTGAGGGATTAATAATTGTGAAATTATTAATCAAATTTTCATAGGAGGAAACAACAAAATCATGTTTATTTGTACAATTGTTTCGGAAACAATATTCTTTTATTCATTCAATATTTTTCTGAAACGATCGTACATATAAACCTGATTTTGTTATGTTTCCGCCTATGAAAATTTGATTAATAATTTCACAATTATTAATCTCTCACCCTTTTCTATTTATATAGCTCTACGTTAATTACACCTATCGAGCTTACCATAACTGCAATACTCAGAGCACATCACCATTAAATATATTTTACTGAGAATTTGCTCATGTCTATCACACTCTATAATATTAGGTTGTCCGGAAAATAATGGCCATTTCAGGAAGTCTGTTTTGAAATTGGATTTTATCATAGGATTTTTATTATATTTCAGGTAAATATCAACATGATTATTGATTTATATGTGATCTTTAATAATTTCTTACTTTTTTCTTTCAGAAAACGTTTTATGAGCGAATGAGCCCATGATTTGGAATATGAAAAAAGAAGACTTACGATTACTTTTCCTGCATGAGTTTAAGCTTGTTAACAATGCTTCTCAATCAACTGCAAATATCAATTGGGCATGGGGAGAAGGCATCACGATGAAGAAGGTAGAGGACGGCCATCTAATCTTGACAATGAAAATTTGAGAGCCGGCAAAGTGTCAGGAAAATGTCTCGGGAACTTGGTGTCAGCAGTTCAACAGTGTCGGACCATCTGAAGCAAATTGACAAGGTGAAAAAGCTCGACAAATGGGTCCCACATGAAAAAGCTCGACAAATGGGTCCCACATGAGCTCAACAAGCTCAACGTTTTGAAGTGTGTTCGATGCTCTTTTTGCAAAACATTAATGATCCATTTCTTGACTGAATAGTCACCTGTGACGAAAAGTGGATCCTTTATGATAATCAGAAACGCTCAGGTTAATGGCTTGATTGTGATGAACCATCTAAACATTTTCCAAAGCCAAAATTTCACCAACAGAAGATTATGCTGACTTTTTGGTGGTTTGCAATTGGTGTTATTCATTACAGCTTTCTGGGTGCTAATCAGAGCATCACGGCAGAGGTTTACTGCAATCAACTCGAAGAAATGCATCATCATTTACAAAAATTGAGACCTGCATTAATCAATAGGCATGGTCCAATCCTGCTCCACGATAATGCGCGGCCTCCTGTTGCGAGAATGACACTGCCGAAACTCACAGACTTGGGATACAAAACTTTACCACATCCTCCTTATTCTCCAGATCTTTCACCCACGGACTACCATTTTGTCATGCATTTAGCCGCTTTTTTAAGCAACAAAACTTTCAGATCTAATGCAGAGGTTGAATCTTTTTTCAAAGATTTCTTAGCATCTAAGCCAAAGAATTTTTATCAACGAGGCATAAATGATCTAGTTGATAGACGGCAAAAATGCATGGCTGTTCAAGGATCATACTTTGACTAATTTCAATGTCTAGTGTCACCTATTTGATTAATAAATCCTTTTTCTCTAAAATTGGCCTTTTTTGTCCGGACAACCTAATATATATATATATATATATATATATATATATATATATATATATATACATACATACATACACACACACAAATTTATTAGAATGAAAGAAATGCTATTTTCAATGATGGATGATGAATAGTAATTGGGGAGGAGGAGTTTTTTAATTTAGACAGTGTATATACGAAATAGGGTAGCTGTCAGAAGAAAGTTGACAGGAAGTGATTTATGCAAGAAAATTGCTTCCTATTTTATGAAAATTATCCAACTAAACTGCTATTAATTATATATTCAATAAAAATACATTTCCAGGTCTTAAAAAATGTCACAAATCGAAGGTCATGTTATTACAGCAAGATATCCGACAGATTTTAATGTTTAAATTTAATTATTTTGGACTATTAAAATAGTTTCCAGTGCTATTGGTAATGTTTATCAATTGATTTATTTTTTATTTGCACTTATGTTTGAATTTATGCTTTATAATATGACATAAATCATAAATATATTAACATCACACCAAAGCTATAATTATTTTGTTAAGGAAAATATTTTAAGCTCTATTTATGAGTCCAAATAGTTCAGTTGGTAAAACGTCAGACAGAAGACCAAAATTTTGGTTCCAATTTCCAGTGATGACATCCGTTTTCTTAATTGAAAATTTATAATTTACTATTAATGCAATATTCTCCATTTCTTAAAGTAAATCAGATTTGATATTTTAAAGTAAGACAAATTCAGCAATGTAAAAAAATTGTCACTGACGGACAAACAATATCTGTATTTATACAAGATATTACTTTTCATAGCATCTGTAATTTGTTAATCAGCAATTAGATAAAAATGAACAATAACTTTTCCTTTATGAACAACAAAGTCTCCTAAATATTCAATGATTAAACTGTAATATTTTAAACATATTTTTATGTATGCACTTGTATATACTTGACAAACAGTAGATTAGAACACCAGTAAGAAAATTACAATACAACAATACAAGTAACAATCAATATATATATATATATATATATATATATATATATATATATAAGACTGACTTGTAGGAGAGTAAAAATGGTTGTTATTTTCTTTGTGAGATGATGTATTTGAGGGAAGCATTGTCAGAATAAATATAAATTAAAAATGATGAAGAATTATATGTCTAGGTAAGGAAAACATGCTTTGGGAAGTACTGTAAGTGGTGACTGAGAGAGATTTATTTAGGAAGTATTCACTTATTTTCCTATTGAGGCTGAAGTTTCAGTAGAAAAATTGAGATTACTTTATATAGAAGAAGAAGATAGAAGAATAGATAGAAAATAAAGACAGCATAGTTTACAGTTGACTTGTTAACAGTAATTTGCAACCTTTTTATGAATACAATATTTTTTTTTATTCAATCATTACATTGTAAATCTTTTATCTCTAAAACTAAAATCTTATATTTTCAAAATGATATTGTTAATGACTTTCTTATTTGATATTTGTCTTCATATAAATTTTTAAGTTTCTGGTTTCATCCTCCCACCCATCTAAAGAAATGAGGAAAGGAATTGAGTTCTGAAATTATAGTCTAAGCAAAAAAAAAATATCAAAAGCCTTTGCTAATTATAATTACCATAATTCAGCAGAAAGGGGGAAAAAGGAGAATTATAATAAGATGATTGAGGATCAATGATAAATATTAGCTTCTCACAATTGAGGCTAATGAAGAGAACAGACCGAAAATGGCAAAGGATCTAATGGCAGCTCAATGACGCTGGCCTGATAAAACAAAATGTATGCAAGAATTTAAAAAAATAATCTTCTTGGTGATACAAGCCACCCAAATGAGAAATTTAAAAATAACTGAAAGAAAATGGCTGATTTCAGTATTATTCAAGATTTTAGGAAACTCACAGTTTAAATTTTTTTTTCAAACTTTTAACCCACATTAATTTTTGTTCTACATTAAAAGAGAGTAGTTTTTTTTACAAGAGGCGTTCAACAAATAATGCCCCGACCAACTTCTAATTTAATTTAATTGAAATTTTGCATGTACAACTATGGGTTATGCGTTAAGTTACAGCTCTGAACTGTTGTTTCTGATTTAGAGGTGTTTGAACAGAGTTAGGTGTAAAATGGAGCCTATTGAGTGTCACACAGTGATTTGGTTTTTGTATTAGAAAGGGTGCACACCACAGGAGTCTTTTGATGAAATGAAAGAAACGTATTGTAATGACGCCTTATTGGTACTTCTACAAATTTTGAACTGGACATATCTAAGCGTCCGCTTGGTTTTGCCTGGAACATGACGTGAACCGCTCAGGTTTGAGTGTGATTTGACATGTCAATCAGAAAATTACACTGTGCGGCAACGAGCAGACGACTTTTGGATAAATATTGGGGGAAATAAAACAAAACAAGAAAACTAGAAAGCATGGAGACTAACAGCATTATGAATTTACTTGTGCTAGACAAAACAACTGCAGACGCTCAAGGAAGTAGTGATTTTTTTTTTTTTTTTTTGGTGTCCAAATAAGAAATTAATCGGATCTTAAAAAGAATTGCATTACCTGTGTCGTTCGATGCATCATTGCAATAAGAGGTGCTGTAAGCGACTGATGTGCCTAGAGGTGCACAAACCGTTTACAATTTTCTTTGACAAAGAAAGAAAAAAGTTAACAGAATCTTTTTTTAAAACTATTTTGTTACAATTTCTTTTTTTTTCAAAGAAAAACAATTTTGAACAAAAAAAAGGTTACTTGGAGAAAAATTTTTTTCTTGCTTCTTTGAACATTTTTACAAAACTTTGAAAAACCCAAAAAACACATCATTTTTCAAAATGAAAAAAAAAAAAAAAAAAAAAAAAAAAACTTGTTTGCTAAACATTGTCTATCAAAAATGAAAACAAAAAATATAAAATGGTTACAGTAAATTCTCTCTACACTACATAAAAAATATGTTTGCCATAAAAAAATAAATGAAGAGAAGTAAATTATCAAGAGTTGAAAAGAAATACTTACTCTTTTTTTTTCCATGTCTTAAAACAAAATTACGGCAGGTCCTTTTTATTTTTGATTTTTTTCTCTTTATTCCTACAATTTCCATTTATTTTACTATTTTTTTTTTGTTTCATACTGTTGTCAAGATTTGATCATTGCTGACACTTGGCATAATCCAGTGATTGACGTCATATTTCAGGCAAAGTCGAGCAGATGCTTAGCTATGTCTGGTTCAAAATCTGCACAAGTACCGTCCCATCATATGAACTTGTAAAACACTAGCATTGTGAATTCAAACATGTCCGAAAATCTGTGGGAGCAGCTCCCAAACCAGGTTGCATCTCTTCTGCCATTGAAGAGGCATCTGTCAGTCAAGTTAAGACTGCCATTTTAGAAGATTGACACATGACTATTCGCCAAATATCCTAAGAGGTCAAAATTAGTACAGGGTCTTTAAAATTTGTCATTAATAACCATTTGTATATGCATAAAGTTTTTTCCAGATGAATTTCCATGTTGCTGACATCTTTTCTAAAAGTGAGAACACATGTAGTGCCCGAGAATGAATTTGGAGATGAATAAAGAGAGTAAAAATTTTTTCAAAGACTGATTACACAGGATGAAATCTGGATCTATCATTATGATTCAAAAAACAATGTCCATGAGAGAAATGTGCAACTCTGGGTAGTTTCTATGAAGAGAAAGATTAATAACTGTGTCAAGTTTTGTTGCTCTATTACTATGAGATGTGGATCAGGGAGATTACTTAGTGAATGCCCCTTGTAAGCTTAGGTTTTTATAGTTATCATTTGCAACAATATTTAGAGTAAATGCAATTGCTACTTATGGACTACAGAAATCATCAGTATTTGCACTGATAAAGCATGACTTTGTCATTCATATAAAATTATAGAATTACTGCAGTAATTTTTCATATATAAATTATTATCATTTATAATGACCTAAAGAAAAATAACTACCATTGACTTTTTATTTAGAGTTAGGGATTATGTTTCAAATTCATTTCAGAAGTGAGGGTTGTCTTACTTGCTATTTTGTTTTCCAAGGTAAGTCTTTTAAATGCTTTTTTTCAATAGGATAGAAGGAAATTATCATGAGTTAAAAAATACTTACTCTTTTTATTTTTCCAAGTTAAGCCTTAATGTTTTTTTTTTTTTAATAGGATAAAACTAATATGTAAGGAGTTGAAAGAAAAATGTATGCCATCTCTAACGATGGAAAGAAGAAAACGAACCACTAACCATGACTTTGTATTAAAAAAAATGTCCTTCCTTAAGTTTGTTCCACAGATTATTGGGAGATAGAGGGGGGGGTGATAGAAATTAAAAATATGACACCAAATGTTGAAAACATCAAAACATTAGTGATTAAATAAATTTAAAAAAATGTTCTAAATAGGGAAGTTAAAAAAAGAAAAAGAAGGAAAGAAAAATAAAACATAAGTCGGTATAAAAATCGGAATGAAAAAACAAAAAAGCCCGATTGTGGAGTTAGATTTATGTTGTTCTTTTGTCATGCAGATTTTTGTGTAATGGAGTGTATATATAAATATATATATTCTTACAAATAAATCTTTATTGCTCTTTGTTATAGATACGGAATTTTGAGATGTAAAATACTGTATCTATATATTATAAGTTAAAAAAAACTCTAAACATCGAACAAACAAAATACTCTAAACATTGTTAAAGAAATAAGTAAACTGAACCATTTATATAATAAAAAAAAAACTTTCAGTTCTAATAAAGTACTTTAAAAACAAATCATAATTTTAGGAATCAAATCAAACAAAATAATCCTGCTATAATATGAATTTAAATTTTCCGAAAATATGATAAAAATTAAGTCTGATATATTTTTATAGTTAAGTAAGAGTGGTCAACCATATTTGAGGGTGACATGGAGGTTCCCTTTTTATTAGCTACAATACCGAGATATAGAGGAGGGCGCTATCCCTTTGCCAGTATTATTCTACTGTTCATCCTCACCTTATAATGCTGTTTAGCAAGGAGCATCAAGTACTAGTTTTTGAGTCTTTGGTATGACTCCATTGAGGATTGAACTCCAATCTCCCAAACTATTAGTGAACATTAACCATTATTCCAAATATTAACCATTAATTTTTGTCCCCTTTCCCCAAAGAAATAAAAGATTTGAGTTCTAAGATTATATCTAAGTGAATAAAAAATAAATAAATAAAAGTCATTGTTAATTATAATTGCGATAATTCAGCAAAAAGCGATACCTTGAATTGAAATCAGTTATGTTTGTAATATTGAAAATTTATTTCTGATGTTATACAGTATGTGTTAAGCCGCTTTTTTCATTTGCACAGATAATATTACTAAATCAACAATTATTTAGTCCGCGGGGCTAGAAATAAATAGTAGCACATAGTGAAAAATGAGATCTACACAGGATTCAAATTTGTGCTTCAGAAAAGAAATCCTCTTACATGGGTGTCATCTTGGACCACTTTTTTCTCCTCTAATTCACCACAAACAAGGCACATTGCTACTTGGACATAAAGGGTTACTATGTGGGACCATTCCAATGGAGGTACTATATAGGGAGTCGAGCAGTGAGATGTCTGTTTATATTACATTTAAATTTATGCATGTGAGTACAGTCAGGGAAGCAGGAAAAGGAAAGGGAATACCAAAGTCTTGAGGGAAGAAACCTATTTCAGTAGAAAGCTTTTCAGCATGTAGGAATCTTTACAGTGAAAGGATGGAATTTTGCTGCTTGTTAAGTTAGTTGGGAATATTTACATAGAGAGAATATAGGTGCTACAAGTTTGTTAGACTCACAAACTATACCTCCAGACAAAGCTGAAATTGTACATATTAGTCAAGTTGTCCAAGACGACGCCCATGTTAAGCTATCCCTCTTCTGTGGTAAGACTAAGTAACTGCTTCTTTAGTAATATCATTCATGAAAATTATAACATCAGCATAAAAAAACAGCTTAATCTATATTTCTATAAGTTTGTCTGTCTGTTCAACTTTTTCTCAGAAACTACCGGACTCATTTGGCGGAAATTTTGTATGAATCTTTGTTATTATAAGGTGCAACAAACTAAACATTATGGTATCTATTCTATGCACGGTTAGGAATTAATCCTCACAGTACCACATTTACTCTAGAAGTTTAATGATTAGTTTTTAATGTAAAGATTTAACCATATTCAACCATCAATTTGGCATAAAACTCACATTCTAAATCAACAGGCTATAACTTTTGCCTGCTTTTTAATGGGCAAAAAAAGTATAATACATAACATACTGTCAGAATTAAATTTCCAATATTAAGTCATAGGATGATGATGTAAATACAATTTCTCAACTGTCTGCCAATTAATTTTTAGTGTTTTTATAAACTGAAAGGCTGAGAGATTTTAATAGCGAGTATATTTCTGAACATCTTCAGACAGATAAAACATTCCTCTAGAAACTGAAATAATATAACCCAAAAGGTGCGAGGTCTGGTGAACATGGTTGATGGAGTATAACTTTCCAACCTAATGACTTTGTTTTTTTTTGCAGAGGGAGGGGGGGGGGCTATTTCGTTGAGGGAAGTCTTCCATTGTCACACTTCAGTGCGATATCCTTCCTGTTCACTTAAGCAATGCATTTCTGCTGTAATGGATCATTAATATGCTCGATTTGTAGACAATAAAAATCCAATCGTCTCTCCAAAACGTAATCATTCATCATCGATGATACTTGTCATCTAAAAATTCATAGCATAAGTTCTTGCAGATCAAGTTTTGCTGTTGTGGCTGTTGTTGTTGCTGTTATTCAGCATCATCTATTCATTTCAAATGAATCAGATGATTATTGTTGGCATTCGTTTCTCCAATATCTTTCAAGTTAGAATTCTTTCAAGAAAGACCGTACTTACAGGAGGGACCATATGAAGGTCATTAACATTCCTAAGTGGAGGTGTTTCTATGGAGTGAACAGGATTCGAACTTGGCACACCCAGGTTGTCTATTCATGTTGTTAACCACTTAGCCGCTATTGTTGCTGTTGAATGTGTTGAGCCTGAATGCAACATTTATTATGAAGATACTGATATCTTCTGCTTTTGATCAAGATCCTTCTCATAGATTTGGAAAACATTATGCTCCTGAAAGATTTCAGATTACCTGTGGCCCTGAAGTCAACAGCACATGTTCCAAGTCATTGTAAGTGAGCAGTGACGATTTCAAATGTGGCAATGCTATGTTCTTATTCTCACTCTATATTGCCGTAGATGACTGTATGTCACTTCTTACTCTATTGATATTTTCAAGGTAGGCACTCGGCTGAGCTTCAATTTATGCCTCCCCCAAAATTCACAACAAAAACTTGTCTATCTACAACCATTATCAATAATTTTCCTTTTTTTCTCTCTATGTCTAAAACTAAATGAAAATTCCATGAGTCAAATTTCTTTTCTAAAATTATCTGTCTGTGGAACAGAATACTACAGGGCTACTTTCCAACTTACTACAACATTGTCATTTTCAAGTCCAATGTAATCAAATCTGTTGAGCTGTTCTCTTAATCACATTCTGCCAAACTGGCTTCATCTTTACCAATCATCAGTGTCGTTTTACCATTCACTACTTATTAACCTATTCTCATGTGGCCTTTGATAAGTGGCGACTCTTTGGTGAATATATATATATTATGGTTCACGTGCACATTAGCAAAAACTACCAGAGGTCGTTGGATCCCAATTTAACCACCTCTGGATTTCATCAGAACCATTTTAGTTGAACCCTAATTAATAGGGCCATGACAACAGCATATTCTTTACATTGTTTTGACTCTCGAATATATATCCATTAATAGCTTATATGTTTTTATATAAACTGATGTGATTCTCAGTTGTCTTATTGTGTTGGATATATACTTGAGAGTCAAAAGAATGAAAAAATATTCTGTTGTCACAGCCGTACTAATTAATACCACTTGGTTTCAGAGCAAGTCATCTTTGGTGGTCTTGCCAAGAACTAAAAGTTCTCAATGGTATAACTCATACTACCACATTACCATTAAACTTAACTTAAAAGAATCTGTTTATCACCCAAACTGTAAAATGATTGTAGAGATGAAAAAACCAGCTGACCAATAGGAAAACAGAGATAAGGAGAGAAGAAACGAGACAAAAAAAAAAAAAAAAAAAAAAAAGAAGAAAATCAATCAATTGTCAATATAAAACAGAACTAAATAGACAATAAAATAAATAGACAATTTTTTACCAAGCATCCAATAAAGTTGTGGCCATAATCTGACCGTCATCATCTCATCTGTCCTGTGGTCTGGATAACTGTTGGGATGCTGAGGATGACCTGATAACCAACTTTTCCAACCCTCACGATTTTCTGTGTAACTGCTTCCCTACAGTGGACACATGCTGTGGACATTTATTTCTATGTCTCTTCACACCTTTACTACAGAACTACATAAACTCTTCTTCTTAGTATAAATACAGAGAGCACATGGCTCTCAGTTTTCAGACAACTACAGTTTAATACTTGGCAGCAGACTGACATTCAACCATTCACTTTATATGCTATATTTATACTTTCTTTCGATATACTTGGTTTCACTTAGTTTGTATCTTTCTTATGGGCTCTTTACTGGTCCATAACACTAACATAAAATGCTTTTAAAAATAAATATTTTTTCTTTAATTAAATATTTTCTACACACATTGGACTGCTTTATGCTCATAAAAAGCTTAATTTTTCTACAGGTTTTTAGACTTTCACATTTAAGTAACTTGAAAATATGTATGATAAGTGGGAAAACAAATGATAAATTTGTAAAGATAATCTTTAAAATTATAATAACCAGGATCATAGTGTTTTTCACTTTTAGAGATCTCTTGCCACATAACTCCTGCAAACACTTCTTTAACAGCTAACACTTATGCTAAGAATACTCTTGCCAGAAACTACACCAACTATCCAAGGTGGACATGCAGCTGTAACCATATCTCTATGTTAGGTCCCATTTACTGTCAGTACTTTTCTTCTTGCTATCAATTTCTACACTGGCAGAATCACATAGACACACCTGTTCTCATTTAATCAACAAAGTTAAGTGATGTAGCGTTTGGAGAATACCAGATGGGTGAATATTTAAGAATACCAGGTGCGGTTTGTGAGAGGATTTTCAACACCTCCTTGTAGGAAATGGAAAAAAAATCTAATACCATCATTTCCTTTGACTGGGACATGCATGTGGTTAGGGACTGCTTGCAAATGTAATATTCTTTAAAAACTAATTCCTTTAAAGGAAACTAGCTCAATACATATGGGGTGTTCTTTTTTTTTTATTATTAATTTCCCTATAAACAGAGAATCAATGTTTGGAGCCTGCTGCAGGCTGACAAAGATGGTACCATGGAGCCCTGTAGAGAAGATCAATTTTACAACCCTTTTAAATTCAACTTCCTCAAAACCCACAAATGCACTCAACTGCCTTATTTTGCTAACATACACTGGTTCACCTAACCATCTGACCATAGTCAGCTTCTTGTAAGCTGTAAACGTTCCATCAGTGTATGATTCCTTTAACGGTGTCCCTATCTTGTCCATATCTATCTTAAAGTAAAAATGCCAGTGCAGCAGCTTCTAGATGCAACAACATATTCGCCTGATGTTGTTCACCACTAAATGACTTTGTGCAGATAAGTTGTGCCAATATTGTTTAAACAAAAATGTATAGTGGTTGCTTTCACTACACTGTCTCTGCAAGATTTTCTACAGACTCCTTACAACCTTTCATTTTCTTCGTCAGTACTTTGAACCCAAGCAAAGCTGTTCTGTGCCTATTGATGCATTCTGACCATATATACTTCAATGCATGCATGTGAAGTTCACATAAGCCAAAAAAGATTCAACGTGCTATTTGCAAGGTATTATGGTCATTCAGTTCTAAATTATTGATGTTCATTATAAATACCAACAGTGTCAAATTTTTGTAATTTGACATTTTTCTACCCCTAAATTGACCTGTATAAATATTTACTATGGCAATTTTATCTATGGTGCTAGAGGACGGCAGTACTAGGGGTCTATCTTCAAAAACCATTTGCACCTAGCTTAATCTCTTCATTAGGATGATAATAGATAGAGAAAAAAAGAATTTTTGAAAAAAAAGTCATTTTTGGCATGTGGGGGGCTTTTTTTTACGATATTGCCCCCCCCCCCCCCCCCGGGGGCCCAAAATCACCATTTGCAGCAAAAAATTTACATTATGCAAAATTGCATGCACCTAAACGTCCTAAATGGATACAAATTGGTAGTCATTTCGGATGTTTTAGGAGTAACATAGTAGCCAAATAGCTGATTTTTTAAGATTTCGGGTAATTTTGAGCAAATTTTGGCTCATTTTGGCCCTTCTTTTCATCCTATAAACCCAAAAATGCCTCAAAAATGGCTAGAAATCATCAGTCTCAACTATCTATACCAATTTGTATCAATTTAGGACGTTTAGGTGCATGCAATTTTGCATAATGTAAATTTTTTGCTGCAAATGGTGATTTTGGGTCCCCGGGGTGGGGGGGGCACTATCGTAAAAAAAGCCCCCCACATGCCAAAAATGACTTTTTTTCAAAAATTCTTTTTTTCTCTATCTATTATCATCCTAATGAAGAGATTAAGCTAGGTGCAAATGGTTTTTGAAGATAGTACTGCCGCCCTCTAATGGTGCCACAAAATCCTTAAAAATATTTGAAAAAAAAAAGAATTCACCATTAAACCTTCATACTGGAGACCCATATATACATATGAAGTCAATTAGGCACAAAGACAAAATCTAACACCCCACTAGATTATAAAATTATTATCATACTAATTAAAACTTTTCTACAACTGTAATTAGGACACCACGCAAAACCCTTTTTGAGCAAAAAGATAAATTCCATTAACCCATTTAGTCTCCATACTGGGTAATTTCTATTGAAATGAAAACATTATCTCCAAAACTTCACCTAGCAATTAAGAAAAAATTACAGGATTTATGCTTGGCATGGCAAAATTCTCAACAAACAAAAACTTAATTACATTTCAAGACAAATAGATTTCTTCTTCTCTTTTTTTCCTCTTCTTCTTTGCTCTTGAGTTTGCTTTACTGTTGCTGATGTTGTTGGTCATGTGACTAATTTTTGCCTGTTGATTGATCTGTGCATACCTGTGTTTTGTGATAAAATTCAAGCTGAAGTTGGCAGTTTGGACTCGACACTTGACGTGCTATCTTCTCTCTGTCTAAATGGGACGTTAAAATGTTGAAGTGAACTCATCTAAGTTATCTGGCGAAGTTTATAATGTTAAAGTGATTGCATCTAAGTTAATTGACGAATTCGTACCTCGCTGAAAGAAATCTACTTCAGGGAAATCCAAAAAATCTGCTGAGGCCTTGTAGTTAAATATGTCAGAAAATTATCAGCTTGCGGGAGAGAAGATACATGTGGGAAATATTCTCACTAGGAAAGATTGAATTGGAAGTGTCTATCACTAGATATTTTCTTCTAAAGCCAAAAGAAAATGGATATGTCTTAAGCTGCAGTTTTTTTTGCTTTTTTTTTTAAGTCAAAAGAATATTTCTATTCTGATCAGACTCAAAGAAGGAACGAGAAAGTTTTTTTACCGGACTTCTTGCCTCTTTAGAGAACGTTATTATACAAAGAATTATGCGTATGTTTTTTTTTTCAGGTTACTCCTTCAGGAAAATAAATTCTTCTCTATAAAAGAACACTCTCACAATCTTATTTCAGATAAGTTATCTTTGTCTGCGAATATTTCAACCAATCTATACGAAAAGGCTTTTATTTTAAAATAGATGACATTACAAAACGTAAGCTTAAATTGCAAACAAAGGTAGCAAATACTTTTCGACTTTGCTTAAAAATTTTGACCTTTCTAAAAGAAAAAAACCCTATGTTGGTTGAAATCTCATATCACAGAAGTAATTTAAAAAAAAAGAAAAGGCCTTCTCAACATATCTTTCTATCTTTGGTAATTGTTATCACACAAAAGACTTTGTAGTTGAGAGCAAAATCTTAGCAGCAGACAGCTCTTGAACGTTTTTTTGGGCTTTAAGTTTCTTTTTTTTTTCTTCTAATAAAATTGTTTCTATCCACCAAGTCTTTTCTCTTCTCATTTTTTATTGTTGCTTTTCTTTGTTTTTGTATTGGTAACATTTTTATATGCCGAAGTGACCATCATTGGAAGTGATGATAATTTTGACAGAATGATGAGGGGGATATACAAGCAATTGGGGATCACATGTGAATTTGATATTCCTATGAAACTTCCTCCTTTGGATGGAAACCGGTTCAACTCACCTCAGAGTGAGTGCCACTTTGGTATGGTATGGGGGGGGCATTCTGACTATCAATACCTATACATAACAAATTGGAATAAGGATGAAGTCTTAGCAGGGAGTGCTGTCATTTTTGACAATAAATAATACACAAGACTGCCTAGGGTTGCATCAATTTAACACTGCTGAGATTGATTTTGCATTGAATATAATAAAAAATAGCTGATCAAGCAAATGCATAGCATGTATTGACACCAAATGAAATGTAAGCATTAAAACCTTTTTCCTTCGTTTTGGGACACCCTTTATATAAAAATGCCTTCTTTAACTTTTGGGAGACAATGGATACTCTATGTAAAGAATTTTGCATGGGGTCTATAGTCAAGTAAGAATTACTTAAATTCCAACTGTGTTATATATATATATATATATATATATATATATATATATATATATATATATATATATGCAATGTTCACGGCTTACATCATTCAAACACTCTGGATAACTTATGTCTGCGCTTGAATAGAACATGTATTAGTTAATAATTCCCTACATTTTTGTGGGAATTGTTTAGTGGCCCAGAGGTAAAGGCTTACGAATTGGAGTCAAAAATGGTTTCTGTGGCTGGATTCGAATCTCTGGACTGGTAGGAATTATCATTGCCTTGATAGGGGTGAACATGAGTAAAAAAAAAAAAATTATATATATATATATATATATATATATCAACTGGTTGTCTTTTGTACCAAAATCACGTAAGGTCGGCTTAATTAATACTTTGGTACATAGAGCTCTGATGATGTGTTCACCTAACAGATTGGACGCCAAACTCAATAAGATCAGGGAAATATTCATCAATAATGGTTATCCTGTTGACCTTATTGATGACTGTATTTTCAAAAAGGTTGCGGATTTTGAATCCCCTATAAAGTTTGGACCTTTGAAATGCCCGGTGTATTTAAAAGTACCGTGGATTGGGGAAAAGAGTAACAGACTTTCCAAACAGATTCGCAGAAGTATTTATGATTGCTTTTATTCTGTGTCCTTGCATTTGGTATATACTACGAGACCTGCATTTCCTTCTTTTCACAAGGATAGTTTGCCTTACATCCAAAATAGCAATATTGTATATCAATTCAAATGCCAGTGCAATGCTGGTTATGTTGGGCGAACATCCGTGCATCTTTTGACTTGTATAAACCAGCATGTTCCATCGAAGATCAGATAAGGGAGGATGGGGTCTGGTAGTCTCCCTCCTTCTGCAGCCTTGGACTCTGCTATTGGCCAACATTTGGTTGACAACCCGTGCTGTGCCGATAGATATAAAATAGAATGGTTAAAGGTGCTACATAGAGCGGACTTCAGAAACCATTTAAAGATTTTGGAGTCTGTCTATTGCGGTGCAGAAACCTTCTTTGTGCCGGCAGAAAGAAACATCTAACACATTGTTTCTCTTTGGGGAACTTTGAATCTTTTCTCCCATTTTTTTTTTCCCCCCTCGTTGTGCCAATATTTTAATCGTTTTTAAACGTTAATAAACTTTATTTTAATGTCCCCGTATTTTTGGCACATTCAATAGTTCCCCATCAGAACTCTTTACTTTCGACATAGTATTATTATTTTACGCTATCGATTTTCTCCTGATGAGATGATAGCTGAAAGAGCTCTCGAGAGACTTTCGCCCATTATATTTAAAACTGTATATAAATTCTGTACCTCTAAACATATATATATATATATATATATAATATTGTAACAATGTTGACAGATTAAAAATGGTTGGTATACCATGGAGACAATTGTGGGATTTCAGACATTGGAAAACAAAAAAGAGAAAAGGCAAAAAAAAAAAAAAGGGAAGAAAAAAAATGAGTTATAATAAAAAAATATTCTCTTTTTTTCTTAAGGAATCCTTTGAGTTCTTTTTGTGTAATAAATGAAAATACTGATCTCATAATGAACAGAGAAATTTGTTGAATTTCCCTCCATTTGTCTAGAAGATTTGTAGAATAAAAATTAGCTTACGTTTTGATAAAAAAATTAATGGCCCTTTATTCAGGCATGTTAAGCATTTTTCAATCAGAGATGTCCTGCCATGACAGCAAGAGAAGATTTGGCTATCTTTTTTTTAAATTATTGTCATACCAAGAGTATTAGGATCTTAATTGATACCTGAAACAAGACGCTGATAATAATTGAATCGCCTGCGAAAGAGCCTTCTCCTATGATTAAGGTTTTGATAATAAAATAAGCAAAGACAGATTGTATTTAATGCAATTTAAGGAGACACATTTGTGATTTTGTGGACCAGCCCAAAAAGGGAGAAGGTATCTCTCATTCATGGTAGCAGGAAGAGATAAAAAAATAAATGAAGAAAAGAGAGGCATGAACCTAAAAGTTCATTGGCCACTTATGGTCTGATAATGTATTCTCCAGAGTTGGTAATTGTAGAATATTCCCGATAATGTATTACCAAGAATTATAAGTTGAATTTTATTGCCACTCTGATTCTCAATATAAGTCAATGCATAAGTAAGCTTCTGAATCTCTGCTCTACTCACCCGCTGACTCCACAACATTAAGATATTGACCCTCAGACTTAGGTGGAAATCACTAAATTCAAAAATTGTCCAGACTTAACACTGTCCAGACACAAATATTAAGTCAGAGACTTGTGAAGAATCAAAGTGTATAATCTTTCCATGAATAATTATTCTTACTTTATCCAAAAAGATCAGTCGAAGTGTTTTTCTTTCTTCTTTTGCCTCGAAACGTCTTTGCTCCCCATTGATACAGATTTTGGTGACCAGACGATTTGCCTTTTCAATCTTTGCACAACGTGGGAGAAGTGGTACAGTTAGAGAAACAGGAAACCGAGAGGAAATTCCAAAGTCTAGCAATCTGAGGGAAGAAACTATAAGAGTAGAAGGTTTTTGAGCATCTACACATCTCAACGATGAATGGGAGGGGTTTTACTACTTGTCTGATTAGTCGAGGGTATGTATGTCTAGGGGGTCCAAGTGCTATGAGTTCATCATTGCACATTCCATTAAGGTACCTGTAAAACAAACACATAGATTTGAGACTCTTTTTCGGGCTATGTTTAAGAGTGATAGTAGTGGTAAATGCACCAGCCCAGATGTGGCAACAATACTCCATGGCTTTATAAAAATATAGAATTCTCTCAGATGCAAGTAATTTTCTAGCATGGTAGAGAGAGTCAACATTCTTTGCAACAGCCTTGGCAATGTCCTCAATGTATTTATTCCAATTCATGTTGCCTGTGAATGTTAGGCCAAGGACTTAAAAAAACGGGCTTTCAGATAGGGCATTATTTGTCATAACAATTGTTAGTTGAGAAGGTGTTTTTAGCTGTTAAAGAAAAAGAAGCTTAGTTTTAGAAGCATTAAATGTTACCAACTATTTTCGGCTCTATTCCACTACAAACTGATCTTGTTTTCTAAGGTTTCTGCCATTGCCTTGGATATGTGTACATTTCTTTTTCATCCCATGTCTATTATAGAGTGTAATGTCATCAGCAAATATACTATCTCACACACAATTTTATCAGTTAGGTAATTTATGAATATCAGAAATAATAAAGGTCCAAGGATGGACCCCTAGGATACACCTACATTAATATCATGTTGTTTAGATATATGGCCATCCAGGGCAACTTTGATTTTTCTCTTGTCTAGGAAAGATCTGATTATGTTTAAGATTTGTCAAGAAACACCAAATGGCAATACAGTACTTTGCACCTGCTAATAGGACAGCCTCCTTAGTGGTTAATCCAAGGTTCGGGTCCCTGACTATCAGGCGGGTAACGTCAGCCCAGACCTCCAGCACCCTTACTAGTGACATGACCACAAGAATAGACATAGAAATAGAAATTTTCCGACATCTCAGGCTACTCTTTACAAAGTACTACCGACCTGGAAAACAGCTTTTTCTTCACCCTTTGTCAGAAAAATCACTCATTGGAAATGGGGACTGAAGGACAAAAAAGGAGAAGCGAGAGTTACTGGAGCTGCCGATAACACATCCACATGCATTATCTACTCTCCATTGAAAAAAAAAATAAATAAATAAACTAAAATAAAAAATAAAATAATGAAAAAAAAAAGGTAAGGACTTATTAATATCTATTTAGTATAAGTCCTTTACCCATTCCCGGCTTGGGATAGTACTTGAAGATAGTCTCCCCTCCCATGTTAATGCATGGATACTTTGTCTTTATCTAGGTCGAACTGGGATGTTAAACCATTCCAGCTCCACCCCATAATAAATAGGCTATAATGGAAGTTTTATGAAATTGAAAAAGTCTGGTTATTTTTAACTCGTTTAAAACGCTGGTTAGGAAGTAATACCTTTAGGGTTTTGTATTAACTTTAGCTAGAAGTAATGTATACTTAAGAAAAAATAAATAAAAATACAAGAAAGCCACGTGTTTTTGAGTTCAGATAATATGCAAATATAATTTGGGAACTGTTCATTTCCATGGGAGACTTTTTTTTCTTTTTTTTTCGTTTTAAATATAAGAAAAAAATGTTGGTTAATAATGGTATTTTTGACAAAAACATTTAGGAGAAAGATAAGAAAACAAGACAAATATTCAGGATTAGAGTCAAGCCTGTAATAAGGAAAAATAAAAAACTAGACATGTGTTTTTAGATTAATAGGCTGCAAAAGTTACGAACAGAAAAGTTTCTTTGTGAGTTTTGTATTTTTATTTATTATATAAAGAGCAAATGTCTGTTTATACCGCCAGCTAAAACTTAAAGAATACACAAAAACCTTCCACAAATTGGATTTTTTTTTTAATTAGCTTAACTCCAGATTTTATCTCAAATTAAAAAAAAAGAAGATTCATTATGAAGGGGAGGGGGAGAATCAAATGGCCATTTACATCATTTAATGTTATCAGGCTGTGTGCACATTCGTTTAAAGTTATCATGTAAAGGGAAATAACTCTATTTTTTTCTTTTTCTTTATCCAGACTAGAGTTTTGTGTGCATATATGTAGAGAGAGAGAGAGGAATGGGCTGAGTTGGGCAACGCTGAACGATGAGGAGTGGGAAAGAGAGTGGGATAGAAGTTATATCACACTTTTACCCTGGGCAATGCTACGTAGCCCTGCTAATATACATATATTAAATACAGTAACCTAAATTCGCACTGCAGGCCAAATATAATCAAAACGGTTGCCTGGATTCTTAATGTGCAGCATTAACGGTGAGAATAGGTTCACACAGGTTTTAGTTTATTAGTCAGAATGTTATGCAAACACATGCAGAGACATTTACATTTATTAGCAGATTTAAAAGAATTAAATTTATTATTTTAGCCACAGCAAGAAAAGAAATGACCTGGCAAGACTTAACAATAGCAAATAGACAGAGCCAATCCCCACAACCGTGATTACTGGAAACTTTGCATATTGACAACTAGACAGCATATAATCTCTAGTCGAAGGGAATATAGATTATATATCTGGATAGTGAGTGTGTGTAAATTTAATTTCTGGACTTTTTATTTATCTCCCTCCCATGACAGGAAAATCAGTGTCCTAGAGGAAGAGCAATCTAAATACAAAAAAAATAAAAAAATGAATTCTTCTTCTTTTCAATTGATGAGTGAAAGTTATATAGTATCTTTATTGTGGTCTCTTAGTCTTACAATATTTCAGTTAAAAATTCATCTAGTCTGGTGAAGTATCCGGCTTCGTGCTATTACTTAAGGCCACATCACTTGGAGAAGGTGCACCATTCCTTGTAAAAGCCAATGTTGAGCCATGCCGAGTATATCTTACTTAGGTATTGAATACTATATTATTTTGAATATTTGGTCAGGTTTTACTTGTTGGGCGTAGTATCCCCATATCAGGTTTATCTCACTAAACCCTGTACAGAGAAACCCTAGACACTCAGGGATAGCGTCTAATAGGCATTCCAGTGCTCTCATAATGAAAGCAATAATTATTAAATCATACCAGCCTAAGCCTTGGGCAAAATTCCATTACCCATAAAATAAAATAAAAATTAAAAAAAAAAAACATCTGAAATTAACTAATGGTTAACATATTGAATCTTCTTAATGATTCATAGTACAATAGCAATCGAACTAGACTTTTCTTTTAATAGGGACTCAAGATAAACAAAAATTTTTTTCTAGTTATAAAAATCTTAATGTTTTATTAAGTATTATAAAAATCTTACTTTAATTAGAATATTCTAAAATTGTTAAAAATAAAAGATTTTAAAATAAATTTCGAACAATTTCGTTTTGTTGCTTTGTTTTATGGTATATCAACCCTTTTCGGGTTATTCAATACCAAATCCAGTTATTTCGGAAAAAGTGTATGCTTCAAACTCTTTATATCTTCACATATTTGTAGAGTTTGGTTTGGTTGAGTAGGGGAGTGGAGATGAAAACAAAAGAGGGAAGGAGGGGGGACTGTTGCTTTTGTTTTGGGCTTTGCATAACATGGTTTAGTTGTGCAAAGATTCAAAAAATAAATAAATAAAAACGTGTTAATGTAGGTGCATTTGAGACAGGAAGCCATTTTCACTAGTTGAACAATTTGCTTTTAAATATATCTTGTATAAATGAAATGCATGTGATTATGAAGAAATATTTGCTTAAAATGTTTACTTTAATCTGTAATCAGAAATTTAAAGAATGATCTGAAACAAATGTATTAATCAAAAATTTTATTTTTAATTGTATTTGTGTTTGTATGTTTTTCACTGAACATTTTCGTTGATGAAATGAGTTTCTTTATGAACATATAATATGATTTGCTTTTAGGGATTTATTCACGCATTAATATTTCATATGTAGTAGCTATCAACATTGCTTTCTTTTCAGTTGAAATAGTTGATTTGTATATGTATACAGATTTTTCTATTTTAATTACCCTGAACAAATGAATAAAGGCGCTTTTCAAAGATTCCCTGCTGATTATATCTTGATTATTATAAAATCCAAGGTCAACAAATTCTTGTCATGGACCGTTCAATAAACAATCAAAAGCAGTTTATACCATTGTTCACTGCTAATACTACCATAATGTTCATCTTTTGGTTGGCAATCATTTCCATTTCATTAATTCTTATTCTTGTGTATGGCTTTTGGCCTTGATAATGTTTTCACTTTTGCTTTAGCTGGGCATGGAGCATACTGCCAGATGCCATACATTTACTCATTATCGTATACTTTCTGAGAGATCTTTTTAAGATTCTAACTATCCATTTAAGTATAATTGCTTGCATTTCTCTTGCAATAGTTTCACCTGCTATATTTACCAGATAGTTTTTGGAATTCTTTTTCATGAGTCCGGTTGCTCGTATAATTATTGGAATGATAAAAATCTTCCTAAGATTCCAGTTTTTTCTTTTCATGTCATACATAAGACCTTGGTATTTTGTGATCCCAGTAGTTAAACAAAAATGTGTATAGGATGCTTGATCTGAATTCAACCAATAAACACAATTTCCAGATATTTTGATATTCAAACTATTCACTATCAAGTAAAACATGTGCTTTTAAATTTTAAATTACTTGGGGGAGCGAGGCAACAACTCCTTGCATATCACAAACAGTGGAGTAATCCTTATGAAATAAAACCATACTTTGCATCATTAAACCTTCACTTACAGTGGTCCTCCTGGATTGAAAAATGCTCACTCTGGAATCCAAATCAAACCCAAGCAATTAATTTTAAAAATCGGTTTTTATTTGGGCTGTTGATATTGCTAGCAGTGGAGAGAAGGAAAAGATTGGGGATGCAGATTTGAAATCTCTCCCCTTAGATTTTATTTACCATTGATTCTTAAGTCATTTTGTTCATGTTGTATTCTGCCTGGTTTGCAAATAAGACTGCCTATTCATTTCTATCTTGTCTGTCATATCCTCTACCTAGCTACTGTTCTCATGAAAAACAATACCCCAACCACCAAAGGCCAGCCATCAGACTTTACATCCTGCTTGTGTGTAAACATTTCTTTTGGAAATTTAAATCTCTAAATGAATACCAGCTGATGTTTCTTAATATTTTCAACAATATTACAAAAAGAGGGGAATAAAGAGAAACACATAAGTCTATTACTAACTTATGTACAGCATAATCACATTGACACTGGTCCCTGTTAGATCAGCAAAGTTAAGTAATGCCAAGCCTGGTCAGTGCTAGCTTTTTTTTTTTTTACACAGGCATCACCACATTATCAAGGCCAAGAGGCCACTCGAGGATAAGGGTTAAAGAGTGTACAGTAGAAATTGGACAATATAGTAATCACTTCAGTAAATTTGTTAACCTATATGAAACGGCTTATCAAGAACTAGGTGACCATTTGGTAATACCATGTGCTGCATGTAAGACGACATTGTCACCTCATTGCAACTGCAAAAACTTAATGTTGTCATCTCCCTTGACATCGATATACAAGTGACTGGAGACTGCTTGTGAATTTTATATTTCTATAAAACTTCTTCCTTTAGAATAAATTGATTCAACCCACTAATTGTGAGTGCTACTTCAGTAGTATTACTGACTTGATGAAATATTTATTTGTGGATGTTAGACGATTATGTTTAAGTGATGACGTTCTTCAAAGAAAGAGAGAATGATTAAGTGCGTTTTTCAAACCCCACTTCTTCGACTCTAGATCTCTACCTGCTAGTATATCCTTGACTGCAACCAACTTTCCTGATAAAAACTGGGGTCTGTGTCATTATCACCTAACCCGCTGATTATTCCAAAAAATTACAGATGCTATAAAACTAACTTACCGTAATTGCATCCATGCATTGCTAGGATTCTCCTGATATTGCTTGATTTCCTTTTGGTAATAACTAAATCTCGTATCGCCTGATTTCCTTGGCATTTATTGAATCCTGCGTGTAACCTTTTGCTAATGCATTCATGCATATGTTCATTTGCAGGCGTTTGCATATCGTCATCTATATTGCATGACATGCAATTCTGCAGAAAGCATTTCCTCTATTTATCACATGTCTACATTCACAAGTTATTACCTAAAATATAGAATTTTGTTTCCATTGCAAAAAAGAAATTACTGCAAATTCCTAATGTTTAAAGCAATACAAGGTTGTTTTTTTTTTTTTTTAATTCATTTTTCCATTTTCTGTGTAGATTTTATATTTAATTTAAACTTATAGATAAAAACCTTTTTCCCCATTTCATTCCTCAAACCTTACAATCTATTTGATAATTATAAGTTTAGTTGTTTTATGGCATATCAACCCTTTTCAGGATATTTAATGCCAAATCTAGCAATTTAAAACAGGTTTTGTGCATCATGTTTATATCTTGAAATATTTATTCATGGTGTTTAGTTTGGTTGTTTTGTACAAAAAAAATTGTTTTTTTTGTTCTTTGTTTTGCAGAAAATGTTTGAGCTTTGCAAAAGGAAAGGGGGAAAAATCCAATAAAATCAATGTTGGGTGTATTTTAGGTCAGAAAACCGTTATCTTCAGACAACCTGATCTGGTAAGATCAGGCTTGATAATCATAATCAAATCAAAATAATAATGGACAAAAATAGAATTGATACAGTTAAATTTTCATAATTTTTAACGATACTTAATTCACTTTTTACTTACAAAGCTTTGGCAACCAAATATCACTTAAGTTAAAACATATTTTTCTTTTAATTTCACTCAATCCTGTGCTGCTAGTAAAATTGTAAACAAAAATAAAAACTACATTTCCTTACACTTACTATTTGAGATCTTATACAATAAAATTTTCACTGAAAAAATACAAAAGCTTACTTATTATAGAAATGGCTCTATATGTCCGACCTGCTTTCTCTTTTCATATGTTCTTGTGTATAAAGTATAGTTAGTTCCCCTATTTCTTTGACTGGTATAGCTTCGTAAACAAAAGCTACATATACATTTCTGCTTGATATGTGTTTTAGTCACATATTGGTACATGTTTCCAGAAAAAAATTAATACCGTTTGAATGCAATTATCATACTTAATTTAATGTCTGCTTTACATCAGACAGCTTTATGAAATTAACTTCCAAACTAACCTATCTCTGTCCCGGTTTTTATTTGTCCCTCCTTTTCTAAGGTTCATTTTTATCACTTCCTCCCATGTTTTCCTTAGCCTTCCTCTGCTAACTTATTCTTCTACCTCATCAGTTCTATACCTAGTAACCTAAGTACTCTCATCCATTCTTTCAAAGTAGTCATATCATGAAAGTCTACTGTTCTGCACTTGTCTCTCTCTATAATATCTACATTTAATTTTCCCTTTTAAGACTCCAATTACATATCCATTGTATCATTGTTATATAATTTCTCTTTATGCAATGTACGCCCTCAATCCTCACGGGCCAGATTTCACGCCCATAAATAATCACACTCCATATACATGCTTGACAGACTTTTCCTCATGTCAACAATGGTAACGCTCTATTGATTAGTAATGGCAGATGCCCCCCCCCTCTCCGAACTTACTCCATCCACTCCTAACTCTTGTAATAAAATGAGCACCTGCTCTACTCTTTGTTCCTATGGTATCATAAAGGTAACAAACTTTCTTGACAACCTCAATAGCTTCACCATTCAGATATACTTTCTCTATATTCGAGTATTAATATATCTCCATTGTCTTATGCTTGCAGAAAAATTAGTTATACTCTCCCAACGTAGCATTACTTCTTGTGTATTCAATGTTTAAAGATATCACAAGAAATTGGATTGCACTCCACTCTCTTTCCATAATTTTTATAGTTCATCTGATCAGTATTTTCTTTATTACTTCATAATTTCAGTGCAAGAGTAAGAGTGACTACCCCCACCACCACCACAGCTATAATACCTCATCCTTCAGCAAACAAATCACTTTTTTTGCTTTGTACCATCTATCAGTTTGTATTAATCATTATTCTTATCAGCAATTACATGGCTAATAAACAAAAGATTTTCCAAAATTATGTTACCATGAGTATCCGTAGACTTCTTTCTCATAAATCATCCCCGAAAATCATTTTTACACCCAACCATATCCTATTTTTCACTATTGATTAAGCGTTAGTGCAAGAAAGAGTCCCTTATCTAATAGGTTTCACACTTAACTTTTGCAATCAGTATTATATGTTGGGTACAATATAATAATCAATAGAGAATAATAAATATTAAATCTACATAAATTAAAATATATTGAAGCTTAATTTTTGACTATACAACATTAAACGGCCTGCTAGTATATATATATATATATATATATAAAGCTGAATGTGTGTGTGTGTCTGGTCACGAATAGGCTCCTATATGGTTGACTATTATAGAAAACTGATCACATATAATGATAGAAGATGTATCCAGACACAGGAATGGGTATGTTTGATCTGGCAGAACGGTGGTTCATTAAAATTGTGGGGTCTGCGTTCGTGCCTGGTCCATAAAGTATGGAAATAAAAAATTAAAAAAAAAACGTTTACAAGTGTTTTTGATATAGATGTACATAAAAATACTTTGATAAGTATGTTTTAACTTAAATAGGGATGGTATAATTGTGGGGTCTGCGTTGGCCTCCATAGAATGGAAATAGGCACAAACTTTAATAAAGACTTCATATCTATCTGCGTAAGTATACTTTGATAATTATGTTTCAGTTTGAAGAAATATGGTATAATAAAATTATGGGGTGTTCCTTTGCAAATACTGTCAGGCGACCTCCATAGAATGGAAATATGTCACAAAGTTTAACAAGGTTTTTTAATATAGATCCACAGAATATTGTGATAAGTGTTTCAGTGTGAACAGGTATGGTATAATAAATTATGGGGTTTATCTATTTTATTTTTACATTCATCATATTTTGCTTTGGTTTTGATACCCCAAATTCGAAGCTATCTCTTTACAACCCTTTTTTTTCATAACCTATCATACTTTCATAAATCAGAGTCCATTTTCTGTAGGCTGTTTTTGAACTCAGTCAACAACGGGTACTTTTGCTAGTATATATATATATATATATATATATATATATATATATATATATATACACACACACACACTTCAATTCCACCCAAACAAAGCACACTGCCCCAGATGTAAGGGCTACTGTTAATTAGGGGCTAGATTTATTAATCTGGTCATTCTAAATCGAGATTTTACAGCAATATGGTTGTCCAGACATAACCGTAATACTCCATGCATGTTATGTTTGGTCTGGTGCACCATCCATTAGTCTCTCCCTACTGGACAGTCCAAGAAAGAGTATCTCTAACAACATAATTTTGGAAAATCTTTTTATTAGCCATATAATTGCTGATAAGCATAATGATTAATACAAACTGGTGGCTTTGTAGATATATAAGATACTGGCAAGTGTGAAAAATTTTCTAGCATGGTAGAAAAAAGCTCACCTTCTTTGCAGACTTGAAAGTATAATTTATTCCAATTCATGTTGCTTGTAAATTTTAGGCCAGGGAGGTCGAATATTGGACTATTATTAAATCAATAGTTTCTTCAAAAATAATTACAAGTAATAGCAGTTTGCATTCTTATTTCTGGAAATCCTTATCTAACCATTGCAAATTATACTTGACTAGCGAGGGGTACTCGGCGTTGCCCGGGTGTTTGGAGGTTTGTGTGGGAGTGGGGGATTAAAAAAAAAAAGTAAGTATGAGGATCGAAGCCGAACCGTTGAGGCATAGTTGTAAATTAAAGTGTGAAAAAAAAAAAAAACGTGCGACCTTAACCATTGCCCCACCGCAAGGTGCTAACGGAAACACGGTTGAATTTATTTAATTACTTGGATTTAGCTGGTGCCCGTTTTAATGAGTTAATGAGGTCAAGTTTGAGTGCGGGATAGTATTCATTTACTGTTGAATGCTCCCCCCCCCCCAAGATGTTATAGGAAAAAGACTAACCTACATGCGGCGAGCGACAAATATTGAATATTTATCTTCCCGAAATCGAGCAAATTAAATAGACAGGCGAGCTTCGTTGTTAACTGTGAGATATTACGATTTATATGTGATATAAAAAGTTTTAAAAAGTTGTGAAGCGAGCGACCGCTTCTCTGAAAAAAGCATTTTGTTGACATACAGAAAAAGCGGACATACATACATACATTTTCGCTTTTATATATATAGATGGAATTCGATCTTATGTATAATCTTCTCGGAAGGAAGTAAATATACAAGATACTTGATGGAACTGATATAGAAATTATTTGAGGTAGATATTAAACTATCTCCTATGATTTATGCTGACGTATTAATCATGGATTGATAAAGAAAAAAGAACCAAAAAGTTTATGTATAAATTATTATAAATGAGTCATAAAATTTTTCTTAAATTTATATATAGCATTAAATATAATCAGTTTTGGAATTATGGAGATGAGTATTAATAAGTTTTATTATTTGAATTATTCGAATTAATATTCTCATTTTGGTTGTTACTTTCACAAGTAACTGCTGACGACGGATAAAAGTGATGATTAACAATTAGTTTTTAATGAAATCTTCTGTAGATTACATCCTGACTACGGATGATAATAATTAACTTACGTCAGACATTGTCTGGTTATGGCTGATGGAACAAGAACAATCAATCACCTTTAAGTTTAAGTGATAACTTATTATATGAAGGAAGATAACTTTTCTTAACTCAAATTACAGAAAATTAATCTCTCAAGCTGAAAAACATTTTAACAATAGATTTTAAGAAATATTTTCTGTATTTCTTCTATGTTTATTTTTTTTAATGCAAATTAATTTTAAATCTTTTTTATTTTTCTTAAAATGCTTTCACATTATTGTTCATTAATATTGTCACAGTTACATTGTTTCTAACCATTTTTAATCCATTAACATTTTCATAAAAAAATATTTGAAAATGTTCTTGCAAATAAAAATCATTCGTGGAAAAAAAAATCTTTGTTAAAATCATTGAAGAAACGAATCTAAAAATCATGTTCAGATAAAAAAAAATAAATGCGGAATAAATATGAAAGAATTTTTTTTTAAATTTGCTGTTTAAGATAAAAATTTCAAGTAATTTAAAGAAAAAAGTTATCTCCCTTTCGCCATCTTACGCTAAAATGGGTCCAAACAATCTACCCCATAAATTAAATAAAAGGGTGTGAAATTCTGTATAAGTTCTGGAGTTCAAAAAAATACATGTGAAAATTGGAATTTTTTTTTTTTTCACTTTTTTAAAAAATTATCTTCCATTTTTCTTTAAAATTATCCAGGAAAACTTATATGAAGTACAATATTACTCCCCCCTCCCCATGTAAAACCAAACTAATGGAGAGTAGAAAATACATTGTGGGTGCATTTTTTGTAGCCTCGTAATTCTTGTTTCCCCTTTTTGTCCCTCAATCCTCACTTATCATGAGCGCTGTTTATGACAAAGAGGGAAGAGGTACACTATTTGGCAAACAATTTCATAGGAGTAATAGCTGGAGAGAATGTTCTGAGTAATTCTCTTCCAACTTTTATTTCTACTCTTGTCACTAATAAGGGTGCTGGAGTTAAACGTTTTAATAGGGTTGATGTTATCCACCTGATATTCAGGGACCCGAACCTTGGAGTAACTCCCAAGGAGCTTTCCTATCAGCAGGTTCAAAATACTGGGATTACTCTTACATCAATCGTAATGTTGTAAAAAAAAAAAAAAAAAAAAAAATCAAGCTGAGAATAGTGGTCGTAATAATAAAAAATAAAACACACGATGATCAGTTATTTAAATCAAGCCATTTTGATGAATACAAATGAGAATATTGTGCATACTTAATTATTCATAAAAAATGAAGCTTAAATTTTATTTTTGTTTGAAAGTAATTAATGAACACAGGCATTCTTTGATTTTATTTAAAAAAAAAGCATCAGTAAGATTTTTATATTCAACTCAGGGTTTCTTGGCTTAATGGAAATGAAGGGGATCATCTGATTAAAGGAGAGTAAAATGATTGATCATCCACTTTAAATGCATAAAAATTCTTGAGAAAAAGGAAAGCAATTAGAAAGGTTATCATCATCATCATCGTCATATTTAGTTGAAAACATCCATTTTACATGCTAGCATGCATTGGGCGGTTTTTAGAAACTAACTTCCAAAGTAAACAATGACCAAGAATTTATTTATTCTCTCAAATCCACACTTATCACTTCTTTGGCTTTCCACAGGCAACTGCCTCTGCTGCGCAAATTTTTCTACATCTATTACACCTATTTTTTCAATGTGGTCATACTGCTGAAGTCTCCTGTTTTGCACATGTCTCCCTATAATGTTCAGATTTAATCCTTCTCTGAGCTTTCCAGGGAGACAGATATAAACAAAGGTTAAGAGAGTCTAGTATTAGCAACTAGATGTCGGTTCTTTTTGTTTGAATTTGAAATCAACGGTAAAGATGTTGTTCTAATCTTTAGTAACACACACACACACACACACACATAATGGTAGTTAGTTTTTATCTACGTTACCTGTCTTTAAGATACACATTTCACATTCATTGTCTTATTCACGTCCATCATCATTTCTGTCCATGCAACATATGTCCTCAGTCCTCACTAACCACGTTTCACTTTCCTACATCACATAGACTCTTCCCTTGGTCAACAGTGGTAATGCTCTGTTGCATGAACTTACTCAATCCACTCATAACTCTTACAATCACAATAGCATCGGTTCCATCCTGTGCTCCAATGGTATCAGCAAGATAAAATTTCTGATCAGCCGCAATAGTTTTGCTATCCAGATATACTTTCTCCACATCTTTGTGGGTCAAAGTAGTTCAGATGAATAACAGGGATAGGTCATGTCCGTTTTAAAATGAAATTGTATCAGAAGTTAACGCAATAGGAATGTGAAAGATATAAAAAGAGAGCTGAGCTGAATAAAGCACAGGAAAATAATGCATTGAATTTCCCTAAAGGTTAAAGGAGATTTTCTTCAATATGAATGTATCCTTTGTTATGGTGTCAAAGAGTCATCATTTCAAGAAAAGCCCTGTCCACTAGAGATCTTCTCATGAGTGAAACAGTAAATACTATAATATATAATATTATATATTAGTTAAATGAAAAGAATTTATACCAAAATTTTGGATATTACACATTATACTTTGTATCAACTGTGTGTAATATACAATGGCTAAAATGTGGTTTGAGTTATTTCTTTTAATTTCAATTTTTCTTTGTGTTATAATGAGCTCTCTTACTCAAGACTTTGTACAGAAATTACACTATTTTTCATGGATCATCTTATTAAAGGAGAGTAACACAAACACAACAAAACACATTTACTAAACTTAATGCTATATAGCATATAGAATAAGGAAAGATATGACCAAATCTATCTATATACATCTATATATATATATGTGTGTATCTGTATATATAAAAGGCAAAATGTGTGTGACCATTTCGTGTATGTCTCGCAAAGGCTTTTTTTGCACATGGTCCCGGGGGAGGGGGGGGGTACGATCGCTTAGAAGTGTTTATATAGGCCCTAGATAATAATATCTAGGATTTGGGAAAGCGCGTAGCGTATAATTTACATCGACTTTTACAAAATTATTGCTATTTTGGCTTCTCGCATGCTAATTCGGCTTTTTTGTATAAAAAGCGAAACTAATTCAAACGGAGATGTTCTCGGCATCGCGCCGGGAAACGTCCAGAAGCAATCAGCTTTGATCAATGTTGTATATCAGACAATTGCTATTCAATTTGGACAATTGGGAGCTGGTTTCCCCCTCCCCAACATCTGTTGGGGAAAGAACAGTCAAATTTGGGTAAACAAACCCAAACGCTGCCTCGCAGCAAAAGTTAACTGTGTGACTTCTATTTAACTTTCTTAATTAGGTCAAATCGAAGCAGCAGAGTTAACTTTTATTGCGGACACCTGTTTTAATAGTTAAATAAATAAATTCAAATGTGTCTCTGTTGTATATCGCGGTGGCCCAATGGTTAACGTCGCACACTTTGATTTTTCACACTTTGATTTCCAACTTTGCTTCAAGGGTTTGGGTTTGATCCTCATACTCACCTACCAAAACTTTTTTATTTTAGTTTAGTTTGATTTACCCAAAACCACACACACCTTCAAACACCTGGGCAACGCCGGGTACCCACTGCTAGTATATATATAAAAGTAACCTTATATGTGTGTGTGTGTGTGTGTGTGTGTGTGTGTGTGGAACAGTCTCTACCAAACTACTCCATCAGTTTTTGGTCTACAGACTTGAAACTTGATATATGGGAAAGTCGAATCTGTGGAACAAATTCGATTTGGTTTTTAACCAGAAAAATAGAGTTTGTAAGGGGTCAAAATTTTAAAATTGGAATTTGACAGATATAACTTAATGTGTATCCTTTATGCATTTGCAATTTATGTGTTCAATCACATTAATTTGTAAAGTTTTGATATGCACATGTTTTTAGATCATATGGTAGTGAATAATGCTTGAGAGCTAAATGCTTTGGTTTTGATTCTAGCTGACCACACACAAGTCATATTTCTTTTTTAAAACTTTTGAAATCGCTACTAAATTGCAGCACAATATAATAGAACATATAATAGTGGGACTCTACCAATAACACAATAGGTTAGGAATATCAGACAGAATTTCATCTTACCACATGAAAATCTGTCCAGTTATGGTGAATTTCAGTCTTTTTCATCATCTGACTTGGTCTGCTCAAAAGAAAAAAATATGCTGGCATTCTTAGCAATTGGTGTTATTCCTCTCTGTTCTTCTGTATGGTGCTACAGAAGACCAAATCAAATCAACATGATACCACCAGTTTCAAGTTAGTGAGGGTTTGAATCTCAGTTCTAAGTCTTATTTGAGAATTTGAAATTCAAGGACTTTTGCATAATTAGTATCTAATGATTATGAATTAAATTCAATGCAAATCTGAAATATTTTAATGTGTTTAATGTAATGCTCTCTAAAAACTGTTTAAAAATACCCCAAAGAAATTGAAATTTGCAGTATATTTATTGACATCTAATCACTATTGCTGGAATTTCACAAAATCAGAAATATACAAAATTTTATAAAGAGCTTCCACTTTCTCTTTGCCCCTTATGCATAAAACTAAATTAAGATATAGCTCACATTATCGACCTTTATGCCTAGCCGCTCTGTTTTAAAATTCGTAATGATCAGTTAATAAGTTTAGGACTAAATCATATACATACAAATATATAAACATAATAACTTTATACAGATAAAGATTAATCAAATCTGATAAAATATTTTACATGTTGAAGCTAATTTTATTTTCTTGACAGAAATTTAAAGAACAGTAACTTGCAAGGTATTGTGGGAATATAAAATATACGTTTAGATATTTTTGAGATGAAAACTGGTGATTTGTACTCTTTGGATTTTTCTGACTACTGTTCGCATCCTGAATGTTTCATCATTTGATCATAACTTCAGCCAGGACCTGTTGTATAATGGATATAAGTACTAAGTTATAATTGCTTTTAAGTGACAGCTTTCTGAAAGTGGAAACTACAATCTTTAGTGTGAGTGATATTAAGATTATAACAAGTCAAGCATGCACAGTCCTCCGTGAGCGCACAGTGAACGAGGCATAAAAAAAATGACTAAGTTCAGCATTTGCACCCCCCCCCAGTCCCAAAAGTCCCCAGGGGACATTAAATCCTGGTGAAACGGTGCAGTTTTAGGCCTTAACATATGTAAATTTGAGTTCGGCACCATGCAAAAAAAAGAAATGACTAAGTCCATCATTTGCCCCCCCCCCTCTTATTTAACCTCAAAAGTTCCCAAGGTATTAACTCATATTTAAATTTGAGTTCAACACCATACAAAACTGCTAAATACACATGCACAGATTTTGGACAAATATGGTAAAATAGTGCCAAAAATGGAGTGTTTTTATTAGCCCTAAAAGAGCCCCTAGAGCACACCCAAGAGTTATCGCGAAGTATAGACAAACAAAATGATATAGAAATTAGTTAGTTACAACTTTTCAGAAAGTTTTATAAAATCCAAGGCATCAATTTTTTTTAATAAGCACAAAAGTGTCAATTTTAGCGATTTTAACCCGAAAGGCACCCCACCCCTATGGTGGCAACCGGAGATTTCCCAAAAAATCCGTTCTGTTAATTTTTTACTCATATCATGTTTAATGTTAGTGCAAAATTTCAAAAAATTCCAAGACGTAGTTGTTGAGAAAAGTGCAAACAGATGAACAGACAAGGTTGAATTTACAGGTCCACCCTCCTTTTTTCGAGGGACCAGTTATGAATTACTTAAGACCTGATCATGACTGACGGAATAAGGGCATGCAGATTAAATAAAGGGTTTTATTGAAAATTCTGCACAGATTCCATAGTTTGATAGAAAGATTGCCGAGTTCAACAAGATGCATCTGAAGATCTTAGCTTGGTTGAAATGTTGTGTGAATAAGATTCAAGATGAGAATAAGAGTCTGAATAATTCAAATGATGCAAATTATATGTAGTCTAGTTATATTAGTAATGTTTATATGAAACCTTTATGAAAAAAAGTATCTAATCATAATTAATAAGCAAATACAAATAAGTTACCAGGATTACTTTTTAATAATAATATATATATATATATATATATATATATATATTTATTAAACTGTAAAACTTTTTTAGATGTAACTATATGTCAGTTCATACAATAAAAAGCAAATCTTTGTCGCTTAAACACTTATCTAAGCTAGCCATCAGCACCAGATCATGAGGAGCATCTAAAATGTGCTACAAGGACCATCTAAAGCACATGCTGACATTTACCAACATCGACTTGTCCTCATGGAAAAAAAACAGCCAGGGACCAAATGATGTAGAAGAGATCAATACGCGATGACATTGTGGACTTCTAGGAAAAGAGGATGGAGAATCAAAAAGGCAAGGCGATGAAGGAGAAGAGAATGCTGTGAACTGCTCCATCCTCTCTCTAATGTGAACACGGTTTACGGTTATTCCACTATCTACTAGGCCTCGCAAATCATGTCAAACATAAACATCAACTACAAAGATAGAACTCATAACAGAACCAGATATTTGGACACGGATCTGATAAAAATACGAAGTAAAAAGTATTTGGAAATTAATTTTTTTCATATTATCTGCAGTAACTATTAATTCAGAGATATATTTATCTTCATTTATACTTGCCAAAATTACACTTAAATTTGATAAATTTCAAATTCAGTTCAAATTATGAGGGTCATTCCAAAAGTTAGGACTCTTTTTTTTAACAATTAGAACGAGTAAACTGTTCTGCTCCAGAATTTATTTTTTTTTACATACTCACCATCATTCTCAATGCACTTTTGCCAGCAATGAATGATGGCTATGCATGAGCGTCTGAGCAAGCTTTGTCATATGAGAGTCATTCCAACAATAAATCCTTCTACATTTTAACTAAAAATATTGAAGACAGAAGTGGTACGATTAAAACGAGCAATCTCTTGTGTTTCAGTATTTTTCTACATGGTAATCAGCATTCTTAATATGCTTTTGTTAGGAATTCAATCGCACATCTTTGCTTCTGATGCATGTCCATGACTGATTGTTTTCTTAGAGTTTCACACTGTCAATATCTGCAACAGAGAGGTGAAACTTTCCGGTCATGAATACATAAGTTTAGTCATCATAATAATGCAATTTGCATTCTCTCTGATCCACTCGGGCAGAATAAAAAATATTTATGGACCACAGTTAAAATGACCAAAGCAGTTGATGATTTGAAAACTGGAAAAAGGTAGTGGTAATCAAACCTAATCATAAGTAAGGATAAAAATGTAAAGGCTGTTTTATGTTGATACTAACTGACTGTTCAGCAACGACTCTAATTTATGGTCTATTCCATGAATAGCAAATAGAAACATTTGGGTAGATATCGATTCTCTCTTAGAGAAATATCTAAATTACAAAAGTTAGAACTCATCTTGATACCAACGTAAATGTCGAGACATGATTCTATTATATCATTGATGATCAACTATGCACAAATCTTCGTTTGAATCTTTTCAGGATAGAAAATGTAGAACAATGAATCTTCATTTAATACTGGTAAGACTAGTTTTGAAACCTCTGAAATGCTGACAGCAGCTTGTGGGCATGATGCAATGCGTTTTGTCGTCAGCATTTCAAAGGACATCAAAAACCACACAAGTAGAAATGCTGAATCAATCGAGAATTTGATTATTCAGAATGTCATATTAGAAAGCTTTGTAAAGAGGTGAGAATTTCCGAATCCTGTTAATCTATTCTCGTTATAGTTAAATGTGTTGCATGGCTTCTGGTGGCAATGCAGAAACAGTTTCATAGATATGTGAACAAAAGCAAATTCAGTTTTTACTGTAAAACATGATGCACACATCAGAAACATTTATCATCACTTAGAATAAAAAATGCTCGTTAAGTTTGAATATCACGTTTAATGAAGATAATTTTGATAGATTTAAGACAGCAAAGAAATAACCAATGTTATGCAAAACTATAAAAAATATAGAACATAAAATACCTTTATTTTCTCACATCGATAGTAAATATAATCTCTACTATAATTCATACCTATGTAGCTGATAACGTTAACATATATTAATTATTTAAATTACACAACTAATTTTTTCTAGTAAATGTAATTATTGTGTATATATAAATATTATCAGTTAATAATTCACATTAAGGATAGTCCGTTTTTATTAACATAATTCTCTGCATTTCAGATTAAAAATCTGGACAATCATGGCAATTTTGTTTTGAGACACCATATCACCGTTATAAACGAATGGACTATAATACCTAGTGTGATATTTAGCCATAGGTGGAAATTAAGAGAGAATATCAAATTTACAAGCAATCCCCAACCACATGTATATTTTGATTATGGGAAAATAACATACATTGCCTAATATTCCCAAATGATCACCCATTTGGCAATGGCTGACTCCAGTTCACTTAACTTTGGTGATTTAATGAGAACAGTGTGTCAATGAGATTATGCTGTATATATGATATAATAATAAAATATTTATATTAAGTTTCTTCTAGGGATTTTTTTTTTTTTTTTTTTTTTTTGTACATAAATTGAGTTTCTTAAAACCATGCATGTAAACATCACTATTAACAAAATAAAAACTTGATGCTTTTATAAATTAAAAAAAATTAATGAGAATAAAAATAAATTAAAAAAAAAAATTAAAACTAGATTAAGCAGTTAATGCATTGATTGGAAAAATATGCTTCAATTAAAAATTTATTTTTTTTAATTATATTTTTCATTAGGGATGGGGCATTCTACCGAATACTAGACATTCACCCACAATTTCAGTCACTTCAACCAAGAGATCTTTTTTAAGATTCTAACAGTTCCATTGCGTACAAGTGCTTGTATTTCTCGTGCACTAGGTTCATGTAGTATATTCGACAGGTAGTTTTTTATAATTACTGGAATTATGGAGATCTTGAGATTTCAGTTTCTTTTCATATCGTACATAAGGCCTTGGTATTTTGTTATCTCCATCTCAGCTAAGTTAAGACCAGCATCATTAGGGACACTGACTTCACCAAGGGTCGCTACATTCTCCCTCTTGTCTCATCTTATTATATCAGGCTTAACAGCTATGTTTTCTAAGTACATAGCTGTAAGAATTTCATAGTCATAATTGACGGTGTATGATTTGTTTCCAATTGTTCTCTTTGATATATGCTTCCACAACTTGATACTACGCTGGATATGCAGCATTTTACAAATTTTTCAGGAGATATCTACACACTCCATTGTGTCATATTGTATAATCGCCATCCCCTAGCAGAACTTTATACCTGCATGCCAGGTGGCTCACACTCTACTACTGTGTAGAAGAAACTGCAATTGCTTTCATTCCTGAGAGTATTCATTTTCTTAAAAGCATTAGTCATCAAGTCTTGATCTCTGGCAGCCATTATTACCCCCCCCCCCTCATCATGGTGGAGTGATCTTCTCTTTAGCCAGTTTATAGAGCCTTCCTTATCCTAACATGTCTTGGGTCAATTTATCTAGAAAATACTTTGCATAATGTTGGTTGGGCTATTCTTCCAGTTATCTGTTATGTCCTCAGAACCTATACTCGTTATTACTGAGACCAAAGGATTGGTCATCAAGCATACGTGTATGAAATACATTTTGTTCCTTTCAGGATTGAGATTATCCAAATACTCATTGCCAAATACATTTATTTAGATGCATCAAGGATAGTCTTCACCACAGATTTAGAGTTCTGCATCATATCAGCTCAACAGCAACCCAATTTGACTTTGTAAGTGTCAAACCATCTCTTTGAAAGCTCTGTCCTATATAAAGGTTTTCCCTACTTTCTCTTGTTTCATACTGAGTTGTCTTCCCTATGGATTCCTATGAAAGTAAGCTGATCTCTTTTATAGAGATATCTAACTAATGAATCTAATTGTTGTCCCCCATTTTAATTTATTACTTAATGCATTTAAAAAAAAAAAAAAAAAAGGATAGTGAAGAGAATAATTAATTTTTTTTTTATTATTATCATTCAGAGACATTACTCTTTTTAAAGGTATATTTTTGGAATTTGATTGTTATAATTATTTTTTAATTAAAATATTTCAGTTTTTAGAAAATATATGAAATGATTCTGCTTATACTTTTTTGTCACGATTACAATTAATTGTAACTCAATATTTAAATGAAATGTTTAGAATATTTAAATATTTTATCAGAAAATTCAACAAAATATATACACAAACGGTAATCTGTTCAGAGGCAATAAATTATCACATATTAATATCTTTGCAACAATACATTTATATGCAACAACAAAAGACTAAAAATATTGGAAAACATTCTTAAAAAATATAATTTTAAAAATTATATGTGTATATATATATATATATATATATATATATATATATGCACACACAAAGAATATCCATTATAAGACTGGTAAAATTCCTCGAACAAACAGTTTTGCACCCCTTTACAAAAGCTAAAATCAAGATACGATATTAAACCTCATTCCTAGAATCCTTATTTTAATCAAAATTTGTTACATTATTTTGATTCTAGAAAATATATAAAATTTAAGACTTAAGCATAAGAAGTCTTAGAAAGAAACTGAAATTCAGGGAATCTTACTTAATTGGCGTCTAATGACAATGGGTAACATCTAAATATTTTAAATATGGAGTGTGCGCTCATATATTGCCCTTTAAAATACTACAGAGACATTGAAAGTTAAGGAATTTATATTAATTAACGATGAATACTTATTTAGTAAAATTTTAAAAAATTAGAAATACTGCTCCCACCCTCTTTTTAAGCTCCTTTTTATAAAACTAAATTCAATGAAATATAGCCCATGGTTGGACTCCTGTACACCTAGGAAAATTCATAATAATCAGATAATTAGAATGAATCCTGTATATACAAATATATAAACATATACACATGCCTCAGATATTCATTTGAAACAATGGACTTTTTTTTCTTTTAACTTGTGAAGCAACAAAAGTACCCCCAAAATAATAGTACTAAAATATGAGGTATGATATAATTTCTTTAAATAAAGACTCTGTAGAAATTATAACAGACACAGAGAAAAAAGTTGGAGGGAAAAATAGCTTACATCGTATAATTAGATAAAAAGTAAAACCATATCATTTACATATAACTGGCAAAGCTAATCGCATTACTTTGGGCTATATAAAAAAAAAGAAAAAAGAAAAAAATTAGTGTGTTGCATTTTTATATTAAAACCTCTATCTCTCACCGTCTCTTAATCTTTTGCTCTCTCCGACTGTTTCATTTTTATGTCCTATTTAACCCTATCTTTTCCTCCACTCAGCCCATTCCTCTCTTTTGCTTTAATACACTGTAATTCATTTACTATAACTATTCTTTTTAAATGTAATACTGTAATCTTATATTTATTGTTCCTGAACAACACCGATTAAAACACAATGAGATTCTTGATGTGAGGTAATTCTGATGAGTTATAAATTTCTTGAAATAAATAGTTTCTAGCAATTATAGCACACACTGAAAAACAAACATGAGGCAATAAATAGCTTTGATCATGCATTTAATTAGATAGAAATTAAAACCATATCCTTTATATATTCACAATTTATAATAGCACTAACCTGGGTGCCTGACGTTGGCCGGGTGTTTGGATGTGTTAAGAAAAAAATAATGGTAGTAGGTAGGCTCGAACCCGTACTGTGAAGGAGGAAAAGAATGTGATGTCTTTGCCATTGCGTCCATCACCAAACTGGAAGTCGCAAAGGTTTAATTAAGGCTAGTAAATCGAAAAGAGGGGATGACTTTCGAAAATATTGACGAAAAAAGCGGCCCCCGCCTTGTAAAAAAGTGCCCAGTTGAGGGTGAAGGAATTAATGTTTTTCGCTAATTTTTCAATATTTGTCGTCTGAAAGGTCGAGCTTCAAAACGATACCGATCTCATGAAAATCTGTAGCCTCTGTCGAAAGTTTTAGGCAGACAGGTGAGATTTATATTATACACTAGCGGGGGTGCCTGACGTTGCTCGAGTGTTTGGAAGTGTGTGGGGGGGAAGAAGTAAATCAAAACAAAATGGAAAATAAAGAATAAGCGAAGTAATAATCCTGTTTAAATATTATATATGAAAAAATAAACCGATGTTAAAACTTCTTAAAAAAAAAAAAAAAAAAAAAAAAAAATGGTAGTAGCAGGAGGGGGACAAGTGGAGAGGTAAAAAAAAAAAGTGGAAGTAGGCACCAAGCTTGACCTCGCGACACGAAGGTGAAAAGAAAGTAAAAAAAATCGTATTACTGATGCTCCATCCTACGACTGGAAGTTCGCAGCGTTGAAATTAAATAAATCAAACCGATATGACGATATGCTGATTTGCAAAAAAATTGCGATGCAAAAAAAATGACTCCTCCCTGTAGAAAACCGGCTAGTTGAGGGCGAAGTAATTAGTGTTTTGGGCCAATTTTTCAATATTTGTTGTCTAAAGGGTTGAGGTTTAAAATGATACCAGTTTGGTGAGGTACTATAGCCTCTGTCAAAAGTTTTTGCGAGACATACAAACACACACACATTTTGCCTTTTATATATATAGACTAGAGGGGGGGTTACCCGGCATTGCCCAGGTGTTTAGAGGTGTGTGTGGTTTTGGGTAATTCAAAACAAAAGAATAATAAAAAATCGTTGCCCAGGTGTTTACAAAAAAAGAGTTTTGGTAGGTAAGTAGGAAGGATCAAACCTGAAGCCTTGAGATAAAGTGTGAACAAAAAAAACGTGCGACCTTAACCGATCGGCCACAAAGAAAAAGTAACGGAAATATGTTTGAATTAATTTAAGTATTAAGAATTGGCAGGTGCCCGTAGTTAATGACTTAATTAGGTCAACTTTCACTGCGGGGCAGTTTTTTTATTTACTGCGGGGTAGTTTTTTTTTTTGTTTCCCCAAGATGTTGCAGAAGGGGGGGGCAGCTCCCCATAAAAAGGGGATTGTCCAAATGGCAATTGCTTGATATAAGGAGAAACTCTGCATTGATCAAAGCTGATTGCTTTTGGATGTTCCCAGTGCGATCGCGCCGGGAACTTAGTTTCGCTTTTATACGAAAAAGCAGAATCAACACGTTGCGATCCAAAATTGTGGAATATTTAGCTTTTCAAAGTCAGGCAAATTAAATAGACAGGAGGCCCTCGTTGTCAACGTGTAGATATTACGAATTACACGTGATATAAAAAGTTTTAAGGATGTGTGAGCTGAGCGAGAACTTAGCGGAAAAAAGCCTTTTGCGGACATACACAAAAAGCAAACATACATACGTACACATATTTTCATTTTTATATTTATAAACTAGCAGGGGTGCCCGGGTGTTTGTCAGTATGTGTGTGTGTGTGTGTGTAGGAAAAAAAAAAAGTGTTAATGGCAGGTAGTCTCAAACCTGAACACTTGAGGTGAAGATGGAAAAGAAAGTGAAAGAAAGTGTGGTATCTCACCGTGACGCTCAGAGGACAGACGAAGTGAGAACTGTTCAAATTAAACGATTATTAAGTTAAGTGAATGATTTCACACAGGTGCATAAATTTAATCAGGTCAAACATCACATTAAACTTTAGCTTAAAGCCAGTTAAGCTTGAAGCTTTCTGCGTATTTCTTTGTTTCCCCATGATGGTAGGGAAAACCAGTTCCCTACAAAAAGGGGAGTGCCCAAATGAATACCAATGATCTGATATGGAGGGGTTTCCCGGCATTGATCAAAGCTTATTGCTTTTCTGGACGTTTCTGGCAAGAGTACCAGCGAATCATATTTTCTTTCGCTTTATTTATACGAAAAACACGAACAAACACGTGAGAAGACAGAATAGCAGGAATTTTATAAAATAAAAGTAACTCAAATAAAAGATAGAGATGACCTCCTTTTGTAAATCGGAGCTACGAGGGGTGTGCAATAAGTAATGCCCCTGACCCACTTCCCATAGCAGTAGAGCAACAAAACTTGGCACAGTTATTAGTCTTTCTCTACATAGGAACCATCCAGAGTTATGCATTTCTCCCATCGTTTGATGCAGCTCTGCAGACCGTTTTTGTAGAACACCCCAGATTGGTCCTCCAATCACGACGTGACTCCAGAAATCAAGGCTGCATCATCTGGGAAACGCTTTCCTTTCAAAAACTTCATGGCTGGGAAGAGGTGAAAGTCAAAGGGTATAAGGCCAGGAGAGTAGGGAAGATGGGGAAGGATTTCATAACCACACGTCCGTGCTTCTGATCTGGTGACATGCGAGTTGTGGACCGGAGCGTTGTCCTGCAGGAGGAGGGTACCTTTGCTGATCTTGCCCACCTCTTGATTTTGATAGTTTCCCTTGATTTCCTCAAAAGTGAAGCATAATAGGATCCTGTAATTGTGGTACCCTTTGTCAGGAAATCTGTCATCACTACTCCGTCCTGGTCCCAGAAGACTGTGAGCATGACCTTGCTTTCTTTGGAGGTGGTGAGTCCAAGTGCTTCCACTGCATTGACTGGGCTTTGGTCTCTGGATCATAGTGATGGACCCAGGTTTCATCCTGTGTAATCAGTCTTTTGAAAAACTTTGACTCATCTTCTTGGCACATCTCCAAATTCATCCTCAAACACTCAACGCGTTCTCACTTCTGGAATGGTGTGAACAATCTGGGAATCCATCTGGCAGACACCTTATGTACATGCAAATGGTCATTAATGATAATTTCCACAGATCCTGTACCCATCTTAATATCATCAATGGCAGAAGGGGGGGGGGGTCAGGTCTGGGAGCTGTTTCCACAGACTTCCGGCCATGTTTGAATTCACGATGCCAGCATCTTACAAGATCGTATGATAGGGCATTATCACCATAAGTTTCATTCATTTCATCAAAAGTCTCCTGTGCTGTGCATCCTTTCAAATAAAAAAACCGGATCACTGCTCGACATTCAACAGGCTCCATTTCATACCTGACTCAGTTCAAACACCTATAAAACAGAAACCACAATTAGTTCAGAGCTGTAATTTTCCACATAAACAGTAGAGATATAAATCATTGCACATGCAAAATTTCAGCTAGACCAGACAACTGGAAGTGGGTCAGGGGCATTACTTATTACACACCCCTAGTATTATAATCTAGCGAGTATATAAAAAGTTGTAAGAAATGGTATCCCCCACCCCTGAAAAGCTTTTGCCGGACATACAAAAAAAGCGCACAGACAAACACACATTTTCACTTTTATATTATAGACTAGCGGGGGTACCTGGCGTTCCCCGAGTGTTTGTCGGTGTGTGTGTGTGTGTGTGTAGGGGGAAAAAAAAGTGTGTAAGCAGGTAGGTTTGAACCCGAAGCTTTGAGGCAAAGGCGGAAAAGAAAATGAAAGAAAATACATGTTACCGCGACGCTAAGAGGGCAGTGGAAGTGAGAATGGTTTAAATTAAACGATTAAAAAGTTAAATGAATGAGTTGAGACAGGTGCATAAACGTCATGCACTTAAATTTGGCTGCAAGCCAGTTAAGCTTGAAGCTTTCTACGTAGCTCCCTCATAAAAGGGGAGTGTCCAAATGAATAGCAATCGTCTGATAGGATGGGGTTTCCCCACATTGATCAAAGCTCATTGATCTTTGGACATCCCTGGCTGGAAAGCCAAGGAACTGATTTTGTTTCACTTAGTTTCACTTTATTTATACTAAAAAGCCGAACAGCTTGAAAATTACTGCTATTCTCTTGCGAGAAGACAGAATAGGGGTAATTTTATAAAATAAAGTTGCTTAAGTAAAAGATAGAGACGACCTTTTGTAAATCAGAGATATTATAATCGAGGGAGTATATAAAAAGTTGTAAGAAATGGTACCCTCCCCCTCACCCCGAAAAAAAGCCTTTGCCGGACATACAAAAAAGCGCACACACAAACACACATTTTCGCTTTTATATTATATATATAGATGACATAAATTCAAATAGTTTTTATAAAAAGATTTGTAAACAAATAATTAAAAGTGAGCATTATCAAATAAACTTAATTCTTACTTATATTTTATTTTCAACACTTTAAGATATTCTTATTCATAAAACATAAGCAAAAAAAAAAAATAAATTGAGAAAAAAAAATTCTTAATGTGATTATATCTTAATGCACTGCTAATTTATTTTAATCCATATCTAAAGTCTATATTAATCTTTTAAATAAAAGAAATTAGAACATGAGGATATACAAACATAAGTACACAACCATGTGTGCATAATCTCATGTTATAATTCAACTACATCTAAGAGAACTTTTCATTTTCTCTTTATTCTAAAGTGAATTTATAACTGAATTTCTACTTAGCTTAATTAAAGTTTTTATTCAATCGATATAAAAGAATAGAATTAATAATTATGATAATAAATATAGTAGGTGTTCAGCTGAGCTTCAATCTATGTTCCTCACCCCCTATATTTACAACAAGATCACATCTGAGTATAACTACTGTCAACAGTCCCTCCTCTTTCTCTCTCCACCTAAAACTAAACCAAACTTCCATGGACAGAATTTCTTTTCTAAAACTGTTCATCTGTAGAACACAATACTGCATGATGGTTTTCAAGTCTAATGTAAACAAATTTCTGTTGAACTGCCCTTTTAAATAATTAAATTTTCCCAATCATCACCATCATTACTGATCATCAAGGTATTGTCCCACTGTCCACCTGACACTCATTTAGTCTTTATCCTCAAGTGACCTTTGGTCTTTAAGTGGTGACCCCTTAGTAAAAAAATAAATGAATAAAATAATAAAATTGTAACACAGTGCATATGTAACGTGAAAAAATCAGCAGCAATTGTAGGGTAGCTGACTAGTAAAAATAATTAGCAGCAGCAGCAGCCATTTTAGCACATACGCAAATTAAACAACTGTGCACATGCAGATGTCACGGGAAGGAGGAAAAAAAAGTGATAGAGTAAACAAAGCGATCGGATGTGTTTTGACTCGCATGCATTGATAAAAAAAATGTGCCATGTGGTCAGTGATATGCGTTGTTGGAAATTACTAGAATAAATGCTTTTTGTATTCATTTAAAAAAGATGCTGAGTCATACATTTTTATGTTCTTCCTTGTTTGTTTATTCTTGCGACGCTATCAGACAATGTGTGGGTCCAAGTAGTTGAAATGTAATGACACTGTTACAGTTTAATGGTCACGTTACAAAATAACCAATAGCAATTGCTCATTAACTGTTACTATATTTAGTAAATCATAAATTACTTTAATCCATTTAGTTCTAAGATATCCAAATTTATTACTATCGAGTTGAAACGTTGTACAATGACTAAAAAATGGGTTAGAATACACAAATTAAAAGGAAAAAGTTATTTTTTTTATTCAAAAAATGAAATATTGACTGTCCTATAAATCGGACACTGAGTACATGTGACATATCTTAGAAATCAAGAGGCTATATCTCTCTTCTACTTTGATATAAAGATCACTTTTTTGCGTGTGTAAGAGTTCATTCCCTATGAATTCTGAAATGGTTGAACTCATTTTTTTTTAAATTCCACACAAATGTATTTTATGTGTTTGTGAAAGTGTTCTAGATAGGCTTTGTATCAGAATATCTCTGATAAGTATCTAAAATTGATAATCGAAAAAATCTGATTAAAGAAGGAACAGTCAGATTTTGTCCAAAGTTACACAACCTAACATTACAAGTGCATTTAAGAAGTTTGATTATTGCACAAGCAAAAGGACCTAGCACATAAAATTAACAATATGTCCTTTGATAAGACAAGGGTGCATTCGAAATGAATGTTTCTATTTAGAGCACAGTTAAACCATGATATTTGACTTTTGCATTTTAAACTTTAATCAAGCCATTATATAAAAATAATTTTATACTAGGTTCTCTATAATGCAATGTAGACTACAACCTAAGTCACTGCAGAGAGGCATGTGAAGCTTCCTCTTGGTGCAATGCGGTTGGTCCCTGACTAGAGCAGGCAATCAATCTTGATTGAAAAATGGTCGATTTCACCAATTTCAATGACAAAAGTTTTTGAAGTGTTAAACATTCGTTGATCCTCATCCAATCTCGTGCAACGTTGGGCCTCTCTGCTAGTTCAAGATAAAATTTACACATTACAATAAGGAGCAAAGCAGTTCACACACAGAGTTACATTGCACTTTCAGCAATAAGTTAGTGGCTCACTATTGCAAGACTCATTTATATAAGTTCATGCATCATCGAACAAATAGAATTTTTAGCAAATTTCACAAGAATTTTAATGAGGGTTCCAACAACTTTTTGAGAGAAGCTGATGAGCATTGATGAATTTTAACCTATCTTCAGAGTAATTATGCAGTAAGCAATACTATATATTATCTTATGAATTTTAAAAACTAATTATTTGGTGTCTCTATTGATAGGAAACTGGACCTAATGGGTTAGAAGGAAGTCTATTAGAAATTAAATTAAATATGCTAAATGAGAAGTTCTGTTATTATGATTTATTTTAATATGTTTTTTTTTTTTTTACAAAGGCATCACCACATTATCAAGGCCCAGAGGCCACTCAAGGATAAGGGTTAAAGAGTGTACAGTAGAAATTGGTCAATATAGTAATCATTAGTAATGAAAATTTGGTAAATTTAATAACTTATATGGAACGGCTCATCAAGAACTTATTTACTTTAGACTTGAACACAACCATATTGTAGTCAGCCGGAAAGCAGGAAAACGGAAGACAATTCCACAGGCGTGCAGTTCTAAGAAAGAAGCTTTGTTCATGGAATCTACGTTTAGGTTTAGGCACAGATAAAGAGTGGGGGAAATTATTGATAGTGTTTACAGCTAGACGAGTGTTTCTTGTGAAAGTTTGGCGAGGGGGGACCATAGATTGAAGCTCAGTTGAACACTTTCCATGAAAATAACGATACATCAGAGACAAACTCGCAACATCTCTTCTGTGAGATAGAGGTTGCAAGGAGGAGAAAAGGACATCTCCTACGAGGCTACGAAGTCTATTTTGAACTCTATCAAGGCAGGACAAGTCCTTTCTAGCAGCTCCTGCCCAGATGTGGCAACAGTATTCCATCCTTGGACGTACCTGGCTCTTATATAGGTAGAGAATAGCATCAGCAGTGAGATATCTACTGGATCGATAGAAAGATCCCACCATTTTTCCAGTGGCCTTGGCAACAGATTTGATATACGTGTTCCATTTAAGATCAGGAGTAATGGTCAAGCCCAGAAGCTTGTCAAAACTTGAGGCCTCCTAAAGACGAGAGCCATTCATTTCAATTGATGACAAATGTGAATTAGAATGTTGATGATGTAAAGAGAGAAGCTTGGTTTTAGATGCATTAAAACTAACCAGCCACTCCTTTCCCCATTGTACTACGTGCTCAAGATCAGAGGAGAGAGAATTGGAGAGAACTTGGTCGTTTACTGTCTTAGATGTGGTACCATAAATGGTAGTGTCGTCAGCATAAATGTCTACAAATGATGTAAGGATATGATTTGGAAGATCATTAATGTAGATCAGGAAAAGAGTTGGGCCCAGGATGGATCCCTGAGGGACACCGGCATTAATACTGTGAGCTTCTGATTTTTGCCCCTCAACTACTACTCTTAAGAACCTATCAGAAAGAAATGATTTAATAATTGAGAAGACTTTTCCAGCTATACCATAGCTAGCGATCTTATGAAGTAAACCTTTATGCCATACCCTATCAAAGGCTTTAGATATGTCAAGAGCAATTGCCCTAGAAAGATTGCCACCGTCGAGAGATTTGCATGTATTAGCCATTCAAACAAAAAATTTTAAATGTTAATTGAATAACAAATTGTTTTGTGTACATTTGCAGAACTTAAAAATCTACTTCTAAATTTCATATTTTACAAATCTTTAAAAGTCTGTTCATCTTCTTAAGTCTAACTTTTATTATTTTCTCCAAGAAAATTTTATTAATAGAATTTCAGAAAACCATTTTTGTGTTTTTTATTGTTCTTGTGTAGACTGATACTAGTTTTTATTAATTAATAACTGAATAAATAAGCCTGTTGCCTTGAAGTTTACAACCCTTGCTGGCTTTACAAATTATTGATTGTAGACTTGTTTTATACATTTTTGGAGTAAACAAATAGAATATCTTTTTAAGGAAAACTTTATTGCATTGAATTATTTAAAGTCAAATAAAGAGAACTAAAAAAAATATACCAATATGATTTTATTACAGAATACATAAAGATTATTATTATATACTATGCATTTTAATGGAAGGTGCATCAATGAACTTCACTCCTGTACCCCCCCCCCCCCAATGTAAATACCCCCTGACAAGCAGCAAAATCCCACCCATAGATGCTGAAAAAGTATTTACTCTAACAATTTATTTACTTGAATTGCTAGATTTTGGAATTCCACCCTAGGTTCTTGCTACTAAATTCCCTAAATAGTAGCCCCCTACATCCGAGTGGAATTGTGCCTTGTTTGGGGCGAAATAGCGCAGAAAAAAAAAAAAAACTATATCCAATTGAATAAAAGAACATTTATTTAATTTTTATTTAAGTTTTTTTTTTTTTTACAAAAATAGATTTAGTCATTTCTGAATTTTTGAAATGAGGATTGGCTATTCGTATTATTTGGATTCATCAGACTACTGTTCTCATCTTGAGTGTGATTTTCACAACATTTTGGTCGTATAATCTCTGACCTTCTTGAGATGTATCTTGTTGAACTTAGGAATGTTTCTGTCGAACTCGGGAATTTGGACGGAACTTTGAGTGGAACCCTTTATTTACTTCACAGGGGCAGTGTGCTCTTGTACTGTCAGCCATGACTGGATAGAAGTCCTAAGTAATTTGCAATTGTATTTTTCGGTTGCCTGCACTGAAGATTGAACCTCCAACCTTCAGGTTATATCGACTGAAAATCAGAACAGTAGTTCGATGAATCCAATAACAGGAATAGATTTAGTGTTTTTAATTTGAATAAATTATATAATTCCAGAAATCAGATGTAAGAGTCTGAAAGAATTGCCAGATGCTAGGAAGGAGAGCTTCCAAACACTCAAAGTGGATAAAGTGGATTTTATCCATAAAAATAATGCCAGAAATAAAAAATATAGCAACATTTAATTTAAATCTTAATTGCTGGTCATTAAATCTTTCATTAAAAGGAGAAAATACAAAAATAGAAAAATGTTCAAAAAAGAAACTTGACAGATGGTATTTGACTTAAAACTGTGTCCACAAGGTGAGAATAAAAGAAATTACTGAGGAAAGAGAATGAAATAAAGTGGTATAGAGAAATAAATGTTTAAAGTGGAAATGTAATGACCACATTCATACATTCTGCTAAAGGCTGAAAATATTTCTCCAATTCAAATACTGAATTCTTTTTCTATTATTCATATAATGTCTAATTATATTGCACTACTGAATTACGTTATTTCAAACCAGTAGAACCCAGTTGAAATTTCATGTTTGCATACCTACCTTCTCTTCTTACAATACAAATGCAAAATCTTATATTAAATATATTTAATATATTAAAAAAAAATAAATAAAATGAACGTTTTTTTCATCTTTTAATTTGTCGATATATTGTAACAGTTAAAATAATTATAAAATAAATAATCTTTTCATATAGAACTGTATCTGTAATCTTACACACGTTTACATACATGTTAACATGTAGACATGTGGAACTCAACATGCAGCAGAAAGTTCAGATTTTCTCTCCTCTGATCTTGAACATGTGGTGCAATGGGGAAACAGATGACTGCTTAATTTGTAATGCATCTAAAACCAAGCTTCTATCTTTACGTCATCAACACTCTGATCCCTGTCTGGTATCAATTAAAATGAATGGCTCTCGTCTTGGGGAGGCTCCATGTTTTGACAAGCTTCTAGGTCTGACCTTTACTCCTGATTTGAGATAGAACATGTACATCAAATCCATTGCCAAGGCTACTGGAAAAATGGTGGGATCGTTCTACTGCTCCAGTAGATATCGCATTGCTGATGCAATTCTCTACCTGTATAAGAGCCAAGTACGTCCAAGGATGGAGTACTGTTGCCACATCTAAGCAGGTACTTCTAGAAAGACTTATCCTGCCTTGACAGAATTCAAAATAGACTTCGTAGCCTAGTGGAAGATGCCCTTTTCTTTTCCCTGCAACCTCTTTCCCACAGAAGTGGCATTACGAGCCTGTCTTCGCTTTATCATTATTTTCATGGCAAGTGTTCATCTGAGCTCAAATCTATGGTCACCCCTAGCCTGACTTTCATGAAAAATACTCATCTATCTGAAACTATTATCAATAATTTCCTCCACTCTTTATTTCTGCCTAAACCTAAATGTAGATTCCATAAACAAAGCTTCTTTCTTAGAAGTGCACACCTTTGGAAATCTCTTCCGTTTTCCTGTTTTCGAACTGACTACAATATGGTCATTTTCAAGTCCAATGTGAACAAGTTCTTGATGAGTCATCTCCTTAAGTAATCCAATTTATCAACTTTACACTACTAACGATTACTACAATATTTTTCCATTGACTATTGTACACTCATTAACCCTTATCCTCGAGTGGCCTCTGGACCTTGATAAGTAGTGACACCTTTGTAGAAAAAAAAAGGTTGCAAGGAACATAGGACAAGTAATAATTTGACTCCTTTTTTTCAGGTACTTTCTCAAATAAAACATGATCCTGTTCTTTCTCTCTGACCTCTTAAACGTTTTTGTCTGTGCACACATTTTTTTAAATAGTTTTTTTTTCTTTACCCTACTGTGACCTTCTCTTTGACCTCTTAAATGTTTTTGTCTGTCTGTGCACACATTTTCTTTTGTAGTTTTTTTTCGTTACTCTACTGTGGTATACTTCGCACGTGGATTGGCATTTGCATACACACATCCATGCTGTTACATACTAATTAGAGGTAAAATTTTTTAAATATACTAAGAATATGTTGTAAAACTGTTTAAGTGATAACAAAATTCAATTTATGATGGTTTATTAGATTTTAGAACAATTCATTTTAAAATGGGTGAAAATTTTAATTTTTTTTTTACAAACAGAAACTTTAACTTTTTCTTTGTTAGATTTTGCATTTTATCTCTGGCGATCAGAAAATCTCCCCTTTTCAAATGAGTATGAAATGTGATAATATACATACGAACATGAAATGACTTACTGTATTATTATATAGATTTCTCATTCTTAAAGTGTTATTATTAGTGAAACAAGCACAACAATGATTTTATTCATTATATATCAAATACAAATCATTAAATACAAAAGAACACAAAAAAAAAACTACTTAAATTTTTGATTCATCAAAATGACCCCCTTTGCTAACTATCACGGCTTCTTAACATTTTTTTTCCAGCAAAGGCTGAAGATAATTCTGACTTTTCAGTGTAGTTCATCCAACGAGAATCAAGTCCATTGATTGCATCAACCAAAACATCAGTTGAATATACATTTAAATTAAATATTTATTATCAAGAGACATATGTTTCATTATCACTAGCAATCATCAGTGTGGCTAAGTATAATTGTACCACCAGTTGCACAATTCAAATCCTGGATCAGAGTCACCATTGTCTCAAATTCAATATCTTTATCCATTCAGCTGTTGTGATAGCTATTTTAAAAAGGAGAATAGTCTATATTTATTTAAAAATAGTGGTAAAGACCATTCAATCTTCTCAAGAGAGAACTTTTCCATGCTTTACTTGAAGGGAGCTTAAAATAAATTTTTAGTTTTCATAAATATTTATGATGATTCACATTTCATGTTCACTAGCACTCATCAATGAAGCTATCTTTAACTGTACTGTACTAGCAAGTTTTGATTGTTAATAAAAAGATATTAAAAAATAAACTTGAATGCAAAAATAAATATGATAAAACGATAAAACCACGCAGCAAAAGCAACCATGAGCGTGAAAGGAAAAAGAACTGACATGACTTTCAGTATAAATTCATAAAAAAATATTTTAGTTATGGGAAATAATATTTTTTTCAAGTTCACCATATGAAACACAAGTGCAATTATTAATACAAAATTGATTTTATTTGATAAAAACATAATTTCACTCCTTCATGATACGCTTTATTCATTGTTTTTTTTTTTTATATAAAAATGGTAAACCAAACTTGAATATTCTAACATTCCAAATTTTTATTTTAATTATAAACTGCCACAAGGTTATTTATAAAAAACAAATTTAAGTAAAATAGAGTGCAGATTATAAAAGAAATATTAAAAAATTGATAAACTATTTTTAAAAGGGATCATTGAACAAAGCGTTTCCTTAGAAGTAAATCATATCTTCTTTTAAATATATATATATATATATATATATATATCACAAAGCAAATCATTAAATGAATTGAATACTGCCTTTCTGTTTCCAAACAACTCTCTTCCATAAAGACACAAAGTGCAAAGTTAAGATTTATAGCAAAAAGTATTAAAAAAATTCCAATCAATAACAAAACAAGATAAGGCAGTCACAAGACTGCATACCTCCACTTGACAATGTAAGGATGAGCCAAAGTTTCGTCTTCTCCATATTGTATGAAGTATTTCAGAACTTAAATAATATAAAAATTAATAACTCAATAACTATTTATCTGATTGAACTAAAATTCTACATGGTGGTTACTGTTAGCAAAGAATGTGTTCCAACTAACTTGCAGCACTGTCAACATAAATAAGCCACAACCTCCTTGACAAAGCAGACATCAGCAATATCATACCCTTTCACTGTAGGTCTCTAAATGCGAGAATGTTTTTTTTTTACTTTAATAGCTTTCTTTTTTGTACTAATCGTCTTTTGAAATTCCTTCCCTGCTCATTATTAGCCAGACTGCAGCAACATGCAAAAATTTAAATGTAATGTAAACAAACACCTTACTACACAACTTTACTTAGGATGCACTTGTAGGCATGGCACCCTAGACCACAGTTACCTCTTATGTCTCGGTGACAATGTTCCTTGTTTGGCATAGATCAGAGAGAAAGAGAGAGAGAGAGAAAGAAAAAAAAACTAATAAGAATATTATTGAGTTGTCGTTATTTAAAAAAAAATGTGTTTTAAATGTTTTAGAATAATTTTCCTTCACATTTGTAGTATATTGTTTATGTGTTTTTTTCAGGATTTGTGTATATATTGCTCATGGATAAATAGATTCACACCTACCGTGAGCATCTGCATCCATCAATCCAAAGATTGGTATGTGAAGCTCATTCCAAAGTTTTCTTAGAAACAAACGTGTATTGATATCTGGAAATCCTTTACCCTGGAATACATAGAGAATTATTTATTAATCATCTCAGGACAAGTAAAATACATCACTTTTATGTTCCCTTACAAAAATTAAAATCAAGATTATAATGATATTACACCTTATCCCTAGAATCCTTATCCTAATTTGGATCAAAGTCTGTTACATGATTTTGATTATAGAAAATGTCTAAAATACAATGATTATTCTCAAAGAGTTTCATGAATTGAAATTCAAGGAATTTTGCTTAATTGGTATCTAATAAGGTACTTGTGCACTTTTGCCACCATGCTGAAATAATAACTTTACTATTTTGAAAGCCATTCTTAACATGGAAAGGGGAGGGTGTTTAGTAACTATTCTGTGCTTCCCCCAAACAATTTAATAAGAAAATAGGGATCAAGTAAAGAATAGATACCCCGTAGCAGACGACGACGCCTGGCGGTGCCAGGCGCAAAATTCAACTAACACCGGTGATTCGACCTTGACATTGGCACAAGCACATGGCGTCGGTTGTTTTTAAACACATCAAATAGCAAACATGCTCGAATATTCACCAGCATTTTTTTTTAAATATATTTACAAAACCTTTGAAGATTTAAAAGAAAAAGTATATATTTACAAAACATTTTTTTAAAATAAGTAACAAAACGAACGTATTTAAATAAAAGATATTTAAATAAACGGGTGTCTCTTTCTGTTTTGGATTTTTGCGACCAAGATTGATTTTTATGTACCATATTTTGGGGGGTTCTGTGTGCGTTTTTAAGACAATTCAATATTTATTCTTTAAAACATTAACTTCAGCGACAATTAATATATTTTCAAAATAATATTTTTAAATATTACATTTTTACAAATATTCGCGAGCAAGATTTTTTTTTTAAAATAAAAGATATTTCAATAAATGGGTGTCTTTCTGAGTGCGTGTTTAATATATTTACAGAACTTTTTAATAACTATTTTATTCTTTTTATCAAACAAAAATAGAACTTTTATAATGACATATATATTATGGACTGTTTCGATATTTTAAAATTAAAGTTAGTTTTATTTAAAAAAAAAAAAAAAAGACGAGGTAGTTTTTTTTTTTTTCAATTAAATTATAAACTTTATTTGAACTTTTAACAAACTTTTACAGACATAAAAATAGACTTTATAGATATTTTATAATAATTTTTTAAAAATATATTTAACGAAAAGTTTTTTTTTTTATCATTTCATTGTTGAATAAAATTTCAAAGTAATAAATGGTGAAAAAAAATATCTCAAAAAGAAAAAACACCTCGTCTTTTTTTTTTGTTTTAAATAAAAATTTAATTTTAAAATTTCGATGTTTGAAAAACAGTCCATAATATATATTTCATTATAAAAGTTCTATTTTTGTTTGATAAAAAGAATAAAACAGTTAATAAATAATAATAAAAAAAAAAACAGTCCATTAAGTTCAAAGACTGTTTGAATAAAACTTATAAAAAAAGGTTCATTCTATAAGGTTTTGGCCATTTCTTTTTTGTGCGTTTTTAATACAATTCAATATTTATTTACAGTGCGATGTATGTCGGTGGTCAGTGAAGGAGAAATCCTTTCAGGCCGAGGCAATTTTTATGCATAATAAAATCACAAGTATAAACAATCGAGATAAAAAAAATATATTATTTTATTCACATATCTTTTCATAACTTTTATTTTTATAAAGATGAAATGTAGTATCACAAGATAGAAATCTTTTTATAATTTTTATTTTTATTAAAAAAAACTTCCTATTTGTTTACTTATCCACAAAAGCAAAATTCATTTCATTTGCAAGTAGGAACTGCTGTTTCATCCATCCAATTATGGATAGATGGTCTCTAGAAATCAACGGACACACAACATCTTTGAAAATGGCTTTATCCATTTGTTACAGTATTTAAAACAAAATGGTCCAAATATTAATTTCTTTTAATACCTCGTAAAATTTTGGCTTCTTCGACTTTTGGATTTTTTTGTCATTTAATAAATTGATCACGTGATGGTTTAATGAGATTAAATCAAAATTCAATATTTAAAAATATCATTTAAAAAATATATTAATTGTCGGTAAAGTTAATGTTTTAGCAGGAGCTGCTAGAAAGGACTTGGCCTGCCTTGATAGAGTTCAAAATAGACTTCGTAGCCTCGTAGGAAATGTCCTTTTCTCTTCCTTGCAACCTTTATCTCACAGAAGAGATGTTGCGAGTTTGTCTCTGATGTATCGTTATTTTCATGGAAAGTGTTTGACTGAGCTTCAATCTATGGTCCCCCCTCGCCAAACTTTCACAAGAAACACTCGTCTAGCTGTAAACACTATCAATAATTCCCCCCACTCTTTATCTGTGCCTAAACCTAAACGTAGATTCCATGAACAAAGCTTCTTTCTTAGAACTGCATGCCTGTGGAATTGTCTTCCGTTTTCCTGCTTTCCGGCTGACTACAATATGGTTGTCTTCAAGTCTAACGTAAATAAGTTCTTGATGAGCCGTCCCATATAAGTTATCAACTTTACCAAATTTTCATTACTAATAATTTCTATAATGTCCAATTTCTACTGTACACTCTTTAACCCTTATCCTTGAGTGGCCTCTTGGCCTTGATAATGTGGTGATGCCTATGTAAAAAAAAAAAGAAAGAATAATTAAATAAATACTGAATTGTATTAAAAAACACACAGAAAAAAAAAAAAAGAATTATAAAACACTTTACATAAAAATCAATCTTTAGCACAAAAATCCGCGAAACATAATTATTATTCTAAGGTTTATCTTCAAAAGTTTGTAAATATATTTAAAAAAAAATTGCTGGCGAATATTCGAGCATGTTTGCTATTTGACGTGTTTACAAACAACCGACGCCGTGTGCTTGTGCCAATGTCAAGGTCGAATCACCGGTGTTAGTTGAATTGTGCGCCTGGCACCGCCAGGCGTCGTCGTCTATTACGGGGTATCTATTCTTTACTTGATCCGAAAAAAGATATTGTGAAGTTTGAATTTAAAAAAAACTCTGTAAAAATAGCACGGTGGAAAAAGTGCACAGGCATCTCTAATAATCTATCTATACTCCTATAAATTCGTTTTTCTTTTGTGTGTATCGATATTCATATTAAAACCCTCTTTTCTATTTATTTAAAAAGAAAATACAATTTTCTTGTATATGGATCGTTGAATTGCATTCACAAGCAAAAGATTTAGCTAATTTGCATATTCTTTTAAACATTCATTTTAATAAATTCCCTATTAGTTTTTCCGGTTTTCTTCTGGGATGATCATCTTTAGTTAACTATTACGCGTAATTATATTCATGAAGATATTCTACATGATTTATACTTGCATAATATTTGCGTAAAAAGTTTACAGTAAACACAAAATTGTTTCCATATTTATGTATACATATATATTTTTGTTTAATCTATAATAGTGAACGTGTCTGTGTGTGTGTCTGTGTACATTTCCCTATGCAATAACTGTCAATGTTAAGTCTGCAGACACGAAATTTGATATACAGGGTACTGAGATTTGGGAGAATCTTTGTAATCCGTGTTTGGCCAGAAATTTGGCTGTTAAGGGGTCAAAGTTTAATGATTTGACCTTTGAGAACTCTATCAAACTCCTTCGACAATTCTGGGTCTAAACACTTTAAATTTTAGATATAAGTTCCTTGGACATGGATCTAACTTAATAACTTGCTTTAAGCCCCAAACAATAAATGTTAAGGGGTCATAATACGGGTCAAAGTTTAAAAAAATTGACCGCTTTTTTTTTTTGCTCAACATACACCTCCAAATACCCAGGCAACGCCGGGCGTAAATGCTAGTATATCTATAAAAGTGAAATTGTGTGTGTGTGTGTGTGTGTGTGTGTGTACATTTCCCTACCAAACTACTCTGTCAATTTTCAGTCTACAGACTTGAGATTTGACATAAGGGGTCTGGAGATTTGGGAAAATCTTTTTAATCGGTTTTCGGCCAGAAATTTAACTATTAAAGGGGTCAAAGTTCAACGATTTGATCTTTGAGAACTCTATCAAACTCCATCAATTTTGGGGTCTAAAGATTTAAAATTGTAGATCTAGGTTACTTGGACATGAATCGAACTTTTTAATTTGATTTGAGCTCAAAACAATAAATGTTAAGGGGTCAAAATATAGGTCAAAGTTAAAAAAAATTTGACCTGTGCGAGACCTACCAAATTACTTAGTTAAAATTTGACCTCTGTAGAGATCTACTAAATTACTTAGTTAATTTTTAATCTAAACATTTGAAATTTTATATAAAGTGTATTCAGACATAGGCCAAAAATTTGGCTGCAAAGGGGTCAAAGTTGCGGTCTTTAGCTAACTATTCAGTCAATTTTGGGTCTAAACATTTGAAATTTTAAATAAAGGATATTCAAACATGCAGCAAGTTTTTAATCAGTCTTTGGACAAAAACTTGGCTGCCAAGAGGTCAAAGTTGAAAGTTGACCTTTTCAGACCCTACCAAACTCCTCCGCCAATTTTGGGTCGAAGCACTTGAAATTTTACATGAAGGTTACCTGGACAGGAGTCAAATTTTTAATATATATATATATATATATATACATATGCACATAGAGTTATGAACAGTACACAGGGCTCGCAAAGCCGGACTGAACTGATAGTTATTAATAAAATGTAATGCAAATCTGAAATATTAGAATTTTAAAATCAGTGATTATGTCCATATTATAACCCTTAAAAAACTTTAAAATAAAACAAATTTAGAAACTATTTAATTAGCTAATGTTTTATATCTATTAAACTTTTATAAAAAACATACATATCTGAATTTTCAAAGTTTTTTTTTTTTCTTTTTATCCTCTTTGTATAAAACTTAATTAAATATACCTCATATAATGACTCCTTGTGCCTAGTAGCTTTGTTCCAAAAATTGATTATGATCAGTTAATTAATTAAAGAATGAATCATACCTAACTTTAGATAAATACAGATTAATATAGTGATTACAGATTTTAAAATCCAATAAAAAATAGACAGCTTATTTATATACTTAAAAAGATATATATAAAATTATACATTCACAATTTAATAATTACCAATGACCTTAAGTTATTAACATAAATCATACATTGATTAAGAGCTATTCATTTAAATTTGATACTATCAATTCATTCGAACTGACGTCTTATATAATTAGAGATTTTGCCCTTCAGTCACATTTTTTTTTAAACGTAATACAGTGGTGAAATTTGTCTCATTTCAAAATACTAGCGATTTTCACTATTGTTAGAAACGGAGAATATTGCATTAATAATCTTCTATATAATACTAAAAGTCTATGGATCTTGTATGTTTGCAATCAGATTTCCGGTTTTCAACATCCGGTTGCGCATGCGTAAATAGCAACGTCTTCAATCCGTTATTCCAATTCCGGAATTTTTATATCGCTTTTAATACAAACAATTTCATTTAATTTGATCAAATAGTTTTTTGTTTTTTTTTAACGGCTAAAAACATTCAACTTCGTAAAGTCTGTCGCAGTTTCAAAAAAACTTCTCCCTTTTAAAAAAACAAAAGTAAACAAACAAGAAAAACAACACTCATTATTAATAGAAACAGCGGCGGTGAAAGAAAACACCTCTCACTTTCCCTCTAATAGATTTCAACACTCCTACTCCCTCTGTTTTCGTTACGTACGCGAGAAATCTTTAATTCATGTCATTATAAATAAATAATTTTATAAAATCAACCGTAGTTTTTTTTTTTTTTTTTAACGGCTAAAAACATTCAACTTCGTAAAGTCTGTCGCAGTTTCAAAAAAACTTCTCCCTTTTAAAAAACAACACTCATTATTAATAGAAACAGCGGCGGTGAAAGAAAACACCTCTCACTTTCACTCTCATAGATTTCAACACTCCTACTCCCTCTGTTTTCGTTACGTACGCGAGAAATAGTTACGTGTATGTGTGAGAGAGAGAAAAAGGGAGCGATGTAAAACTGGATAGTTAAGCGAAAGGAAAACATAAAAGTTTTTTTAAAACACTCAAATTGTACAAAAAATGTTGTAAATAGAAAAGTATTGTCTTAGTTTTAGTGACCTTATTATTAGCATATGAATACAATATTTATTTTCTGTACAATAAGTGCTTAAGCACCCGTGCTTTTCAGCGATACATATTCAATAAAATAAATTGATTAATATAATTAATCTGGATATAAGAGAGTTAGAACCTGATAAGAAGTCTCAATTAAGCAAAAGGATAACAAAAGTTTTCTTTAAAAAAAATTAATTGTACAAAAAATGTAAATAGAAAAGAATTGTCTTAATTTTATTGACCTTATTATTAACATACAAATTAAATATTTTACACAATGGGTACTGAATGTTTGCTTAAATTAAATGAAAAAAGTTACATTTTATTTTCATTTTCTATTTAAAAAGCCATTATTAACATGTGGAGAGTGTTTTTTTTATTATTCTGTACTTTCAACTAACAATTTCATTTAAAAGATGATATATCAAAATTTGAATTTAACTATAATAAGGATTATGATACCTGTTCAGTGCATATTTACCTATAAGTATGACCAACCACTTATAATTCAGTAACTGTAATTTAAAAAAAAATAACAATTATAATAAACAGAACGACTCATAGAAATCTATCTATATTCTTTTTTCATTTTAATATACTTTCATAGAAATGCTTCTGTTATGTAAAAAAAAACTATTTTCTTTATGCCACAAGTGTCACGTTCATACATGAATTCCATAGCTAATATAACGTACTGACCCAACGGGTCACGGGTGGTCTAGTAAATAATAAATTCGTAAAAATAAAGCAGATACTATGACCGAAAATCAAAACTGAAACCTTGAGATGTTCAACCGTTTAACTGACCTATTTGGACTTTCTTATGAATAAATTTTCAAACATTAGCTTAATAAAATAATTATAACTTTGAAATGGCGTCATAAATTTATGATTTATGCCATCTTTCAAAATATGAATTCAAACAGAAGCAATAATGAAAACTTAAATGGTAATCATGATCAATATCATTAGAAATTATTTAAATAGATCAAAACAGTTTATTTTGCTTTAAATACATATTGTATATAATTCTTTTAAAATCCTCACAGTCTAGCAAAAATATGCAATTGAAAGGAGCATATATTTACTAGTTTAGTACATTTTGTAATAGAAGTTCATTGCAGATAAATTTGTAGAGACCAAGGTTAATATATTTTCTTGTCAAATATTTAAAAAAAAACAAAAAACAATTGATGTGTAGAATTTACTTTTTTTAAAATTAATTTTATGTTAATATTTCACAAGTAAAGAAATGATTTAGACCAGGTTTACTAAAAAGATACCCTTCATAACCTGATGATGACTTATGCATGTTGAAAGCTTGTATAACAAACTGATACATGTTGAGTTTATGATGTTTCAAGAATAGAAAAATTATTAAGTTTCTGAAAAAAAACCAAAAAACAATTAGAAAGCATCCATTTCTTTCAATTTGTTTAAATGTATATTTACTGCCAACATATACAACATTTAATCATAATACATATTAGTTGGCGTTGTCTGCTTGCTATCACTTAGCAAAGGTTGTTAAAATACTTAAAACATTAATTACAAATTATAAATATTTCATTCATATCTCTACTATTACATAAAAAGCATTTTGTATGTGTGTATGTGCATGAGAGTTCACTCCCTATGGACTCCTAAATGGGTGGGCCAATATTTTTAAAATTTTTATTTTACATGTGTCTGACAGTGTTTTTAGATAAGTTTTGTATTGGAATGTCCACTACTTTCCACTACTAGTGATTACTACTACATTTTCACGTTGACTACTATACACTCATTAACACTTATTCTTGAGTGACCTCCAGACCTTGATAAGTCGTGACTCCTTTATAAAAAAAGAAAAAAGAAATGCCTACAAAGTTCAGTTTTTTCTCGCTTTGATATTGATATTAAGAGCCTACTTTTTCTATTTAAAAATTATTAAAACTAACTTCTTAATATACTCAGTAATGGATATGCGAGTGATTTCATAAAAGTTAACTGCTGTGTATGTTCTTTTGAAAAACGAGCGTTCATTAATTATTCATTTGTTATAGTTTCTTATTAGATGGGTGCTTTCATTTAACTATTACACTTAATCCTTTTTATGCAGTTTCTATATTGTGCATGAGTGTACAGAATTTAGAATGTAAAAGTTCTAGCACATGAATATGTCTTTATATATATGAAAGATGAAAGTGACCTTATCTGAGTGTGTGCTAAACGTCTCTACCAAACTACTCTCTAAATATTTTGTCTACAGACTTCACACTTGATATATATGGTATTTAAACCTCAAGAACACTTTCGATTTGGGTTTTAGTTGGCAAAAATTGCTGCTAAGGGGTCAAAATTGAAAACAAAACAGTCGACCTCGGTAGGAGTAAGTCAACTAAATGCACAATCACAACATTAAATAACATTATTTTCAAACTCTTGTATGGATGTAACTCAGTGGTTAACTAATAAGTCTGGTGTTATGTTTTGATTAGATTTGGCAGTCATGTAACTCTTGCTTCCTTTATTTTGTCGTTTAGTCTTCACATTCCAGGAGTGATGTTTCTGACAAAGAGGAAAGAATTGCTGTTTTCTTGGTCAGAATCTATTGTATCTAACACTTATCATTGACAAGTTTTTAACCTTGAAGTACTAGTTTTTAGTTTGTCACATCAAGTGGCTTCATGCCTTGTCTGGAGGGGGGGTGCGGATTTCCATAAGAAAAAAGTAAGTTCTAATCTATTGAAATAAAACTATTTTCAAAATGCTTAATACCTGTACGTGTGTGTGTGTGTGTATACACAAATAAAAAGTTTAGTTTCTTGCTGCACTTCCATTGATATTAAAAGCCTAGTTTTTCTATTTAAAAATTTATTAAACTGAACTTTTTAATATACTCAGTTATGGATATGCAAGCGACTTCATAACGGATAACTAATTTGCATATTTCTTTGAAAAACAAAGTTTCATTAGTTATTTACTCATTTTTATAGTTTCTTCGTGGATGCTTGGTTTCATGTAACTATTACACTTGGTTTCTATATGGTGCATCATTTTGTAGCATTTAGGATGAAAAAGTTGCATTTTTTTTGTCGCACAGACATTGATATTAAAAGCCTACTTTTGTAACAATCACGTTAACATTTGAGGGTGTGGTGTAAGAGAAGGATATGCAGAAGTAAAGATGAGAAGAAGGAAGAGAAGAAGAAACTGACACATGGCAGTTGGCCCGTTATGTTCTGCGAACATGAGAGTGCCCTCTCTTCCAAAAGTCATACTTGGTAAACATGATCGTTGTGCAAGTGTGATTCGAGACGCGTTTTCTGGTACCTTGTCCTTACACCGAGTAGCTGTTTTGGTACTGTGAAATGACAAAATAAATACCTTTTTCCTTTATCAAGAAAAGTTGTGGCCAAGTTATCATTTTCCTTTGCTACTATGTCTGCATAAGTGTTGGGTCCAATAGAGAAAAATAGATGACTATGTTACCAAAGTTTATTTGGACAATGTTATACTTTTTCTATTTAAAAAAAATCATAAAAACAAACCTCATAATACACTCAGTTCATGGATATGCAAGTGACTTCATAAATGTTAATTAATTTGAATATTCCTTTGAATTTTTCATTAATTAATTACTCTTTAATGCTTAATTATTTTTATGGTTTCTTATTGGATGATTGCTTTTATTTAACTATTACACTCAGTTCTATTTATGCATATTATCTATATTGTGCATAATTGCATAGCATTTAGGATGAAAAAGTTCTAGCACACCCACATATATATATATGTAAATAACCTTATCTGTGTGTGCAGAACGGTGTCTATCAAACTCCTGTCTATTTTTAGTTTCTAGACTTGAAACTTGATATATAGGGGACTTGTAGAACAAATTCAATTTGCTTTTAATCAGTAAAAATAGCTGCTAAGGGGTAAACATTTTTTAAAATGACCTTAGAAAGTGTAAGACAACTAAAACTGTTACTTCTTTGCATGCACAAATATACATTTATACATTCAAATCACTAAATCTTGAACGTTTTATCCATCTGTCAATAGCTAAAATGGTAACAACTAAGGCTCCAGTGCTAAATGTTTGGGTTTCGATTCTAGTTGATGGCACCATCGTCATTTTTTTTTTTTCAACTTTTGAAATCACTAGTGTATATTAGATATAGTATGATTTTCAATAGAAAATTGGCTCTACAATAATATATATGAAATCTGTATGAATTAAAATATATTTAAGCATATTTTACAACTGGACCATTCTGGTGGGGGGCACTACTATATATCGGGTACAATATAATCAATAGTTTTAGCTTTATAATAATTTTCATGAATTAAAATATCATATTTAAGCTTATTTTATGACATGGCAACGCCTAGCAGCCTGCTAGCATGCATGCATATATATATATATATATATATATATATATATATAAGTGACCTTGTCTGTTTGTCTGTGAGGAATGGTCTCTACCAAACTCCAATGTCAACTTTTGGTCTACAGGCTTGAAATTTGATATATAAAAAAATTGGACCTATGGAACAAATTCGATTTGGTCTTTAGTTGGTGAAACAAGCTGCTAAGAAATCAAAATTAAAAAAAAAAATGGAACTTGGCTGGCATAAGTCAACTAAACATTTTATTTCTACGCATGTGCAAATATCTTTAAATTTTTGTATACATATTGATTTAGATTAGATGGTAACAAATAAGGTTGGAGAGCTATATGTTTTTGCTTTGTTTCTAGCTGATAGCACCTAAGTCATTTTTTTTTTTAAACTTTTGAAATCAGTACTATATATTAGGTACAAGATAATATTCAATAGAGAACTGGCTCTGTAATCTAATATATAAAAGGTTATATGTTTGTGTGTCTCCATATTTTCAGACTATCTCTTTGGAAACTAAAAGTTGCAGAGGGGCACCAAGGGTCTCAAATGATTGGATGTTTTATGGACCGTTCTTTTATGAGTTTTTAGCCAGTTAAAATAGTTTTTAAGAGGTCAAAATTAGTCAAAATTGAAAAAATCGTTATATATTTTGTACATTCATCTTAATTTATTTTTAATCAGTGCATATACGTGTCACGCTGGTACAGTGGTAACGTCACCAACTTGGAATGCTAGTTTTGCTTTCGGTTTCGATTCTAACTGATGGTACCCAAATACCTTTTTTTTACTTTTGAAATCACGACTATAATAATATATATGGAATCTGGACAAATTAAAATATTGTATTTAAGCATATTTTACAACTGAGCAAAGCCCCCACCCCGGCTATATATATATATATAACTTTTGATATCAGTACTATATAATGTGTACAATAACTAATTGGCTATATAATAGTAAATACAAAATCTGCATGAATTAAAATATACTATTAAAGCATATTTTATGACCAGGCAATCCGGGTGTCCTGCAAGTTAATTAACAAATGCCTTTTTTTTTTTTTTTTTTTCAAATATATACAAAAGATAATGTGTTTATTGTGTAAATTAAAATAACTTTAAATAAGTAGTTTTTACTTTACCGATAGTATGAGAAATGGACTCACCTTTTGCATTTATTTAAATTAATTTCAACTAGATTAGTTAATTTATAAACTTCTTCAAAATCGATATGCAAATTGGTTAAGTTTTAAACTGATAATGCTTATACATTAGGAATATAAAAAAAGAGGTTTGTCTATTATGTCAAGGAGAATAAACTTGAAATTAAGTTGTTTGAAGTTTACCGTTAGTGCGATAAATTGGCTCAACTTTCACATCTATTTAGATTTAAACAACGATTTTTGTAATATATTAATGAGGATTTATGTCGTCGAAAGAGATTATCTGATTCTCCAGTGCAAATCAAAACTCATGTTTTCTCAGTGAGTTAATCAACTATAACATATAAAAATAAAGAAGATTGAATTGCAGACTAATTTCAGTTTAATTAGTGTCTTTCCTCAGGATATGCCAGTGATAACTAGATTTCAACAAAATTATGAATTCGCAAATTAAATTTTAAAATATTTAATAGAAATTTTTTTTTTTAATCTCTAGGCATAAAAGAAAAATAAAGAAAAGCTATAAATATCTATTAGTTTTTTTCTTTTACTTTTTTTTTTAATCCATTACTTTAACAGGATTTTATTGGTCAATTTTGTGACAGACAACCTGCAAAACGAAAGTAGTTTTTACTACACCCTTGATATAATGCTCATAAGATATGTTCAACTCAATTTGTTAAATTCTTTACATACATTTATTTATGAAAATCAAACTTTTATAATCGTCAGCATATTTGGTTTAACATCTGTTTTACATGTTGGCATGTGTTGGATAGCTTTTACAAATTGACTTCGAAATTAACCTATATCTGCCAAGATTTTATTTATCCTTCTTTATTTCAAATCCATCCTTATCATTTCCTTCCATGGTTTCTCTGGCTGTCTCTTTGCCAACTGATCCTGCGACCTCAACTGTTCTACACCTACTAACCCAAGAACTCTCATTTATTCTTTGAAAGTCTGCAGTTTTTCACACATCTCTCTATACTGTCCGAATCGAATCTTTCTCTGAGGTCATCAGATCTAATCCTATCATTAAAACTCACATTACACATACATCATACCATTTTTATATAATTTCTCTCCACAATGTATGTCCGCAATCTTCACTGACCAGGTTTCATTTCCATACATCATCACATTCCTACAAACATGACAAACCCTATTAATAGTAATAATTTTCCACTGGTTGATAATGGCAGAAGTTCTCTGAACTTACTCCACCAACTCCTAACTCTTACACTAGTATCTAGTAACAAAACTTATGGACAACCTCAATAGCTTTATCATGCAAATATACTTTCTTCACATCTGAGTTCTTATCTGTCTCCATCATTCTACACGTCTTGCACACAAATTGGTTATTATCTCTCAACCTACCAATAATGCCACTGAACTTGTTATGTTCACAAAAAATTGAACTGCACCTGACTGGATAGTTCAAATAACCTATTATTTTGCTCTAGAGTACTAACCCAGTCTAACGATCTTAAGCCAGCAATACCAATATAGCTGTAGAATATAAAATATAGATTTGCATATGTATAAGAAATATCTTAATATATTAAACTAGCCTAGGTGCCTAGCATTGGCTGAGTCTTTGGAGGTGTGTGTTGAGCAAAAAGAAAAAAGTGGTGGTAGGCAGGCAGGCTCGAGCCGTACCACAAAGGAGGAAAAGAATGTGAAAAAAAAAAAAAAAAAATGTGACGTCTTTGCCTTGCGTCCATCGCCAAACAGGAAGTGGCGAAGGTTTACATTAAGGCTAGTTCAATTGAAAAGAGGGAATGACTTTTGAAAATATTGGTAAAGAAGTGACCCCTCCTTTAGGAAAATTACCCAGTGGAGGGTGAAGGAATTAATGTTCTTAGCCAATTTTTCGATATTTGTCATCCAAAGGGTCGTGCTTAAAACGATACCAATTTTATGAAAATCCCCCCGCCTCTGTCAAAAGTTTTAGGCAGACATAAATATATACATACATTTAAACAGACAGTTGAGATTTATATAATAGACAGAAAAATAGAGAAATCCTGAGTGTTGTCTGCAGAGCACAATATCACGAGGCTGCTTCCCGAGTGACTATAGCATGGCCATTTTCAAATCTAATGTAAACAAGTTTTTATTGAGCCGTTCTTTTAAATAATTAAATTCTGCCCAATTTCTTCCAGTACAAATCATCATGGTTATGTTTCACTGGCCACCTAAAACTCATTAACTCTTATCCTCGAGTGGCCTTTTGTCCTTGATAAATGCCGACACCTTAGTAAAAAAAAAAAAATCACTTGAAGAAGAAACAGAGAAAAATGATGCAAAATAAGAGTGAAAAAGGTGAGGATATGGAATTGAGAGCATACATACAAACTAATTTCATTGTTTATTTAATATTGTTAATCTGGTTCAGTGTTTAAACAAGTTTGAGAAATGTACAAGATTACAGGTCTTGTAATTAAATCATCTGGTTTTCTATAAGTAAATGCTTAATATGATTATAAGAACTCAACATTGATCACTTTTTTTTTTTATATATCATTTTCATCAGATGTTAGCAACATCTTAATTTTCTACTTCCGTTTTTGTATTTGTATTTTTTGGATTATTCAGACTACTGTTCTCATCTTGAGTGTTATTTGCACAGCATTATGGTCGGTAGAATCTCTGACGTTTTTCAGGAGTATCTTGTCAAACATAGGAATCTACATGGAATTTAAAACGGACCCCTTTATTTAATCCATGAATGTAGCAGCCTTAAATAATTTACAATTGTATTCTTCATATTGCCCCCATTAATTGAACCTTCAACCTCAAGAAGAGTGTGACTTACAACTGAATTTTACCTAGTACTTTATCCATTATACCATAGACGATTGTAGTATGAATTTTGGGAGCCTTAAACTTATTCTTGGCTTTGCATGTACAATCTTATTATAGATCACTACTTATATATATATATATATATATATATATATATATATATATATTTTTAATGGTAAATAAATAAATAAATATATATTAGAAGTGTACCGATTAATTGGCAGGTAATTAGTAATTGGCCTAATCGGCGATTTTGCCAATTAATCAGTAATCAGCCGATTTGGCGATTAATCGGCTGATTAATTACTTTTCTCTTTCCTATTAAATTTAAATCATTTCATCACTGTCAAGTGACTCATCAGATAGCTTTGACACATTAACATAATAACTGCTAATTTAACTTAACGTTTAAGTGTCTGGCCACTATTATAGCTTTTTGGCTTTATTAAATAAAATTACAAAATATAAAGTATAATTTCACATTCTTAGCAATGGTAAGGTCTTCTGTGTCTTCTTCCACCACTGAAACGGATCATCACCTCTTGCGAGTAGTGGTAAAGCTACATAATGATCAAATTCTTTTGTGTACTAAACCAGAAGAGATTTACTCTTTTTGAGTTTAGATTGTGATTCTTGTATTTCTGTTGTAGTGCAGTCTCCAGATTTAACTCAACTGCTACTTGCTCTAAGTTTTGATTTGTTACTGTAGGCTTATGGTAAGCTAATTCATCAAACAGGCTTGAAAGAGATAATTTTACTTTCACTTTGATCTTCTTGACTCTCAACAGAGCTTGAAGAAATGTATCCTGCTGATTCTGCTTCATTATCATCAGTAGAAAGTAGATGCAGAATCCAATTCTTAATAGTGTTTTCACTTGATGCTAAGATATCCAGGAAGATGTACATAAATCTAAGACAATGGCAGAATTGTTAGAAAATGACCTCCATACCGTAGTGGAATGGGGCCATAAATGGATAGTAACATTCAATGCTAGTAAAAATAAGCTGTTCTCCTTTAACAATTATAAGACACCTCTCCGACCACCAATATCCATGACAAATAACACTTTACCTGAGAATTCTTCCTTCAAACTCCTTGACCTAAGATTCACGGGCAATATGAACTAAAACAAATACGTTGAAAATATTGTGAAGGCTGTGGCAAAGAAGGTGGGTTCCCTCTGTTGTGCTAGAAAACTACTCACACCTGAGAGTATCCTGTAATCTACATCGCCACCATTCGCCCATGCACAGAGTATTGTTGCCACATCTGGGCTGGTGTATCTACCACTAGTCTCTCCCTCTTGGATAGGATCCAAAAAAGAGTTGTCAATCTACTAGGTCCCACTTTATCAACTAAGCTCCAGCCTCTGTCCCATCGCCACAATGTTGCATCTCTGTGCCTCTTTTACAAATATTTTAATGGAATGTGCTTTGATGAACTTACTGCACTTGCGCCCCCTCAACATACCTTGACAAACCCACTTAGCAACAAAATCTCACCCCTAAATGCCAGAAAGCTTTCTACTTTAATAGTTTCTTCCCTCGAACAGCTAGACATTGGAATTCTCTTCCTGCTACCTTGACTGTACTGATATGCAGAAGTTTAAATGTAATGTAAACAATTATCTTGTTAATCTTTCCTAGGTATGGTCCCAAATAGTAGCTCCTCACGTCCAAGTGGTGATATACCTTATTAAGGGTGAACGTGAGTAAAAAAAAAAAAGAAGCTGTCCAAATGTCTGTAATCAAAGAAATGCTGCTAATTTCATCAAGAGATAATTGAATTTTTGTTTTTACATATATAAATATATTGGAATTATTTTTTCAGTGAGATACTTTTCTGATAGAATACTGTAATTTCGACAAAGTTTTGCAATAAGCCTTTGAAATCCAATATAACATGTTAGAGTATATGGTTGAATATCAACAGCAATCACTTCTATCAGATAATGAATTTCTTGTGACCTGTGGTCATTATTATCCCAAATTTTCTTCTTGGCCAATATTAATTCTTAATAGTAGTTTGGTGTTCTGAAGGCTCGTAGTTGCTGCCACTTGTTCTTGGAATGTCTGGCCCTGAATATTCATTGTGTTTCCGTTTCTTATCTGTAACTTTTGCTTCTTGTGAATGAACCTTTCTAAGATGGCTTAACATATTAGTTGTAAAAGTTTTTGCTGATTTGCCACCCTTTGACATAACTTGGAGGCAGCTGCATTCTTATTCTTGAATTCAGAAACTGGTTGCCATAATGGTTGAAAATCGTTGCCAATCTTTAGTTCATTTCTCATGTATTTAAATTACTTATGTGTGATATCTAATTAGTATTTATCTCAATAAAATATACATTATTTAAACCAGAAAATAAAAATATATACGAAGCGTCCAAAAATGAGGAACAAGAGTATGAGCTATAAAGAATGCTTTATTTTTGGTTTGCGCATCATAGCAATTTACTGTACAATTCCTCAACATAAAAACTGAAAGATGAAGTTATGAATTTCTTTGACAGTGATTTAAAGTACAAAATAATAATGTTAATTCGATAGGAAGACAAAGGAAGGAAATTTTCCATATGCTTACACCGGTTGACCCAAATTCAGTGCAGTTGTAAAAGTCTACATGTAAACAGCGTGTCATGCCTGTTATTTGATATGGTGTAGACGATGCAAATATATTGGATAAATTCTCACTGCCAAGCAAAAAAGTGAGTTAACGTCTTCATTTACAATATGATTTAATTAATATTGCTATCATTTATGACAACAAAATTTGCTGATAAATCGGCATTAGAAAACCGATTAATCAGTAATCGGCCAATTTGCTAATCGGTACATCCCTAATATATATATATATATATATATATATATATACAGTCCAGGTCAAAATCATAAGACCACTTAAGAAAGTAACCGTTTTTCCTTTTTGGCAATGGTTTCAACCATTTGTTTGATTAAAAATTCGATATTATGCGTAAACGCTTAATTTCTTAAGTGGTCTTATGATTTTGACCAGGACTGTATATATATATATATATATATAAATAATTTTTTGGGGGGGATAAATATGGCTGTGTGACTTAGTTTGTTCCGTTTTTATCTCGCTATCTCATCAGAATACTATTTCCATTACTCTCATCATATATATATATATATATATATATATATATATATATATATATATATATATATTCAAAGCGGTAATACAAATGTTAGTATCAATATTAATATTTACAATTTTAATCTCATCCGGAAAAAAATGTTACATATATATATATATATATATATATATATATATATATACGATTGATGGAATGAAAGCTACTCGCATGAATTAAATAAAGGGTTTCATTTGTAAGTCCGCAAAGAATCCAGATTTCAACAAAGATCCCAGAGTTTGACAAGGCACACCTTAGAAAGTCACAGGCTATATCGGCCAAAAAGTTGTGAGAATAACATCCGAGATAAGAACAGTAATGTGAATATTCACAAAAATCCATGCCAATTTTCTTTGCCTCCCCATGAGGACAGAGTTAGACACAAGATCTGTTTTTTTTTAATGTAAAGAAAATCTAACTCACCAAAAAGGACACTTTGGATTAAAACAAAAATTAAAATTGACTCAGTCTAGAATGATTTCTCCTTACCAACCGAAGACAGAAGAAATAAAGTGTACTATCAGAACAGATACTCCACTTTTATTGCTTTTAATTTTTTTCTATTGATTTATTATTGATGTGATCCCTTTTCATCTGATCTGTAATTTCTTTTTACCAGTCTTTGGTCAATGTACATCCGTGTTTAACACTGACAGGCCTGAATGTGGAGAAAGATAATATTGATAAATTGAGCTCCGGTTTCCATGGGAATCTGAGGATGTTTGCGCTTACCTCTCTATCTTGCTATCTTCGGTGAACATGTTATTCAAGTATTGGATGAATGGTTTTTCATTTTCCAGGTATCTGGAGGGCGGGGGGTTGGTGGAAGAAGACTGTGACTCATCTTGCTGATCCTCAACAGGATTCAGTATTTATTCCCACCTGTCCCTAATCTCATAAGCTTTGTATATATTAGTTTCCTTCTGTCGTCTTGTATTTGATCCCAAATCTTATATAAACTCAATTTCAGTCACACTTTTACTCACTCATTTTCATCGCGTAAATATTTTCTATTTTTATAATTAGTTTATTACAATAATCACAACTTATTCTGAAATAAATTGTCTTCCAGGTTCTTAATTACATATATTACCATATTTTTAGCAATTTCTTTCTGTGCCTAATTACTTTGGACAATTTTGGATATGAGGAGTGATATTATTTGGATCAGTCGGAGTACTATTCTCATCTTGGATGTTATTTTCACAATAATTTCAGCTGATGTAATCTCCAATTCTCTTCAGATGCACCTTGTAGAACTCTGGAATCTTTATGTTGAATTTGTAAACCATGGACACATGGTGCAATGGATTAAGTCATTAAGTAACAATCAGTTCAAAATGAAAGTCTTCTAGAGGTTGAAAGTTCAATCCTCACTACAGGAAATATACTAAAAATAAAATAAAACATGGTTTATGACCTTTATTTGCTAATGGCTGACGGAACAAGAACAATACATTGCGGTCATATTTGATAGAACAACAGCAAGCTACAAAAGAATTTCATTCAAAATTCTATGAATTTTGTTTCACTTTTTTTAAGCTAAGTTATCAATTAATAAATTTGGATATTTTCATTACGTTATCCATCTTAAGACAGCCTCCCCTCTCCCCTGTCTTATCAGGAAACTTGATAAGAAAAATAATATCTTATTGAAGTAGCTGGAAGCACTACAATAAATTCAAATAAATACATTGAAATACCAATTTAATATTTTCTTTATTCAATCGTTAAGAAAATCAGTACTTGCATAAAAACCTACTAAAAAAAAATAAAAATAAAAAGACTAAAGAGTTCTTTTTCAGTTTTATACAATAGGCATGTTTTATATAAGAGATTACAAAAGGATATATATATATATATATATATATATATATATATATATATATATATATATACACACACACACACAGACATGACAGAAAAGAATAGACACCCATAAAAACTGTTTATTTCAATAAACATGTAACAAAATAAAAAATAAATGGTCAAAAATTTAATAACTAATACTTGACTGACATTCCCTTTATTTTTAATGCTAGGATCCTTCTAGGCATGGCATTGATCAGTTGACGAATACAGGGTGTCCACAAAGTCTGGCTACATAATGTAGTCAGACTTTGTGGACACCCTGTATATATGATATATAAATATATATATATGATATATATATATGATATATACAGGGTGTCCACAAAGTCTGGCTACATTATGTAGCCAGACTTTGTGGACACCCTGTATTATCTTGAAGAATTTCTTGCCATGCCTGCCACATTAATGTTAAAAGTCCAGGCTTAGAAGATGGCTTCCTTTTTTTTTGTGAAGGTCTGCTCTAATATGCCCCAAAAGTTTTCAATTGGGTTCATATATGGGAATTGACTGGGCAATGGAAATTTATTAATCTCGTTTTGGTTCAAACAATGTTATGTTGCCCTAGCAGAGTGACAAGGAGCTCCATCTTCCATAAATAGAGAATTAACTTGGTTCATTTTACCACTTGAGAATATTGGTAAGAGTCTTTCATTTCAAATTTCTAATTCTAGTACCTTTACACTCACCCATCCAAATATTATTACAGATTCTTAAGTATATCTGATTGTAAAATAAATGCCACTGTTTGAGCAGTTTCTTTTGGTAACAGTAGCGTGATTCTATAAAGTAAGGCCTCCTATTTTTGAACTAATTAACTAAAATAACTACAAAGATGGGAGTGGTAACATTAAATCACACAACCCTTTTTGCTCTAGAATTTATTTTTCTTAAAAGTCATGCATCTACAGTAAAAGTGCATCACATGCTTTGTCACTTACGTCTGTCACTAATCTGAAATCGACAAACCCCTCTCCTAACTGTGCTGACATCAACTACATCAACTTTGTAAATGTTCAACAGGTGCCAGTGAATGTTGATTGGTTCAATTTTTTCCGCATGGATAAATTCAATGATGCATCTCTGCTTCCGACGCATGTCCATGACAAGATTGCTTTTATAAAGTCTTGCACTGTCAATATTTGCAACAGAGAAATGAAGCTTTCAGGTCATGAATGCATAAGTTCAATCATCAATAACAATGCAATTTGCAATCCCTGTGACCCATTCAGGCGAATTAAAAATAGGAGGCATTACTTTTGGAACCTCCCTGTCATTATTTAGAATTTTTCAGATGAAGACTGATAATTTATATTATTCAAATTAATCAGTCTACTATTCTCATGTTGGATGTTATTTTCACAATGCTTCAGATGATGTAATTCCCAAATCTCTTCAGATGTACCTTTGTAGAACTTTGGAATCTTTATATTGAATTTGCTAAACTGTACATTTACACATGACGTAACAGATTAAGGCATTAAGTTCAATCAGTTCAAAAATGAAAGTTTTCTGGAGTTTAAAGGTTAAATTATTACTAAAAGCAATACTAAGGATAAAATAAAAAATATTTAAAATTCTACCTGGTTAGAATGAGAATATTTTACCCCTGATGATGAAAGAAATGTTTAGTTAGGAATTCTCTGCAGATACCAGATTTGACAAGATGCACCTGAATAAGATCAGAGGTTACATTGATCGATAGATTGTGAGTAGTTCAAATAATACAACTAGATTTTATAATAAAAATCTGGATTTCAGCAATTCTATTTTCTTTCATTTGAAGAAGATTTAACTTAATGATTAACATTTTAAATACAATTTCTACTATTTCTGGTTTAAAAGTTAATTATTGAATGTATCTAATTTGTTTTTTTCAGAATATTTTTCAACAATTATATTCCATTTTAAGTGTATTCATTTTCATTATTGATATATTAAAACCAAATATTTTACAATTGCGTTGCATACAAAGGATTCTTGTTAATGGTATTGAATTCATTTCCACATTGTGTTTAAAATAACTTTTTCTAATTTTCATGTACGGTTCATTAATAAATTATTGTTAAGCTTTATAGCTACTCGATTTCAGCAAGATTAATTATGTATAGCTACTAGGACACTTAGAAGTAAATAAATAAAATTATATAGATACTAGAAGAATACACATCTCAGGACAGGGAAAACTACCCCCAGTCCCTCCACAAAAAAGAAAAACAGTGCTTTACCACTTTTAAGTCCCCTTATGGAGATTAAAACCGAAATATGATACTAAATCTAATATAATTATAATTGGAAGTGACAGTGGCTAAGTGGTCAACAACATGGACTGAAAATCAATTTTGAACAATAGAAAAACTTTCATCAGACCCACACTTGTGTCTAATCTCCTAAAAAGAAAGTAAATAAAATAGTGCTACTAAACCTTATATCTAGAATTCTTATTTCAGTTCTAATTAAAATTTATTAAATGATTTTGATTCTAAAAATATCTAAAATAGAAGCTTAAGGGGTCTTGAAAAGAAAATGATATTCAGGAAATCTAACTTCATTAATCTCTAGTGACTATAGATCAATATAAATACAAATCTGAACTATTTGAATGTTTAAATTGGGGACTGTTTGTCATTGTAGAGTTGAATATAATAATCAAAGGAGCAAGCGCCCACGTGTTTGCACTGTGTGGCTATACGACTTACCTTCAGCTGAGAGAGAGAAAGATTAAAGATGGTGGCCGTGGCTTTATAAGGTGTGGTCATGTAGAATCGTACAAGATCACACCGCCCACCACACACATATGTAAATGAAATGCAGTCAGTTTTTTTTAAATAAAACACCTGTTGGCAGAGGTGAGGGGGGAGAGACGCATGCTGGAAGTTGAGAAAGTTGTGAAGAGGAAATACAATGATGAATTCTATCCGTGAACTTTTTTTGTTTTTTTCTTCCAAAATACCAGCCCATTTAACTGCAGTTATACCCCCTAAAATGCTTTAAAATACTCAAAAGGAAGTGAAATCAGAGGAAAATTCATTGACGTATGTGTATTTTCCAAAAATTTTCATCCTTTTTGCATGAAGCTTAAGTAAACTAAATATTGCCCAAATTTGAATCCCTTATACATAGCAGCTGTGTTCTAAAATTCATGATTGGGTGATTAGTTAAGGTGGAATTCTGTACACAAATATATAAATATACTAGATTTTTTAGCCTATCAAAACCATATAAAACTTTGAGGCCATTCTTAAAAATGAGTTGATGCAAAACTTCTAGAATAAATATGGTATTGTGGTGACTAATCCCTATTAATCCCTAAGTTTGCATCAAATGAATACCATAATACTTAGTTCGCTGCACCTTATAACAAAGGTCCAGACAACATTTCAACCAAATCAGCTCAGTATTTTTAGAAAAAAACATGGAAGAGACAAACTAAGAGAAATATAAATATAATCAACCTATTTGACTGTTTTCCTCATCCTCGTAATTATTGTCATTGCTGCTTCACTACGTTTCAGCCAACTCATCCTCTGGCCTTCTTCAGGTGATTAACTGCGACAGGATAAGAATGCTGAGTCTTTTAACTGTATTCCCAGTAATTACTGCCTTCCATAGTTGTTGTTGTCTCACCATGTTTTGACCAACTAATCCTCTGGTTTGCTTGGGTTGGATTGAAACCACTATCTTCAGACAATTCAACACCTATTTACAGCGGCATGTGGTGCAGTGGAGAGAGGAGTCAAGTCTCGATGGTTCCCTGTGAGCATTATGTGAAGATGTATTTAGCTGAACCTGGTTCGTTGAAATATTTGATTTTACAAGAAAATCAATGCATAACACCCAATAAAATACTATTCAATTTGTGCAGAGATGTAATATTAATTGATAATTTAGCTTAAAAAGAGTGAAACAATAAATTAAATTATGCAATAATTGCAATAATTCTTAGAAAAGCTAAAAAAAAACAAAAAAAAACGTATTCATACAATTTATAAAATATATAAGTCTTTTCTGCCACATAAAGTGTGATTATAGTGATTTTTCTATGAACTGCTAATAGTATTCAACCTAGGAAGAAAATTCAATAAATTTTACAACACAAGACATTTTCATTTGGTATTCACACCAAGAACATAATTTTGATAAAATCTGTCAAAATAGCATACAGTACAGCTTTAAGATCAATGTGTGAGGAGAGGAAGGGATCCTTAAATCAACAAACATTTTATTTGGAAGATGATTGCACACAAAGCTTAAAAACAACTTTCTCATCAAAATTCTAATATCATTCATTAAAGAATACTCCTTGGCCTTCAAGCTGGGATCAAGGTGCAATATCTGTTTTATGCTTGGTTAAAGATGGATAAATCATTCTTGTTTGGGGTAATTTTTATTTTTTATCCTATCCAGACTTTTTTTTTTCTTTTTTTATTTAAGAAGCTGGATATCCTTCACATAAAAAACGATCCTGTGGTTAACTTCTCATTTATGGAGAGGACAGTAAATAAGATTTGGTTGTTTTGTTTTATGACATATCAACCACTTTTTAAGTTATTTAAAGCCAACTCCAGTCAGCTTGAGAAAAGTTTTTTATGCTTCAAGTTCTTTACATCTTCAAATATTTATTCATGGTGTTTCGTTTGATTGTTTTGTTTTATGGCAGGAGTTATTTAGTGCTAAATACAGTCAATTTGGGAAACGTTTTTATGCTTCAAGTTCTTTGGTTTGTTTTGTAGAGGAAAATTGTTTTTGTTTTGGGCTTTGCAGAATATGACTGAGTTTAGTAAATGGAAAGTAAAAAAAATCAACAACATCACTGTTTGGGTGTATTTAAATCAAGAAGCCGGTATCTTCAGACAGTCTGATCTGGTAGCATTAGGAAAGTAAATAGAAACAATATTTAATAATAAAATGAACTCTAATGGATGACTGATTAACGAAATCCATTTTATATGACAACTGCTGTTCAGAAAGCATATTAATTATCTAATAAACATACTTAATACAGCAAATTTTTTAACTTCTTTTTTTTAATTGCAAGAATAAATACATTAAGATAGAAATTTAAAAAATATTAATCATTTACATTTTGGATTTTAAAATATTAAAACATTAATCTAGTCAAAGAGAAGGAAAAATTCCCAAATATTTTAACACCGGTTGCTTTAAAAATAACAAAAATGTAAAAAGAACAAATCAAACTTATATAATTTATTTATACATAGACATGACAGAAAAGAATAGACACTAAAATAAATATTTTTCCTACGATAAATATATGGTTATTTATATTTATAGATAAGAATAGTGCTGAAATAACTGAGAGTATCTCATTAAAATTGCATCCAACAACATTGAAGTATGTCATGAACCAAAGGAGCATCAGATCTATCAGGATTTCTGCAAGGATGAATCATGGGTCAACATGAAGGTGGTCTTAGTAAAGGCAAAATAGCAGGAAATCTTTCAATACCCCTTTTTTACTGTAAATAGTATGATCTTACAATTCACATGAGAGGATAAAGAGTGCACAAAATCTCATCCAGGTCGCTGTGAGCTCTCTGAAAGAATCTTGCATCTTGTGAAAAGAAATGTTGAAGAGGATCCTCAGTGCAAAGTCTCTGACATTGCAACACAAGCTGACGTTAGTCCCAGAACAGCTGTCAGGTATTTTCACAAGCTGGGCTACAGTGGTAGAACTGTGAGAAGGAAACCTTTTCTGTCCTGCCAATATCAAGCACAGAAAAGAGTGGAGTGGGCAGACCTATTACCTTTTGGGCAAATGTCATTTTCTCTGATGAGCCGCATTTGCATAATTTTTCAACAGTGGAAGGGTATAGGTATGGATGCTTCCTCAGCAATAATTTGGCTTAAAAAGACTGCAGCCAACACTGAAACATGAGCGTTTCTTGGTTATGGTATGGGGTACAATTTGGAGTGATGGTCGCTCAGACCTGATGGAGTCTACTAAATATGTTTCAATATTACATGAAAGACTCTTACCAATATTCTCAAGTGGTAAAATGAACCAAGTTAATTCTCTATTTATGGAAGATGGAGCTCCTTGTCACTCTGCTAGGGCAACACAACATTGGTTGAACCAAAATGGGATTAATAAATTTCCATTGCCAAGTCAATCCCCATATATGAACCCAATTGAAAACTTTTGGGGCATATAAGACAAGACTTTCACAAAAAGAAAAGGAAGCCATCTTCTAAGACTTGACTTTTAACATTATTGTGGCAGACATGGCAAGAAATTCCTCAAGATAATATTCGTCAACTGATCAATGCCATACATAGAATGGTCCTAGCATAAAAACAACAAAGGGAATGTCAGCCAAGTATTAGTTAGTAAATTTGTGACCATTTATTTTTGATTTTGTTAAATTACATCTTTTCTGTCATGTCTGTGTGTGTACATATATATATATATATATATATATATATATATATATATATATATATATATATATCCTTTTAAAATCTCTTATATTAAACATGCCTATTGTATAAAACTGACAAAGAACTCTTTAGTCTTTTTATTTTTTTTAGTAGCTTTTTATGCACATACTGATTTTCTTCTTAACGATTGAATAAAGAAAATATCCAATTGGTATTTCAATGTCTTTATTTCAATTTATTGTAGTGCTTCCAGCTACTCCAATAAGATATTATTTTTCTTAACATCAATTTTACTGATAAGAAAGGAGAGGGGAGGGGGGCTGTCTTAAGATGGATAACGTAATGAAAATATCCAAATTTAAATTTCTTGATAAAATGACAATTATTTCTATTTATTGCAGATATATTTTAGAAATATTAAACAAACCAAAGTTTCTTCATGGATAAGGTTTGATGAATTTTATTTTCGAGAGTGTTTGAAAATAAAATGAAGATGTACTGCCCTGTACAGGAAATGAATTTGAGTCTTCCAATTATGAGACATCTGTGTTTAATTTATTTTCGTTTACATTTTTCTTTGAAAATTGTGTGTCAAAAAGGCATATTTAAAAAAAAAAAAAAAAAACTTCTCACACATGTCCATGTAATAAGAACATCATTGTAAGCTTCAAATTTTCATCGACACTGTTGTACCCTTCTAAAGGGGTACAATTAACAAGGTGGTATTCTGGTAGAAAATGTTCGTTGTTTTGTTTTACAGCAGATCAACGTTTTCAGTTATTTGATGCCAATGTCATTTTGGTAAAAGCTTTTATGCTTCAAGTTATTTATATCTACAAATATTTATTCATGGGGTTTGGTTGTTTTGTTTTATGGTGTATCAACCATTTTTGAGTTTACTCATTTTGGTAAAAAGTTTTATTCTTCAAATTCTTTGGCTTGATTGTTTTGTAACAGAAAATTGTTTTTGATTTTGGCTTTGTGAAACATGATTGTGTTTTGCAAAGGAGGGGGAAAACAAACAAAAAAAAACATCAATGTTTGGTGCATATAAGGTCAGGAAGCCAGTATCTTCAAACAGCCTGATCTGGTAGCAAAGGAATAGCTAAAGTGATATTATATATTATAATAAAAGAAGGAAAGGTTTCATACCATAGAGTATACAATAAAGGAGAGACAGACCTTAGTGAGGGATTACTAAGATCCAAAGCAAAGACCAATGTTCAGTGCAGTGTAACTGAATATATAGTCGTCCATGGAAAAGTCCACATAGAAAGAAGGGGTTAAACGTATTCTATTACAATATTATATTATTGCATATTCTCAGGATAATATAGGAAACAGACTAATACATTCCCATCCATTCATTTCCTCACTACACATTTGTTCATCTTCTATTCAGCTTTTATTGTCACATATTACATTATGGTTAGTAGTGGACATGAATTGACCAACAGAAAAAAAGCATAGACACACACACACACATTTCACTATGATTTATTTATCTCCGGGAGATTAGATACAAGGTCAAGTGTTATTTAGTAAAGCCAATGCACTAGAATAAGCACACTCTGGTCTATATAAAATTTCTAAGCTGCCCTGTCAGCATTTCCCAGTATGGGTGCCTCAGGCAATTAGCAATAAACTAACCTGCTCTCAGGATGGACTCCCTAACACTAAATAGAACCATACTTCAATGCGATAGCAAAGCTGATGTCAGACTGATTATAAAGTACATATCTGATGTGCCAGGTAAGTATTATTGATTAATATTTACTCTAAGTTGGTTGTGCGGGCTTCCTTCAAAGAAGGAAGTTTCTTGGAAATATTTAATTCACAAGCAGTCCACAGTTGTGTGTATATCCTAGTCAGGAGAGACAACAACATTTGTTTTTCCAGAGAGGTGTCATCATCCTCTCACATACAGCAGATGGTATTTCCAAAACCATCACCTATCTTGTACTGATCAGGCTCAACATTGCTTAACCGATGATCTAAGGATAACCATTGTGTCAACATGATTATGCCATCTATATGAATATGGTAAAATAGTTCTATGACAAATGGAAATAAAAACACTGAAATACCAACTCACTGGAAATACTTTTTATTCCATCTGTAATCTAAAAAGGCTGAAAAGTTCCTTGTTGGTCTTATGTAACAAAACGTTTCACAAAAGTTTTTTTTTTTATCAAGTCATCATAAAACATATACAATCTGAATGAGATATTGTCTGTTGTACAACTGGTAAGTTGAGAAAGGATAATCAATTTGTGCACAATAAGTGTAAGTCAATGGAGATGATAAGACCTCAGATCTGGAGAATATATATCTGGATGGTGAAACTATTCAGGGTATCAAGAAGTTTTGTTATAATTGAGATACAGGGTGGAGTTATTAGGATTTCAAGAATTTGGAGTGGATAGAGTAAGTTCAGACATCTTTTGCCATTATTAACTAGAAGAGCATTGCTATTGTCAGCCAAGGGAAAAGTTTCTCAGGCATGTGTACACAGTGTGATGACGTATGGAAGTAAAATCTGGCCAGTGAGTATTGAGGGCATCGATTACTTAGGCAGTCATTTTCTTAAAGCCGTCCAACACATGCCAGTAGTAAAACAGGCTTTAACCTAATACAGTGATGTGCCGAGAAATTTTTAAGAGCAAGTAAAAAAAAAAAAAAAGTGTCTCAGTGGGACACGGGCCTATAATACATTCCTCTGAAAAAGATACTTTGAAAACAAGAGTAAAAAGAGTAGGTGCTTGGGCACCCCTAACATCCACACTCTACATGTCTCTGGCCTAATATGATGATAAACTCATTTAAATATATAAAAAAATGATATATGAAATAGTACATTAAAATAACAGTACTTCTGCAGTTTATGGGCTGTGCCATTTTTTTTTTTTTTTAGATAGCATTTTCAAGTTAAATTCCATTTTTAATGTGTATTTTGCTTATTAAATTGTCAGTGGAAAAGTACAGAATAGTTAACAAAGCTTCCCTGCCATGGGTTTTTAAATAATATTATTTTCAACATGGTCCATAAACTGCAGAAGTACCTAAAAAACAATTAGAAATGAATTTAAATTCTTTATAAAATAAAATTTCTGATCAGAAAATTAAACTTTTACAAAAAATAAATAAAATAAAAGAACCAAATGACTTATTTTTTTTTTTTTTTGGAAAGAACTACAAGAATGAAAGAAAAAGTGGCAATGAATAGATTGACATTTTAAACTAAATCAAGAAGTTTAATAATTTTTTTACAAGAAACAAAGCAAAATCAAAAGTGTTTAATGTTTTTATGGTTTTGAGTTAACATTAATGGGATTAAGCTTTTTTTTTTTGTTAATGTCTTCCACAATTTAGATAACATCCAAGTTATTTCCGCACCAGATGCTGTGGTAATGCCAGTAGACGTACCATCTTCGTCTTCTTAAGAAAATGTCAAATGCCATTAACTAATGTCAAAAATGTTTCAACATTGAATGTTCAAGGATGTTGAAATGAAACAGAGCAAAAATGTATCTTTTAAAGATGGACTGAAGTAATGAATCAAATAAAAAGAAAAGTGTATCAAGATCATCGATCATAGTCATTAATGAAATATGTGTATTCTTGTTTGGTCACTTCAACTTACAAAAAAAAAAAATCAACATAGACTTGAATCTAATTAGTCAGACAGAAAATCTTACAATGAAGTTGTTTATAATTGATAATGTTAAAATATAACAAATATGCAATGATGATGGTGAAGGATTTGTGTTTGATTGAGAAAATGAAAATATTTTAAAGATTTTATAGTTAACATGATGTTAATTATCAGATTTAAATATGTCCTGTAGTGTATCTCCAAAATGACAGAACTTTTTTGGATATCAGTAAAATCAAAAAATAATTTTTGTTGTCACAAAATTAAAAAATAATTTTTGTTGTCACAAAATTAAAAAAATAATTGTGCTATAAAATTAGAAAATAATTTTTGTATTTACACAAAATATGTTAATCAGCAGAAAAATAAAACAATGGTAAACTAAGTAAAAGTTTAGTCGGTGCAGGTTTTATTATAAAAATAGAATTAACAAACCTAAATTGGATCACATCAGAGATGAAGGATAAATATTAATCCAATAAGGAATGGAACAGAGAGAAACAACATGAGTGGTTGGTTCATCTTTCTGTGCCTTGCTACCATGGAAAGACATATGGTCAATATAAACCGAAGAGAGAAAGCAATAATAGGAAAGAGTAATGGACTATGATCAAGAGATGTAGCCAATGTTAACCTAATTACATGAAGACATATTTGCTTGTGAAAAAGTTCTCTGAAATGGTAGGCCAAGTTGCAAAGACTGCAGATGAGTGATGTCTACATAAATAGAAAGCAGCTATCATCGATGACGATGATGGATATTCTTAGGCTGTATCCATTCAATCTGTGTATTTAGTGATGAAAATGGTATTTTAAATTTGCACTCGACACATCAATCAATAGATAGAGCATATGATACATATGAATGGAGGTTTCAAAAATAAGATGTGTCAATTCTAACAATGAACACATGAAATGAAAGTAGAAAAATCATCGTCATCATATTTGGTTTAACGTCCATTTCACATACTGGCACATGCTAAACGGTTTTAGGAAATTGACTCCCAAACTAACGTTCGGAAAGTAAAAACTGGATCTTGGGATTATTTGTAGCAGCCTCATAACTCTTGCCTTCTTTATTTCGTGCTTTGGTTCTCAACAATGTTTTTGAAAAAAGCAGGGGGGATTGCCGTTTTCAGGTTTGAAATATATCCATCTAACACTAATCGTTGGCTAATTTTGTACCTTGAAATAGTACTTTTATTTTAGGTTCTTACATCAATTAGCTTCATGCCTTGTCTGGAGAGATTTCCATAAAAAAAACAACCTATTTTGTACCAGGTCTTTCTCAAGTCCACCCTTATCACTTTCTCTCATGTTTTCCTTGACCTTTCCTTGTAAACTGCTACCTGGATTATTCTACATCTACTAACCCCAAAAACTTTCATCAATTTCTTAAAAGTGGCCATATCATCAAAGTCTCCCGTTTTTTAACACAATTTCTTATAATGTCCAGATTTAATTTTCTTCTTAGTTCATCAGATCATAGTATGTCTTAAAATAATAAAAAACATGATATTTATTTCTTCATATTTGTTTTTACCTTAAGACAGTAAGTAAAATCTTCACTGAAATATAATTATTTTATCTCAATTATTTTAGTTAATTAATATTTTCGACAGTTTCTAACTTAGTAAAATATCTTCTTAGTTTTTTATCAATTCAAAATAAAACAAGAAAATTATTTCATGTCACCCATTATGAGAAATATGATGTGGAGAAAGTATATTTCAAAGATGAAGCTATTGAGATTGTCTAGAAGTTTGGATGCTGTGGTGACATTAGAGCACAGGGAGGAGCATGGCTAATGTGATTACAAGAATTAGGAGTGGCTAGAGTTAGTTCAAAGAACATCTATCATTACTAACTAGCAGAGGATTATCACTGTTAACCAAGGGAAAAGTCTATCAGGCATGTGTACGCAATGTGATGATGTATCGAAGTAACACCTGGCCAGTCAGGGTTGAGGACAGGCACTGCATGGATAGAAATGATATAAAAATGATAGGATGGATGTGTAATGTGAGTCTCAAAGACAAGCTCAGATCAGATGACCTCAGGGGAAGATTAAATCTGGACAGTACAAGGAGATGTGTACATAGTATCAGACTTTGAAAGACTGGATAAGAGTTCTTGCGTTAATAAATGGAAACCAGTTCACATGAGAAGACAAAGAAAAATATTGGAGGAAGAAATAAAGATGGACTTGAGAGAAAGAGTGATGAATAAAATCTTGGTCAGGGATATGTTAGTTTAGAAATCAATTTCTTAAAACCGTCAAATGTATATCTACATGCAAACCAAAGATGATGACGATTATAAAAAGATTCATCACTTTTTTTCATGGGTATTATATAATCCTCTATATTTATCATATGGATTTAAATTACAGTTGTCTTTTTTTATGCCAACAAAATCTGAACATGTAGACCTTACATACAAATTTGATAACTAATATCACTGGCTTGTTAGACTGCTGGAAGATATAATCTTACATTGTTATTTGATCAGATTGGTTGTCTGTTCATGTCATCCATTTTCAGATTCAGAAGCAATTCTAAGGGGATACACACACACACATATATATGTGTGGGGTACATGTATATATATATATATATATATGGATTGCAACATCCCAGTCAAATACCTTTACTCTGCTAGTGAGCGCCTTATATTGATATTAAAAACTGATCTCAGAAGTAGCCTTTAGATCATTGGACTATAAGGAATGGATAAAAGTTGTGTATCTAATAACGAGAGAGAGAGAGGAAGATGAAAGTCAAGGTGTAAGAAAGAAGCAATGATTTCTATCCTGCTTATTTGCTCATTGCTTTTTTTTTCTTATTATTTACTTCTACAAACACGGTTGATTTGGTACAGGGATAGCAATGTATCTACATCAACATATCCAGTGCAAATATATTAATTATAAAAGAAGGAAGATAAATTATTTACAAAAAAAAAAAATGCTGCAAAAATAAAGAATTAAACACTTAAACAGAAAATACAAAGATATTCAAGTGTGTAAGACGATATGTCCATTAAATATATAGTAAATGTAATAACAAATATTGCATTTATATGTGAACGAGTTTCAGCAGTAGTATTTTCATTATTAATAACATACAAAGAAAGTGGAAAGCTGGGAAATATTACTTGAGGAGTAAAGAGAACACAAGTTTAGTCTCTGTCGGGTTATGAAGTGAACCTAAAATAGTATAAATCATATATGGATACCATTAATAAGTAAGAACATGGAATGCAGCTTGAGGATTACACTGTTGATATATCTATATTCAACACTCCAACCATTTCCCCCATCCCAGCCCGCTGCAACTGAATATCAACTGATACACATCAAAAATAGATTTTGTATCTAATGTCTTTTCAACATTTAGAGCTGGTGCAAATTGAAGCAGTTTCAGATTTGTATGTCTTCTCATATTTATTCTGAATATCATTATTTAACTTATCACATCATTGTTTGTGTGTCTATATAAAATAAAATAAAAATTACAATTAAATTTACCAAAATGATCCAAGATGGTAAAATTAAAGTATATTATAAATATTAAAGAATTAATATTTATAAAGTTATCTCAGCCAGATGTAAAAGCTCGATAAAACCAAATAGGAAATAGAGCTTATAATGGAAATTCTTTTAACTTTCTTTAAGTTATACATTTGGATTTTACCGTCACTGGATTATTTATCTTCCACCAGACTATCGATTCATGTGTAATCACCTTTTTCTTCACCATATTCCCTCTATTTCACTTTTTTTTGTTTTCAAGTAAGATCTTTGACTTAATTGTTGTTTCATCAAATACTTTTGCATGCAAAATCCGATCCCACATTTTGCTAATTCCTACCCTCTGATGAGAAGGAAAGTATTTCTTCAAAACTCTGCGGATTAAGGACTATACACTTATCTAGTGTTTCCTTTTCAGATTAAATATGTTTTTAACTCATTTCAAAGTGTTTTTTAACATGTTTTATTAACTGTTTGCTCGTATATATATATATATATATATATATATATATATATATATATATATACTAACAGGCCACCCGGTGTTGCTCAGTTGTAAACTATGCATAAAAATATTTAAATTCATGCAGGTTTCTTATTGATTATTATGAAGCTAATTCACTATTGATTATTATCCAATATATAGTAATGATTTTAAAAGTTATAAAAAAAAAAAAAAAATGATTTGCGTACAATCCACTAAAATCGAAATCAGAACATTTAGCGCTCAAACCTTAGTCATTATTTATCTCTCCAGCATCATTACCATCCGATCTACTGACCGATGGATACAGTAGGTAAAACGTAAGTGACTTTGAACTATCAATGTTTTTGTGCATGTGTAAAAGTAACAGCAAGAGTAATGTTTTATTTAACTTACCCTGGCAAGGTCAACTGCTTTGTTTTCAATTTTGACCACTTAGTAAGCAATTTTAGCTGCACTAAAAAACAAAAGATATCTACATATCCAAACACCCTATATATATATATATATATATATATATATATATATATCAAATATCAACTCTGTAGACCAAATATTCAGAGGAATTTGGTAGATACTTTTCGCACATACACAGACAAGGTCACTTTTATCTATCTATCTATCTATCTATCTATCTATCTATATATATATATATATATCCGTGTGCTAGAATACTTTAATCTTAAATTCTATGCAATTATGCGGAATGTAGAAACTATGCATAAAAAGAATTAAGCGTAATAGTGAAATGAAACCAATCATCTAATAAGAAACTATACAAAATGTATAAGTAATTAATTAACGCTCGTTTTTTCAAAGGAATATGCAAATTAGTTAACTTTCATGTAGTCGCTCACATATCCATGACTGAGTTTGTCTAAATGATTTTTATATCAATGTCAGAGTGAGAAAAAAAAAAATCAACTTTATTAGGTATATATATATATATATATATATATATATAGAATAAAAGATAATTTGAAAACATTATTATTGTCAAATAAATCCTGTCTTGAAAGAGATGCTCAAAATTCTAGATAGCGAATTAATAAACAAAGAAAATTAACTGATGATGGATAAAAAATTTACATTATTTTTTGCATCATCAAATGTTCACAAACAGGGAACATAGTAGATGTTATTCCTTATTCCACGGAGTTTTGAAAATTTTCTCATCAGAAGAAAATCTAATCATGATAAAAAAAAGTACCTTAGGACTCTTTTTGTCCTCCAAAACAAAAAAAAAAAAACTTTAATTAAGACTCTTATGCATAGGGCTTTAATGATTTGTCAAGGCCCTATTTGGATGATTCGATTAAATTTAATTAAAAGATCTTTTGTAACAATGGCTATATTTTAGATATTGTGGAACCTCTACTAAAAAAATTAAGTTTCTAATTTTTATAAAATTACAGAAACTTCAGTAGATAGCTGCCTTATTTATTTGGCTAGGTAATATAAGTGACAGATTTGCCAATAAATTGCCAACAGGTGTTCAATAGTATTATTTTGCATCACATCTTCATGTTTTTTTTTCAGCAGACTCATGTTGTTGCCAATCAGAAAATATGTTCTCCCTTCCCACTATAATAACTATTGCTTATTCATTTAAATGTAGTTGCTATTTACACTACTCTGTTCTGTCTGCCTGCTTCCCACCGGACTACAACTTGGATGTCTTCAAGTCCAACGTTAACAAATTCCTAATGAACCGCCCCCTTAAGTAAACACTTCATCAAATCTCCACACTAACGTAATGTACTTGCAATAACTCTTATCCCTGAGTGGCTTCCGGGCCTTGATAAGTGGTGATCACTGTGTAAAAAAGAAAAAAAAAACTATGTTGGGCAGACATCAAAGATTGGACTCTTGAGTCAAACAACACATCCAATCCAAGATTCAGCATGCAAACTGTTCACCATTAGATGTTTTGAATAATACCTATGGCTTGGCCATATGTGAACATCTTATAAATAACAGTGCTTCCAAGATTAGTGTATCTATATAAAGTCTTTGAAACCTTACCAAGCAAAAAGAAAATCTTTTAAGACTTAATGAGATTTCTATTTGATTCTTTCCCTGTTTTTTTTTGCTTTTTCTTTGTCCCCCTCCAGGTTTCCATTTTCATATTATTTTTTTTCTTTTAATCATAATTTTACCTTGATTTAGCTCTGTTGAAGGAGGTGCCGAAACGAGTCGGCTAGCATTTTCACTTTTCACGTTAAATAAATTTGTTCAGTATATAGCTATTATAATATTCTGTACCCCTAAAAAGATATTTACATATTTTGCTTGTGTGTGGAACGGCCCCAACCAAACTACTTGGTCAATTTGAAAATTGATATATATATATATATATATATATATATAGGTAAGTCGAATCTGGTACAAATTCAATTTAGCTTTTAGCCAGTAAAAATAGCTAAGGGATCAAAATTCAAAAGTTTAAACTTGGCATGCGTAAGTTGACATAAAGTACTCCTCTACACATGCACAGATATACATTTATATGTTAAAGTCAGTTAATTTTTAAAGTTTTGATATTCATCTGTCCTTAGGTCATATGGTAGTACATACTGCTGGAGAACTAAATGTTTTGGTTTCGATTCTAGCTGATGGCACCCAAGTCATATTTTTTTTATACAATTTTTGAAAGACAAAATCTGCATAAAGTTAAATATCATATTTAAGTATATTTTATGACTGTGCAATGCAGGGTGGTGTGTTAGTACATGTGTGTGCGTGCGTGAACAAAGGGGAGAAAAAACAGAAAGATCAGATTTTCACCACACTTAATATTCAATCATATCTTATACAATAATATTCTTCTTGAATAAAATTAAGTATATTATTTTATATTAACTGAATTGTTTTATTATTGTTCTTTGAAAATGATGTGGAATAGATAAATTTTAAATGAGAATAGTTGAATAATTTATTTGTTGATGCTGAAATTCTTAAAATTAAAATTCTAAAGGAAATTCTATAAATCACAAATTATGTGTTCAAATTTTGCATATAAAATCAAGAACTTCATTTCGTTATTAAACAATTGAAGTTCATCAACAAAGATAAGAATCAGATTTACACACCTTATTTATTGATGCGTGTTTGAAGAGATGTGAATATTATACTAAATAAAATTAATCGAATAATATATTGTTCGGCCAAGTTTCATTGTTCAATGATTTAAATCGAAAATTTTGTTAAATAAGAATATAATGCACTGAATTGCAAGCTAAATAATTTTTGAAAAGAAAACAGATTTATAAGATCAATCAATCCTATATTGAAATGAAATTCATTATTTTGAAAACAACTTCAACAAGACCCCCCCCCCCTCTGCTCCATCTATAATTTCCATAATTGACTAAATGCTTTTTTTTGCTGCCATATTGAAATAATATTACTGTATGGTGTTGAGACGGTGACCCTAACAAAGACACTGAAGAAGAAATTAGATGGATGCTACACACGGATGTTCAAGATGGCTCGCAACATATCTTGGAAGAGCCACACTACCCATCAGCAACTATATGGAGATCTACCACCAGTGTCATCGAAAATGCAACAGAGAAGAATATGACTTGCAGGTCATTATATATAACATCATAAAGAGGCAGCCAGCAAACTTTTTTTCAAGATGCCTTCAGATGTAGAAAAAGAGTCACATTCATTGGCAACCTACTACGGAACACAAGATTGGAAAGTGTGCAGGAATTACAATCATACAAGGTGTGGATTCTGTAGTGAAGCATCCTCATAGATGATGGAGATGAAATAAGATTATATCTGATGGATGATCTCAGTTGCAATTCAAGTTGGCTAATTAATGTTAAATATGTGATGGAAATAATCACAATTTACTCTTTTCACATTCAAAATGATTTCAAACAGAACCTCCATAATATGAAAAAACATTTCTTTTTCATTGTATTATACAACTCATTCATACATCAATAAATGTTTTTTGTAAAAACGATATAAAATCAAAAGTAACTTACAGTAATCAGTATACAGGGATGAAAATCGTCACAAAATCCATAATTCAAGAGGTGTTGAAATGTAGCATCTTTCTCAACAACCAAGATGAAAGCAGCTCTTGTATTGATATCTAAATAAAACGTTAAGGTTTTGTAAGCATACCAAAAGAAATAATGCATGTTTAATATTGACAAAACCTTATGTCAATAGATTTTGTTTCTGTTTTACATGTTTTTATAAAAAGAGATAAAAAACAAAGAAAATAGCATGGTTCAAATAATAAAATCACAATTTATTGTTCTACAGGATGGAACAATAAAATTGTCACTATAGAAAAGACATGATTCCATTTCTCTTTGATAAAAATCAGTTTTCTTTTTTTGTTGCAAACCATCTACTAGTTGGCAAGTTGTGCACAAATTCCAAGAGTGAAAGGAGCCTTCTATCATGTCTGAAAGTGACACAAAGTTCAACGAGCAAGATCAAAGATGCACCGCTGTATAACCCATGCTCTCTACCAAACCAAATTATGACAACAGGACCATTGCCAGTACCCTCAAATGTAATTCCGAATAGTTCAATGCTTGAGGGCATTGCTCAATGAAGTTTCCAGCCATGGTTATGATCTTTGGTGTGGTTTCAAATGAGGGCCACATCATGTCACATCACATATGAAGTCGACTTGAAAGTCAACATCAAAGTGTACCTGGATGTGCTGAAAAGTGTGATGACCCCATGGTGCAATCAGGTGGCCGCTGGCAGAACCTGGGTGTTATAGCAGGACTTGGCACCGGCCCACAAGTCCAAATAGCCCCAAGCTTGGCTTCAGAAGAGTGCTACGACTTTGTGCTCTTCTCTCACTGGTCCCCTCTCCTCTCAAAACATAAATCCACTGGACTACTTCATTTGATCATATGCCAAGAACATCAGCAACATGATCTACCACAACACCATACAAGCCTGATCGCCACTATCTGCAGAGTATTCGCCGAGCTCCAGCCAGCACTTGTGGAAACGGCATGATCCCAGTTCCAGACTCGTATTGAGGCACTTTTAAAATAAAGCTGTAGCGTTGTTTTTTTTTCGGGCAACAATTTTCTCGTTCTACCCTGTATTTTTCTATAATCCTGAAAGAAAAAACGACAATTCTTCTTCAGCAACACTGGAAGTCACACCAATAAATCTCAGCTTCGATGTTTTCTCTCAGCTGTCAAACATTCCATGCTCTGTCCTCCTCAATTTGTCCCTCTTATAGCAGATATTCCTCTTATGTGTGAATTAATACCACATATAAAAAATTCCAACCACAATAACAAATTCTCTCTTCTTTTTTCTTTACATATCAGCACGACATGCTAAATAGGTGTTCTGTTGCTACTATAAACGTTATCAGAAAACTCCCTGTTGACTAGAAAATTAATTGAACAATAATTTCAACATATACCAAACTTTTGTTAGTCTTATATTTTTTTTTTCCTATTTACACTTTTTAAAATGATTGTCTTAGAATGTACTTTTCACATATCATCCATGGCTCCAAAATCTGGGATTAAATCCACTTGTGGAAACATACACTGGATGACATCACCTGGTATCAGTTATTGATCAGCAGGTGATTGAAAAATAATGGAAAAGAAAATACAAACAGACATACAATAATAATTAAAGTCGTGGGGCGAGGGATACAAAAAGAACATGAAAAAAGATAAATCGGTCACATCTTTCTTTTCTCTTTATATATTAATGTACAGTGCACTACGCAATAGTGAATACAACACAAAATAACTGTTCCCAACCACTTATCTATAACGCATCACGGTTTTGTTTCTTCTCAATCATTTGTTTTTCCAGCGTCTAACTTTATTTCAATTTTAAATTTAGGCAACTGCTAGGTATTTTTTCTTTACACAATAATTTGGTGTTGCCTATTTTGTGTGTAGAGTTTTTTAGAACAATGGATATATAATAAATATTTACATATTAAAATTATATATTTCTGACACATATTTAGAAACTATCTCTATAAAATGTACATATACCACGTTGAAGCAAGCGATTTTTTTAGATAAGAGAATGCAGAGACTTTGAGGTGGTAGACTGGAGGAAAGTTGGACAAACCAAAAACACTGAATGCAAAGCATCAACAAGTAATGGAATCAATCCTCAAGACTGCCAAACTTGATCACTGAGTTTGCAGGTTTTCAGTAAACATCAGACTTCTGAGTAGGAGAAATATGATAAAATTGCTGCTGATGATGATTTTACAATTAAGAGAACTGATCAAGATGTTTGCAATCTAAATCAACATCTAAGAAACTTTTATATATTTCTGACACGTATTTAGTAACCATCTCCAAAGAATCTTATACATTTAAAAACAAAAAAAAAAATCAAAACAGTGATATGAACTTTTTAAACCATGATATTTCTTTGCTGATCTAATATTAGCCCCAATTTCTTTACTTGATTAATACCTGACTCAATTATATACAATTCAAATTTGCGTGGAGGTTATTCTTCAAATGCACAAGTTTTTGATTTCAATGATGAAATATTTCCATAGATACACACGTGATTAAACACAGTATGACGCTCAGCAGAATCATGTCAATGCATTATATCTGTTTAGATGAAATATTTTGCAAGCTAAAAATATTTAACAAGCCCCTATTTTACTGCAGTTCCAATACACATTTAAAATCTGCAATAGATATATTCAAACAGTATTCACTAGAATAAAAGATATATTTTAACTAGTACGAGCAGGCCACTCGGCGTTGCCCAGTCATAAAATATGCATAAATATTATATTTAAATTAATACAGAAAGTGAGACATGTGCATGTGAGTATTGTTTTTTTCTTCTAAAACGTTCATTTCTTGTAAGTAAAAAAAAAAGAAAAATTCTCAAGCTGACATCAAAACCAAAACCTAAAGATAGTGAGTCAAGTATGATAACCATTAAACCTGCATGACACGATCTTTGAAAGGTGTTTTCAAAATACCTATCTTAACATAAGTAATCTGTAATGTGAACTATTCACTCATGCGCAGTCTTGAAACAGTTAGCAAACAGATAAAAATCTGATAACCTTTACGTACCAATTTTTCGATTTTGACCTGTTAGCAGCTTTTTTCCGGATGAAAAAAGATTAAAAATTTTTTTAACATCTTTGATATACCAAATTTCAAGCCTGTAGATCAAAACTTTATTGAGTATATAGATTGAGAAGTGTCCTCACACACACACATTCTCACTTTTATAGATATATATATAACCTTTACTGAGGGAAATTAAGTTAAAAAAAAGCAATAAAGTAATTTGCTATATCTATATAAAGTTACCTTTGTTTATATAATTCTATATACAGGATTAACTCCTTAACTAATTAACTGATCATTACAAACTTTTTGAACTGCTAGGTGTTAGAAGTTCAAAATGTGAGTTTAATTTAATGCAAAGAGGATAAAAAAGGAGTTGAATCATTCACAAAAGCTTAGATATCTCCAATTTTCGTGAAATTTTAATAAATATTAGACATTGATTAGCAAATATTCCCTAAATTTCATTCACTTTGGAGTCTTTCAAAGGTTTTTAGGGGCACAATATGGGTAAATATTTTATATTTGCATTAAATTTTATCCATAGTCATGAGACATCCATTAAGCAAGATTTCCTAAATAGCAATATTTTATTATTTTACTGTTATTTCACCTTAAAAAAGAGACAGCGCCACACTTTTTATAAAGCCTTTAATTTTAGACAGTTTTAGAATTAAAATTATTGTAATGAAGTTTTACCAAAATTGGAACATGGATTCTGGTCATAAGATTTAGTATCTGGATTTTAATTATCGTAAGAATTTGGTGCAAAACTGTTCTGTTCAGAAAAGTAATTTTACCTATCCAATAGACAATAATTATCTTCTTAAAGTTGTAAAATTTATTTAAATAATAATAATAATCACCTTGTAACACATGTTGAATTAAATGACCAGATATCTTTCTCAAGGCTTTTTATTGAGTATTTGAAGAAGTAAACTCAAACTTTTCTAATAAATTCAACATTAGAATAATACTCAGTGAAGGACAACCCTCTATCAAGGCCAAGCAAACTGTTTTAAATCAGTTAACATTTATTCAAAATCGAAATTATAATTGTCTCACCATAATTTAATATTATTTCTTGGCTGATTCCTCAAATCCGAGGATCAACAGGAAGGGATTTCTTTTTTGGCATGCCCTCTGGTGACTATGCAAACTGATCCTTGAAATGCACACTCTGTGACACACAAGGCATTGGAATCCCTGAGAACAGGGACAATGGATAGACGAAGCTTTCTTCCTTCAATGTTTGTCCTCTGTGGCCTCTGTTGATCTCAAAAGCCACAGTGCCTCACTTTCACAAAGCCCTCTAACCATCCCTGTCTGCCCAGTCTTTCTCTGGGATGTCAACTGTGTGCAGCTGTGGCCTTAGCTGATCCTTGTAGTGCTTATTTCAAGCACCTTTGTCTGGCACAATTCACCATAAAACACAACTTTGGTAAATCTTGTGTCCTCCGTTTGAGATGGATGTTCCGTTCAGCAAAGCTGTCTGGTTAAAAGCATTACTAATAGCTTGTAAAAAGCATAAGAAATAGCTAATTAAATAATGCAGTATAATCATATGCATCTTGTTGCTCCACCAATTTTAGTTAGATTACCAAAGTTAAACAACATTGAGTTTGGCCAGATGAGTGAAAATTTAGTAATACTATGTATGTATGTGGAAGGACGGTAAAATGAAAAAAAAAAAAAAAAAAAAAAACTAGCATAGAGATTATACTAAGGATAAATTGATTACACTGGTATATGTGAAATGTATCCTCCTTAATAAACTGTTATAAAAGAGTCTTGAATGAAATAAAATATTAATTGTCTACTTGTTTTTTTTTTTTAATATATATATATCCTTTATCCTTATTTTAAAAAATTTTATTTTGTCTACAAATGTTATGTTCTGTTATCCATTAAGTAAACTGTTATGGTGTAATGTTGTCTCCCCATATTTTAGGTGTAGATGAATTTTGGAATGGAGTTGCATCTAAGTGTCATGGCAGTTATGGCGGCAGTCATTTTTTATTATGGAAACTACTCCGAACAAAGCATAAAACCACTTGAAAAATACTTTAATGTCATAAACTAGCCAATAATAAGTGATTTCAACCGAGAAAACAGCAATTCTTCCTACTTTGTCAGAAATATCCCTTATAAGAATGTGGGGACTAAAGCACAAAATAAGGAAAGCGAGAGTTACAATACTGACAACAGTAAACCAAAATCTACTTTTTACTCTCCTTATTTATGTTGGCCTACATAACAGTTGAGCATTTAATCTCATCAATAAGTCTGGCAGAAACTAGACTATTTCGATGGCTTCTAATCTGTTGGACTGAGGTATTGTCTTGGATAGTCCTATGATATGCACCCTCTCAGGCCTTGTCTCCCCTCTTTAGGATGGAGTTAATTTATTGATTACTGGCCGAGGCGCCCTGACCAAGGAATGTTGATGAGGCCGCACAAGCTATTTTTAGGAGGCCAGAGTGTGTTTTCTTTATCATTGCACCACATCTTCCTGTGCTAATAAAGAAATAAATACCATCATAGCAGCTGTCATAGCCACAGTATCGGATGCAGATTTTTAGTAACATACTATTTCTGTACTTCTGTTGTAAATATACCAGCATGTTGTCTTATTATCAACCCATTAAGATCACAAGAGAAACAAAACTGAATATTAAGAGAATTAGATATAGAATTTTGTATTTTGAAAAACTACATGAATAGCAAAAAAAAAAAAAAAAGTTTTTGTTTTATTTTTTTAAACCCATTAAGTCTAAAAGTACATTTGGGTAAATTCTTAAAAGATCCAGTTTTTCTTCATATTATAGAATTTCTGAACATTCCATTTAATAACGTTCATTAGAATGGACGGCCAGGAAAATCATCAGTGTAAGTAATCCAAAGCGTGATAGCAGCTGAGGAAAGTAAGAAATAAGCGAGGCAAGAACTTCAATAAATAGCAATATTTGATGTTCTATCAGAGAACACGGTGCCCATGTGATGAGGCCACTTTGGACATTGCTTCCAGATGAGTTCATTAACAAACATGTCTCAAGAGACCTGCTTATATGCAAACAGTTCTGTGAAGGTTAATACACGCATATATATGTAGATAAATTCATGAAGACAGCTTTATTTGGCAAAATAAAAAAAAGAAAGAAAAAAAGCTATGTACAAATTTAATCTAAAATTTTCCAAGATAAATATTTAACAGATAAATATAAACTAATGATTATATTGAAAAATATCAGAACTAATAATGGAGACAGGAATATGTCATGGTTTAAAAAAATGAAAGTAGATATTATAAACACCTTCCTCCAACAATACAAAAATATTATCATAAGAAAAACATATGATAATTGCATACACATAACTTGATTAAATAAATATACATTTAAATTACTAAAATATAAAATAACATTTTTTTAAAAATTATCCATAAGTTTATTGAAAACAGAATATGGGAAAGAGAGAGAGAGAGTGAGGTCTAACTGAAGTAGCACATAAGCAGTTTTTTTTTAAAAATATATCTCTACTATTATATAAAAGGAACTGTGTGTGTGTGTGTTTGTGTGTGCATGTATGAGTACATTTCCTGTGGAGTCTGAAATGCTGGACCGACTTTTATTAAATTTTATATGAATGTACTTTATGTATCTGGCAGTGATCATAGATAGGTTTAATATTGGAATATCTCCGGTAAGTATCGATAATTGAAAAAATCCAATGAAAGAAGGAAGAGGCGATTTTGACCAATGTTAACACCTTATACAGCCTAACATCACAAGTGCATTTAAGAATGTTATTACCATACAAGCCGAAAAGCCTGGCATATAAAATCAATAGTGGGTCTTTTGATATGACAGGGGTGCTTTCAAAATGAATGTTTCTGTTTAAAGCACAATTAAATCATGATACTTGACTTTTGTAATTTAAACTTGAAGCCATTATATATAAAAACTAGTCATATCCATCCATGTGTTGCTGTGGCTCAATTTGTGTAAATGGAACCCCTCACACCCACAAAAAAAAAAATAAAATAAAAGACAAAATTCATTTTTTTTAAAGGAATTAGAGTGGCAAACTTTTTTTTTTTTTTTCATGATAGAAAAATATCTAAGTTACTACAGAAAATAGTTTGAGAGAGAGAGACACACACACACACACACACACACACACACAGAGTAAGCGAGAGAGGGGAAATAAAAACTGTTGTAGGTAGTGTTGACTCTATTAAATGCTTTTATTTCAGCATAAAAAGAAATGTAGCATGAGAGAGGAAATAAAAATTGTTGTATCATTGCGCTCACAATAGTCTTATACAGAGGCTTGTATGATTGGAAAGGTGTCTAGATAAAACATGCATGAACATTTACAAATAACTAGAATAGAATTAGCTGAAGATTTTGTAAAACTCACCAGGCCATCTTAACATAATATAACTAACATTCAAGTGAAAATATGTAGTTTTTGAATCACTATCAGCATAACAAGAAAAAAAAAAACAAAAAGAAAAAAACACGGTTATGTCATTTGTTTTTCTAGCATTTTCTAAAAACACATTTTTTAGACATTTATTATAGTTTATGTTTGGATATTTTTATAATGGTGGAAAGGGTTTTATAGAATGTTATTTTCATAAGAATTCTGACTCCTAATGTTGCTAAAAGATGCAAAAACCATATTTGTGTGTGTGTGTGTGTGTGTGTATATTGTTTAAAATTGATATATGAAGTAGGATATTAAATACTAGGTTGATACCAAAGTCTGATGAATACCTGATCATTAATTAGTTGGCTATGTTGGTTTGACTATGTTGAGAGGAGCAAGTTTGAATAATAGCATATAAAAACCTTGAGGTAGAAGATCAGAGAAAAGTTGAATGACCAAAAAATCCTTTGATGTAAACCATCAACAAGGATCTTAGAATTTTAATGAAATATAATTCTTAAGATTATCAAGCTTGGCAATTAAGATTGCAAGCTGTTAGAAAACGTTAAACTAAAGGAAATATGATGATTATTTATATACTATCAATTAAATATCCATTTAAATAAAAAAATGTAATATAAAACAATTTTTTTTTAAATTTCATTTTTTAAAATTTCACCTGAATGAATTTTGGTTTGAAGAAAAACAAGTGAAGCATGCATGGTCCCTTGTGAATGCAAAGTGAACGAGGCATAAAAAAAATGACAAAGTTCAGCATATGACCCCCAACCCCATTTAGTCCCAAAAGTCTCAGGGGATGTCAAATCCTGGTGAAAATGAACAAACGGTGCAGTTTTAGGGCTTAACATATGTAAACTTAAGTTCTGCACTATGCAAGAAAAGAAATGACTAAGTCCATCATTTGTCCCCCACCCTCATTTAGCCCCAAAAGTCCACAAGGCCTAACATACTTAAATTTGAGTTCAGCACCATGCAAAACTGCTAAATAGACACACAGAAAATTTTGGACAAATATGGTAAAATAGTCCCAAAAATGAAGTGTTTTATTAGCCCTAAAAGAGCCCCTAGTGTATACCCAAGAGTCATCGCGAAGTATAGACAAACAAAATTATATAAAAACGAGTTAATTACAACTTTTCAGATAGTTTTATAAAGGCATCAATTGCTTTCGATAAGCACAAAAGTCTCAATTTCAGCCATTTTAAACCCGAAAGAAACCATTAGGAGGGCAACCAGAGTTTTCCCGGAAAATTCATTGTTACATTTTTACTCATATCATGTTTAATGTTTGTGCAAGATTTCAACAAATTCCAAGGTGTAGTTATTGAGAAAAATATGAACAGACAAACGGATAAGGGTTAATTTACAGGTCCACCTTCCTTTTGTCAGGGGGACCAAAAAATCTTTCTTTGGTTAAACACCAAACTAATAAAACATAATCAGTTTCTCCCTTTCTTGTATTTGCCACAAAAATCTTCACTTATTCTCACTATAAGCCTGCTGATATTGTAAACCAAGCATTTTGCTTGGTTTTCAATTTGAATTTTTCGCCTTTTTTCAAATTGTAAATCATCTGCCATTTCCAAACCAGATGGTCTTTCTGAACAAGCTAAACTTGAATCAGTTGGAGTTCTAACGTTCTACCAAAACTAATCAAAGCCAGTCTGGATCAATACATTTAGCAAATTCTGAACATTTTTCCATTTCCTTCGTTTTCTTAATTTTTATTATAGTTTCATAAGAATTTGGTCTAATTAATAATAAATTTCACTTTCAAAATTCTATGTAAAAAAAATTTTTTGTTAAAAAATGGCATTAAATTTCAAAATATTTAATGAAATCTATGCAAAAAAATTTTTTTTTATTTTAATATGCGGATTTATTTTCCCTAAATTTCTCATAAGAGATTAATTAAGTAAAAAGACAAAGGAGAAATAATCGAAACAAAAATAAATATAGAACTAGTTTTCTATAACTTAGGTAATAAGTTGAGTTAATTTTTGTTGTAGGATTAAAAAAGATACTTTTTATATTAACCTTATTTATTCATCAATCTTGAATATCTGAATTCTAATGACAATGCAGTTAGTACTTCATGTAGAAAAAACTTATTGTAGATTCTATTATACAAATTTGTGTCCAACTAATAGTAAAATATTACACAAGATACAACAAATTTGATATATTCTTTTCCATCACAGGCTCAGACAAAATATACACATATTTTTTACATTTTTATTTAATATTCATTTTTGTGTATGTGTGTGTGTAAGGGGGGGGAGCAACAAGAACAAAATTAGTTTGGATATGGGGTGGACATTTTTTAGTGTCAAATTTTATGTAGTGATTTATGAACAATTCTTTTCCAGTTGCCTGATAGACAAATAAGAGGGCGATAGAGAGAAAGAGGAGGAGAGAGTGGAAGAGGAAATAAAAGAGAGGGGGAGATAGAACAAGGGAGGATAGAGAGATGGATATAGGGATAGAAGAGATTTAAAAGAGAGGTGTTACACACACTTTTTAACTCTTCTATTTTGTTGTCTGTGTCCCTCGGAAACGCCTGGTAACCATGCTAATTTGACATGCAAGACCTTTTTTTTTCCTTGAAATACTTTTCAAAAAGAAAACTAATCATAACAATTTCTGAAGTAAACAATTAAACCAAGAACCAATAAATTTATCTTCTTTATTTTATTGAAACTTTGTCCAGTTTTGCTTTGTAGTTGAAAACAAAAGAAATTTCTAAGGAAGAACTAAAAGAAACATGCATTAAGGTGAAGTACATTTTACCTTCATGTTAAAAGTGAAAAGAATCACAGTTTTCATTGATTGATTTAACGCTCTTTCATCCTGACTTTCATTCCCTTGATGCATATTACAAGATATGTATAAAATGCTTGCATCGCAAGGTTCCATAAAATTCTATTATTTTTTTATCAGCCTGTTTTCTTTTATTCATATGATGTAGTCTTTTTTTTTTATACAAACAAGCATATCTGTAAGAGATTCAATCTTTCTCTCTGGTTCTAACATGCTTAAGTTTCAAATAGCATTTCTTTAGTCTGTCATGGTTAAGTTATAGATATTATTTCTCAATGCACACAAATTTTCACCCACACACCTTTATAACATGAAAGGTGTCCCAGTCTTCCGTTTTTTCCTCATAAAAATTTCACAAGTATTTATCTATATATAGATAGAATATTCTATAAGATTGAACTGTAAATCCATATGCTAACCTCAGTTTGCATAGTTTTCTCTTTTTCTATTAATAAATTCAGTTTCAGAATTAAGTGTAGTGTCAGTAATGTGATTCAATAAAGTCATGCTTCTTAGCATTGAAGCTAGAAATAACAATCTTAATACGAAATGATTGGAAATCAGAAAATGATTATTGATAAACACAGTTTTGTGCATGATAAGAAATGTAAAGCCAACAAAACTATTCAATTTCTTTGCACAGAAAATCCCAATGTCTTTACAAGAACAAACATTGAACTTCCATGTTTTGCATGAAACATGGCTTGATGAACCAGCCATTATCTGAGAACTAAATTTTTTGATTGTATGGTTTGAAAACTGTAATAGGAAATGAAATAAAAAGAAAATGAAACATGAATATATAAATAACATAAGTATAAATAATGAACAATTCTCTAAGTGACTATGAAGACAACTTTGTGTTCACTGAACTACTAAACCATTATTCTGTCAATTGAGAATGTAAACAAAAATCTTAGAAATAGCTAATCAAAATTTCCAAAAAGAAAGTATAGGTGAAGAGAGCATCCCGTGTTTAGGGAGAAAATGTAGAATAGTTAACAGACAAAAAGAAATCAAACATACAAAATAATAATTGCGCTACGAAGATACATGTCTTATGTAGATGACTTTCTGATGAATGTAGGTGTCAGTAGCAGATCAGAATGTGAGAATGAAAATTTCTCCAACTTCCTATTTATGTGATTATCTAGGAGATACGGAGCCGAATAAAATATAAAAATTATTGAAAATGATCAAAACAAATGTATATTTTCCAAAACAGATTTATATACGCAGCTTTCGAATATAAAGCTATACTGGTCAATGAAATAGAGGAAAATCCCTTTTACATTGTTATATAGATTTCATATCTTGGGAAAATATAAATTATTTATTATAAGTAAATATAAGTCAATACTAATATAATTAAAAAGAAAATACAGAAAATATTTTAAAAATTTAACTTCTCAGTAGAATAATCTCTTATTCTGTGAATACAATCATGACACAAAATAGAATCTATTTATAATGGAGAGAGCACCTATCATTCATGTTTTTAATCTGTTGCATAAAAGGATGTTAAAGAAATGATAATGCTTGAAAAAAAAATAAGTATACCTGTTAATATTGTAACCTGGTGATGCGAGTATTGCGATTTTTAAACATAGATGAAATGTATGCATAGTTTTGTGGAAGACATGAGGAGGTGCTGTAAGTGATGGTTATGAAAGATTTATCGAAGAAATGTTTGATAAGTTTGTTATCAAACTGTATTGATAGTGAATAAATTGAGATCATTTTATTAATAAAGTAGATAAATATACAAGAGGCATTCCAAAAGTAATGCCTCCTCTTTTTATTCTGTCCGAATGGATCAGAAGGGATTACAAACTGCATTTCTATGATCACTGGATTTATGCATTCATGATCTGAAAGTTTCATCTCTCTGTTGCAGATATTTACGGTGTGATACTCTAAGTGTAACAAAGCTGCTGACCTGAGCTGTGGCAGGAGGTGACGTCACAGCAGAGGAAAAGAAGCGGAAAAAAAAAGGCACTACATGGCAAGTGACTGAATAACAGCGAGGTGAAACATATGCCGGCAAGAGAGATTTAAAAAAAATCCTATATGGCAATGACCAAAGTGGAGCAGACATGTTGACGTGGGTGGAGAAAAAGCATGCGTTTGACACAATAGTGTTTTGTTAACTACATGGTGATCAAAGGAACTTTTAAAACAAGATGCAGGTGTGGCTTGGAAAGTACCATTAATAAGTACCTTTTATTATTAAAAAAAAAAAAAAAAAGCAAATAAATTTTATTTGCTTTATTTTTTGCGGGACTTTTATACACAGTGCTGGGTCGGAGTGACAATGTAATGACCGCATTACATAAGATTATTTGGCGCTGTAAAACCAGACCTTTTTACAAAAAAGTGTTGAAAATGAAGAAAAAAAGTTATTACAGAAGAGAATGCAGTCGCAAAGAAAGGAAGAAACAATGAACCAGACAGAGAAGAAAAAACCTGGAGAAAAAAAAAATATATTGAACCAATCTGTGAGTAATGTCATTTTTTTTTTCTTTTCTGCTTGACTTTAGAATTTTTTTCTGTTTTGTTGGTCATAATTTATGCACGCAGGGGGGTTTGTAGGGACCTTAGTTTACCATCAATATTATTTTTAATGTCAAAGACAAAAGTTCTAGTATTACAAATCAGTTATATAATATTATAGGGGAATAGTTTCATACTCATTTGATGTAGTGAATACTGTATTCAGGTTTAATTAGGAATTTAGCATTCAACATTTAGAAATGAACATATATTTTTGTAAATTTTTATTTCGGCTGTTCAAGTAATATTGACTCCCAGCAGAGGATGCTAAATATCTCGTTTTTTCATTTTTATTTTTTTCTTATTTTACAGATTACTGACGTTTTATAAAATTGACCAAGTTCTATCAGCTTACCTTCAGCTAACATTCACATATGTGGAGACTTCAATGTTCACAATGTGGAATGGCTAACCCAAGCAAACAAGATCGATGATGAGGGGAGGTTCTGTCATGATTTCTTCATTGCTTATGACCTCACTTAGATTGTTCACGAACACACCCGTGTGCCCGACAATGACTGCCAGTATGCGAGTCTACTAGACCTTTTACTCACAACTTGCCCTGAACTATGTTCAGTTTCCGTTCTGTCTCCTCTTGGATCTTCCGACCACTCAGTTGTATCGATTAAGATAAAAATGAAATGTAATAAGTCCTTGGACGTACCTCTCCATCGTACAGTATATCGATACACTATGGCTGACTGGGATACTTTCTGTACATTTATATCGGATCTACCTCTGTGTTCCATGTTTAAAAAGGATGTGTCCTCTATAGTATCAGACCTGACGGAATGGTTAATTGTAAGTATAGACCGTTTCATACCCTCAAAAAAGTTCCAGCAAAAACCTAACAGCCAGCCATGGTCCTCTCCAGAATGTGCTGCTGCCATTGCACACAGAAATCACTTTTTCCACTGCTTCCAACGTAATAGATGTATGGAAACAAAAGCCGCTTTCAGAACTGTCATTAACCATTGTAAGAAAGTAATAAAGAACGCAAGAGAGTTGTATGCTCAGTCCGTCAAGTCCAAAGTAGCAGAGCAGTGGCTTGGTTCCCACCAGTTTTGGTAAATAGCAAACAGAATCCTGAACAGAAGCGTGTGCTCTATCCCAACTATCATCAATGGACGTGAGGTCATCTCGTCAGCATCAGACAAAGCCAAACTCTTTGCCAAGAACTTTGCAGCTAATTCTACTCTTTGTGACCAAGACCGCCAACTCACAATATTTCCTCCTTTATCAGAAAACATGCTATGTGATATACAAATATCTGTTCGTGATGTTGTCAAGCTAATCAAAAACCTTGATTCCAGTAAAGCAACCGGTCCTGATGGTATTCCAATTATAGTACTCAAAAAACTAGCGTCCATACTTACAAAACTGTTTAAATGTTGTCTTAAGGAGAACTGCTTCCCATCACCCTGGAAAATCTCATCAGTATTCCCTGTATTTAAGAATTCAGGTGATCGTTCATCCCCCTCTCAGTACAGGCCAATAAGTCTCCTGTGCATCATGAGTAAGTTGCTGGAATCTGTGTTAAATACAGAAGTAATCAACCATCTCAGCAAAAATAACCTTCTTAGTGACACACAGTATGGTTTCCATTCTGCTAGATCTACAGCAGATGTGCTTATAGTTATATCGCATGGGATTAGTGAATCTTTTGACAGATGCAACTTTTCTAGGGCAATTGCTCTTGACATATCAAAGGCCTTTGATAGGGTATAGCTGGAAATGTCTTCTCAATTATTAAATCATTTCTCTCTGATAGGTTCATAAGAGTAGTAGTTGATGGGCAAAAATCAGAAGCTAAGTATTAATGCTGGAGTTCCTCAGGGGTCCATCCTGGTCCAACTCTTTTCCTGATCTACATTAATGATCTTCCAAATCACATCCTTACATCATTCGTAGACATTTTTGCTAATGACACTACCATCTATGGTAGCACATCTAAGACAGTAAACGACCAAGTTCTCTCCGATTCTCTCGCCTCTGATCTTGAGCATGTTGTACAATGGGGAAAGGGGTAGCTTGTTATTTTTAATGTATCTAAAATCAAGCTTTTATCTTTACATCATCAACCTTCTGATCCCTATCTGGCATCAATTGAAATGAATGGCTCTCGTCTTGGGGAGTCCTCAAGTTTTGATAGCTTCTGGGCTTGACCTTTACTTTAAGTGGAATACGTACATCAAATCTGTTGCCAAGGCCGCTGGAAAAATGGTGGGATCCTTATATTGATCCAGTAGATATCTCACTGCTGATGCAATTCTCTATCTATATAAGAGCCAGGTACGTCCAAGGATGGAATACTGTTGCCACATCTGGGCAGGAGCTGCTAGAAAGGACCTGTCCTGCCTTGATAGGGTTCAAAATAGACTTTGTGGCCTTGTGGGACATGTCCTTTTCTCTTCCCTGTAACCTCTATCTCACAGAAGAGATGTTGCGAGTTTGTCTTTGCTTTATTGTTATTTTCATGGAAAGTGTTTGACTGAGCTTCAATCTATGGTCCCCTCTCGCCAAACTTTCACAAGAAACACTCGTCTAGCTGAAAACACTATCAATAATTCCCCCCACTCTTTATCTGTGCCTAAACCTAAACGTAAATTCCATGAACAAAGCTTCTTTCTTAGAACTGCACGTCTGTGGAATTGTCTTCCATTTTCCTTCTGTCTATAATATGGTTATCTTCAAGTCCAACGTAAGCAAGTTTCTGATGAGCCGTTCCACTTAAGTTAACAAATTTACTTTCATTACTATCGATTACTATATTACCCTTTTGACTAATGTTCACTCTTTAACCATTATCCTTGAGTGGCCTCTCGGCCTTGATAAGTGGTGACGCCTATGTAAAAAAAAAAAAAAAAAAAAAACTTAATACCAAATACAGAAATATTAACCTTTAAAGTCATCTGCAATTTTAAAACTAATGGCAATCAAAATTAGTAGTCAAGTAAGACACTTAATATTAACAGAACATTATCCTTTGATGTTAAAACTGAACTTCTTTGAGAAAAAGATGCACCAGTTGCATTGCTGATGTTGTCGAAGGTAAGTGTCCACTAGGCATTTAAGATACTTACAATCCTCAGATACAGAAATGGAGGATGTGGATAATAACAAATTTGTTTGTAGACAGTCTAGAAATTGTCAAGAGAATTTGGAAAGGAAGCAAATTTTTCAGTGATGGAACATAAACTTAGCAATCAGAGATAAAGTGATGGAACATAACTTAGCCACCAGAGATGAAGTGATTGAACATAACTTAGCCATCAGAGATGAAGTGATGGAACATAACTTAGCCACCAGAGATGAAGTGATGGAACATAACTTAGCCACCAGAGATGAAGTGATTGAATATAACTTAGCCATCAGAGATGAAGTGATGGAACATAACTTAGCCATCAGAGAAGAAGTGATGGAACATAACTTAGCCATCAGAGATGAAGTGATGGAACATAACTTAGCCATCAGAGATGAAGTGATGGGGCTTTGAATGGTTTGGTTTACGAACGAAGCAGGTTAGTAAAAAATATAAATATTAATTGTAAAAAAAAAATGTTTCTGTTGAATAGGAGGACTGCTGAAGATAAATAATAAAACCCCAGTATCGTGGGGTAGTACTGGAATGTGAGAAAAGGGAGGAAATGCAATAATTGTTTCAATAATATGCTGATAACCAATTAAAAGAAAAAATGGGTTACAAGATAAAGGTTAGATTAACTAGTGCTGTCTCAAACAATCTTGCTACAATGGGCTGAGCAGTTAAGAGACAAATAGGTCATATTATTCGGCAAGAGGTTATGCTAACTAGTTTAATAAAAAAATTTCAGAGAGGAATTTTTAGCCAAAAGAAAACTAATTAAGCAGTCAGCGTGAAAACTTTCCATCAACCAAGCACAGAGAGAGAATGTTATGATTGATATGATGGGTAAGGAGAAAGTCAAAGATTAAGGAGGAAAATGAGAAAAAAATGCATAAGAAAAAAATCTCACATGACCAGAAAAAACAACAACTAATAAATGAATCTCAAAATACAATTAACAGCATAACATAGTTATGAAAACTGTCAAGATAAGCAATAAACTGAAAAATCGGGATCATTTTATTGAGTAGATAAATATACAAGAGGCATTCCAGAAGTAATGGACCCTCTTTTTTTATTTTGTCTGAATGGATCAGAGGGGATTGTAAATTGCATTTGTTCTGATGACTGGACTTATGCATTCATGATCTGAAAGTTTTATCTCTCTGTTGCAGATATTGACGGTGTGAGAATAAGTGTAACAGAGCCGCTGATGCATGCACAGCAATAGCAGGCTTTACTTTTGGAATGATCCTTGTAGATTATCATAATTCAAATAACTGAGATTTATTAATTTATGTTTCACTTTCATTAAAAGTGACCGAACCATGCGGTTACTTGTAATTCTACTGTCTTCGCTGTAGATTTGAATTTAAAAAGGAAAAATAAAATTGAAGTCTAAATTAAGCACTTGCTATTAATATGTATCAGTATTAACAACAAAGTGTTAGGAGTGCCAGGAATATTAATATATAAGGAATTGTTTTTAAAAGTATATTTGAAGAAAAGCGCAGAGATAATATCTACGACAAAGCTAAAACATCTATAAAATACAATTGATAAGAGAACTTCTCTTAATTTAAGAGCCATTATCGTAAATTACATTTTATTCATCTTTTTATTAGCTTAATATATATTCAATGAATTAAGATTTTAAAAGTTTAGGAAAGTGATTTATAGTGTTCTTTTTTTTCAAACTCCTTCAGAAAAATCAAATAAGAAAATGTTAAATGAGTAGAAATTTGAAAATTCAGGTTTTACACAATTTTTATTGATAGCCAACAATCTAAAAATCAATAATTTGCTTAATATATTTCAATATCATTATAATTAAAACAAATATGAAACATTTTTTCATGACTGAAAAGCAGTAACATTTTTCATTTTGATTATAAAAATAGGCTGACACAAAGATTTTTTTTTTATTCATGCAGTGCAGGAAGAAATTATTGAAAAATATAATGTTAGTGTACTTTGTATTATTTAGATTATTTGGACTACTGTTCTCATCTTGAATCTTTATTTTCACAATATAATCTGACTTTCTTCAGATACATCTTGTTGAACACGGGAATCTGCATGTAATTTCAAATGAAACTCTTTTAATCCACAGTGGTCGAATACTCTTGCTCCATCAGCCATGACTGGGTAAGAGTCCTAAGTAATTTGCAATCGCATTTTGCGCATTGCTGCATTTAGGATTAAACCTCCAGAGGAGTGTAACTTACAACTAAATTTTACCAAGTACTTTATTTGTAACACTACTTTCTTTGTGGACAAAGATTCCAAAGTTTGACTAGATCCAACTGAAAGACATAAAAGGTTATATCAATCAAAATGTAAAAATAACACCCAAAATAAGAACAATAATCCAAATAATATGAATTATAAATCCTAATCGCAAAAAATTCAGAAACTTGTTTATAACTAGCCTGGATGCTTGCCGTTGCTCGGGTATTTGGAGGTGTGTGTTGAGCAAAAAAAAAAAATAAATAAAAATAAATAAAAAAATAAAAATAAAAGTGGTAGTAGGCAGGCAGCCAGGCTCGAAAGAGGAAAAGAATGTGAAAAAAAAAGTAGCGTCTTTGCCATTGCATCCATTGCCAAACCAGAAGTGGTGAAGGTTTAAATTAAGGCTAGTCAATCGAATAGAGGGGATGACTTATGAAAATATCGGAGAAAAAAGCGCCCCCCCTCCACCTTATAGAAGAGTGCCCAGTTGATGGTGAAGAAATTAATGTTTTTAGCCAATTTTTCGCTATTTGTCGTCTAAAAGGTCGAGCTTCAAAATGATACCAATCTTGTGAAAATCCGTTGCCTCCATCGAAAGTTTAAGGCAGACATACATACATACATACATTTAAATAGACAGGTGAGATTTATATTATAGATGTTTTGTTGTTTTTTTTCAAACTCCTGCAGATAATAAAAATATCAGAATCTAACCAACCAAATCTAACAAATAAGATTTAAGTTTTGGAGAAAAATAACAAATGCTGAAATCAAAATTGGGGTAAAAATCTAAAAGAAACTGGTTAAGTTTTATAGTTTCAATTCTCAGATGAACGTGGAGAAATGGATGGAAAGATTAAAAGTAAGTAAATATTACTTTTAATCTTTTTTTTGTGTGTGTGTCTGGGGGGGGGTTTCTGGTATATCAACCCTTTTAGGATTATCTAATGTTGAACTCAGTAATTTTGGTAAAAGTTTTTAGGCTTCGAATTAATTATATATCTAAGTATTTATTCATGGTCTTTGATTTGGTTATTTTGTAAAGTTTTTTTTTAATTTTTTATTTTTTTAAAGAGAAAGGAAAAAAACAATAAAACAATAACATCAATGTTTGGTGCATTCTAGGTCAGGAAGCCAGTATCTTCAGACAACTGATCAGGTAGAACCGAGTAAAAAAAAAAAAAAAAAAAAAAGAAGAAAAGAAAAAAAACAACAAATAAATGCAAAATGTTGGTTGGGCTCTTATGTTAAATCAACATCTAAATTTAAATCCACTTTTGTCTAAATTTCTTCGTCCGCCTTTCTCTCAAACTTTTCTTAAACCTCAGATGCAGCATATTGTCAATAAAGCATCAATGGCTTCTGTGATAGGGGTTAAACCTAGTAAGGAGATGGATAGCAAGATATTTGTTCATGTTATATTTAAATTTCTATATGCTGGTAAGTTCAGAAAAACCAGGGAGCATGCAGGAAATTCCAAAGACAAGAAGCTGTTAGATTAAATTTTTTCAAGATATAGGAAGATTTACAGTACAGAAGTGGGATTTTCCTGCCAGTCAAGTGGGTCAGAAGTATTTATGTTAAGGAATACAAGTACAGTAAGTTCATCAGAAAACAAACATAGATATACAACGCTATTGTAATGTGTCAGGGGTTGGAGCTTTGCAAACTGTACAGGACCTGTTAGGTTAGAAATTCTTTTTTTGCACCCTGTTCAAAAGGGACAGTCAAAACGTGACAATACTCCATGTATAGGTAGATAATGGTTTTATAGATATAGGATACTGGCAGATGTGAGAAGTTTTCTTACCTGGTAAAAAGAGCCTACATTCTTTGCAGCAAACTTGGCAGCATCTTCTATGTACTTATTCTACTTCATGTTGCTTGAAAATATAAAGCTAAGGAGTTTAAACTGATTTACCTAAATGCTAACTTGAAATTACAAAAATATAAATGCCTAAGCCCCTCACTTACCTTTTTTTCTTCTAAAATTCTAAATATTGCAATGATTTCTATTTTAAAATCAAACAAAATTTTACAATCAAAATTTTCTAATTGAATTAAATTTCCGTAATTACATAAAAATGTATTTTGACAACGATATTATCAATGTTCACATGATCTGCTTCCATGATCTTGCTTTAAAGATAAAACAGTTCAACTATATTTAAAAGTATCAGGTCTCATATAAAGTTCTTGATTATTCACAAGAAAACATAGAAAAGTAAAAATTAAAAAGTTGTAATCGATATCTATAAGAGAGAAATGTACACTCCTTTCAAATAGTGGCAATGCCACCGTTTTATGTCTGCATCAAGTTGAACTTTACGAAAACAAAGAAAAAGGCAAATGTCAATGATCTTATTATACACAAAGTAAACTGCAAGCCAAATTTAAATTGGGCAACAGCATATCTATCAAATGCATTTGTAATGTCAGTAGCAATGTACAAGTGTTATATACAGCTGTCATTACTTCTATTTTAGAATGGTTTTCTGATTAAGAGAATAACTCTTTCCACACAGAAAAATTAATATCCTGTTATTTTAAGAGTCTATAAGATAATTAAAAGAAAACAACTTTTAGATATACATAAGAATTTACTATACAATTATAAAAACGTACTTTTCTAATCTATTGTATGGAAATCGAATAAGTCAAGGCATGAAGCCACTTGATGGAAGGAGCTAAAAAAAAAAAAAAAAAAAAAAACTACTTTTACGTCAAAAATCAGTCAACGATAAATGGGAGATGGATAAATTCCGATCCAGACAGCAGTTCTTCTCCCTTTTTAAGAAACATCATCGATGGAATGTGAGGACTAAAGGACAAAATAAAAAAAGCGAGAAGTATGAGGCTGCCAAAAGTAAACCCAAGGTCCAGTTTCTGTTCTCTTTAAAGAAACATTAAAAAAATAAAATAGCATAATCATCAAGCTTTGGTATTTAAGGTGTTGCAAGTGTGCTATGAGTGTCCAAAACTTAAGAGGAACCAAGTAGTTTCATGTCTGCTCTTCAGGCAGTCTAATAAAAAAAGTTAACATCAGTCAGGTTGCATGCAATTATTCTCCTTCTCACAAACTCAAACCAGATCTCCTTTGGTCCATTATGATCACTGATGTCTGGTTTGGTTTGGTTGTTTTAGAACATATTAACTTTTTCAGGTTATTTAATGCCGAATCGGATAATTTGAGTGAAAGTTTTTATGCTTCAAGTTCTTTATATTTTCAAATATTTATTAATGGTGTTTGGTTTTGGTTGTTTTGCTTTATGCCATATCAACTTTTTGGGGGTTATTTAATGATGAATCCAGTCATTTTGGTAATAGTTTTTATGCCTCAAATTCTTTATATTTTCAAACATTTATTCATACTGTTTAGGTTTGGTTATTTTCTTTTGCAATATAGCAACCCCTTTTGGGTAACTTAATACCAAATTCGGTCAATTTGATAAAGGTTTTCATGTTTCAAATTCTTTATATTTTCAGATACTTTTTAATGGTATGTGGTTTGGTTATTTAGTTTTATGTCATATCAACTCTTTTGAGGTTATTATGGTGTCCTGATGCCTGTTATATGCAAATGTGTTATGGAATTGATGTAAAAGATGACATGCTGTACATTAAGGTGCCAAGTATGTAAGCCATTCATAGTCCTAACAATAATAAAATGTCATGCATTAATTCTGCAGATTAAAAAAAAACTCAAGAAAAAAATCTAATTCCTAATTATGCTTTTTTTTTTAATGATTTTCTGAGATTCTTATTTTTTTACCAGCAAGATATAAAACATTAAGAATATTTCTAAATTAAATAATTCATTTAACTGTGCTTAGACGAGTTATTGGAACTACAAGTATACATTTTTTATTAAATAATTTTTATAATAATAAAGAATAGAAAATTATATAGCTAAAATTATATATAAATATACAATTTACTTATCCTTCTCCCATCTTGCTCACCTCCTCTTATTCTAAAAAAAAAAAAAAAAAGCCCTGAACAATCAGCAGACACCCACTTTTGTTGGGCTGGATACTAAAACTTCCTATTCTTCCTCTCTTTCGAATTGGGTTACGTCCAGTCAACAAATAAGGAGACCTCCTCTTAATTTGAATGCCACTACCTAAACCTGAACATTCTGAGGGACATCTATTTTTTTGGCCAATTTTTTTTTTTTTTTACTATACGATCACTTTAAAATTCAATATAATTACAAATGTGTAAATAATGATTAGCTAAAAAGAATGGAAACCGATTTCGTTAAAATATACAATACTTTGACGGTTAATTATTGCAAATTGTTGGCAAAAGTTTTGCACAAGCACAAGTTGAAACTGGTCTCAATGTTTCAAGTCTTCTGAGCTATAGTTATCTGGAAAATAAACGTAAATGAAATACATATAATTATATTCTACCATGGGAGAAAGAGCTCTAGAATATAATCTATTTTTTTTTTTACTTCTGAGTTACCGTTTATTAAGGTCAAAGGTCACTTGAAAATGATTAATGAAATCAACAAAATTTGGGTACTTATGAGGAAAGATTATGACATATTTGTTGACATTGGATTTAAAGATAAACATGTGGTAATCTGCATGGAACCAATATTGTAGTAATATGTTCCATAGATGAAAAGCTCTTGGAAAGAAACTGTTCTTGGAAATTCCACCTGATACTAGAAACACAGAGGAAGAAAAGGTCTTTTCTGTTTTGGTAAAAGTTCTTGGTGAAAAATTGTTGAGATGTTATATTTACAAATATGTTACTTTTTATATATTTGAAAATATCTTAGTGTATAATTGTATTTCTTTAAAATTTTAACAATTTATCAGATGGTAAATCTATGGAAGATTTGTCAAGAATAAATTTATAATTAGAATTCAATTAAGATGCATAAGAGATAAAAATTAAACAAGTTTGTTTAATATTGTAAAAATTCTTCAAACAAAACCATTTTCCATCACTCTAATGTCACTTTATGAAAATTAAAATCAAAATATTAATATTTAGAACATTCATCTAGCAACAACAGCTGTCAACAACTGCCATTATTCTCGATCTGTGCCTAAAACTAAACAAAAATTCCATGAGCAGAGTTTTTTTCGTTCCTAGAGCTACGCATTTGTGAAATGTAATACTGCAGGGCTGCTTCCCATATGACTACATCATGATCGTTTTCAAGTTTAATGTAAGCAAGTTCTTGTTGAGTCATCCTCTCAAATAATTAAACCTTAACCAAGTTCTACCATCACTGACCCTTACTGTGTTGAATCATGGACCATGTAACACTTATTAACTCTTATCATCGAGTGGCTTTTGGGCATTAATAAGTGGTGATAGCCCTTAGTAAAAAAAAAAAAATTATAAAAAGATATTAAGAAACTACACTAATGTACTTACTTGATAAAGAAAAATCGGTTAAGTGTTAATAAACAGTTTTACATCAACTTCTTATCATAAAAGTAAAGGCATTATACAAAAATATTAATTATGCCTAGACTTGTGTAAAAATCATAAATATTAAAGTATTTAATTCAAATAATGAAAATATTTGAACATAAATAGTTATATTTTTAAACATATTTAAGACTTCCGTCTCAGGATTGGTAAAATTTCTATGAACAGAACAATTTTACACCACTCTTATGTCACTTTATGCATATTGAAATCAAGTTACTACTAAACCTAATGTCTTGAATCTTTATTCTCTTGCATGATTTTGATTCTAGAAAATGTCTAAAATCCAACGCAAACATTTAAGGAATCTCAAAGAATAACTGAAATCCTAGGAATCTTGCTTAATTGACTATAGATCAAATTTAATGCAATTCTGAAATATGTAAATTTAAAAATAAGAGGTTGTTCCCATATTATTCCTACTAAACCCCTTTAAAATACTCCAAAGTAGCTGAAATTTTATTAAGTAGTCTAATACCTATTGCCAAAAGTTTGCCTAAATTGGAGGTATCTAAATTTTCATGAAAGACTTCCACCCTATCTTTGCCTCTTTTGCATAAAACTAAACATAGGCCACACTACTAAGCCTTAAGTTTGGCAGCTGTGTTCCAAAACTCATACTCATCAGTTAATTAGTTTAGGAGTAAATCCTAAACATACAAGAGTATAAACATATACACATACTTTACTTTATATAAGAGATATTGCCACTTCAGTATTAAATTAAGAATCTTTGATTGATCAATATCGAAAAAAAATTAAACAAAAAAGATATTTGATTCCAATTCAAAATCCAGGAAAAAGGCAGGTTCCAAAAAATCCATCTTTTGAAAGGATGTTACAGAGGAATTGGGAATGGCGAGAAATTCTTTAGTGTAATGTAAAAATCTATTTAAAGATTATAGGTCTAGAAGAGCCAGGCTAGCATGAAGATCGATAATAACCATGAGGCTACTGTCTAATTGTAGAGCTTACAATATTGGTATGTAAGAGAAATGGACTGAGGGCATATGTTTAGTTTCCACACCTATAGGAAAGCTGAAATTGTTATTCTGATTGCTAAAAGAATTGTCTACTCAGGCTTTCTGATGCCAAATCAAAATATAAAGTAAAAAAAAAAATATATATATATATATATTTATGAATGTAAACGAATGTAGATCAGTAATATTCCCAAGATCAATAAAATCAGATTTGCGAGAAATGCAAAGCTTGTGAGTTGTAGTCGAAGGAGAAAAAAAAGGAAATACCAATATATGCATCAGATTAGCAAATAATATAACAACAGCAAAATTATAAAAAAAAAAAAGAAAAAAAAGAAATGCACAGACTGTTGCAAAAGGAAGTCATATAGTTTGGAAGATATTTCTATAACTTTATCAAAATAAAATAAGGACTCTTGAATAATTACATACAAAAAACGGAAAGATTTGAAAGCAGATTATCATGTCTCAAAATAGTGAAATACTAACAATGGCATCAGATGCATTACCTTGAACATTGATAAAACAACAAATACCAAACAATAAGAAATTTAAAATAAAAAACAATTATAAAATGTGTCTTGAATTCACATAAGTTTTCCAAATGTATATTCCATCTAGAAATAGAGTAATTTTATACCTTGCATTAAAATACAAACAAGAAAACTAGTATTTTAGAAACATCTTATTTGTAAGACGGTTTACAGAATTTTCAGTTAACAATGCCTAATATTAACTTTCATATATTGTAGATTTATTTCAATTATTAAATTTGAATACTGGAAAAATTATGATTGTTTTCTATTTCTTGCATTATATTTTAAATATTGCTTTTAATTCATGCTTTCTGACTAAAAACAAAAATGAGACACTTGTATAAACTTGTAAAATTGTGTAATCAACATAGAACAGATACACTTAACCAACCACCCACCCACCCACATTCACTCAAAACACAGCTTAGGAGAATGGTATCATGACGAATGAACATATACTACATTATTCACCTTCAAAAGAGGAGCTAATACATGGGAAAATGGTCTCATGAGAAAAGAATAGATACTACACTCTCCTCCAAAAATAGGAGGCAGTAATGCTTGAGATAATAGTGTCATGACCACAGGAAAAATATTAAACTACCCCTCCCATATAAATAAAAAGAGAAGGTAATCCCTAGGAAGTAGGTATCATGGCAACAGAACAGCTGAATCCACTGTGAAAATTTTCCCCCACTCTATATCTGTGCCTAAATCAAAACGCGGATTCCATGAACAAAGCTTCTTTCTTAGAACTGCACGCCTGTGGAACTCTGTTCCGTCTGCCTGCTTCCCACCGGACTACAACTTGGATGTCTTCAAGTCCAATGTTAACAAATTCCTAATGAACCGCCCTCTTAAGTAAACACTTCATCAAATCTCCACACTAACGTAATGTACTTGCAATAACCCTTATCCCTGAGTGGCTTCCGGGCCTTGATAAGTGGTGATCACTGTGTAAAAAAAAAAACAAAAAAAAACAGAAAGTCCGATAACTCTTGTATCTCTATTACCTCCCTTTCTCTGTACATATCCCATAATCCCTTTTTGTTCCTTCCCCTAATAAAGAGTTCTTCTCATCAGTCAACATGTGTGTCTATTTTCCTCCTTTGAATTCCTGTTCATTTTTATCTCTATTCCACTAAAATGCATCACTCAACAACTACAATACTCATACTGAATTGAGCATTGAACGATAATAATAGTGTCATTTTATATTATCAACTCTCCATTATTAATAGAAGCAATAGCATAGTTTAGGCTTGAGATATAGGAGTAATAGCATAGTTTGGGCTTGAGATTAATAGTATAGTTTTGGCTTCAGAAAGATACAAAATCTTTATTAATAATAAATGTATGAGTAAAACAACATAAGTTTACTTTTCAGCTGTTCAACATATTTTCTTGAAAAAGGATACTGTTGATTCCTAAAATGTGGGCAGGTAAAAGAATCCCCTGAAAAAGATTTAAAAATTCATAAAGACTTTAAATAGAAAACAAACAGTTTAAACAACCTATTAAAACTTTCTATGAACAAATGAAAGTTATTTAAAAAAAAAAATGTTGGTAGAAACAAATAAAAAATTCTACTCACTAATTGAGGTAAAAAAATTTTTTTTTAAAGTCTAGTTTGTATTCATTTATAAATTTCAAATAATTAAAATATGGAAACAAAGAATCATCAGGAAGACATATTTGAAAGCAAATAATGAAATTTACATTTTATTTATAAATAGCGGGGGGGGGGGGTATCCGGCGTGGCCCGGGTGTTTGTTGGGGTGTGTGATCAAAATAACCCTGTTTAAAAAAAAAAAAAAATGTTGGCCGGGTGTTTGGAGGTGTAAAAAAAAAAAAAAAAGTTTTAGTAGGAACGTAGGCTTGAACCACGAACCTTTGACGTGGAGGTGGAAACGAAATGGAAAAAAACCTGGGACCTAACCATCTCGCCCACGAGAGAAGAGGAATGAAAAGCATCTTAATTTAACGTTTATAAAATGAAATTGACAGGTGCGAGAAACTTAAGTCGTGTGATGTTTGACTTTGAAACATGACGCGGCTGCAAGCCAGTTTTCGCTTGTTTTATACTGAAAAGAGAAAGACACATGTGACACTCTAAAAATCTGGAAAAATAGCAAGTGAAAGTCGTGCAAATTAAATAGACAGGCGATCCCCGTTCGTGACTCTTAGATATTATCATTTAGACGTGATATAAAAAGTTTTAAGAAGGAATGAGCAAACCGAGAAGTCCAGCGAAAAAAGCTTTTTACAGACATACACAAAAAGCGAACATACATACATACACACACATTTTCACTTTTATATCTATAGAATATTTAATTTTCAAAAAGTTTTTAAAAAACTGATATAAAAGTTTGTACAAAAGATTACAAATTTTTTTTTGTAGAAATCAAAACTTTGAAGCAGTCAATGTTTATATAACGTTACATAATGACATTACTTTTAAGATGTCAGTTCAACACAAGCATGCTACAAATATTAAAATAACACCATTCTAAATCTTACAACGATAAACTTTGTAACATTTGCCCACTTTTATTTTCAATATTAGACTTTTCTGTAATTTCTCTTATTTATTTGCCCTTCCACCACTACTAAACCAAAATTAGACACAAGGTCGTTTTTAATGCTGCAAAATCAGTTCCCCACCTCCAAATAATAAAAAAAGTACTCTGGACAAAGAAACAATTTATTTTACTAAAGATTCGCAACTTATCAAGACCAAAAGGCCAATCAAAGATACGGATTAAATGGATGATGAGACAACACCATGATGATTGGCAAGGATTCAGCAGACTGTAATTATTTAAGAGAGCATCATTAAGCTTGATAAAAATATCAGTCATGGTCTAACTTATAACTGATTTAATTTAAGATGCGTTATCTGGCCAATATTATAGCCAATGATGCCCCACATCTTATATTACATTGACCTTGACACCTGTAATGGACATTAAAATTTCGGTCAAGACGAAATTTGAACTTATGATTTTTCCAAATTTGATGCATGAATCTGATGCTCTCCTATAACTGTAAGCACCATGCAAATTTCAGCTTGATAGTTTTTGAGTTATTATGGTTTCCATAGCATAAATTAAAGAATACTTCATACAATATGGAGAAGCAATACCTGGATAAGATTTTGGCTCATCGTTACGTTGTCAGGCAGAGATATGCAGTCCCATAACTGACTTATATTCTTATTCATATTAGTGTAACACTCATTTTAAATATCTGCTATGCAATGTCCTAATTCATAGGCTATGTAATCTTTTGAGGCTGCTGGCATCTTTTTCTTTTGCTTTGTGCATTAGTTTTTCATATCACAATATGAACCTATGCAATTAGCAGCTCATGTGTTGATAAAATAAAAACAAAAACAGTAATCTTGCGGATAAAATTGTTGTGTCAGATAAGAATAAGTAGCCTTCAAAATGAAATTAATGATTTCTGTCTACAATGAAAAAACGAATGTTGGTAAGAAAAAATAGTCATCAATATCTCATTAGCATTAAAAAAATAATATTTAATACACATCTAAGATCTGGTTTGGTTACTTAGTTTTATAACACATCAACCCTTTTTGATTTATTTAATGCCAAATGCAGTCATTTTCGTTAAAGCTTTTATGGTTCTTTATGTCTTCAAATATTGATTCATAGTCTTTGGTTTGGTTGTTTTATAGCAGAGAATTGTTTTGGGCTTTGCAGAACATGATTGAGTTTTGCAAAGAGAAATGAAAAAGTAACAATATCAATGTTTGATGTGTTTCAAGCAGGCAGCTGATATCTTCAACCAGTCTCATCTGGTAGCACTAGCCAAACACATATCTTAAATCAATAATTTTGGTAGAGTAATAAAACATAAATATATTGAGAATCTACCAGCTTTATTTCAACTTGATCCGAATATACATAATGCCAATCTTTAAATATTGAAATATAAACTGAAGTTTGAGAAGGTGGTTACTGTTTTTCTATTTTTTTTATTTTTCTATTTTTTTCAATTTTGAGCTTCAAAATTTGAGTTTTAACCCAATTCACATTCAGATTCTAATCTAAACAGTACTAGTCATTTTATAACAATTTTCAAATCCTACTTTCCCAGCCTTATGTCACATCTTCTTGCTGTGAGAAGGAGATAAGCATCAATTAATTTTGATAGTGGAGACTCATGTTTTCCATTGACTACCCTGCCTTTGGAATTATTAAGTCAGGTGTCAGGACACCAAGATTGTGATCAAACCAACGAAATTGACTTCTGATAATTTCTTCTCTATGCAGAGGATGATTGGTTCTTTCAAAGAATTTGTAACAGGCTACACCAATTAAAAAAAACCTTATCCAGTGCAAACCATGGCTCAAACTGTCAAGGTTTCATACTTGTCAAAGTGAGGTACAGTAAATATGTTAACATTTATTGAACTAATATATTGTACAATTTGGAGAATCATCAGTAGATATGAAACACAGTGGATAAGCTTGATTTATTTGCTTTGTTTTTGATTTCATTACTCCAGACAAAGCATGAAGCCACTTAACAAAGAGTAAAAAAAAAAAAAAAAAAAAAAAACACTTCAAGGTCAAAAACTAGCCAATGATAGATGTTGTAAGGATGAATATTAACCCACAAAACGGCAATTCTTTCTCCTTTGTCAGAAATATCACTCATGGAATGTGAAGACTAATGAAAAAAAAAAAATAGAAGTCGGAGTTACAAAGCTGCTGAAAGTAAACCCAAGGTTCACTGTCTAGTCCCTATTTGATTAAATATTTTCATCTGCAGCATGGCAAACTGACAAATCGTACAAATAGAATATCAATAATAACCATCTGGGACATTATAACTTAAGAATTATATCGAATGCTTTTATTACAATGTATTTTTGTGTTATAATCAATGTGCAAACTTCTCGTTGCAACTAATCTACATGAGTGAATCAATATAAATTTAGACTAAATTTTAGAGTTAAAATTTGAGAAAAATGTGTTAATATCTAGAGATAATGTTTTCATACGACCACATACATAACTGGAGGGGGGGGTTTGCCTGGGTGTGAAACACGCTTATATATGAGATTTTAATTTGCCCAGATTTCATATATATTATTATAGAGTCATGATTACAAAAGTAAAAAAAAAAAAAAAAAATTGAAGCTAGAATCAAAACCGAAAGCAAAACAGTAGCATTCAAAGCTGGTGACGTTACCACTGTATCAACATGACACACATATAGACTGATTAAAAATCAAAAATAAACTAAGATGAATGTACAAAATGTATAAAGATTTTTTTTCCATTTTAACCCATTTTTGACCCCTTAAAAACTATTTTAACTGGCCATAAAGACCCATAAAAGAACAGTCCATAAAAAATCCAATCATTTGAGGCCCCTAGGGCCGCATTGTGACTTTTAGTTTTGGAGATAGAGTTTGAAAGTATAGGGACAGACGGAAAAACAGACATATAGCCTTTTTATGATAAATTTTTAGTTCAGACAATGCCAGATAGCCCTACTAGTAACTTAATAAATGATAATTTTTATCTATTTATATATATATATGCTAGCAGGGAGACCTAATGTTGTCCAGGATTGAATTAGGATAAACGAATGTTCCACACTTCCAATACTTTTATTGTTATTGAAATCAATGAAATCAACCATTTTTCAATCAAATCAATGCTCTAGTCAGAAACTCACCACGATGAACCGGGAGAAAGCTTCACATACCTCCCCACTGTAAATTAGCCCACACTATAGTCTAGTCTAAATAACACTAGAGAGAACCTATGGTCGATTTGATAAAATTATTTTTTATATAATGGCTTGAATGAAAGTTTAAAATGGAAAATATCATGGTTTAATTGTGCTCTAAACAGAAACATTCATTTCAAACATGCTTCTGTTTTATCAAAGAACCTACTGCTGATTTTATATGTTAGGTCCTTATGCTTGTGTGGTGAAAATTTTTTAAATGCACTTGTGATATTTGGCTGTATTAAGGGTGTTAACTTTGGTCAAAATTGGACTGTTCCTTCTTTAATTAGATTTTTTCGATTATCGATTTTTGATATTTATCAGAGGCATTCTGATATAGAAGCTATCTAAGAACAGTACCAGACACCTAAAATAGATTTGTGTAAAATCTAAAAAAAAACAAAAAAAAAAACCCACCTTAGCCATTTCTGAATCCATAGAGAGTGAACTTGCACTCATACACACAAAGTGATATATATATATAAATACATACATACTGATTGTCTATTTTAATATAAACTTAATAATCAAGTGCATTTTATTATTTAAAAGTAGGACCTGTGTCCTGGCATTACCTGAAAAAATTGGGGATACTAAGCTTATTAATTTCCAATATTTTCATGACACAAACTGAATAAAATTATATTTTAATGCATTAAGTAAAATCTATTTGTAGTTTTAATGACTAGAAAGTTCAGTTTAAATATAACTGATAAGAAAGAGATTCCTAAATTTTCAACCTTGTGTATGCAAAGTAAATGTATAGTTTTAAAAAGAATTTGAACTTTGCTTATTTCTTTGTATCAATTGTTAATTCATCTCTGGAACTGTGAAATCATGGTTGAAATCAAAAAGTCAAAGGAAATTTGTCTTGGGAATCAAAGTTTGGAAACATTGTCCGATTCAGACTTGAAGTAAAAAAAAAATATGTTCTGACCATTTTTCATCAGATATTTTTTGAAGTAAATATTTTTAGATTTCATTAATTCATAAATAAAATGAAATATAATAAAAATATGAAAACTACTGAATTATGATAAACACACCTAGTTCACTAAAACCAGAACATAAAGAATATATATAAATTATTACTAGTGGAAGCAGAAAATGTTTTCTTTCCTGATAGCTGGAAAATTGCTTCTATGGTACTAGTTTTTAAAACCTTGACAAAAGAACAGACCTGCAAAATTATCGTCCCATAAGTCTCCTTTGGCTCTTAGCTAAAATATTTTAATTATCAATCAATCTAGTGATAGTTCACCACCTTGAAAATGCTAGAGTTCTCTTGTACTAATAATATGAAGTTAGCCTATACATCTGCTAATGCAGTAATGATCTTCTCTGAACACATGGCTTAAGGCAGATGAAGCTAGGGCAGTAGCACTAGATATCTCCAAGACTTGACAAAAGCTGGCATGAATATCTTCTCAGTAAAATCATCTTGTACAGTATTAGTTAACAAATATTTAAAATAATAAGACCTTTTAAGCTAAAAGACCCAGATCATTCTCGATGGCTGTACAACCAATTAATGCAGATGTACTTGAGGGATTGATACTAGAAACTATATTATACCTGACCTTCATAAACGACTTTCCTGATGCAATCACATTTGAGATGGATAGATGTATATGCTAATGGCGCCACATTATTCCACACAGCAAGGCAAATACAATACATACAAGATAATGGCTGAAATTTTAAAGCAATTACTTTTAGTTTGTAACAAAATAGGCCCAAAAATAGGTCATATTTAATGCTACCAAGACAAAGCTCCTTTCCTTGAATAATTATGACAAACGTTTTCAACTACCGATAGTCATGTCTGATAACAACCTTCCCAAAAGTTCAACATTTAAACCTCTCGGCTTGATATTCTCAGGCAACATGAAGTGGAATAAGTAAATAAAAGATACTACCAACTCTCTCCTGTAGAAGGTAGGCTCCCTGCATCAGGCTAGTAAACCACACCTACCAATATCTTATATCTCTATAAAGCCATCATATGCTTGTACATGGCATAGTGTAGTCACATCTAGGCTGGTGCACTATCCACTATCCTCTCATTCTTGAATGTGCAAAAAAGAATTCCCAACCCAATAAGTCCTGCATCATCTGCCAACCTCCAGCCCCTGTTGCATCACTATAAAGCCACATCTTTATGCTTGTTTTACAAGCATTTCCACAGAATATGATTTGATTAACTTATTGAACTTGTGCCCCTTAATGTAAATATCACCAACCCACTAGACTAGCAGGCAAATCACAACTCTTCACAGCAGACGTCCATAGATGCCAAAATAGTTTATATTCTAACAGGTACGCCTTTCTAATTGGTTGCCTTTAGAATTTTTTCTTTGCTCCCTAACAATACCTATATGAGGAGATTTTAATGTGAAAACAAATCTTATTGTCTAATACACTATAAAGATAGAAGGTAGAAACTATTCTTATCAAACAAGACAAATGAACTAAGTGTAAAAAAAAAAGGTCACAATAACAATCCAAACTTTAAACAAAGAATGAAATGACTCTTGATAGATTTCTAGCATTAACCCTTTCTCTCAACTCTCTCACCTTTCACTTTGTCCTTTTTAAGTTCGTCAGTTTCCACATGTAAGAATCAGTCACACGTGCAAATCATCCTAAACTATAAAAATTTACCATTGTGAATAGAAGCCTTCTTTTCTTTTTTCCTCCGGTTGATGGGCAACAAAACATCTCATTCGCTTTTCAGCTGGGGAGTCTTTGTTTCTATTATCACAAGGAATCTTTTTACTTATTGGCTAAATGACAGATAGAATTTTAAAATGATAATTATTTAAAATATTATCCAATACTTGGGAAATGAGTGGTCAGCTGGGTGTGGTTAAGAGGGTGAGTGTGAATGTGGTCAGTTTCTATGGATCAAGAGACGGGGGAAGGTGTTGACTAAGACGAAAGATTACATACAGGATTTTTGGTCATAAGTCAACATATTTAGCACTCACGGTTTGCAACAGTTTTCTGCAGTTTACATGATGAGCAGATCAGAGCAGATAGAGCTAAGCAAACAAAGAGATACACCGATCAATCAAACAACAATTATGCCTCAACAGACGGGTATAAACATAAAACATTTAGGGATCCCTTTCCACACTGACAGTATCACACACTTAATTGATACATAATATATCAGAGTTTGTGTTCTTTCTTGTAAAATTGCATTGCTTTTGTATTCTTGTAAACCAGCGCATGCACCCTTGACAATCATTGGGATGACATGGCAAGAATGAGAACAAGAAAAAGATGAAAACCATGGCACAAATATTGGGGGTTAATAATAGTCAATGAGAAAGTTGCACACGGTCTTACATAATTAATTTTAAATTATCATCATCACCATAACATTTTACTCCATCTCAAGGTCCAACGTCAGGTAATGAATGTCGACGCCTCGGGTTCACATCAGAGCATGCTTCACTTATAGTCTGCGATAGTCTGCATGTCAGTGCCACAGAGCATTCTGTGCATAGCCTCACTTATGCAGGTTGTCCTGTGTCTTGCCAACCTTCACTTGACCCCTTTCCAGGCAAGTTTAAAGCTTGCTGGGAGGCCTTCTTTTAGTGCCAGAAGAACCACATTGCTTTTGACACTCATTCCAAAAACAACAATGAGGCTCTTTTGGCACCAAAAGTAACTCCCAGCAGGCTCTGAACTTAAAATTATAACCAGATTCCATTTGGTTACCAACTGTATCTGTGGAGTATTTAAAAAACTATTTAATCAAGTTCGAAGAAATACAAATTCATATATAAATTTTCAAGCCTACATAAAATGTAATCATATTTTTTTCTTTCAAGCACAATTTCTATTTATTTTAGGTTTCCAATTCAAAAACTGACTGATGAATATTGCAGCCAATCAATACAATACTTACTAATGAGCAAGACAGACACTGCTACAAAAATAGAACAATGTATAAATCTAGAGTACCCAATCTGGTATTACTTAGGAGTATCTGATTACAGTCAGTGAAAACCTGGTGGTAAGTCTTTGACAAATCTATATAGTTATTTAAATTTTGATATTTCAGGTGTATACTGAAACATTCATTTAGTTAGCATTTTAAAGTAAAGATACGTGGTCCATAATTAATTTCAAAGCCCACTGTAACCAAAAATAATTTGGAAACACACACACACATTATATATATATATAAATCTGTAAATTAGGATTTAAAAATATTTGTTTGATAAGGAAACACAGTGAACATTTGCAAAATTCCTTATTTCACATAGTTTCAAAGAATGTTTTATTTTCAGAGGAAAGATATTAGCAAAATATTATTTATAAATAAAATTGAAATTGCAACATATGTAGCGAATCATGAGTATCAATACCCTTATCAAGCTGTGAAGTGAAACTTATGTATCGTACTAAATAAATGACCACAGTGTGATGGAGGGCAAGGGTAGTACAGGTTAAGAATGTATACCACTTTTCTCATAAGATTAAAAATAAATAAATAAATAACAAAAGTATTGATCTGGACTAAATAACAAAATTTATTATTTTATTTTTACGACAGATCAATTTGGAATTATTTGTATTATTCAGAGTACTGTTCTCATCTTGAATGTCATTTTCATGTCTCGGCTTATGTAATCTCTGAGCATCTTCAGATGTATCTTGTCGAATTTGTGAATCTTTCTGTCAAACTCAGGAATCTGCATGGAATTTCAAATAAACCCCTTTATTTAATCCTCATACTCTGTCAGCCATGACCAGGTAGATGTCCTTAGTAGTTTGCAATTGCATTTTAAGGATTGAACTTTCAACCTCAAGAAGAATGCCAGAAGTGAAGTTTACTGAAAAATTCTGGATTTTGGCAAGACATACCAAAACAAAGTTGTTTGTTTGTTTAACCAGCATATCAATCTTCTTTGGGTCATTTAATGTTGTATATAAGATTTAAATTTTTGATACTTTTATTCGATTTTTGCTGGGTATATTCAGGTAATGTTTTGGTATAGTTTGCTATTGAATGGGATTTATATTTTATGGTAAAGATTTGCTCTTTTTAAGAAATTTAGAATGATTTTAGGGTTTTCTTTTTCAAAGAGTTCTTTTAAGTTTGTAGCCTTGTAGTAGTGTTGACGAATGAATGTGAGGTCATGGCAGTCAAGTAAAAAGTGTTTCACTGTATAAGGTTTGTGACATGGTATAGATGGGGGGGGTTCTTCACTTTTTAGTATGAAGGAGTGAGTTATGTATGTGTGTCCTATCCAGATACATGATAAGACTACTACTTCTTTACATGATTTTCTGGGATTTAGTAGGTTTTTTTGTTTGTTTTTTTTTTTTTTAAGTATAGGCATAACTCGAAAGAGTTTGTTGTTTTGGCAATTGTTCCAGTTTTCTTGCCATTTTTTTGTGATAAAATTGTTTATTGTAGTCTGCATATGGGACCTTTATGTCGCTTGTTTGGAGTTTTAAGGAATTTTTGACCACCATGTCAGCTTTTTTATTTCCATGGAAACCATAGTGACTAGGAATTCAACAGAAGAAAAAGGTTTTGTGTTGCATGATAGAATGGATCTTTTGTAACAGTCTGATTAGTAAGGAATTGTTTAATTTTTTTAATGATTCTAGTACTGATAATGAGTCTAGAAATATTATGAATTTCTATACTATAGAGGAGATATTTAGTAATCTTTGGTAATTTCTGTACTATAGAGGAGATATTTGGTAATCTTTTCTGCTGAATAATGTTTTCTGAAATAGCGGCACACCCCACTTTGTTTTGACCTTTGGAACCATCTGTGTGCATGTGTGTCCAATTTGGATAAAAATCCAGAATGTTGTTTAGTTTTTCTCTATAGTCTGAGGGGTGAGCATTGGATTTAGAATATATTGTCAGATCTAGTATAACTTTAGATTGATTTAACAGCCAGGGTGGGAGTTCTGTGAAATTTTCCTTGTGGATGCTGGTTTGATCTATTGAGCTGTCTGTAAGTGGTTTTATTGTTTCTTCCATGGAGAGACCAAAGGGTTTAATTGCATTTTATTAATATTTTATTTTTTTTTTATTTTTTGAATAGATGTGACTATTAAAATCACCTAAGAGTAAAAAGGTTTAGGTAACCGATTTATTATCTTGTTCAGCTCTGCTTCGTTTATTGGATCCTGGGGTGGGATGTAGATATTGCAGATATTTATAGTTCTGTATAGTGTGGCTGCTGCAGCAATGGCTTGAATATTAGTGTTTAGATCTATTTTGCTTTGTGGGATATTATTTCTAATAAGTATAGATACTCCTCTATAAGCTCTCTGTTGGGTGTTGTGGATATGATTGTATTGTTTGTAGTTTTTTATATTTATTTTATCTTTAGCTTTTAAAAAGGTTTCTTGGAGACATACGATGGCCGGTTGATGGTTTGTTATAAGAAGTAATATGTCATTTATGTTAGGTTTTAATCTCCGGCAGTTCCATTGGATGATTTTTTGGGTTATGCTTAGATTTTATGTATTTGTTTTTAACTTTTGTTAGTCGTTGGTGTCTGATTGATTTTCCATGTCCATTTCCTCAAATCTATTTTGGATTGAATCTCTTGGTCTGGATGTTGAACATGGTCTGTTTATTTTGGTTTTAACTTCTTTGTTGGTTGGTGGTTTGTTTCTTTTTCCTTCATGGACACTTTTTGGTCTCTCTTTTTTTTTTTTTTTGGTGAGAGGGTTTGTTCCTGTGAGTGTTGTAGCACTTTGGGGTTTTGGGGTCTTTTGAGTTGAATTTTGGTTTGGGAGTTTTGTTCAGTTTTGTAATCTTTATTTTTGATCTTGATTTGTTTTATAGTTTTTTTTAAACTCTTCCATTAGTATCTTGTATCTTTGGCTAGGTTACAAGCTTTTTGGAAGATTATGTTTTTTGGTATATTTTATTTTACTTTATTAATTTCTTTATCTTTTTTTCATTTGTCGCATTTTTTTTGAATTTGCACTATGGCTTTTTGGCAGTTCGTACAATTTGGCAATCTGCATGGGTTTTGTTTTCTTGTATTAAAAGTTAGGATGTAGGAGTTTGTATTGATAGTTTCACCATGTTTTTTAATTTGGATTCTTTTTACATTGATAACATTTTGATTTCTTAGGTTAATTTTGATTTCTTCCAAGGCACACAGGATAGTTCTGAACTCTTGATCACTTCTTTACTAGTCTACTTTGTGTGGAGTAGATTTTTACTTTTTGGTTGTTAAAATCTCCATTTGAAGATTTCTATAATGTTTTTTGGCTTTCTATTTCCACTAGTAATGTGCTGTTATTTAGTGTTTTGACCATTTTTGGTTTGATACTTGAAAAAATTTTCTTTATTTTGAACGGACACACCTTTGTTATAGGTTCTCCTTCAGTTGCTTCAATAATTATAAAATAAAAAAAATTTGGAACCAGATTTTGGTTTTGTGATTCTGTTTCTGAATCTGAACTCGATTTATCTGAAACTTCATAATGGTTTCTGTTTTGAGACTTTTTATTTGCCATTTACACATTTTGGATTTTTCATTTCTCCTGCTTTCCACCTGCCTCGGAGCCCTATGTAGGAAGGGTTCGTCCCAACACAACAAGGATACAAGAGAAGTATACTCTTCTTGCTGATGGACTCAAGCACCCGTGTTTCCTTTGTCTTTTCTAATGGCCTCATTTCTAAAAAGATGTTAGTTTTTGAGCCGTGTTTTATCCATTCTTCAGCACGTTGATTGATCCTCCAGCCACCACTTACAAAATCAATGTATTGCCTAATGTGGGGAGCGTGAGCGTATTTTCTTGTTGCATTTATCTGATGTAGTGCTAGCCATGACCAACCGATTGATTGGATCGGGCCTATCCAACTGCCTGTCTTCGCCCAAGTAAGGGCCAAAGTGGCGTGTTGCATCTTATGTCCTAATAGGACCGTGAACATGATCTGCTCAACCACCGTCCTTAGGCATTACAGGTTGCCACCCACAGTCAACAGGTGGTCCTATTGAGAGACTTTTACTCTCTGTAGGGGGGAGGGGCAGTCGGTGTATTCTAATGCCCTACCGACAGAGTGGCAAAACAAAGTTGGAGGTTACATCAGCCAAAACATTGTGAAAATAACACGCAAGATGAGAACAGTAGTCTCAATGATTCAAATAATACAAATTATTAATCTGCATCTCCAAAATTCAGAAACATAAATCAAGTAATTTGGAAATGGACAAGAAAAAAGAATTTTATGTATCTTTTGTTTATATAGCTATATTAGTCAAATAGAAAATCTCACTTTACTTTTTGTATAAGAAGATATGAGACCACAGCAAATAACAGTTGTATAAATACTTTGATACAAGTTCTATGAGAGCAAAAGACAAAGTCGTAGGAAGAAGAGAATGGGAAAATGTCCAAACCACCTGCACAGTTTTGAACCCATCATCAAATGTTTTCAATCAATACTCTGTCAAAATCATGAAGAAGCCATTAAACTGTAAGGTTTCATAAAAGGGTAACTTTCAAAGACCAACTTTCATTTAGTTTAACAATAGTTTTGTTTTCTTTAAACCAACTCAACTAAAAGGAAAAGTATTATTAAATGATACCCTCATTACCAAGCTGCTAAAGTGGTTAAACTCTACCTGTTGTATGTGTTAAAGGAAGACACGGATAACATTTAGCTTTCTTTAGGAAAGCTTTAATGACTAATATATCTTAGCAAAAAGTACAAAAAATGTACAAAAGTATCTTTATATTTTTAATATTATTTGATCACAACTTATCAAGGCCAAGATTCACTAAAGGATAAGGGTTCACTTCGGCAATCTGGCGCAGCCCAGGAGTTTTGTTATTTGAATTCTCATTTTTGTTTGTGCCAGATCCTCCTTTGATGTGCCATATCAATGATAAGCATCATTTAACTATAAAATAGAGCAAAAATAATTATCAAATTTATGACAATTATTATGGAATTATATTGTTGGTCATTGCAGGAAAGATACAAAGGCTTGATAAACCATGAAACAAATAAAAGTAATAATAAACAAGTATGTATGTGTCTAAGGAGAAAGGCATTTCATCCTGAGAACAAATAACATTTTAATGATCTTCTGCTGCTTTTGTGCTGTAGTTTATTTATTTTTAATTTTTTTTCATAAAAAAAAAAGTTAAACGTAAAACTAATTAAAGTGTATTCCTATGTAATCAGACTTATATTCATAGATATAAATAGAAGTAATTATTTTCTGGTCTCAATGGTTTCGTTACCCTACATTGTATAAAACTACGAACTTGAAAAAAAAAAAACTTTCATCTATTTCAGAAGAAAGTGTTTGTGCTTTTTAGAATTTAAAATATACAAAAAAAAGTCAAAGAGATGTTTCATTAAATACATTTTTTAAGTGGATAATCTAATAGCAATGAACTCTAAGAATCTATCCATTTTGTTTGCTTCTGTATTAGAATATAGCAATCCAAGATGCTTATCAATTTGATGTTTATGGCCTTTTTTTTTACTATTGGGTTACCACTTATAAAGACCAAAAGATAATAATAATCCCTTCATGTAAATAATAATCATTTCAATGTATGAAAAGGAAGCTTTTGTAGCTACAAGTGGCTTCAATAGCCTATAATATTTCTCCATCTCTTCTAAACACTAGTCCAGTATTATAATACTAAATCAGCAGTGACAATGGGAGTATTGGTATAAAATATAAAACAGATTTAAATTAAACAATCATTTATAAATATTTTAGGTAGTAAAACAGGAAAAGGGCTGTGAAAAAATGTGCAAAGAGTGAAAAGACTAAAATAAAATTATTTTTTTTTTAACTATAGAGTCATCACTCATTAAGGCAAAGAGCCATTTGAAGATAAGGATTAATGAAATGGAATGCTTGTAAGCAAAAATATGAAAAATAATGAACAAGCCAAGCATGCAGGATGGAGTACTGCTGCCACATCTGGGCAGGAGCTGCTAAAAGTAGCCAATGCTGCCTTGATCTGTCAAAATAGACTTTGTGACTTAGTGGAGGATGCCCTTTTCTCTTCCATGCAGCCTCTCTCCCACAGAAGAGACGTTGCGAGCCTGTCTGTTTTATCGTTATTTCCATGGCAAGAGCTTGTATGAGCTCCAATCTCTGCCCCCCCCTGTCAATCTTTCACGAAAGACACCCGTCTAGCTGAAATTACTGTCATTAATTTTCCCCACTCTTTATCGGTGCCTAAATCCAAACGTAGATTCCATGAGCAGAGCTTCTTTTTTAGAAGTGCATGACTATGGAACTCTCTTCCGTTTGCCTGTTTCCCACCTGACTACAACTTGGATGTCTTCAAGTCCAACATAAACAAATTCCTGACAAACAGCTCTCTTAAGTAAGACACCCTATCAAATATCCAATACTAATGATTACCACGATACTATCTCATTGATTATTGTACACGCAATAACCCTTATCCCCGAGTGGCTTTTGGGCCTTGATAAGGTGACCTCCATGTAAAAAAAAAAAAAAAAAACCAGGGCCTCCTCCACAATTGAAAAAAATTTACTTTCACCATGTGCAAAATTTTTTTTGAAAATTCAAGGAGTGGTTATTGAGAAACATGCAAACAAACCGACGGACGAATGATTTGGGGACAATTTTACCCTTACCTTCCCTAGAGGAAAAACCAGAGTTATCCCGAAAAATCCATTCTGGCAAAAATTTACTTTCATCATAACTAATGTTTGTGTAAAATTTCAACACAGTCCAAGGCGTGTTCATTGAGAAAAATGTGAACAAACAAACAGACGAATGGGAGTGAATTACTAGGTCCAATCCCTCTTTTGTTGGGGAACCAAAAAGTAATTAATGGTATGAACTAAATTTGATTACTTAAGTGGCTTATGACAAGTATTTGTTGACATTGGATTTGAAGACTATGTTAGGATCTGCAGGGAAATAGTCCTGTGATAAGGTGTTCCATAGATAGGAAAGAAGCTCTGTCCATAGAAATTCTATCTGACAACATAGAGATGGAAGAAGAAGAAAAAATCTTTTTCCATTTATGGTAGCTAGACGAATTCTTGCTGTGAATGTCATATAAAGAAGAGATTGGAACTCAATGACCTTCCATTGAAATAACATCAAAATAAGTGAACATTTTGTGTGGCTGTTGTCCAAAACAGGATAAAGTAAGATAGCCGGTTAGCACCTATGATATAAAGGAACACAAAAACATATATAATTTATTGATAGACAAAAGGTTTTCTTCAGTTTATAGTAAAAATATATCATTAAAAAGATACAATTTTGTAAATATAAAAAAGTTGTTAGATTTTTTTTTATTAAATATCTATTAAATAGATTTAAATTATTCAAAAAAAAAAAAAAGGAATACAAAAAAATATTTTACATTTACATTAAAAATATTAATATGAAGTTTAGAGACTACATGGATATCCTCATTCATTGCCTGACATAATCAGTTTGACACACTGGTTCTTATTATATCACCAGTGTTAAGCAACGTTGAACCTGGTCAGTACCAGATGGTTTAATATTTGGGAATACCAAGCACTGTACATAAAAGGATAGCGACTCCTCCCAGCAAGAACTGCAAAATATTAATAGTCATCTCCTTTGACAGGAATATACAAATGACTGCAGATCATTTGAATTTGATATTAAGAGGAAGCTAGAGTAAGTTCTGCTTCAGTCATACTAGCTAATTTAGGATAAATTCTTTGCAATCGTTTTTTTTTTTTTTTTTTCATTTTTGCAACAATTTATTTAAATGAACATATGTGAATTATATTTTATTAGTTTAGTTCGTATCTGCAGTTTGTATATTGCTGATGAAGCAATTTACAAATTCAGGATAAGATATCTAAAATATTTTTTCATCTCCCTGGCAGAAAAAAAAAAAGATTTGGAGCGTTGAAATGACTTATTACTTATTTTGTTTCTTTCTAATGTTATTTCCATACTATTTTTTTTTTTATCAAATATCTTCGCTTATATAAAGTTTACAGAAATATTTTTCTTTGGCAAAAGACTTCTTTGAAGAAGCTGAATGAATGTTTTCTTTTTTGTTGTTTTGTTATCATTTTATTTTTTATCTATTTATTTTTTCCTGTGTAAATATTCTAGTTTTGGAGTTTCAGCTAGACACATAAGCACATACCTTTTATCTGCATATTATGTTCTCATGCAAGCTTATGTAAACTTTTCTGTTATTATTTAGAGACTTATTAGTTTATACTTGCTGTGCATGTAGCAGATTTTATGTATATAAGAGTTTTAATCGAGCATATGCATCAACCCAAAATATGTCCTTTTGTTAAAAGCTTAAAACCTTTTCTTGTTTCTGAAATATCTAAATCACTTTTCCTCCTTAATTCAGCATATCAAATTATCTATACATACAAAGTTTACAATTTACTTTTCTTATCAAAGAAAAATCTTTTTTTTCTATTTCTATGCAAAGACTGATTACAAGGCCTTTTTTTATAATAGATCCTATCATGAAAAAAAAGTTTTATTTTATAAATAGAGCATAAGTATTAGATCAATTGAAATGATGAAAAACAAAAATCACATTATGGCCATAAAAAGTTCACACAAGGGATATAAAAAATGCATTCAAACTAGTAATTATTTACTTTTATTTTGATATTTCCTCTGATGAGAACAGCCTAGTTTTTAAAACTCCATGAAATAAGGAAAGAAATATATTTTTTTAATATCCCTTGTTTAAACTTTTGATGAAATAATGAATAATTAATAAATAATGTAATTTCTATATTTTATGATTTCAATTTGTCTGATATATATATTAAGTTACAATAAAGAGTAAATTTACATTATCCAGTCAATAAGGGTTACAGAAATAGGAATAAGGAAGAAACCTCTTATTACTCTCTCTCTCTCTCTCTCTCTCTCGTATATATAAGTTAGAAAAGCATTTCATCCAAGACATGAAAATTGTTAAACAAAATGCTTTTACTATAGGCTTTAAAAATAAAGGTACAAGATTCAATTTGAAATTTATTTATCTTTAAAGTGCACTTTTATAAATTTTACAAAGTAAGGTATAAAAATTTAATTTAAATTGAATCAAAAAAATTACCTTGGATTTATGTAATGTACATTCTGTTGCACTTGTAAAAAAAATCATTTAAAATTTTATATCTATATCATTAATTGCTAGATGAAAGATAATGTTTTCAAATTGCAACAAAATGTACATCACATAAAATACATCCAAGGTAATTTTTTTGATTCAATTTTAATTAGATTTTTATACCTTACTTTGTAAAAATTTATAAAAGTGCACTTTGAAGATAATTAAATTTCAAATTGAATCTTGTATCTTTATTTTTAAAGCCTATAGTAAAAATCTTTTGTTTAACAATTTTCATGCCTTGGATGAAATGCTTTTCTAACTTGTATCTATCTCTTAAGATTATATTTTAAAACTCTCCTTCTCTCTATGTCAGGTTGTATTTCTCCTCACACCACAGCCCATTTTTGCAACTCCCTCTTTTTATTATTACAGGTCTGAATATTCTCTCTTTTTCAGTTTGTATTTTTCCTCACACCACAACTCATTTTTTGCAATCCCCTCTTTGCAGTACAGGTCTGAATAATGAGAAAATCTGAATTTTTTTTTTAACAAAAACTTTAAAATAATTTTTTTAGGTTAAATTTTTTTAAACTTCTTTCAGAATAGAGAATCTTTAAAATTTAATAAGGAACATATTTCATATAGGTTTCATTAACAAATATTCAGTACATTACGACAAAAATAGAGATGAAAATTTCAAAAGGACTGTATAACTGGTTACGGTCAATAGTAGTCCTCGCTAGCGAAAGTCTTTGTTATTGTTATTCTATTATTATTATTTAAAACATTTTGTGTCCTGCTCTTTCACGCGAGGTCTAATATATATATAAATAAAAAAAAATTGTTCAATAAGCCATATCTCATAAATTTATTTCAACTCTATCCTTTACAGACCAAACACACACATAAAAAATGGATAAAAATTTTTCACTTACACTTGTATTTCTGCATTCATAAAAATTTCCATCTGAATCGTTAAACTGTATATCCCCTGCTACACACCCTTTTGATGTTGCCAGCTGAAAAGAAAAAAATTTATTTACTTTGTATTTAGTACTAAGTTCTTGCAGCAAAAAATATGTAAACATCTATAATGGTAACCTTACCATATAATAGTTAAATATTCAATTGTCTCAAATAAAATTAAAAGTATTGTGCTGCTTCTATTCATTAAATATTTTTCCTTATTCAAGAGTCAAACACTTTCTGATATTATGCAAGCTCACGCTCTAATAGCTCAGTATGTCAACTGCCTCAAAATTATAATCTGTACAGCCTTAACTAATCATTTTTTTCAAGTTTTCTTTGACTATCCTACCTTCCTGCAACTCCAAAGAAAAAGGTTTCTGCAACAGTGTATCCAGAAGGATAAACGTTCTACATGAGCATACCAACATAATTCATCCTTGTTCTGGGCAAATGTACCACTTTTTGTGAATCCTATGGGGTTGGTCAGATTTCACATTGCAGATCTATCTAATCATGAAGCTGTCATTGTGCTGCAGCTAGGCAAGAGGTGGTCCAGTAATTCATTGCCTTACATCATGATGGTTTAGTTTTGTTTTTTTTCTTAATAGGGGTATGGACTAGCATCAATAAATCAAACAGTAAAAAAATATTTTATATAGCAATAAAATCTACTTCCCTTTAAACAACGACCTATTTACATCAAAATCATAAAAGTTAACTTTATTCTATCGGTCATTTATTGCAACTTGACCTCAAGTGACCACAAAGAATTCTGACTTTTATCTAGTCAGCACAATCTGATCATATACTGAATTACCTCCCTTAGTCTTATGTACGGTTTATTGATACATATATTGAAATAGAAACAATATATATAAATATATTAAATATTATGCATGGATAGAACATTTTCAAGTAGGTTTATGGTTTTTAGAGCTGTACTTATGTTATTTAAATTTTTTCCTGAAGTTAAATGTTTTATGGATGACTTCAACTTCAGTCTGCTACCATTACACTTATGTCAGCTGCTAGGATTAGGTTGTTATCAACTGATCCTCTCCAGATCTTAAGCAGTTTTAAACAATTGACATCGATGTGACATATACTTAAGAGCATTTTAATGGGTGACATATTTGTACCAGTGAGACACTATTGCATGAGAATTTCTCATTCTTTTTTTCTTCCAATGTGGTGTCATCTGCTCATTTGCCGCTCTTTTTGCCACTCAGTGAATAAGCTCACTCAGCATTTTCCAGGTCAGTTTTCGTTGTCCGCCATGTGTTGCAGATTGAGATTCATGAAAAAATGGGATTTTAAATGCAGAAGTACTAAATAAATCTTTGCTAAATGAGAAACTCAATAAACTACAAAATGTTTCATGATACTAAGAAACTCTAGTCGAACATTTAAAGTTTATGTATTGTTAAAATGAATAGATAAATTATATAGTCAGAGTAATTATGTAAGAAAATAGAATATAAATTAGTTGTGAGATTTTATACATCCACCTGACAATGTATGGATAGGCCAAAGTCCTATTGACACCCTACTTTCCATATTGTATGGAACATTCCAAAAATCATATCATCAAAACATTAATAACGCCAAAACTATTTAACTGATCATGCTGAAATTTTGCATGGTGATTACTGTTATCAAAGAGCATCAAATTCATACACAAAACTTGGAAAAATTAAAACTTTTCAAGATTAATACCAGGGGTTAAGATGGTATAATAAATGGGGTTACAATATGGAAACAGTAGCAGGTCTCTGTGATAAATAGAACTGAAGTTATCGCCAAAAGTGTTACTTTCACAGTTTTTGTGATTTTGACATTTGACGCAGACATCTCAAAAGTAAATAAGTTAGAGTATTATTGTAATTTTGACCAAACTGGGTTAAAATTGGCCAAGCAATATGATGGTTAGTATGTACACAAACATTAACAAAAAACTCTACAAAAAAATAACATGGATGGAAAAAAAAAAATTGAAATCAATTTTAAGTAGTATAAAACAAAAGAAAATCGCCAATTGTTTGGTTTAAAAAATTCTCATTCAAGTTGGAATTTTTTTTTGTTTAATAATTTACTGAATATAAAACAATATACTCTTCTGATCTTTGTAATGTTTCACAGAATCATTTCGGTTGTAAACTGAGAAACTGAATTCATGACTTCAAATATCATGGAATATAATTAATAGAAGAAAACTAAATAACTTGACTTCACTATCTCTTATAGATGCAGTGCTAAGACTTTCATTCACAATGCTTATTTATTAATAGTTTCATTCTTGAGTGACATGTATACTGGCTTCTTTATGCCATTCAGCATGAGATTTTGTCAATTATAACTTCTCTCCAGAGGATGAGACATATTTTCGTTTTTCTCTTCTTACACACAATACAATGAATCCAATTTAGATATATAGTCTATTTTCAGAGTTCTGTTTTGCTTGTATTCAGTAACAGCATGAAATATTGTGCAAAAATGTTTTTGATATATTCATTTCAAATGAATAATCTAATATTTGTGTTTCGATTGTACAAATGTCACAAAAAACGATATATATATATATATATATATATATATATATATATAAAATGTTAATACGTTGCCAAAATTTTTAAAAATAAAAAAATACAACATTCTTCTTCCACAAATGGCAAAAATAATTCACGTGAACTCTTTCAAACATTGTTGCAAGGAATGAATGTCGTTCAAAATATAAAATTCCATTTTTTTTTTTTTTCAGCATTTTCATTTTCAAGTGATACTTTTTTGTGAGCAAGAGCGGAGGACCACTTGAAATAAAATATTGAATAATAAAAAAACCCATCGTTTTCATGCTTCAAAAAACCCTCATAACCTTGAAATCACTATTCTAGAAGCACACGTGGACTTTATATATATATATATATATATATATATATTAATACACTGATGAAGCCTCTTTATGAATATCTATCAGCATTTTGCATTGTGAGTGAAACAATCACATTTGTAGGTGATTCTTTCCAAGTGGCGACTAGAAATAATAAAAGGCTTATCTTTTAACGATTGTTATTTTTTTTACACTAACAATCTTCCAAAGCTCATTGTTAAGTGAAAAATGTCTTTTCAAACTTTTTATTTATTTTTTTTTTTAATGAAACAAGCAAAGTCAAATTATTTAAACAATAAAAGTTTAATAGAACCATATGCTCATTTTTTTTAACGAAGACTGTTTTATAAAAATATTTAATGTTTATATCTTCATAACATTTGGTGCATATTTGAAATTACACCTATTTAAAAAAAAATAAGAAAAATCTTTATAATGTATGTACTCGTTACAGAATGAAGACATTAAATTCCAAAAATCATGTGGGTTTGGGTAGTAACTTTTCTATTTAGCTAGTAAACGAAAAATTTAGTTGTTAAAGGTCAACTAAAGATAAATTTGTCTGTAGAGCTCTGTATATATAGAGGAAAGCATAAATAAATGAAGAGAAGAGCTATGGTGTGCTTCTCCCCTTTCTTTTACTTCTCTTTCGTTCAGCAGGTACTGGTCGTTAAATCAAAAGAACTGTCCAGAAAAGAGATATCATGAAGCAATAGACAAGAGTACACATGGTTATATTGTAAAATATGCTAATTCTCAGGTCAAATCATGTGTGACACTTTGAAAAAAGTTTTAATAAGTTTATCGAAGAAAATATTTTAAAATGTTTATCTTGAACTTAAGACCTTCCTTAAGGAAAATTCACATTTGCTTGCTAACCAGACTTAAAGATGAAATGTTTTTTCGTCTATCAACATAACATTAGCAAAAATCAGTGGGATATCAACATATCCCAGAGTTAAATAGAGACAACTCTATCAACTCTTTCTTTATATTTACAAATTGGCTAAAGGGATGGTTCTTGTTTAATATTGACATACATAGCATCACACCTCATCCTTTAAATCATAACACATCTATCTTCTATTTCACCTCTTCAATGATCAGTTTCTGAAATAAAGAACATAAATCATAGTTTTTCACATCTTTGTGTTTCTTTTACTGTGCATTTTGTTTATAGTGTTTTTTTTGTTTTTTTTTACTAATTCCTGACAGACAATTCCACTAATCAAATAAACATTTTTTTCCCTAGACTAACAATTACAAAAAGGGCAGAAATAAAAAAAATATAACATATCTTTAGTCACGAATATGGGCTGTGACATATTCTAGATGGCATGTTAGTCTACTGTTTTAAAGACATAAAAAATCACTATTCATGTTTCTTTCTAAAGTAAGATGCTGGCATATTGTAATCAGGTAATGATCATTTATGGCATTAAACTGTGGTGAAATAGTTACCTTAGAAATTATATTCAAGGTTTTCATATCAACTGACTAAATTGATTCCAATGATAGCAATTTTTTCTTATGATGAACTTATGATTTATGTTCTTATTGAAAGTTTCTCAAAACAGGGATACTACTAGACAGTAAAAATCTCAGGATTAGAAGGTGCCTTCAATAAGTTGTCAGACTTTTTCTTTTCTTTACATGGGTACTTTTATTGATAGTACACACATGAAACTCTGTCCCATTTGAAGTAATCTACTCCGGCTGCAATGCATTTGTTGTATCGTCCCAACAACTTCTGGAAGGCCCCATGGAAGTCCTTTTGTACAAGTGTGTCAATGAGCCTCGTCACATAATCTTTCATATCCTCAGCTATCACATAATGAGCTTAGGGAATAACCATGAGACATGGAGAGCAAGGTCTGGACTATAAGGTGAATTGTCTTGATGCCCATCTTGCTGTCATAACATAACATCTTTCTTTCTGATCGTCTCTGAGCACCCTTGAGACAAACTTTGTGCAAATTTTCTGTATCTTCAGTTCTTTGTGAATAATTGTGTGTATAATTTCCACACTGACATCAAACTGTGCACTTATTGTCTCTATAGACACTAAGCGGTCCTGATCCATGAAATTCTTTATTTGGCCAATCAACTCCGGTGTTCTGACTTCCTTACTCCTTCCACACCTCATCATCCTTCACAGACTCACTACTTTCTTTAAATATCTTATGCCACACAAAAACTGATGCTTGATTCATACAAGATGGTCCAAAAGCAGTCTGAAGAATTCCATACATTTCTGTGGCATTTTTTTTTTCAGGTTTAAAAACAAAATGTTATTGCAAATCGTTTTTCGAAAATGACCTCAGGTCCAGATTGCATTTTTGAAATTCACTAGCTGCAACAATTAGGGTATATTCCAATTCCTGCTCAAGCTGTTCATTTGAGCCTGAAATCATAAAAATTGGTCAGTTATCTCATAAGATGTATAGCAATAACATACTAAATTTTCAAGAGTCTATGACAATTTTTAATGCATGTACAAAATAAGTCTAGAAACTAATTGAAGGCACCTCGTAATTGAGGAAATCTCACACAAGTGTAGCTGCACATACATCTGCATTACAGATCTTTTTCATCCGCTACAAAATTGCATCAAATTAGCACAATTATTGTAAAAGAATTATGTATAACTTGATTGCAAATTGACACAATATTAAAAACCCCGCAACCCTCTTTGATTAATAAAGGTAATATCAAAAATGAATATATAGAAAGTAGAAAGTGGACCATGGATTTGTTTTCAGCCAATGATAAATGTTAGATTCTGATCTAGAAAACAGCAATTCCTTCTTTGTCAGAGATTTTACTCATAGAATGTGAGAACTAAAGGATAAAATAACAGAAGTGAGTCTTTGAAAAGTAAAGCTAAGTCCACTTTCCTATGAAACTAAAACCAGTTGTGTTATCTATTTTGGGACAAACAAACAATGCCATAGAACATTTATGTGTATGAACAGAGTTCAATAAAAAATAAATATGTATTAGCAGTTTTCTCTAACTCACATTACACATATGGTTTGTTCCAGGCAGGAAGCAAAAAACAGTATCTAGTAATTCCAAAATTGGACACTACCTTGCAAATTATCTGCTTTAAATGATGTTCCATACTTAAAATTAAACAGTTTTCATAATTATTTCAGCCAAACATTCCCATGTTTTGTTACGCATTAGAAACTGTTACAAACTCGATCAATCCACATGAACCTTATCTCTTTATCTCTTCTAACTTTAACATGTCTAGTTACGTCCCTCTTTTCCATAAGAACTCAGACAGACATATACATGGACTTGGAGCCTATATTCGTAACACCCTCCCCTGGACTAGAGAATTCAAATTAAAATCAGACGACCACGCCTTCATGTGCTTTAGGCTAACCTTGCACCTATATTTTCTCTACCATTCTTCCTCAATCCAGGACTGTGTCTTTGATAGCATAGATGCAGCATTTTCCCTAAATACTAGCACCCAAGTACATGTATTTGGTGACTTTAATGTCTATCACAGTAATTGGCTTGGTTTCTCTAATTACACAGACACAGCTGGTAGTGTAATACACAGCTTTTCTATATCTTATTCCCTGACACAAACTGTCATGTTTCCAATCTATTTTCCAGGTTGGCAGAATCAGCTAGTCTCACCTGATCCATGTTATGATATTGGTAGACATCAAACTAAACTCTTAACCCCAAGTTTAAGAGCCATTGCTCAAAATGACAAGGTATTTAAAGAAAGCAAACTGAGAAGTCACCAGGGAGCACATTAGATATGCCTTATAGAGTAGTATCTTTTCTCTTCCTGTGGAACAGTATGCAAATGAGGCTACTGAATGGTTAAGAGCAACACATGTTCGCACAGGGAAGTTTTATAGCAAACCCCACTCTCCACAATGCCTCATTTTTATTTGTGCATCTATTGCTTAGAGGCAGCATGCATTCCACAGATGTATTCAACATAAGTCACTACAAATAGATAAATGTTTACAGAAGCTAGAAGTAATTGTAAGAATGAATAGCCACAGCCAAGAAAAAGCATACCCAAATCACCAAAAAAACACATTGAGTTGCAGAAATTGAGAACTTGCAATTTCTGGAAAATTTATAACAGTGTAGTAAATAATGGGCAATCAATAATTCTCCTACAAACCAACAACTGTGAAAAGTTTGCAGAGCATCTGCAAAGGAGGCTACCTTTCTAGGGCAATTGCTCTTGACATATCAAAGGCCTTTGATAGAGTATGGCATAAAGGTTTACTTCACAAGATCTCCAGCTATAGCTGGAAATGTTTTCTCAATTATTAAATCATTTCTTTCTGATAGGTTCATAAGAGTGGTGGTTGATGGGCAGAAATCAGAAACTCTGTATTAATGCTGGAGTCCCTCAGGGGTCCATCCTGGGTCCAACTCTTTTCCTGGTCTACATCAATGATCTTCCAAATCACATCCTTACATCATTCGTAGAAATTTATGCTGACGACACTACTATCTATGGTAGCACATCTAAGACCGTAAACGACCAAGTTCTCTCTGATTCTCTCTCCTCTGATCTTGAGCACATGGTATAATGGGGAAAGAGGTGGCTTGTTACTTTTAATGCATCTAAAACCAAGCTTTTATCTTTACATCATCAATGCTCTGATCTCCATCTGGCATCAATTAAAATGAATGGCTCTCATCTTGGGGAGGCCTCATGTTTTCACAAGCTTCTGGGCTTGACCTTTACTCCTGATCTTAAATGGAACACATACATTAAATCTGTTGCCAAGGCCACTGGAAAAATGGTGGGATCCTTCTATCGATCCAGTAGATATCTCACTGCTGATGTAATTCTCTATCTATATAAGAGCCAGGTACATCCAGGGATGGAGTACTATTGCCACATCTGGGCAGGAGCTGCTAGAAAGGACTTATCCTGCCTTGATAGAGTTCAAAATAGACTTTGTAGCCTCGTAGGGGATGTCCTTTTCTCGTCCCTGCAACCTCTTTCTCATAGAAGAGATGTTGTGAGTTTGTCTCTTGCTTTATCATTATTATCATGGCAAGTGCTCGGCTTAACTCCAATCTATGGTCCCCCCTTCACCAGACTTTCGCAAGAAACACCCGTCTAGCAGAAAACACTATCACTAATTTCCCACACTCTTTATCTGTGCCTAAACCTAAACGTAGATTCCATGAACAAAGCTTCTTTCTTAGAACTGCACGCCTGTGGAATTATCTTCTATTTTCTTGCTTTCCAGCTGACTACAATATGATTGTTTTCAAGTCTAAAGTAAACAAGTTCTTGATGAACCGTTCCATATAAGTCAACAAATTTACCGAATTTCCATTATTAACACTCTTTAACCCTTATCCTCGAGTGGCCTCTTGGCCTTGATAAGTGGTGATGCCTACATAAAAAAAAAGGACTAACCTGCTTGCCTATCAGTTCACTTCCAACTCCACTTTAGACCAACTAACCACTTAATTATCGCCATATTAGCATCCTTCCTCTCTTCGTCAAAATCTTTGAGTCATTAATTAATCAAGCACTAATCCACCAATTAATAGATATTAAACTTCTTCCCAACTGACAGTATCAATTTAGGCAAGCCCGTTCTATGGAAGATATCCTAACTGTAATCTCTGGACATATATATCACATACTGGATAAAGTAGGGGAGGCAAGGGCAGAAGACGGGGTACAAAAAAAGCATCTCCAACCTAATAGGTCCCACAATATCAACCAAGCTCCAACTTCTGTCCCATCGGCAAAATTTTACAAGTATTTTAATGGAATGTGCTCTGACAAACTCAAAACACTTGTGCCCCCTCGACATAAATACCCCAACCTGATACGAACCCCTACTGCGGAGATCCCTAGATGCTGAAAAGCCTTCTACTATAATAGTTTCTTTCCTTGGACTGCAAGACTTTGGAATTCACTCCCAGTTCCCTGCTTCTCTGACTGCATTGACATGCAAAAGTTCAAGTGTAATGTGAACAGACATATTGCTGCTTAACTCCCTACATAGTACATTTGGTCCCAAATAATAGCCCCTTATGTCCAAGTGGCACTGTGCCTTGTTTGGACTCATTTTTTTTTTTTTTAATCGATATATTATGGAGTAAAAAATGAAACATTGCTGAGATGCATGTATTTATTAGTTCTTTTTTTTATCTAGCATACAGTTATTCCAGATTTAACTTCAATTTCAACCCCCAAATTTTAAAAGCCATACCAATATACAGCACAAAATACCTATTTTATTTTTGGGGGAGGGTGGAGACAATAAATAGACATCTTCTCCCCATTAATTCTCTTTACTGATATCATTTTGTATCATTTAAATAAACATTTATTCACAACATGTATGCTTCATTAATATGTAACAGCATCTCTGTCTAGAGGCAATTTGTTTAAATGAAGAACAGACCAAATTATCATTTCTTAAAACCATTTAAAATCTAGTCATGGCACAATTATCAACTACAACCATCATTAACAATTCCAAACGACACTTATTTCAAATTTTCAGATAATATATATTGTTAACAATTAATACAAAAATACTTTATTCCATTCTTGTCTTCATCTACAAAATTTAAATACTGTTGCATGTGTTGTATATTAAATTTATAGCATTTGAGGCACTCTGTACTACTTGTTTTGATTGGACTATTGTTCTCATCTTGAGTGTTATTTGTGCAATGTTTCGATCAATGTAGCCTTCAGCCTTTGTCAGGCATGTTGGTCGCCATCTTTAAAAAGAAAGAGGAAAAGTTACTGGCTCCATAGATGGTTTCGTATTCTTGAAGTTACTTTTGTTTTTTTGGGTTTTTTTTTTCGCCGTGGTTTTGTATGTGTGAAAAAATGGCGATCAACATGCCTATCAAAGGTCAAAAGTTACATTAACCGAAATGTTGCACTAACACTCAAGATGAGAACAATAGTTCAATCAAAACAAGTAATAAAAACAATTAGCTCTTATCTAGAAAATTCACAACTTGGAGCATTGTTATTATATTAATATTTGTTGTTAACTACAATTGAATAATCACATTTTCTTTCTATAGAGTCTTTTCTTTGTTTTAATGCATAAACTTAACAAAACCAGCATAGTATTAGGTTACCCGGAAAGTTCCAAGCATTATTTAGGAACCCAAAGAGGATAGAAATATGAAGATTTCTTCTTTCTAAGCAATATTTATTCAATGAAAATGGTCATGAACTGGATTTTTTGAAACTTTCAACTCTTGTGCAAGTTCTATAGTTGTGATATTTGGATTTTCTTCAAGGCCTCAATACCAAATTTTGAGGGTCTTCCACTGTCGTGTTCAAGACTGATGTTTTCCATTTTGAATTTTGCAAACCACTTCCAAACGGTTAAGTCTCCTACAGTATTCTCATCATACATTTCACAAATATTTTTGAAAGTTTTAGCTGAAGTTTCTCCTTTTTTGAAGAAAAAAAGCATGATTACATAAACATGAAATTTGTTGAAATCCATTTTTTTTGTAATGAGGAATGTCTGAAAGTAAATTAATTTGAAAAAAAAAAAAATTGTCACAATAGAAAAAATATGCATAACATATGCTAAGTTTTTGTTTGTTTTTAAATAATTATATTAACTACAATTGAGTTTATAGGTTTGTTAAGAGCCTTCAAAAATATGAATGGTATCGAAAAAGTCACAGATTTTAAACAAAAGATTCAAATCATGTGACAGTGTGTGGATTATTGGCTGCTTTTATAAATAGATTCACAGTTTTTTTTTTTTTTTTTTTTCGCGGATGGGGGGGGGTTCATGATTGTTTACTTTAAAACTTCATTTCCAATTGGTATTTAAATAATCTTAATGAAACCATTTCCCAAAGTCCGTTGAAATATTTCAAGAATATCAGTAAATTTGTTGAACATCAGGTACATTGTTTGAATTTGTTAATTACCATTAACAGCAGTTCAAAGGGAATCTCACAAAAGTTCATGCAACAATTCAACACTAGCAGATAGATTAAAGTGTAATTATAAAGTGACTCAGTTGATTGCATGTCAATGGCTATTAATTACACATGGTTTTTTTCCACTGAACAGTATATAAGAAGTACAGTTCTGAAAATTTCTGACACCACTGCCAAATTACATAGTGCTCCTTTTAGAAACTTTACATTATTTGATTCTTCTGGAGAGAGGATTACAGCAAAACATCTGTAAGATTTTAAAAAATATGTTTATATTTAATAAGCAGTATGAAATCATTAGTCAATATGAATTTAAGAAAAACCTTGAAACTTAAAAAAATGTACAACTATTTTACAAATTTATTGATTTGTTTTATAGTGTAAGAACGCTTTCATACCCATTTAAAGTAATAGTAGTAATAAAAATAATAATAAAGTAAAACAAAAAGATAGCAGGAACACTACATGAATCGAAAGAAACTCAAACTACAAGAAATCTTATAAACTGGGCCCTCAGCCCCAAAGGTACCAACCAAGTTCAGTTGATAACACAAAATAGACATGAAATACCAAGGAGAAAAGGTACTAACCAGATCTCTGCTGAGTGTGAAGAATACTGGACCCAAATTTCAGTGAAGACCTGTGGTTAAGACAATCAATGACCTACACTTACCCTGATGGACTGTTAACTATGCTTTACTTCCAAGTAACAATTTCTGGGGCTACTCAAAAATCGAAACGCTGCTGCAAAAAATTCACGGCTCAAAAAACTTGATACTGCTGTCAAAAACTCAACTCCAAAACACAACATACTGCTGATAAAATTTCCTACTCCAACATCCAAATTCAAGATCAATCTAGTCTCTGAAAAATCAGGCTTTTTATTTTAAATCAGAAGCATCTCATTTGCATATTATGTGACAATATCACAAGCATGTAAAGAGAAAAGGCGTTTATTTTCCCTTCTTTTTTCTTTATTCTTTTTGACTGCACAGGGCTCTACAGGCTACACAAAAACAGGTTTTTACCAATTATTAAGGTGTTTAATAACAGAAGAGTAACTTATCTTGCCTTTGGTAGCATCTCAGACCATACTCGTTGCCAGCAAAAAAAATTAATGGCAAGCGGCTGTTATGATAACAGATCCATTTGCAAAGGTTATTAAAAAGGTAGAGAGTATTGGAGATCTAGGGAAACTTGTTATCATTTAGAATACAGGGAACACCATCGATTGTTGTTAATGAATAATCTCTGAATCATAGCCTGAGCGAGAACTAGGGAGTATAAATAAAAATAATAATAATAATAATAGTAATAATAATAATGCCATAAAATATTCTGAAATGAAAAAAAAAAATACAGTTGTTTGTTAAATATGTAAATTGCCTGGCAAACATTAGTTGATAAAATTACTGAATAAATAATTTTTTAAAGAAAATTATAATAAAAAGAAAGATTCTATGTATTATAAACGGCTAAATGCTACTTAACTGAAAAAAATAAATAAATAAAAATAACTAAAAAAACACTAATCTAAAATTCATATAATAATGTATGTTAAATGCAACCAATTAGTTTTTTTTTTTTAAATAGCTATAATATTGCGGAAATAAAATATTTTAAATACTTTTTTCTACTTAAAAAAAACTCAATTGATTAAATTATAGCATGTTGTGAACAATTATTTTAAATGAGAAAGTAATAAAATTACATTAAAAAATACAATAATTATGACAAGCTGTTCCATATTTGTTTTCAAACAAAACATTAGTATGAACAAAAATGAATTTATTGAAAACATGTTTATATATATATAAACGTAATGGCTCCTATTTTTTATTCCGCCCGAATGGATCAGAGGCGTTTTTGTTAAGAATTATATTTTTAAATACTTGCTGCAATGAAAAAGTATAACAAAGTGGTAAAATACACACTAAAAATAGCCTTCATTCATAAAAACTTCACAAGGGATATTTTTTTTATAAAATAAAGTTTTATATTATACATTTATAGATAGTATTTAAAACAATCATAATTTATGCTTAAAAATATTGTATATTAATCCATAAAAAAAACTAAGTAACCGACTCTAGTCGAGGGCAACCCAACGGTTCCCTTTCATTACTGAGGTGTTAGAGAGGGTGTCACTATTTCCAGGATTACTCCACTTGCCTGTGATCCTCCCTGGATAATGCTGTAAAGTAAAGGAGCATCAAGTACCATTTTTAAGTATTTGATATAACTGGACCAAGGATTCAACCTAGTCTCCTTGTCCATTAGCGAACACTCTTACAATTATGCCAAATTAGGCTAGTCAACTCATTAAATGCATAAAAATAGTTTAATATATGAAAATTAACAAATTACTCTTTTACATTTTTTAATGGGAAAATGATTTAGATTTCGAAGAATTCAGTTTGAAAATAGCTTTTCAGAATGAATTATGTTGGCAGATTGAGGTTCCACTGTATACAATGCTCAATTACAAAAATGAAAATATTACCAAAAGAAATAATTTTAATGTTTTCTGAAAAGAGTTGAGTGAACCCAGACACTTTTTTAAAAATAGATTTTTTGAATATGCGAATTAGATCTGTGATAAAAAAATTATAAAACTGTTCAAAGAATTTCATTTCCTATTTGTGAATCGTTTTTTTTTTTAGTAAATGTCAGTGTAATAAACTTGATTCTGTAGCAAATTAAAATGAACTCTGAAGAAAAGAAAACTAGTAATTGAAATTTTTTAAAGTTTTTATATTTTAGTGAGTTAAATTGAAAATTAATGAGTTTTCATTTGGTAGTCATCTCTACCAAAATTATTGCAATTAATTTCTTTCATCAGATGAATATTTGAATATTTAATAATTTATTCATTAATGCCTCGTTAGCTATGTCTTAGTTTAATCAATATATTTTAAAATTTCCTACGGCCACCACAAATTGTACATCTTAGTTATGTCCACTTTTCTCTCTCTCCTGGTCCCTTTTTACTTACCTCCCCATTAGGACAGACTTGGATACAAGATTGTTGTTTAATGTAAAGAAAATCCATTTCCCTACAGAGGGACAAAAATAAAAATTCTCTCAAGATTTCTCCTGCACTGACCTAAGACAGAAAAGATGAAGTGTAATATCAGAACAGATACTACACTTTGCTCCTCACCAAAACGTTGGAGTTAATACTCACTTCAAGGGCAGTAACTCCATTAATTTTAAGTCTCCCTATAGTCTTTTTGTTAATTAAACAGATATCAACTAATAACTTATTATAGCAATTGTGGACTGAAAATAATACACTGCTAAATTAGATTCTTGTAGATTTTTCAGTGTTTTTCTTTAATACATGCCTCTTCAATAATCTTCAAGGGAAGTGTATTACATTTCTAGATTTTTTGAGATGAGGATTGGTTATTTGTATTATTTAGATTCATTAAACTACTGTTCTCATCATCAACGTTTCGGTTGATATAACCTCTGACCTTATAAGATGTATCTTGCTGTTTGAGAATGTTTGTCAAACTCAGGAATTTGGACGGAATTTCAAACCCTTTATTTACTTCATGAGAGTAGCATGCTCTTGTTCATCAATCGTGAATTACTTAAGCTCTCTATCCAGTCATGGTTGATGGAACAAGAGCATGCTACCCCTGAAAAGTAAATAAAGGGTTCCATTTGAAATTTCATCCAAATTCCAGAGTTCAACAAGATACACTTGAAGAAGGTTGGAGGTTACATTAACCGAAATGTTGTGAAAATGATACTCAAGATCAGAACAGTAGTTTGAAGAATCCAAATACGAACAGAGTTGTATTAATAGAGCCATCATTTGTTGGTGTATCTGCCATCTGTTCACTTCTGGGGCCATTAAAGTATCACTTTTTCTGATACTTATTCAGTTTGCAGAAGTGATTATCCAATCAGCTGTCAGAAAATGACAAATTCCAATGAAAGCATGAAATTCTTTAAATCAAGAAAAATATTTTAAAGTAAAAATGATTTTCAACCAGGTATGTCAACATGAAATTCCTCCTTTCCCCATGTCAAGAATAGCTTTCTAAATAGTAATTTTTAACATTTGGAATTAATTATTTGACAGTATCTTCCGGCTGCTTATGCAACCTTCTGGGATATGCTGATACATAGTTGTCAGAGATTGGGCTATAAACATGATAAGTATCCAATTTTTTACATTTCTTTTATTTTAGATGCTTTGCACAATTCTTTGTTTACTTTCCAGTATACAGGTAAAGTGATACAAGGAGACCATCCTATCTTTCTACCAAAATCTTAGACTAGCACTGGCCTTCATTCTAGAAGCTGATAAAAATTTTCTTATAGACGACTTCAACAGCCAGGTAGGGCTGGATCATGAAATGTGGATTATATAAGATATGGCATGGTAAGCATGAATAACAGACTCCAGCTTTGTAAAGAATTTGGTCTTGTCATCTTCAACATTTTACACTAAAAAATTACTCATAAGGCAACAGATTTACGCTTGGTCAAAGCAGTTACATCATCAACATCTGTGCTAGTCAAGTGAAGTGGAGACATGGAATGTGGCTTAGACCTCAAATTTGTGTAGAGTTCACATCATGCTCTTTTAAAATGGATAGGAATCCAGTTGGCAGAAATGGACTGAATTCAGGATATGTATACTGAAAATACAGAGGACTGCAACTTTTCCCCTATTCCCTCACTCCTAACAGTCTGAACTTGTACCCAACTAACCATTTATTATGAGTTAGTAGGAAATGCAAATAGCAAGGACAGCTGACTATAATATAGTTGTTTTCAAGTCCAACATAAACAGATTCTTGATGAACCACCCTCTAAAATAAATTAACTTACTCAATTTCCATCACCGACCAGCATAGTACTAATTAACCCTTATCCTTGAGTGACCTCCAGGTTTTGATAAGTGCTGATTATTTGGTTTAAAAAAAAAATGCACAAATTTCGCTCTTAAGAGATAAAGTACCCCAGCGCTTTGATGCATGAAGATTGCAAGATTCAAATATATATAAGGACATTCATAGTGTTTAAAAGCAGACAATTTGAGGATAAAAGGAAGCAATTGATGATTCGGGTTTAGAAGGTCAGCATTGAAAGACTTGCTGTCAAGAAACAGAATAATCATGATTTTTCAACAAGCTCGTAGAAGAGAAAAACAAGTTATACCAATGATATCTCAGCATATCTGAAAAACACAATGAATCCTTACACTAGACTTCTAAGAGTGCAACATAGTCACACCAAACTATATATGTAGAATCAGTGATATGCCTATACTAAGAAAGATGACAGAACAATTTAATCAAGCAAGTCTTCATCTACTGAGTCCCGGGACAAGTTCTTCTCCCATAAGAGCTCTGATTGTATAATGAAGTGAGGCGTTAGAATTTAACAGATTTTATTAGCTTCACCCTTTCTCCTTTGTTGCAACCTCTCTCTTACAGACGTGATGTTGCTAGTCTCAGTCTTTTCTGTAAATACTATTATGGCATATGTTCTTTAGAATTGCCTGATCTATTCCTTGGTTCTTTTGTTATAGCTGGTTTGTTAGTCTAATGGTCTCACCAATTCACTATTTTGATACCTCATTGTACTGATCCGCACTATTTTTTAAATCGTATTACCAAGTTTAATTAAAATTTTATATGTTTTTTTATTCAACTGCAAGGTTAAAGCATAGAATAGGTACAAAACACCCTCCCCTCCCCATGTTAAGAATGGCTTTTTTAAATAATAACGTTATTATGTCAACGTGGATCAATAAGTGCACTAGTACCGTTTTTTTTGTTTTTTTTACTCTCTGAACCGAGTTTGGTGACTTAGTGTAAAAAAATCAAACATGTCCAGCTTTGTTTTCCATACGGTTGATAAAGAAAATTATTTTCTCAACTTTTCAATATTTTCATTTTAATTGTCTAAAGTTAAAAAAAAAAGGTAAGACACTATGACTGGACTCGGCACAAACACATGTTTTGTGTAAAGATGCTTTAATGACACCGCCAACCTTTTTTATTTACTCATTATTTCATTTCATTTTACTTAAATAATTTTTCTTTAATTTAAATACACTTTTTCATTTTCTTTCATTTTTTTGTGCGCGTGGTTATTTTATTTTTTAGCGTGTTTATTTTAATGGTAATTTCGTTTATTTCCATACGAAGAAAATGAAAGAAAATTAACTAAATTTATTTAAGTTAAAGAAAAATTATGTAAGTAAAAACAATAATTAAACAATGAGAAAATAAAACAGTGGAGGGGGGGGTCATTAAAGCATCTTTAATTTTTCTTTAACTTAAATAAATTGAGTTCATTTTTTTCGTTTTTTCGTGCGCGGAGAAACGATAAACTAAATGCAGAGCACCATTCTAACGAAGCAAAAATGACTTTCACTTAGATCCGATATCTACTGTAATTTAAAGGCTTATTTTTATTAAATACTAGCTGTACCCGGCCACGCGTTGCTGTGGCTCAGTTTGTTAAAATGGAACACATGTGAAAGTAGAGAAAAGTTTGATTCTTTTTTTCAAGAGAATGTACAAATTATTTTTTTTTTTAACAGATGTTAAGAAAATAAACAGAAAAATACTTCCATCATTAATTATGCAAAAAAATAAATAAAATGTTGATTTAGTGTTTCAATATGCTTATAAATTACGATAAAACTTGCTGAGTATGCACTGTTTTACGGTTGTTGTAAAAATGGAACGGAAACTTAAATTTCGCTTCATTTTAATCTTTCTTAATTTTTTAATTGTGCCCCCACCCCAAACGAATATAATCAAAACAGTAACATTCAACAATTGTACTTTATGTATATAAAACACAAAATGGGTGTTTGTATTACTGTACACATAGATTCGAAAAAGTTGTCAAAAAACAAATATATAACAAATAAATGTTATCAAAAGCAAGATAAGTTACTTTTCTGCCAAACTGGATATATTTTTTGTGTTTTTATTCAATGTAACATATTTATTCAGCTCGAAAAACATACAGTGTTTACCGATGTATTCGAAAATTCAAGATGGCGTCTCACACCCTCTTTAACACCGTAAGTATGGAAAAAGGTGTTATAAATAAAAAACTATACAAAATACTATTAAAAACCTGCCGAATATATGTCAACCTATGTCACGGTAACATATATTGAGCGAGTTTTTAACAGTATTTTATCTGGTTTTTTATTTATAACATCTTTTCCCACACTTACCATGTTAAAGAGAGAATCAGACGCCATCTTGAATGTTCCAATACATCGGTAAACACTGTATGGTTTTCGAGCTGAATAAACATGCTACATTGAATAAAAACACGAAAAATATATCCAGTTTGGTAGAAAAGTAACTTATCTTGCCTTTGATAACATTTATTTGTTATATATTTCTTTTTGGACAACTTTTTCGAATCTATGTGTACAATAATACAAACCCCACAAAATATTTATCAAAAAAAAAAATTAAAAAAAAAAAAAAGTTAATAACGAAAGGGAAATAATTCCATTTTTAAACGAAAAAGTCAGTTTACCTAACCTACTGTATTAATGCTATTTTTTTTAAGCAAGAAAAAAAAAAAAAAGGTAAATATCCAGATACGCTACTACAGAACACCGACCACTCTAATTTATTTTTTTATAGGTAATTGAGGTCGCTGACAACGAATCTGATAGTCAAACTTGGGGCAAATTTACCGTTTGCATGGTATTTACCCCTGAACCCACAAACTTCTTTCCACCATTTTGCAGCATCCGTTTATGCCACGCGCATGCATGCTGTAGCATAAACGACGGCTTCACCAAGCAAACTATGTTGGGGGGAGGGGATTTTTTTTTCCAGGACATAGAATTTTCTAATTTTCCAAAATACATTATAGCGCTTTTTGGGTGGAAAATTTAAAATTAGCTGAAAAAGAAATAAAATAAGAAAAGGAAAGCATACCAAGTTGGAGTAGGGGGGGGGGTAATTTATCTGTTTTTTTTTTTACCTGGAACATCGAATTTTTAAATTTTCCGTAAGTAACGCACCGACATTTACCAATTAGAACACCATTTAACATTTTCCGAAGATTTTACTTTGTACATTGGGGGCGCGAGCAGGGGGGAGGGGGAGCGGATGTGATGTGGCGCGCGCGCCCCAACATCACATCCCCCCCCCCAAAACAAATTAGAGTGGTCGGTGTTCTGTAGTAGCGTATCTGGATATTTACCAAAAAAAAAAAAAAAAAAAAAATATTTAGGTTTGGCTATAAATTCCTAAACTCATTTCACCTTAAATAATTTAGGTGACTGAAATAGGAATCTAATTGAATCTTTAATTTCCTGAATAGTATCCGATAATTCATTTTTCTTCGAGTTATATCGAATACATTAATACGGACTTTAGGGGCTTTTTTCGTAATGTTACTGTAAAAATTATTTTTTATTGTTACAAATTACGATGCTTTAAAAAAAGCAAAAATAAATTCTTGTGTTTTTTATTTACTACTGAAAACCATAACTTTAGTAAAGGTATTTTTTGTTTAAACAAAATAAAACATTTTCACCAAGAGTTAAGTAAAAATAATTAGTTCATTATATTCTGCGATCATTATTTGAAAAATACTGCAATTTTCATTAAAATTCGTTAATTTCCTGATTTTTGGTGAATTTTTAAGTAAAGGGAGGAATCAAAATGTGTATACACTTTGAGCGTCGGCATTCATTTTTCGACCACGTGTGGTTAATTTAAATTAAAGTTCAATCACATGGTTACATTATCAATAAACCCATTGAAAATTTACCGATATTGTAAACACATTCTGTTTACATTAAGCCTGTGGTTTTTTTTTAGTGATGCAATGTTGTCAACTGAGATTTTAAAAAAACCCCGCAAGATCAGGAGAAAGAAATGTCCAGAAAATCGCTAGCCAGTTTGGCAGAAAAGTAACTAATCTTGCCGTTTATAACATTTGTTATATATTTGTTTTTTGACAACTTTTTCGAATCTATGTGTACAGTAATACAAACCCGGAGAGATTGGAATGCCCCCACCTAAAATGTACTTGGAAAAATCGATTTTATAGTGAGATTTAAGAATGGTTAGTCGAAAAAAAGGTGAAAAACAAAACAAATAATCAATAAATAATTGTTATCAAAGGCAATAAATGCTACTTTTTTTTACTTACATGAATGAGTTTATTTTATGTTTTAAAGTATTTTCAAGCAATTTAATGCGGGTGTCTGGGTGCCAAATACCTCCAGATTTTCTAGAATTTCCTGCTAGATTGTAAACGAAATCTCCAGATCTAGCAGGAAAACCGCTAAATTGTAACACTGGTCACGTGACAGGAAGCGGTAATAAATAATTGTCCCTAAATAAAAAAATGGCCTCTCGGTAAAAAGAAATCCACCTATTTATCATAGAAAAATTAAGTATAATGTTATAATTAAAAAGGAATATATAAAAACACACATGGATATAGTAAACATATTATACCAAAACGTGGAAGCCATCCGTCCAGTGGTTTTTTAGACAAATAACTCCGAACGAACCAACATTTACATTTTTATATATATATAGATTAATTTCTGAACGCAAATAGGTCACAAATGAGTAGGTAAAACTGTTTTTAACTAATTTTCAAACGCTATTTCCTTTAAAGTTCAAATTAATTTATGTCAGAAATAACGTATTTATTGGCCGCCAGTGAATTTGAATGACATGCATAATACGGGTATTAATATCTCGGAAACTACTTATCTTTGCAAAATTTAAATGGGATTTTCGTTTTCAGCATAGTGGAAAACCTCTAAAAGTCATCATTTTAAAGAAAATTGTGGAAGTGGAACTAAGTATATTTGTTTATACTAATGCGCGCTCACGTGTAGTCGCTGGGTTCAGGGGTTAATACCACGGAAACGGTTTTCATATTCTTTTTAAACACATCGAACTCTACAATTTTTTTTTGTTATACGAACGTGAGTTTAAGTAAAATTTTACCAAAATTAATTTGCATATTTACAAAAATAGCATTCGTTACAATTAAAGATTATAAAAATATTTACTAATAAAATAAATTGTTTATCATTTTTATGAATGATTAGATTTCTATAAAACATTTTAGGTATTTATCAGAGAAACCAAGAAACTAACATACGGGGGGGGGGGAAATATATATATATATATATATATATATGAAATAAATGTTACCGTAGCCAATAAAGGTTAATTTCATACATACCTGGCTCATTTGTTTGTGTTTTCAAGTAGTTTTTATTGCTCTTTATTTAATCTTAAAAATTCAGTTTTTCCAAGCGGATTTAGAAAAAAAAAAAATGAATAGTTACACCCCCTCCAGTCATGTGGAGGGAATTTTGTAACTATTCTGTACTTTCACCTAACAATTGAATAAAACTTATCATAAACTCGAATTTAACGTGAAAATACGATTAAGTGCATAAGCACCTTTGTTTGGAAAGTTACAGCCCCACCCCCCCCGGAAAAATCCCCTTTTTTTCTGAGGTGTGCACACTGCACAGGTAAAAAAAAAAAAAAAAAATCCGAGAACTTGTAAATCTTAAAGTGAAAACAAGACCTGGTTCTTTCAAAGAGCATGATGCCGCCATTTTTTTTTTTTTTTTTTTTTTTTAATTCGCTCGGAAAACTAAAGATTAAATGAAGTGCAATAAAAACTACTTAAAAACACAAACAAATGGGCCATGTAGGTATAAAATTAACTTTTATTGGCTACGGTAACATTTATTTTTTGTATATTAATTTTTTCCCATATATTAGTTTGTTGGTTTCTCTGCTAAATACCCTGACTGTAGCTTTTTAAGTTAAAAAAAAGTCTTGGGTTTTATAACTACTTCTTTTCATATCCAAAAACTGTTAATTCAATTTTCAGATGGAAACCTCAAGCGTGAAAAAAAACCCACCTCTGCTGAAAGAATGAAAACTCTAAGAAAACGAAAGAAAGAAATGGATACATCTTTTCAAGAACAAGAAAATGCCAAGATTTCAGCCCATCGAAAAAGTCAGCGAGAAGCAATGAATACAGATCAAATAAAAGAACATCAGAAAAAAATTGCCGAACGTGTCCGTCTCTCACGATTAAATAAAAAGCTAAGATAGTAAGAAAGCATTGAGTCACTCCCTATCAAATTAGGCAATGGGCTCAAGACGCCTCAATCATTCGGAAAAGCAATCTGAAAAGTAGATAAAAACTTGCCTAAGTCACCTACAAAACAAAGAGCCGTTGTTACTGCTGTAACCTAGTGGGTTAGACTGGAAATTAGTCCAGAAGTTACACATAACCGTGGACAAAGGATAAACCAAAGATTTACAGAAGAAAATAAAAAATTGATAGCAGACTTTTATGTAAAAAGGGATATTGTGTATACCATGTCTGGAATGCACGATGAAATGACGGTCTGGGAAAATGGGATCAAATCAAAATGCAGAAAATATTATTTAGTCATGTATTTAAAGGAGGCTTACAAGCTGTTTAAACAGTCCTACCCTGACATTACTGTAGGATTCAGTAAATTTGCATCTCTGAGGCCATCGGATGTGTTGTTGCTTAAAGATCAGCATCGAGACATGTGCAAATGTGAAATTCATGAAAATTTTATTCTAAAAATTAAAAGTCTTGGAATTACCTCTAACACTTTTGGTCTAGCATTCTTTGTGATGACAGTCTTTATTTGACTTCTCCTTAAGAGGATAGTGCATTACATCATCATAATCTAACCATTAGCACATCTTAAATTAATCTAACAGATAGTTGAATTATTATGTCATACTCATCTCACCATAATGTCATTGTATATTTCAGACCTCCATCATTTTGGATTATTAAAGTTGTTGTCCGAAAATAGCATTGACCTGCTTATTTATGATGGAGGTACAGTAACGCCTATAACAGACGGATTCCACCAACTGGGAGACCACTAGACCAACATCATCGCCAGCAGGATGCCAGTGATAAAATGCCAGATTCCCGACTGTGACTTCGAGACAGCTGATCTTGACGCAGCAATTGTGGCAGCACTCCTGGGACAAAGAACTGGTAATCCAACTGTTAGAGTGCTGTGATGAAACTTTGCGCAGAGACCTTACAAGATCAACTGGCAGCTCCCTGACAGGAAAATCTCAAGAAGATGTTCTAACAGCCATGAGAGCCCTGGCAGTGCGTGAGGAAAACACAATGGTGGCTCGGGTTATGCTGAACAATATGACACAAGATCGCAAAGAAACTGTGCGCTCATTTGGTGCTTGTCTCCGTGGACAAGCAGGAGTATGCAAATTCCTAATACCGTGCCCCAGCTGCAGCCATGAAGTCAACTACACAGATGCAATCCTGCGTGATGTGCTTATTCGTGGACTCAATGACCCTGACATTCAGCTAGACCTCCTTGGGGTCAGAAGTCAGAGCATGACCCTTGAAGACACTTTTCAGTTCGTTGAAGCCAAGGAATCTGGAAAACGCTCTGCATCCAAACTACTTGATTCCCAAGGGGCCGAAGCAGCTAGCAGCACATATCGTCGCAACAGAAATGCTGCACGTGTTGTAACCAAGAAAACAGTACAACAAGAAACGGCATGTACTTATTGTGGAAAGATAGGTCATGGTGCCAGAGCAACCTTCCAACTTCGCAAGAAAGAGTGTCCCGCATACGGTCAGACCTGCAACAACTGCGGAAGAATGAACCACTTTGAGGCTGTGTGCAGAGGCAAACAGAAAGTGACGGACACTAAGACTGAACACGAAGGTGCTGTATTTGACTCCCTCTGTGCTGCAACTAGTCATGATAAAAACTATGACAGACATGTTGTTCATCTAGACCATCACCTATACAATCAGCTATCAGACACCTGGGTGCGCCAGTCATCACAGCCTCAACCTTTTCATTCGAACGACTGTTCGTATTGATCCCAAAGACTACGACCACTTCGGCAGAAACCCAAAGATCACACCAAAGCCAAAGACAACTACTATCACTGCTATGGCTGACACAGGCTGCCAAAGTTGCCTAGCCGGTATCAAAGTGCTTCATCGACTCGGTATCTCAGAGAAACACTTAATTCCCATGACAATGAAGATGCATGCTGCTAACAATGTCGGCATAAGAATTCTTGGAGCAGCCATTCTCCGCATCTCTGGCAAAGGAACCAGAGAGGAAACCTATGAAACGCCCCAAGTTGTGTACGTGACTGACAAATCCGACAAAATGTTTCTAAGCAGAGAAGCATGTGCAGCACTTGGCATGATTACATATAACTTCCCAACCATCGGTGAATCACAGAGCAACAGTCAAGCAGCAATGAACACTATCAGCCAATGTGTGGTTCCCCCATGTCCACAGGAAGATAATAACCCAGCACCACAAATCCAGCTACAATCATCATCTCCTCAAGACACTATGTCTACCTCATGCAAGGAGAGTGACAAGTGTAAATGCCCCAAACGTGAATCACCACCCCCTCCACCGTCGGCTCTGCCATTTCCTGCAACTGAAACTAACCGAGAGAAACTTCGACAGTACCTATTAGACAGGTACAAATCTAGTACCTTCAATACATGTCAACATCAACCACTTCCTCACATGGTAGGCCCACCGATGCGGCTCATGGTCGACACCCAAGCTACATCTGTCGCACATCACACACCTGTCCCAGTACCACTACATTGGCAGGATAAAGTGAAAGCAGGCCTAGATCAGGATGTTCAACTTGGTGTCATCAAGCCCGTCCCAGTTGGAGAACCGGTCACTTGGTGCCATCGCATGGTGGTCTGCGCAAAGAAGAATGGCACTCCGCGTTGAACCGTAGACTTCCAAGCACTCAATGCTCATGCAGTGAGGGAGACTCACCACACGCAGTCCCCATTTCATCAGGCTCGCTCCATCCCACGCAACACTAAAAAGACTGTCTTTGATGCCTGGAACAGATATCACAGTGTACCCATTAGAGAAGAGGACAAACACCTCACTACCTTCATCACACCGTGGGGCAGGTACAGATACAAAACTGCACCTCAAGGATACATAGCCTCTGGGGATGGCTATACCCGCCGCTTCGATGAAATCGTCGCCGACATCCCTGACAAAACAAAGTGTATTGACGATGTATACAGAACAGTTTCCTTCAATCCTGTAACTGGCTGGAAACTTGTGGAAAGAACGGTATCATCTTAAACCCGGAGAAATTCATCTTTGCTCAAGACACTGTAGAGTTTGCTGGCTTTGAAATTACCCCAGACAGTGTGCGACCATGTAGTCGCTATCTTGAAGCAATCAGACTTTCCTTCACCGAAGAACATCACGGACATGAGATCATGGTTTGGTCTTGTAAACCAGGTATCATACTCCTTCAGCATGACTGACAGGATGCAAGCATTCAGACAACTGTTGAAACCTGGAACCCCATTCAACTGGGACGACACACTGGAACGCCTCTTTCAGGAGTCAAAAGCAGTCATCATCAGTGAAATTGAACATGGTGTCCAGATATTCGACAAAAACAAACCAACTTGCCTAGCTACAGACTGGTCGAAGAATGGCATTGGATTCTGGCTGTTCCAGAAACATTGCACATGCATTAAAACTGTGCCCTTCTGTTGCCGAGACGGGTGGAAGATAACCCTTGTTGGCAGCAGGTTCACCAGCCCCACAGAATCCAGGTACGCACCCGTCGAAGGTGAAGCCCTTGCAGTTGCTGATGCCTTGGAAAAAGTAAGATACTTTGTTCTGGGATGTGACAAGTTGATCATCACAGTAGACCACAAGCCCCTGATCAAGCTCCTTGGGGACAGATCACTGGAGGACATCCCCAATTCAAGACTTCGTAACCTGAAGGAAAAGACCCTAAGGTACAAGTTCATGATGCTACACGTGCCTGGTGCCAAACACCGTGCTGCCGACACCGTATCTCGCAACCCAGTTGGAAGGTCTGACAGTATGATTCTCATTGATGACATAGCCTCTGTTGATGGCTACAGCCGGACTGAGTTGCCACAAACCATCCCAACACTGCAGCACAAAGCTTCGGGTGTCATGACCGGAGAGCCAGACACTGCCCCTCCATGTGGTGAAGCCATATTTTATTTATCCGCCTTGTCTTCAGTCACATCATTGCAGTGCATCTCCTGGGACAAGATTAGAACTGCAACAGCCAGCGACGAGGACATGTTCAAGCTAGTACAACAAATTGAAAGTGGAATGTCAGACATCCGAAATGATCTACCACCCTCCTTGAGAGAATACCACCAATTCCGCAACCACCTTTCCACCATCAATGGTGTCATTATATACAAAGACAGGATAGTGGTTCCACTGTTACTGAGAAAAGATGTGCTTACAGCGTTGCACTCTGCACATAAAGGCATTTCATCCATGATGTCAAGAGCAGAAACCTCTGTGTTTTGGCCTGGTATAAGCAATGACATCACCAAACTCAGAAACTCTTGCAATCATTGCAACTGAAATGCTCCATCTCAACCAAGTGCACCACCAACGCCACCCGTCTACCCCTTGTATCCATTTCAGTGTGCATGTGCGGACTTCTTCCACTACAAAGGCGGTAATTACCTGGTGATTGTTGATAGATACTCAAACTGGCCCATCGTTGAAAGGGCACACAATGGTGCCTCTGGCCTCATCGACTGCTTACGACGCACATTCGTCACATTTGGAATAGCAGATGAGTTATCTTCAGATGGCGACCCAGAGTTTACAGCTTTAACAACCACAGATTTCCTGAAGACCTGGGGTGTGCATCATAGACTCTCATCTGTATCCTTTCCACATAGCAACTGTAGAGCAGAGGTTGGAGTGAAGACCGTGAAACGCATGATTGCAGACAACACCGGACCAAATGGTGAATTAGACACCTGTGCCTTTCAGCGTGCCATGTTGCAGTATCGAAACACTCCTGACAGAGACACAAAATTATCTCCAGCAATGTGCGTCTTAAGGCAGGCGATCCGAGACTTCATCCTGAACCTGCCTGGCTGCTACAAACCTCATAAGACATGGAGTGACATACTTACTCTGAGAGAGGAAGCGTTACGCAACCGACACATGAAAATCGCCGAACGCTTAACAGAACATACAAAGCGGCTACCACCCCTCAGAGTGGGAGACCAGGTCAGGATCCAAAACCAAACTGGCCCTTATCCAAGAAAATGGGACAAAACTGGAACTGTCATTGAAGTTCACCAATATGACCAGTATGTTGTACGCATGGACGGATCAGGCAGAGTGACACTACGCAACAGGAAGTTCCTACGAAAGTACATGCCGGTGTATTCCCCTCCTGAAAAACACACCATCAACCATGACCTGAGATACCACTTCAAAGGAGGAAATCCCAACCCACCTACACCAGTGAGTGGGACACTAATAACCCCAGCTGTTCCATCTCAGACAGTCACAAGCTCAAAACTACAGAACAACAATGAGCTTGTCTGCATTACACCAGCTGAGCAGGGTAGACAACCTCATTTCATTCAGCCACCACAGGTCAGACCACCACCACCAGTAGTGGATGACAGTCAACATCCCACGCCTACATCTACCAGGCCACCTCCCACACCGCAGGCTCCAACGCCTTCATCCATGGTACCAACCACACCGAGAAGGAACATGACACCTGGAGTAAGACAAAACCAATTTTCCTTTGACCAGCTTCCGAGACGCTCCAATCGGCCACGACAAGAACCAAAGTGGCTCAGGGATTATGAACATTACATGGGCAGAATAATCCCCGAACCGGAGGGCAGTCTACCCAATGATGGTTCACAACCGTTTCTTTATTTTATGTACAAGCAGTACACCTATCATCTATTAATATGCTTTGCAAATAACATCATCCTATCCACAATCCTTACCAGCAACAAACATTAAATCAGTCATTCAGAACACTGTCAAATGACTCGGGGGGGGGGGGGGATAGAGGATAGTGCATTACATCATCATAATCTAACCATTAGCACATCTTAAATTAATCTAACAGATAGTTGAATTATTATGTCATACTCATCTCACCATAATGTCATTGTATATTTCAGACTTCCATCATTTTGGATTAATAAAGTTGTTGTCCGAAAATAGCATTGACCTGCTTATTTATCCTTGTCGGTGAGGTATTTGTGTTAATTGTCAATTTGAGGACAAGTTCACAATAGACAAAAGCGATGCTGACAGTTTTTTGGAAAGAATGGATAAAAACTGAAACCGGACATCTACGAATAGACCAAAAACAAGGGTGTGTAGGTGAATTAAAAGATCTTTTCGGCAACTTTCCTTTTTTCAAAGAACATGTGAGAATAAAACGGATTCAGTCTACAGCATTTGCGGAAGACAAAAAGAGGAGGGATTGCCATGTTTTACAGTGGGACTTCGCAATGGCTTACAGCTGTGAATATCAAAATGAGGTCCAAAGTGCTTTGTGGTCTCGGAAATCCATTTATTTACTGCTGCTTTGTATAGCAAGAACCAAATTTGCCAACCATTCCTGATAATCACAGATAGCCCAGACAAAGGAAAAAATTCTGTCTTTACCTTTATTAATGCTTTGACAGACTACATTCAATTTGAAAAAGGGGACATGCTCATAATTTACTCAGATGGGCCATCATCAGAATTCAAAAATAGATACATTGGCAAACTGGTATGTATATTATAAAAAAAATTCAAATGCAAAGTTTCCTGGAAATATTTTGCTACATCACATGGAAAAGGTGTTGTTGATGGAATTGGTGGATCAGCCAAATCTCTAGTGAGAAAAAGAGTCATGAGTCAAGGTAAAAATGCTACAATTGTACAAAATTCTGCTGATTTTTACAAAGTAGCAAAAGATGATATGAAGGAAGTAACTGTTATTTATATAAGTGAAACAAACATTTCAGAGATGATAAAAGAAAAAAAAATCCCTGGGAAAATGTTAAAGATGCCTCAGGCATCAGTAAGATGCATGTTATTAGTTGTTGTGATCGTTCGACTCTAGAAATGTTTAAAACAAATTTAAGTAACAATCCAGCATCAACTATTGTATATGAAGACGAGGATGTAGATAAAAGCGAAAAACTGAATATTGGTGATTGGGCCTTAGTCTCCTATGATGGTAAAAAATTTCCTGGTGAAGTTTTGTCAATTGTAGATACTGATATAGAAGTATCAGTAATGAAGTATTCCAGAAAAGGAAAATGGTACTGGCCAGATAAAGCTGATATAATTTCATACCGGCCCGAGAACGTAATCGGAAAACTGAGTCCACCAGTTCCAGTAGGAATGGTAGATATTGGAAGAAATCAAGATGTTCTTTATCATTTTCAACCTGAAATTTTTCAATAAATAAATCTATTTTATAGCATTGTATGAATATGTTATTTATTATGTTGAAATACATTGATTATTGACAATTTTTAAGTGATATTTTGACATGTAACACACGTGACTTTAGCATGTAACACATGTGACGTCACATGTGTTACACAAATTCAAAGTGTTCTTTCAAGAAGAAAAAATAGCTATTTTTTTTTCTTGCTATTATTTTGTTTGCGGTAATATACTAGCTTATAATCAGAAAGGATTTTTTCCTTAGGGGTTTTATTAAAGAATTAGAAAAAAAAATGTTAATTAAGCATCACGTGTGTTACATCGACACAGGGCTAACTTTATGAAAATTTAATGTAAAAATGATTAACAACAGAAGCTCAGAGCATCAATTATTTTGAAATGTATGTATCAATCATAAAAAATATAATTAAACATACTACTATATTATTTATTAGTAAAAATAAATGCCTGAAAAATAAGCAATTCTTTCATTTTTCGACTTTAATAAATAGCCGATGTTTATAACCCCAGCACAGACAACACAGACAAGATCAGAATTGGAATTTTTAATTTTTTTTTTTGTAGTTTAGGGTGTTGTCTTTCAGAAAAAACATAATAATGTTTGAAAATATTGGATTTAAAATTTTCCAATTTTGGACCCCTTTCCATGGAATTCACCATATCTCATTTTAATGCAAAATCCAAGATTTTCTGGACTGTTGTATAAGAGTTTCTCTATATTAATAACAGACTTTATTATCCGCATTGAAAAGGATTACATCAGAGTGAAACTTAGTATATACAAATTGTGCTTCTTGTCTATATTCCTGTATTTTTTAGAGATATATCGTGGTAATAGTGCGGAAAGGCAGAGTAATAAACAGCCACGGTTATGTACCTATTGTAAGAAAACAATGGCATGTAAAGCTAGAACCATTCCAGTACAAGACAAGTGCGATTATGCAAATCCAGGCACTGTTGAGAGTACAAAATGGTTGAATAAAAGACATTTTCTTTTGCTTGGGAGTCAATTTTGCTTTAGATGCCATATTGTTTGGGTGCGTTTTGAACTGCTGCCATTTATGTTTGTTGCTGATGAAAAAAAGGCAGAAGAATTACTGCTAATATTCATAGCAAATGCCATGAGTGAAGAGATAAAAATAATCCAGTACAAGTGTGTATTTTTTCAACTAAATAACTGGCATGACTGAAGTTAATTACTTAATTATATCTTTCACATAGACAATGTACTGGTGACACATCAAGGTCCTTGGGAGGTTCCGCAAAACATTAGGAGAATCTTAAAAGTTAAATGATAAAATATCACTTTTCAACAGCGAACTGATGAATCTGGCATAGAAGTGCACATCATATGTAGTCAGATATGCTGGATTCGACATTGAGTTAGAATGGAAGACAACTTACTCTCCAAACAACTAGTAAATAAATAATTACAAAGTAAATATCCAAGATGTTTTAAGAAAATATCAGTTTGGCAAATGATGATTCTGAGAGATGTGAGGCAATGCAGCTAAAAGGCACATTCTACAGAAACAGTAGATTCCAAAAGTCTCAAACACATTTCTGCTTGAACAAGTGTTGTTCTGTCTGTCAAGGGCTGTTCTCAGCCACATAAAATTCTATAACAGCAATCATATAGGTTAAACACATGAAGGGAGTTGTGTTTAGATAGAAGCCAGTTATCTTATGTATCATATTTTTAAGCTAGTCACATTATTGTAGGGATAATCAATTATTTACCATGAAAAACTGTTTCAAGAACATCAAAACAAAACAGTATTTTATCTCATGACCTCCCCCACCTTTTTTTTTCTTTTTTTACAAGGTGGTCACCACTTATCAAGGCCCGGAAGGCACTCAGGGATAAGGGTTAGTGTAAGTACAGTATGTTAGTGTGGAGATTTAATAAAGTGTCTACTTAAGGGGGCGGTTCATTAGGAATTTGTTTACGTTGGACTTGAAGACATCCAGGTTGCAGTCAGGTGGGAAGCAGGCAGACGGAACAGAGTTTCACAGGCATGCAGTTCTAAGAAAGAAGCTTTGTTCATGGAATCTACATTTTGATTTAGGCATAGATAAAGAGTGGGGAAAGTTTTTAACAGTGGATTCAGCTAGATGGGTGTTTTTCGTAAAAAATTGGTGAGGGGGGACCAGAGATTGGAGTTCAGACGAGCACCTGCCATGGAAATAACGATAACACAAAGATAGGTTTGCAACGTCTCCTGTAGGAGAGAGGTTGCAGGGAAGAGAAAAGGGCATCCTCCACTAAGCCATGAAGTCTATTTTGTACTCTGTCAAGGCAGGATAGGCTGTTTTTAGCAGCTCCTGCCCAGATATGGCAGCAGTATTCCATCCTTGGACGTACTTGGCTTTTATATAGATAGAGAATTGCATCAGTAATGAGATATCTTCTGGAGCGGTAGAAGGATCCCACTATCTTTCCAGCGGCCTTGGCAACAGACTTGATGTATGTGTTCCATTTCAGATCAAGAGTGAAGGTCAAGCCCAGAAGCTTATCAAAACATGGGGCTTCTCCTAGACGAGAGCCATCCATTTCAATTGATGCCAGATGGGGATCAGAGCGTTGATGATGTAAAGATAGGAGTTTGGTTTTAGATGCATTAAAGGTAACCAGCCACGTCTTCCGCCACTGAACCACGCGCTCGAGATCAGAGGAGAGAGAATCAGAGAAAGCTTTGTGATTTACATCCTTTGATGTGTTTCCGTAGATGGTCGTGTCATCAGCATAGATGTCAACGTATGATTTAAGTATTTGTTTAGGGGGTCATTGATGTAGATCAGCAAGAGAGTTGGGCCCAGGATGGACCCTTGAGGGACTCCAGCATTAATACTGCAGGCCTCTGATTTTTGTCCATCAACCACTACACTTATGAGCCTATCAGAGAGAAATGATTTAATGATAGAGAGAACATTTCCAGTTATACCGTAGCTGGAAATCTTGTGAAGTAGGCCTTTATGCCATACCCTGTCGAAGGTCTTTGATATGTCAAGAGCAATTGCCCTAGAAAGGAAGCCTTTGTCAAGAGATTCACTAATCCTATGAGATATAACCGTTAGCACATCTGCGGTAGATCTTGCAGAATGGAAACCATATTGCGTGTCACTAAGGTTATTTCTGCTGAGGTGGTTGATTACTTCTCTATTTAATATGGATTCCAGCAACTTACTCATGACACACAGGAGACTTATTGGTCTGTACTGAGAGGGAGATGACTTATCACCTGAATTCTTAAATACAGAGCATACTGATGAGGTTTTCCAGGGTGTTGGAAAGCACTTCTCCTTAAGGCAACACTTAAACAGGTTCGTAAGTATGGGAGCAAGTTCTGGTGTTGATCAAACATCACCCGTCTTAAAGAACAAAATCTTTCCAGATATAAGATGTAGTTGTTTGATCCAGGTTATGTATGTATACACACACACACACACACACACACACACTGAGTGGAACAATACAATTGACACCCTAGAAAAGATGACATGATTTCATTTCCATTTGATGAAAACCGGTTTTCTTTCTTTGTTACAGACCATCTACTAGTAGGCCAGTTGTGTACAAATCACAAGAGTGATAAGAGCCTTCTATCATGTTTGAAAGTGACACAATGAGCAAGATCGGAGATGTGCTGCTATACAACTCATGCTCTCTACCGATCCAAGTTATGACAACAGGACCATTGATAGCACCCTTAAAATGCAAATTTGGACAGTTCAACGCTTGAAGGCACAGCTCAACAAAGTTTCTCATCACGGTTATGGTTTTTGGTGTGATTTCAAGTGAGGGCCACATTATGCCACCTAACATCTTCTAGGTCGGCTTGAAAGTCAACACTAAAGTATATCTGGATATGTTGAAGAGTGTGGTGATCCTCTGGTGCAATCAGGTGCCCGCTGGCAGACTCTGGGTGTGGCAGCAGGACTCGGCGCCAGCCCACAAGTCCTAAGAGACCTAGGCTTGATTTCAGAATGGGTGCTATGACTTTGTACCCTTCTCCCAATGGCTACCCTCCTCCGACCTGAACCCACTGGACTATTTGTTTGGTCATATATCAAGAAAAATCACCAACAACCTCCCACAACACCAAAACCAGCCTGATTGTCACCATCCACCAAGTATTCACAGAGCTCCTGTTGGTGCTTGTGGAAAAGGCATGCTCCCAGTTCCAGACCCATACCGAGGCAGTGATTGAGGCTGAAGGATAGATGTCAGCTCTACTACATAATCAAATTACCTGAATTGATTTTTTAAATAAGTTTTATAATAAAGCTGTAGTGTTGTTTTCTTTAGGATATCGTTCCACCATATATATATATATATATATATGGTTTCATTTTATTTGATTCGAAGTTTTCAAAAATCAAGAGGCCCCCTTGGGGCTAACACTTGATCTCTAAATGAGATATTCAGATATTCCATTAAACCTCCTTTATGTCTCAAATCTTGAGTTAGTAAAGAATGTTAGACTATCAATTTTCTCTTCTCCAATTGACCAGTTAAATATGTTATAGCACATATTTCTTGTGGTCTCTTGGTCTTACTGGATTCCAAGGCAAGAATTCATCTACTGTGTGTGTGTGTGTGCAATTAAATAAAATTATCAGACTGAAAGAAAAAAATACAGAAATAAAGTAATATTCACATTTATCATATTCTGAAGGAAAATGTAAATTCTTTAAGAACTGTTAACAACATCCATTCGCATGGTGAACATAAAAACGCAATCAGATTCTCTGTCGGGCAAAAGTCATATTTATTGTTAGTATGCCAAAGCAAGTCATGAGTTTTAAGCTGTTAAGAAAGATTATATATTCAACTTTCTAACCTGTTTTTTTCTTGAACCATAAGAGAGCCATACACATTCATTGATAATTTAGAATAATGCAGTGTGGCTTTGCTATGAATAGAATCAAAGAACTCTTTAAATAATTCAAGAGTGCTAGATCGAGATTACATTATCATTCATCTGATAGCTTCACCATTTCAATGGAAAGAAAATCATAGCGAATACTGAATTTTACAAAACATTTTTTATGAAAAGAATAAAACTGCACAAAGTCTACATTATTCAATAAAAAGTATTTAAAACATTTTATTCAACATTAATATTGAAATAAACCTTTCAACAAGACGCTAAGAGTAAAGACTTCTTCATTTCTTAATGAATAAATGAAAATCTTATGTGTGAACTAAAATACAACAAATAACTTGTTCTTGTTTCGGCATTCGTCCTTAAATGGTTGAATTAGCTCCATCCACAGAATTTACCAAATGCATGTTGATGAGGCACAATGGTCTACCGCAGTAACCAATATGGTTCCAGCAGTGACTCTAAAATGGCGAAGAATCAAGATAAGCTGAGTATCCTGTTTTACCATTCTGAGCCAGGTTTTCAACTGGCCTCTATGTTGTTTTTTTTCAAACTCTGAGGGCTGGTTCAATGGTTTTGTAAATGAAATCATCTCTGTGAAGACAGAGTGTGACTGAACCAGTGAAGACATCTTGAGAGGAGAACTTGCTGTAAAGAGGATACCCTACGATGAGAATGAACAGCAACATTTGAGATGAACTGTTGCCAGCATACATGAAGGACACAATGTGAACTATAGTGATCGAATACCTCAAGCTTCTGTAGGTCGCTTGCTCCCATTGAACAGGTTTTATAGCCGTACTGGATGAGATCTTGATATATGTGGATTTTAGTACCAAGTTTGATTTCGGATCTGCACCAAAGTCGAGGTCAAAGACAGCAGAAAGTGAGATGAGCATTGCTGATGCGATTGTTAATATTCTCTCTTAGACCTGTTGTGGTGATGACAGAGCCAAGATAGTTGAAACTATGAACCTTCTTGCCGATGGTAATTATTGATATTTAAATAACAAGCAACGATCAAGGATTTTTAAAATAAACTTTTTTCTGTTTTTTTTTTCTTTCCTTAGTAATCAAAAAAAAAACAAAAAAAAACAAAACGACACACTAAAATTGTAATTTGCCAATGGTGATACATATATTTTTTGAATTATTAAAAGCTTAAAAATAAGTTTATTTAATGAAAAAGTGTATTACAAAATCTTTAAAAATGTTTCCATATGGATTATTTTGTGCATCAAATTTTAAAATTTACAATTTTGTCCCTATTTACTTGCCTCCTCATGAGGACAGTGTTCAATAAAAGATCGACTTTTAATGCAAAGTAAATTCAACTTCCCAAAAAAAGGACTTTCTAAATTGGGACAAAAAATAATTTCCTCGGTCTAAAACGATTTCTCCTTCACTGACTGAGGGCAGAAAAGATGGAATGTAATATTACAAAAGATTTTGTAAAAAAAGTCAGTTGACTTCTTCATTGCTCCTAGTCAACTCAGTTTTGTCTATATACCTTTGAAAATAATTGATATAAAGATTAAACAATTAGTTTTATCAAGAAATTTTTCCAAATACTATTTCAGTCAAAACAATTACAAAAGATCAGAAATTAATCTTGGATATCTTCAAGAACATAGCACCCTCTAGTTTATTAATGCAAGCTTAAGTCAAAAACTGAAAAATAAATACAAGGTAAATTTGAGTTAATACAAAAGGTATAGATTTCTGTGAAAAACTGTCTCGTCATTAGTTTCAAATTTAAAACTGAAAATACTGGGTTAGCCAAATTATTTATTTGATTTTTTTTTAATGTCATCTTTAAAGATAGTTTTATATTCCTAGTCTTCAAATTTTGCATATAGTATTGAGTATGTTGACGTCCGTGTATAATAAGCCTCAGAGCAGAGGAATTCTTTCATTTTTGCTTGTTTTTCAGGCTGGAATGGAAGATCAAACAAAGCACTACAGATATATGATGCAGTTTTATTACAGAAAGAATCTACAAAAACCTGCATGAAAAATGTCTATAATGCTGTTGCAGAACCATTGACAGAATTACTGATTGTGCCAGAAAGAATTTGCTAAATTCCAAAAAAGAAATTTTTCACTGACTGATTCTTCTTGTTTCTCACTTCGGCTGACCAAAAATGATAGTGACCAAGTGAAAGTAGTAATTAAACACCCAGACGTATTGCAGACACTCAAGCTTTGCAAATCAAGCATGGAAAATGAATTGTACAAACTATATTTTGAAACATGATGTTTACATTCCTCCTCCTAAATAGATAAACAGACTTTCACACAAAAAATTGGTTTAATTAGTGGTCAATAAATAGAAATGTAAAAGAAAAAGAAAACAAAAAAAATTTCTGCCACTAATGTTTGATAAATGCTACGATCAATATTTATTTTCACTTTGATCCAATTCTTTCAATAAGATGGTGTTTTTCCTAAACTGTTTTGTTAATTTTTCAATTTTGTCATGATTTTCTATCATTGATAATGTTGATTAATTATTATTAGGTTGAGAAGAAAGTTGTAGCAGAATGTTTAATTTTGATTTCAAATGATGTATTTTCAAATAAGTTTTTGTTACAATACCTTTACTTTATATACCATTTTAAAGAGTGTTTTTCGCTCTGTCTAATCGTTATAATTACAATCGTTTTAAAACAATTATGTCTTCTTTTCAGGATACTGAAGATGGAAAAAAAAAAAAAAAAAAAAGCATACTTGCACAATTTTCATATTTCAATTCAAGTTAGGCTGAAAAGCTGCTGGAACATGAACTTACAATGTGCAGATCCCATCTAGGTAATTTTAGTAAATATGTTATATTTGCAACAATAATATCAAGTGTGGACTGCTTTCCATAGGCTTTCACATCTTCATAATATATATCTCTGAAAGAGATAAGCAATGTTAACAATTTTAATACAAAAGTATTAAAAACACTGATTCATTAATATTATACCAAACTTAGTTTATTTCATTCTTTTTCAAAATAGCATTTATTTATTTTATTTACATAATTATAAAATCTCTTATTTTAATCACTACGCACACTTTCTTCAAAGTGATATAATTAAAGAAAAAAAAAACAAGGATAAATTACTCAAAAATCTGTTGAAATATGTTATTAAATTTCAAGGAAAGTGATTTAAATGAAATCTATTCATTTTTAATATTATAATATTAATAATATAATATGAAAGATATTTAATCCAAGTTATGTATTTGAAAAGGATACTTAGAATAGCTGCCAAGTAATAGTTAGTTTTTTGTTCTTATAAAAATAAAAACTCATTAAGCTATTCTTAAATTTTTTTATATATTACATTTTTTACCTACATAACTTTATTCATTCATACTTGAAGACAAATATCAATACTGTAGTTGGACTCTTCTCACCTTCTGACCTTGTGTTACAAGGAAATAAATACTTCAATTCATTGCAGTTATGGCCCCAGAATCATGATGTGTACGTCTGATACAGTTTTTTGTTATACCACTGTGTTTGTCTTCATTATTACTGATATGTAATGTCACCACAAACATATATGAAAGATTTAGGCTTGGCTCTGATATAAACATTACTTGTCTATTACAAGTATATTTGTACATCATTCAGATTCAGTGGATGCAATACTTTCATTCAAGTTTTATTTTGTTTAATGACAAACGATGAATCGCTTATTTCATTTATAAATATAATACAATTTATGAATCACTTAAATGCACGTTTTAATAATAAAATAGAAATAAATTTACTTGTTCATAATGAACAATTTATTAAAATGGATTGTGCAATAGACATGCAAGCCAATTAGATGCTGATTTTTCTACAATATTTATTATAAAATAGAAAAAAGTTCTGCTTAAAGAAAGAAATTAGGGGAGTGAAAATGAGAGAATAGAAAAGGGAAAAAAGGTGAAAACAAAGGAGATGGGTAATGGGGGAAGAAAGGGAAAGAGAAACAGAGAAAGAATGAGAAAAGAGAATGCAAATAAAAGGAGGAGAAAGGCTACAGGGAGGGGAGAAGAAAGATGAGGAGAGAGGAGGAGATGAGGAGAGAGATGGGGAAAAATGAGCAGGCCTATTATAACATCACAACATATTCTGAAAGCTTTTAGATTTGTGAAAGTATGTCAAAAAGTGAGTATTTTATATATTGATGCTGTTACACTGGTTAAAAACATTAATATTCTAGAACCTGAAATTATTTACTTTGTATTATTATATATATATATAACAATTACTGAATAAACAGGTCATGGATTGCTTAGTATATTATTAAATATACCATTCCTTAAATTGCCAGGACAGAAAATTATCAATTCAAAACATTCATATTCACAATATTTTTGCACACCTTAGTTTAGAGATATCTTCCATTTGGCTCTGCTTAGCACAACATATAATTGACCATCGTGAATGCTCACTGGAAAGAATTTGAATGCCTACTAGACGCTGTTCTTGATAAGGTCTATGTACAGAGGTTTGTCAGGACAACCTGACATGGGGATACTTTCTTCTACAAGTAAATCCTGACGAAATATTTAAAATAACATAGTATCCAAAGCCTAAATAAGATCCCCTTGGTATGGCTATTCTGATTTGGCTATTCCACAAGCAATGGTGCACATACATTAAGTAAGGTTGCCTCTAGTAGCAGGACTAAGCTGGATACTTCACCAGATTAGATGAATTTGTGTCCTGGAATCCGGTAAGATCAAGAGCTGACAATAAAAATATACAATAACATAGTTAAATGCTCAATTGAGGAGAGGAAAATAAATGTTTTTTATTAACTCAAGGTTTCGGAGATAAAGGAGAACTTTAATGGGACACGCAGATATCTATGTATCTCATATAGAGATCAAGTGTTAGCCCGGGAAGGGGACCGCTTGATTTGTTAGAACTTACTGATATAAAATGAAAAAATAGATTAAAGTTCCTTTTTTTTTTGTTTTGTTTTTTTCATATTAAAGTCTTCCCTGTGATTTGACTAGTCAATAGACAAAGGATATGATTAAAAATAAAGAGGAAAAACTGAAATTGAGATAAATTTATCAAGTTCCCTAAGTGTGCTTGTGGAAAAGGCAGCACACAAAACTTTTTCCTAAGCAACTGCCTCAGTTTCAACTAAGTAAAAATTAAGGGCAAGACACTAAATGTACTATGCGGGGAGTGGGAGAAAGGAAGTTATTCTTTGAAGAAACAGTCATCTAACTCCTCTAACCTCTTCATGAATCGTTTGAAATTGTTAGCCTTCATGGTAAAATTAACATTTTTTTGTTTCAAGAGAGAAATCTTAAAAGAGAAAAAAGGAAGGCAAGAAAAGACAAGATAGAAAGAGAAAGAGAGATTAAACAGGAAAAGAGAAAGCAAAAGAGGATAAAGAAAAATAAAATCCAGCCAAATAGCTATGAATAAATAAGGAGATAATGTACTAGCAATTTACAGGAATCGGTGAGGAAGATCTGGCAATTTAAGTGGGAATCCACTTTTTCTGAATTGATAAAAAAAAAAAAAAAAAAAAAAAAAAGTGGAAATCTCACATCATTGGCAAAGGCGAACTGTATTGGAAACTGAACTTTTTGTAAACAAATATTATTTCCTTCGAACAAAATAACCTTAATAATGAACACTACTTTTCCATAAAATTCTAATCCAATGATTGTGGCAACAATCAAGTAATCATAGAGTTCTCCAATAATCAGTCAATTACATAAACCTGGAGGGTCCACGTTTCTCATACACATGATTGGGGATCTTTTCTTCTGTTTCAGCATCAGAAGTGGAAAACTGGATAATTTAGTGAATCAAAGAATTCCATAGGAAAAGGTCTCTATAGTTGATCAGTTCCACAGATTCATTGAAGTAGTGGTGCTAAGATAATGTATTCTAAAACCATATTCACTGAATTATTATATGACGGAGAGTAAAAAGTGAACCTTGAATTTACTTTCGGTAAAGTCTCCTAACTCTCGTTTCCCTTATTTTATCTTTACATTCCATGAGCAATGTTTCTGACAAAAGGGAAATAATTGTTTTGTGTCAGAATCTACCTGTCATACACTTTTCATTGGCTTGTTTTTGATCTTGAAGTAGTATTTTTTAGCTTCTTACATCAAGTGGTTTTATGCCTTCTGTGGAGCTATTTTTATAAAAGAAAAAAATATATAATTTTAATTTTAATAAGAGAGCATAAAAGTGGTGCAAAACTGCTATGTTCGAAGAATTAATTGTACCCGGGATAGGTATTCTCGTTCAGTATCTCTGCAAACAAAATCAAACACAAGCATGAATGGCTAACAAGAACTATTAGTAGTTTTTTTTTTTTTTTTTTTTTTTCTCAAATCTAATTTATAAAACTCACTTTGTCTGTCTGTATCTGTCTCCATATTTTCGAACTCTATCTCTTCCGAAACTAAAAGTCACAGAGCAGCGTTAGAGGTCCCAAATGATTGGATTTTTTAAGGGCCATTCTTCTATGAGTCTTTAGCCGGTTAAAATAGTTTTTATGGGATTAAAAAGGAGTCAAAATTGAAAATAATCATTATATATTTTGTACATCTATCTTAGTTTATTTTTAACCAGTTCATATGCATGTGATGTTGGTACAGTGGTAACGTCACCAGCTTTGAGTGCTACAGTTTTGCTTCTGGTTTTGATTGTAGCTGATGACACCCAAATACCTTTTTTTTTTATCTTTTGAAATCACGACTATAATAATATATACAAAATCTGGACAAATTAAAATATATTTATTTACAATCAGGCAAAGCCCCTCCTTGCCCGCTAGTAAATATATATATTTTTTTTACTACCAAAATATCTATATATTAATACAATAACGTGTATGTTATTTTCTGTGTCACGCGTACATCCGAGTTGTTTAATTGTTATGTACCTCCATTTCTTGTAATAAATAATTTTACCAAGAATTCTTCATAAGTTTTGGTTTTGGTTTTGATTACAGCCGATGGGACTCAAGTCATCTATTTTTTTTTTATAAATAATTTTACCAAGAATTCCTCATAAGTTTTGGTTTCAATTATAGCTAATGGCACTCCAATAATCTTTTTAAAAATAATTTTATCAAGAATTCTTTATAAGTCTTCGTTTTGGTTTTAGCTGATGGCACCTTAGTAATCTATTTTTTTTAATAAATAATTTTATCAAGAATTCTTCATAAGTTTTGGTTTCGATTATACCTGAAGGAACTAAAGTTTTATATATATATAAGTTTGGGATTCGTTTTCAATTTAAGCTGATGAACCCAAGTCATAAAGATATATTTTTTATTTTTGAAATCACAAGTTTATAATATATAAAAATCGATACAAAATTAACTCTATAATATATACAAAATCTGCAATAATTAAAATATCATATTTAAATGTATTTTACAACCTGGCTACACCAGGCGTCCCTGCTAGCTTGGATAAATACTTTTGCAGTTTTAACAAAATAGCTACAATAATATCAGAGTGTCTCCATTTATGCTGAATATCTACAGAATGCCAACATCAATATATTATATATGAATCCGTCCCCTGTGGAATTTCCACGGTCCCGTTAGTTAAGGATTCTTGACATACGGTTTATTATCATCATAAAGAGAGTATAAAGTGGATTTAGCTTTACTTTACACATAAATCTTGCTTCTTTTATTTTGTCCTTAATTCCTCACATCCATGAGAGAAGTTTCTGACTAAAGGGAAATAATTGTTTTCTGGATTGAAATCTATCCATCTAATTTTTTTTTAGCTTGTATCTTGTCCAATCCATAAAAAAAAAAAAAAATCAATGCATTCTTTAACATTTGCTGAAAGGTTCATGTCTGCTAGAGTTGAGAAAAATGAAAATAGTGACCTAGAATTCAAGGTCACTGTTTTAAATGTTCTCTATTCTGGCTTCTTTAATGTGAGTGTGTAGACCCTCTCTCAGAAATAATGGGGAAAAAAAGGTACTTTATTAATGTTTGAACAAATAGTCATATTCATATTATAATGCCTCAGTTAGGGAAATAAAAAAATATTCAGAAAACGTCTCAAACTGGAAAGTTAAAAGTAAAATATAAAAAAGTTTATCACTCGGTATAGAAATAAAGGGGAAACTAAGAAAACGTCTTATGATGGAAAGAGTGAAAGATTTTTTCTAAATTCGTTTTAGACGATAGTGGGTGGGGGGGGTCGGACTTGCAATTTGCTTTCCTCATTTCATGAAACACTTGAAATTGTTTTGTCGAGCAAATTTTAACTTAAATTTTGTGTGATAAGGTCGATATTTTTATAGAGATACATTAGCATATTGAACACGGTTGAAGTAAATATTGAAAAAATATATAATGTATTTGTGGGACTTTGTGGAAATTCCACAATGCTTTCTACATCAATATGTATAATTTACTATTAATAACAGACAAATTTATCTTTAGTTAACATTTGACATCTAAATATTTTCGTTTATTAGCCAAATTGAAACGTTACTAGCCAAACCCACGTGATTTTTGGAATATGACATCTTCGTTCCATGACAAGTACATACACTATAAAGATTTTTCTGGATTTTTTTTTAAATAAGTGTAATTCTGTAATTCTAAATATGCACCAAATTTGACGTGGAGATTTAACGCTATAAAAATTTGAATTTCTTCAGGTGTTTTTTCAAACCGTCTTTGTTTAAAAAAAAAAAAAAAAAAGTATATTGTTCTATTGAACTTTTGTTTAAATAATTTGACTTTCCTTGTTTTATTAAAATAAAAATAAAGGTTGAAAAAACATTTTTCGCTCAGTGGAAGATTGTTGTGAAAAAAAAAAAAAACAATCACTAAAAGATAAGCATTTTATTATTATTTCTAGTCGCAACTTAGAAAGATCACTATCAAATGCGACAGTTTCACTCGCAACGTAAAGCCCTGAATAATAATATTTTTGAAATTATAAATACCTGTCAGTGTCAATACTATTTTTTTTTTAAATTGACTTTTCTTCCATAAAAATTATCATAATCACTTAAATATTCTTTAAATAGATTAAAAAAAAAAAGGTTTCATTTTTTATTTATTTGAAATTGTAGCAATTTAATTCTTTTGAAATAATATTCTCTATGTTCTTACTGAAAAAAAAAGTGATTACCAATTAAATATGCTTCAAATAAGTATAACAAATGTCACTTTTTGAAAAAAATGTTATTTCCAATTACACTCTTTTTATTCAATAGGACAGTAAACCTATAACAGATTTTTTTTTCTTCAAACATTAGAGATCATTTTCTTAAATGGTGAGAAGCAACTTTAATCTAGAATGAGCGGTTCTATTATCAAAGCATCAACGTTGTAGAAATTCCAGATGATGCTAACATTACATTTCCTGTGTTTCTGACCTTTGAAAGAATTTACATTGAATAGATATTTTTTTCAGGGGAATCAATGAAATAGCTGCCTTCAAACATTTGCAATCATACATAGACGGTTCTCTGGTCTTTGTTGAACATATAAAACCTGCTGGTTGATACATTCTTTCTCACCCCACCCTCTCTTTCTCTCTCAACTGAACATATCATTCAATTTCTCCGGTCACTTATCATTTGCCCTTTATTTATGCTAGTCACTCTTTCTCCCATCATCAAAAAAATCCATGCATGAATGATGTGTAGTGTTTCATTACATCAAAGGATTTCAGAATACACTGTGATGTCATAATAAATCCCCTCTTTTTCCTATTCCCTCCTCTTTTTTTTCTATCTCTTAATTCTTTGCATCTTTCAATTTCTCATACCACTGATCAATCGACCTTTATTCATATTATTCACCAGAGAAAGGCGAATAATCTCTATTTATAAATAAGTGATAATTAGGATGTCGAATATTTTTTTATTCAGCAAAATGTATTTTTTTTTCTGTTTTAAATATGAGGGGGTGTACTTTTAAAGATGTTTCATACTTTTACTGTTTTTGGAGGGAGGGGGGCGTTCACCAACCTCGTGAAAAAAAAAAAAAAATAGCATGATGGAAAATGATAATACTTGGCTAAGTAGAAGTGACAACAACGACCGTTAATGAACTTCACTGAACAATCTACACATTACGAACCAAACTGTTTAATTTTTACCCTTCTTTAAATCTACACCCACATATTGATCTCCCACCACTTATCATTTTACCTTTATTTATATTATTCACCTCGGTAAAAGTGAATAAAAAATAAAACATTTATGAACAAATGAAATGTACATGCTGGCAACATAACAAATAAGATTCCCAGTTTTAGTCATATATCAATAGTATATTGATTAAATAAATGAACAAATATTGATTTTTTTCTCATGAAAAAATACAAGTCATAGATATAGTTGCATAACTATTCACATAATCTGAACAATAGCAAAAGAATTCAAATTGAAATTATAAAATAGCTTTCCTTGAACATTCTCTAATTATGTCACTGATGTAAGATAATTTATTAGTGTATATATATAATTACAAAAGTAGTTATAAATATTATCTTAAAATTAATGATACATTTTTTTTACTAATGTATATCCTCTAATTAAAAGAGCTCATCTTTGAAAATCCATGGGTTAAGGATTTTTCATTATTATAATTCCTTATTTGGATATTTAATGGATCAATAAATATTGTAATTTATTCAATTTTTATTTTTAATCATTAATTTTTCCAATATATTATTAAACTGCCACTAGCATATAAGGCAATGCTCTTTGTGGAAACAAATGGAACAGGCATTTGGACAATATTTGATTATTGTAATTTCACATACCAATCTTAGCAGCAGCCCAAATAGCATAAGTTAATGGAAGCATTGAACTGTCATCTGGGCGATTAAGTTTCAATCCTGGCTTAAGGTAGTTGCTAATCCAGTCACACTGAAGAGTTGTGATACAGTGAAACAATCTGCCTGTGGATGACACATACATATATGTATATATATATATATAGTGGAAATGGTAATAAATAAAAACTGAAGAAAGTGCTCAATACTGTTGTAGAGCAAATATGCGTTTTATTTTTTATTACCATATTTTTCTGTTAAGTTACATTATTGTTTCAGCTACTCGAACGTTTTTTTGGCCGTCTGTAGCTTCCTCAGACTATATATATATATATATATATATATATATATATATAATGTGCGGGTGTAGCTAAACTAAACACGATAACATGCATTTTAACCTGATGTGTCTCTATGGAAATAAAACACAGAAGTCTCTGTAGTTTGATAGCCATATATATTTCATAACTTACTACCTAGCTCTACTTACATATTAAGCATTGAAAATCGATACATAAAATAATGTATCTCCTTAAACATGAAATCTATCTATCTACTATTATATAAAATAAACTGTGTGGGGGGGGGGGGGCGCGTTTGTTCCCTATGAGCCAATTGTTTTGAAATTTCACACAAATGTATTTCATGTGTCTGGCAGTGCTCTTAGATAGATTTTGTATTGAAATGTTTTCAATACAGATCGATAATCGAAAAATTCAATTAAAGCAGGAACAGATGATTTTGACTAAAGTTAACCTTATACATCACAAAAAGTTAACTTTATACAATATCACAAGTGCATTTGAGAAATACTGCACTGGGTCTAAACACTTAAAATTTTAGATATAGGTTCCTTGGACATAGATCCAACTTAACTTGATTTGAGCCCAAAACAATAAAGGTTAAGGGGTCATAATAGGGGTCAAAGTTTTAAAAAATATGACCGTTTTTGTTTTTGCACAACATACACCTCCAAACACCCGGGCAACGCCGGGCTGAAATGCTAGTATATATATATATATATATATATATATATATATATATATATATAAATATATATATATATATATATATATATATTTAGGCAGCATTTTTTTCATTCAAGCAAATATTATTAAATGCAACGGAGACACTGCTTTATGATTCTTTTTTTTTAATTTTTCGATTTTCCATATAATCTTTTTTGTAATCTTCATATATATATATATATATATATATATATCTCAATACAAATTTATCAAAGTACACAAATATATCATAAAATGAAAAGTTGTGGAAAACGTATGAAAGACAGAAAGGAAAATAATTAAACACATGAAGCAATAAAAGGAAACATTCGTTTTTATCCCTTCCTGTATTTAATTATTTTTTTTTTCTATCTTTCACATATGTACATATACATACACATAAATACATGTACATATGTATTTCTCTTTCATCACAGTGGTAAAAGCCATACCGGAAAAAAACAAAAAAAAACTAATGTTCAGGGGAAGAAAGAAGACAAAAAGCAATTCAACAAACCTCTGTCTGAAATGAATTCTGAAAGAAAAATTTTACTTTATTTCCCTAATGATATTTCTTTTATTTCTTTTCTTTCTCTACTGATTGATACTTTCTTAGCTTTCACTGATTAAGATGTTATTTTCTATGAATATTAGTGCGAGCATTGGTGAATCGTTTTTGACAAAAGGTGTACACGCATTCTATTAATAGAACCTAGACGTTTAAAGATTAATAAAGTTTATTGAATAATCAATTTACTTATGCCTTAAGTCTTTTTTGTTTTAGTTGAAATGCTATAGACAAATGTAATTAATTTGGGATGTTTTTTTAATAGAAATTCAATGATAAAATTTACTGGAGTTATAAATGTAAATTAAAAGAGATAATTTATAATTAATTTCAGACTACATAATATCTAGAAAATTATGTTCACATTTTTGGATTAATTTGTCTCTACTTTACTAAGACACTGGTCTATGAAAGTAATTCAATGTTTTACTTACCGATGATTATATTAAAGTTCAGAAAAAGAAATTGGGAGGTCAAAATCATCAGTTTTTTTTTGTTTTTTTTATTCATGTTCACCCCCTAACAAGGCATAGCGCCACTTGGACTGTAAGGAGCTACTATTTGGGACCATGACCAGGAAAGATTAACAAGATGTTGGTTTACATTACATTTAAACTTCTGCATATCAATAGTCAGGGAAGTAGGTAGCAGGAAGGGAATTCCAATGTCTATCTGTTTGAGGGAAGAAAAGCTTTCTGGCATTTAGGGACCTCAACAGTGACGGGGTAAGATTTTGTTGCTAAGCAGGTTGGTCAGGGATATATATATTGAGGAGGCACAAGTGCAATGAGTTCATCAGAGCACATTCCATTGAAGTATTTGTAAAACAGGCACAGATGTAACATTGTGGTGATGGGACAGGAGTCAGAGGTTAGTTGACAAAGTAGAACTTATTAGAATGAAAACTTTTTTGAACTCTATCCAAGAGGGAGATGCACCAGCCCAGAAGTGGCAACAATACTCCATGCATGGGCGAATGGTGGTTTTGTAAGGGTATGAGATACTCTCAAGTGTGAGTAGTCTTCTAGCTCAATAGCGGGAATCCACTTTCTTTGCAGCAGCTTTGGCAATGTCCTTAATGCATTTGTTCCAGTTCGTACTGCCTGCGAATGTCAGGCTGAGGAGTTTGAAGGAAGAATTCTTAGGTAAAATGTTATTTGTCATGGCTATCAGTGATTGGAGATGCGTCTTGTAATTGTTAAAGAAGAGCAGCTTAGTTTTACTAGCATTAAATATTACCATCCATTTACAGTTTCATTCCTCTATGGTCTGGAGGTCATTTTCTAACAATTTTGCCATTGTCTTGGATTTATGTACATCCGTTCTTCCCTTGTGCATGTTATAGAGTGTTGTATCATCAGCAAATATACCCATTTCGGACACAATATTATCAGGGAGGTCGTTTATGAATATTAGAAATAATAGTGGTCCAAGGACCGACCTCTGAGGCACTCCCATATTAATGTTAAGCTGCTTCTGTAATAATTAGTAAATTTGTTTCTTCTTTTTCATGACCTTTTGGCTTGAGATCTTTCCTTGACATCTTTCTTTTTAATTTTCACCAATTTATATATTATTTTATATGAATATTAGCATGAACACTTGTGGAGCACAATTTTATATTCTGTCATTAACCTCCGACCTTCTTCAGATGTACCTTGTCAAACTTTGGAATCCGTACAGAAACAAACTCTCCTTTTAAAAGACTGGGGTAGCATATTCTCGTTTCATCAGCCATGATTGGGTAAAAGTTTTAATTCATAATTATAGTCTTAGTATCACCCACACTGAGGATCGAATATTGTTGTTTTAAATTTCAATAGAATATAACTGAGCTATCAATATTATTTATTTTATTTCGTTGTTTTTTGTTTTTTTTTAACTTATAAGTCATTTTTGATAACCTAAAGAAAGAAAACACAAAGTATTGATTTTTACTTTTTAATTTTGTTTATTTGATTATTGGTAGATGGCGTGAGGTAGACATTCAGAATATGATGCTGGATGTTAAGAATGTATTAAAAACATGAAAGATGTTAGGAAAAAAGTGAAAAAAGGAACAATCGTTGCTCACTTAAAGAATTAAGAAAGATTAAAAAAAACCGTCCCAAACTGGGAATTTTATAAAAAGACTAGCAGTTTGTGCCCAGCCTTGCCTAGTTGTAAAATATGTTTAAATATATTTTAATTCATGCAGATTTCGTATTTATTATTACAGAGTCAATCTCTATTGAATATATATATATATATATATATATATATATATAGAGAGAGAGAGAGAGAGAGAGAGAGAAAGAGCACTGATTTCAAAAGAAAAAAAAATTGACTTGGGTGCCATTAGCTAGAATTGAAATCAAAACAAACTCGTTCCCTCATTTAGCCGCGTTTATACAGTGATCAAATATTTCCCCTCTGACCACAATAAAAAAAATGGTGGTATCAGCAAAGGCTGGTGCCAAATAAAATGGTCAAGAAGGGTCAAGGAGGATGGAAAGATAGAAGAAAAAAAGTACCATCCAGACCTCCACTGGAAGAGTGCAAAGAGTATTCAGATCATTGGGAGACTTATTGCCACTCACGTTCAAGACAAAAATAATGGCTGTTATAAGAAAGAAATTAATAGTAAACGGTAGTTGCGATAATGCAAAGTAATTTGCAATGGTTATTGAATAAGTCAGAAAGCACTCGAAATTGAAGGAGACTTATCGTCACCAAAATTCTAAGGGACATCCCTTTTATTATCATTGATTGCTCATTAGCAATGATTTATGTGAAAACTTCTAGTGAGTAAATAATAACAACAGTAAACCCTCCCCCTCACAAATTGTAAGTTAAGCCCGTGAAATAAAGAACCTAGAAAACTGAAACTGTTAACCCCCCCCCACACACACACACCAAAATAAAATTGTAGTGTCAGCATCAACTGGCATTACACCAAATAGTTGAAACCAGTCTAGGAGGATAGAAAGACCAAGGGGAGAAGCAGTAACCAGACCTCCACTGAATGAGTGTGAAGAGGACAGGCATCTTGAGGAGACTTATTGCCACCCAAATTTCAGTGATGAACAATGGTCATTGTCAGCGAGAAATCAATGGCAAACGGCTGTTGTGATGATGCAAATTCATTTGAAAAAGTTCTCGAAAGAGGTGGAGATTACTAGAAATCTGGACAGACCTGTTGTGCCTCATACTCCAGGGAACACCATCGACTTGTCAGTGAGTAATCTCTAATCATGACCTGTGGGCAACTCCTAGTGAGTACAAAAATAAAGTCAAATGGTACAGTATTGGAAAATGAAAAGCACATTTCTATGGAAAATGAAAATACAAATAAGAAAAATTAATTCAAACAAGAAAACCAGACATAATAATAGTCAACAACAAGGAAACAAACTATCAAATACTCGATTTTGCCATCCTAATAGTTCACTGGGTAAAGATCAAAAAGTCAGAAAAACTATGAAGCTAGTCAGAGAATCGAAGGCAATATGGAAGAAAACTACAGTAAAGCCAATAACTTTAGGAGCATCAGGAGCAATTTCAGAAAACCTGGGGGGAAAAAAAAACTGGAAAAATTGGAATCAAAGGGAGGATGGACAATTATATAGCATAAGATGCTGATGAAAACAACTGAAATATATATAAAAAAAAAAAAGTCCTAATAATTTTTAAATAAAATTTTTTTTTTAATATTAATGTCAATGGGACAAAAAACAAACTCACCTTTATAGGTGTATAAAGTTCTCCTGGGAAGTGGTCTAGAATCTCTACATTACTCTCTCGATTTCACCTATTTATGTGCTCCCACCTCTAAGCACCAAATGGAGGACAGACCCCCTCCACCACCACCTTAAAACTTCAAATATGTATATTCGATTTTAATGAAATTTTAAACCATATATATACTAGCATTTCAGCCCGGCGTTGCCCGGGTGTTTGCAGGTGTATGCGGAACAAAAAAAAAAAAAGCGATCACATCGATTTTCCCAAATCTCAGTACTCTGTATATCAAATTTCGAGTCTGTAGACTAAAAATTAACAGAGTTATTGCGTAGGGGAATGTAGACGGACAGACAGACACGATCACTTTTACAGATATACTAGCATTTCAGCCTGGCGTTGCCCGGGTGTTTGGCTGGAGGTGTATGTTGAGCAAAAAAAAAAAAAAAAACGGTAAATTTGTTTAACTTTGACTCCTATTATGACCCCTTAAAATTTATTGTTTTGGGCTCAAATCAAGTTATTAAGTTAGATCCATGTCCAAGGAATCTATATCTAAATTTCCAAGTGTTTAGACCAAAAATTGTTGGAGGAGTTTGATAGAGTTCTCAAAGGTCAAATCGTTGAACTTTGACCCCTTAATCGACAAATTTCTGGCCAAAAACCGATCACATCGATTTTCCCAAATCTTAGTACCCTGTATATCAAATTTCGAGTCTGTAGACTAAAAATTGACAGAGTTATTGCGTAGGGAAATGTACACAGAGACACACAGACAGACACGTTCACTTTTATAGATAGATAGATAAGATGCTAATTAAGATTTTGCCAACATTTCCATTTCTTTCTAACTATATTGGGGGGGGGCATAAAAACAAAGTAAATAATATGGGAAAAAGGTACATAGTAGTGATACTCATTCAATATAACTGCTGATATATATATATAAGACAATGTTGTAATATACTGACATGTAAGACGTATCAACTAGTTTTAGGTCATTTTTATTTTCTCTTTTGTGATGTATTATTTCTCATTGACGGAATTCAACAACAAGCTAAAATAATAATACACTGTCAATGGAGGTTGGAAGTTATGATACATGGGTACAGACAGAAGGTCAATAACAGATATTCTGCAGGTATGAGAAAATGCAGTAGTACAAACAGCAGTTTAGGATTTGTAACAACTGAATTTTGAGTGTAACAAAAGTTCTCTCTTAAAGCTAATCGAACTGCCAGTTAGTCGATTGTTACCACCTTATATTATTTAATTATTGGAATTATTTTAAGATGAGTAACTTGTATATTAATATATATATATATATATATTACTCATCTCAAAATAATTCCAATAATTAAATAATATATACTGTTCAGTACCGACTAGACAATGGAAGATCAGATAAAAAAAACAAAAAAACTTGGGATTTATAAGACCAAAAAATCCCACCTCAATCGTCCTTCAGGGCTAGGGGTGCAGTAGAATTTCTACAGTTCCAGGAGAGCATTGTCTGACGATAGCAACTTCAATATTACTCCGGCCAGAAGATCAGTTGGCTAAAACGTGGTGAGACAACAACAACTATGGAAGGCAGTAATTACTGAAGATACAGTTAAAGTTTTAGCATTCCTCCTGTGGAGGTTAACAACCTGATGAAGACCAGAAAAATAATTGGCCGAAACAACTATAAAAATGAGAATAGTCCGCAGATTAAAAAATATTTAAAAAATGTTACCACCTTGTTTGATATTACGTTGAATCTTTTTCAACCAAATTACCAGAAAGATCACAAACCAAGAAAGAACTTTTATTTTGAACAACTAAAAAAAGAAAAACTGTCTTTTATAAAAACGTGTTCAATGTGTTCTTTCTTTTACACGCATGATGTATTTTAAAAGTGAAAACTATGGACTACATTTAAGTTAATGTAAATGAATGACCTGCACAACTTCAGTAAAAATAGCTGTTAGGCTTAGACTTTCCAAACAAAGAATAATCATAATTTTCTTCTTGATCAAGATTATTTTTCTTTTTGATTCGTTTTATATACCAACTGCCATATAATAATAATAATAATAATAATAATAATAATAATAATGAATTGTGATGAAAAAAAGCAAAAGTACATTTTCAAAATAAAACTAATTTGCATATTTGATTTCATCAAAGTGATTTCAGAAAAAAGCAGAATAGTATACAACAATTTATCTTTATTATTTACTAGTAGAAAAATACAAACATTAAAGAAATTTAATCAAAGTCTTTGTAAAGTATACATACCTAAAAATCAAGAAAAGTATTTTCTTGGAGAAAATTAAAATAGATTTATTTCCCCAGAGAATGTGTTATGTATCAATCTACAGTGTATGTGTGTGTGTGTGTGTGTTTATCAGTATTCATTTCAATACTTACACAAAACATGTAGGATCTTCCAGGAATTCCATTATCAGAAGTCTATTTTCATCAATTAAAAAATAGTTGATAGCAAGCCTACAGCAACCCTCTTTTATCTTCCACATGGGCCTTCTTAAATGTTACTTTTAAATAATGGCTGTCTTGATTTTATATGCTTACAGCCACAAATATCTTTCACAAAGTGAAAAAATCCAAACATAAACAACATTTGGCAGATATTTATCACATAATTATATGTTTTATATGGTAGTGAGGTCCTATATCGTCCAACTGCAGTGCAATGACAGATTCATGATTAAATGAGTTTGTAATGTGAAATTGAACCAAATCGGATATATTAGGCTGAAGGATTTACTGAAAGCACTAGATATGTTCAGCATAGAGGTAATCTTAATCATAAATCGGTTATGCTGGTGAGGTCATGTGCAGGGTTCAATCCCATGGATAGATTGTTGCAGAAGCATAAATATCTTGAACCGCATAAAGGTTGGCAGATGAAGGAGAACTTGGAAGCAAATAGACAAGATCATACAGAGTGGCATTTAGAGACAGTTGATCTGCTAAACCGAGTACTGGAGAGTGAACTTGTGAAATATCAAAAGACGTCTGATCTCTGAACAAAGTTGGTTTTTGATTGTTTTGTTTTACGGCATATCATAGTCTTTTGTGTTATTAATGCAAAATACAATAATTTTGGAAAAAGTTTTTATGCCTTATGTTCTTTATATCTTGAAATAATTATTCACAAAGTTTGGTTGTTTTGTAGAAGAAAACTGTTTTTATTTTTGGCTTTGCAGAACATGATTGAGTTTTGTAAAGGGAAAGGAAACAAATAATAACATTAATGTTTAGTGCATTTTAGGTTAGGAAGTCAGAATCTACAGGCAGTTTGATCTGATAGCATATGTCCTGGACAAGGAAAAGTGCCATTAAAGTGGTTTGAAAGAATTAATAATATCCAACTTGCATTTGAAAAACATGGCCTGATAAATAATCAGAAACGATAAAAAATATTCAAGATTAAAATATTGGCAATGCATAAAAAATTGTAGCTGTAGTAACCAACACTCTAAAAGATTTCTCATAAAATATAAATACAGATAAAAAATGACCGATTGTCTATATAACTTTAATCTACAGAAAATGGTTTGACATTTAGCAAAGGGTTAGGAAGGCCTTATTAACCTGCCCCACGGTTGTTGTTTTGTTTTTTTTTCTTTCTTACTTTGTGGATGTTTGTAGATTATCCCATTCTCCATCATTACTCATGTATATTTATTTTTATAAATAAAATCTCATTAAAACCATTGGCGATTTTTTTAAGTAGGAATGAATGTGATATTTTGGTGTTTGCTTTAGAAAAGGCAAAAGTTTTTGATATCAAAAGAATAACATTCAACATCCCCATCCTCCCAAAATAAATCAGGTGTCATGCCATGCCTTAAGACAAGCAATTATTTATTGCGATTTTTATAGTAATTTTTAAATTTTTTTCTAAATGAATTGACCTTTTGGCTAGGAGAAAAGTGTAGTACCTGTTCTGATATTACACTTCATTTTTGTGCCCTCAGTCAGTAAAGGTTGGTTGTTTTTGTTTTACGGCATATCAACCCTTTTTGGGTTATTTAATGCCGAATCCAAAGATTTTGAAGAAAATTTTTTTGATAGAATATAGTTGTTGTTTTCAAGTCAGTTTCTATTTAACCCATAGTTGGAACCCTAACAGATACTACCACTCTGGGTCAGAGTGGACCTGGGAGCAATGGTAATTAAAGGGTGGCTCCACACTCCCAAAAGCCCACAAGCTGGGGCCTCACCACTGGATATAGTTTATGGTCATATCCAGGACCCCCATTGAGGGATTTTTACCCTCTGCAGGGGGCAGTCGGTGTATTCTAATGCCCCACCGACAGGGCCGTCAGTAAAGGAGAAATCCTTCTAGATTGAAGACTTCTGGAGCGGTAGAATGATGCAGTAATTTTTCTAGCAACCCTTGAAACTGATTTGATGTAAGTTTCACTTTTATGCATCATCACACTGTGCACATATACCTGGTAGATTCTTCTCTTGGTTGGTGTTGGCAATGCTCTGCTGGTTAGTAATGGCAGAAGTTTTTTGAACTGACATCATTCACTCTTAACTCTTGCAATCACGCTAACACCGGTTCCTTCCCATACTCCAATGTATCGCCAAGATAACTGAACAATCTCAATAGCTTTGTCATCGAAATATACATTCTGCATCCAGAGTGCCCCTTTTTGGGGAGCTTGATTTTCCGCACATTAAAAACTGACCTTGTGTCTAACTCTGCCCTCATGGGGAGGCAAGTTAATAGGTACATTCTTCATATCTGAATTCTCATCCATCTTCACTGTCTTACACTTCTTACATACTAACATCTCTCAACCTAACTGTAATTCTACTACACTTCTTGTGTACATAATGCTTACAAGTAGCACCAAATCTTAAGTTGCGCTTACAATTCCTTCCCCACAAACTAAGAACTTTCATCTTTCAAAGCATGTATGATTACAATCTCCCCTCACACAAAAAGCTCTTCAGGTTTAATAAAATAAAAAAATCTCCATTCATAACAGCAATTTGATTACTTTAACCTGTTAGGTCCCACAGTCCTATAAATAGGACATCAAATAATTTATTTTTAGATCTATAAGAATATATAATAATAGATAATATAATACTGTTCACTGCATAATTACTTTGAAGAAAGGACAAAATTTGGTATTTGTGCAGAATTTGAATCAGACGTAACTAACTGGCCACTCTGCTTTGCTCGGAACATGACGTCAATTGTCCGCTTTCAACAAGTGTCGCCGATTATCAAAGTGTAACAATGCTACTCAAGGAAAATGTCGAAGAAAATATATAAATATAATAAAATCACCCCCCCCCCCGTCAATATATATATAACGAAAATAAAAAAGAAACAATGAGCTACCGTAACAAGCTCTGTTTTAATCTTGTAACAATTTTTTTTAAGTGAAAAAATAAACAAGGTGCATTTTTTTTCCAACCATTGTTTTGTCAAACAAAATCGAACAAAATGAATAAAACCAATTTTTCTTTGTATTTTTCATTTTTTAACAAAAGTTAAAACAAAAAACAAATGAACTTATATGAATAAGTCTTGCAATAACAAGCTATTAACTTATTGCCTCTCTTTGTGTGCTTCTTACCATAATGTGTAAACTTCATCTTGAATGTATACACTCCTAATTTCTAAAAAATATATCATGTACGCAGTGTCCTATTTATAGCAAAGTCAATATTTTGCTTTCTAAATAAAATAAATTAGTTTTTCCTTTCAATTTGTTCATTCTAACCCAATTTTAGTCATTACACAAAATTTAAACTCGATAGAAAAAAAAAAAAAAAATGAGATATCCTGGGATTTTATGGGTTAAATGTAAAAATCTTACAAAAGCTTACATAGCAATTAATTGAATAGTATCCCTTAACACTTGTTTCTTTTGTCAAAAAAGCAAACAAGAATTATCAGCATTTTATAAACGATTTGTATCTATTTAATAACTATAAATATCTTTACAACCTATGTCCCAGACACCATTACATCTGCTAATTCTTTAATTATAATCTGTATAAATGTGCAATAGCCTACATTCAAAATAGAATAAATTGAGAATTCTTATCTATGTTCAGTAAGTTCATATTTCTATAATGCGTTTGAGATATCAGATTAGATAACTTAGCCATATGACAAGTGTAGCAGGTTCCAAGAGAGTGTATTGTTAAGTGATGTAGTAAGCTCACAGATGATCAATTTAGAAAATTTCAGTTGAATCCCATTAAGGTTTGGAGAATTGCCTATTTTCGAATCGCTCAATTGAAAATTCATTATTCAGACAATTATGGTATTAAATATGTTCCAAACTGCAAGAAGAAATTGGGCAATTGGTAATATCAGATCAATATAGTTTTGCCAGTGTAGTTCAGTGGTATATAGCTTTATGATTGTCTTATCTGCAGTTTATATATATATTTCCCCCAAAACCTCTGGCCTTAATGGAGGGGAGACTAAAAGTTGCTAATATGATTTCAAATGATCTGAAATAACAGCAAGGAGAGACTTGGTTCCAAACTTTAGATTATTCTCAATGCTTGACTATAGATTTGGTGAAATATATATATGTTAAATCATTTTTATATTTCATTTGATATATTTAACATTTATTTCACCAAATCTATAGACAAGTATTGAATTTGGAATCACGTCTCTGCTTGCTGTTATTTCAGATCATTTGAAATCATATTAGCAAGTTTTAGTCTCCTCTCCATCAAGATCAGAGGTTTTGGGGGAAATAGATATTTTGTAATTCAAATGCAAAACTTTGATAACAAATAACAATGATGGACGTATTTAACGTGCGACATGAAGGGCAAAGTTTACACTTACTATAACAGAAATTAAGCTAAAGGCTGTTCAAAAACCTTAGTTTGTAAAAACCTAATTATTGGTTGCTTGTTTCTAAAAGGTTAAAAAATGCCAAAAATAGGTTCTGGATGATGGATGATCTCCTTAATGTGCGACTTTAAAGGCAAATGTCACATATCCCACTACACAATTCATGTCATTACCTTTCCAATGAGCCTTCATTTGTTAAATTCTGACCAATAGTCACTAAGATTTGGAACTTATAAAATTGCCAAAAAAGGTGGTATACTTATGGATAGATATATATATTTCCCTAAAACCTCTGGCCTTGATGGAGGGGGAGACTAAAACTTGCTGCTATGGTTTATCTCCCCTCTTTTGAAAATAGGATACAATTATAAATATCTCCAGTATCAAATAATCCTTATACACTGAAATTTATCTTATGTATGAAAACCAAAAAGGAAAGATATAGCATATGAGAAATATTTGAAATCAAGTCTCTCCTTGCTGTTATTTCAGATCATTTAAAGCCATAGCAGCATGTTTTAGTCTCCTCTCCATCAAGGCCAGAGGTTTGGGGGAAATATCAGATATTTTGTAATTCATATGCAAAACTAGGAAAACAAATGACTATGATTGAAACATATAGCTGTTAAAAAGTGCCAAAAATAGGCTCTGCTTGATTGATGATCCTTTAATGTGCAACCTTAAGGGCAAATATCACATAACCAACTACACAATTCAGGTCATTAGCTTTTCAACAAACTTTTATTTATTAAATTCTGATCAATAGTCGCTGAGATTTCGAAATTGCCAAAAAAGGTGGATATATATATTCATATATATGGATATATCTATACTCATAGCCAAATTGAATATTGAAATGCTCATATCTTTAGTTCTATGGGACGAAACTATATGAAAATTTGCAGGCTTTTTGAAGAATATAATATCGAAATTTTATAACAATTAAAAAAAAAAAAAGAACCTATATTTTCAAACCAATAAAATATGCCCAAATTTGCCTACATCTGTATATATATATATATATATATATATATATATATATATATATTCAAGCAAATATTGTTAAATACAACGGAGACATTTTGTCTTATAATTCTTTTTTTTAATTTTTCAATTTTTCGTATTGTCTTTTTTGTTTCAAAATCAAAAATATTAATAAAGGATCCATACATGTTGCTGTTACGAGCGCTTTCGATTCGTCCACGAATCATCATCAGGTGTTAAAAATACAGGATCGCGAAAATGAGGATTAAAAATGAAAACTAAAATATATATAGTCAGTGATGAGTTAAAATAAAAGTCGATTAAGATTAATGTAGTGTATAAATTTAAATGCTCTATTGGAGAATGTAACTCCACAAATAATACATACATTGGGCATACAACAACGTTGTCCCGGCGAATAACTATGCACCTTAACGACACAAGCGCGATTTACAAACATTTAAAAAACGAACATAGCTGTCCCCCCTCCAATGTTAGAAAGGTCCTCGTTGACAACACAAAAATTATACAACGGGAAAATAATGTAAAAAAATTAAAGATTCTTGAAGCGTCGTACATTAGAACTCTTCAACCTAATATAAATGACATTGCATTTCAAAAAAGCAGTAACGTTCTGAAATGTCTTGCGTAGTCCGTGTTGGACGGACTTCGTACATGGTGTCTACGAACTTGCTGGTTTTAACACTCGATTTTTAATCGACTTTTATTCTTAATCGACTTTTATTTTAACTTTTAAATGTTATGGTAGGTAAGTAGGAAGGATCAAACCCAGAGGCATGAGTAAAAGTAGGAAAATAAAGTGTGAAAAAAAACAAAAACAAAAAAAAACATCTGCAACGTTAACAGTTCGGCCACCAAGAAAAGTCCATTCCAGTTGTTTAGGGAAAAAAAAAAAAAAAAAAAAAACTACGGTAGGTCTGCGCGAACGTGAAAATATAATGTGAATTGTCCAGCACGCTAACCACTACGCCACAGAACACTGCAGCTTAGTTTAGTGATTTTAAATAACTTCACATGAAAGAACTACGAAGTCAAACCGGTGTTCTCTTCTCAACTGTTCCTTGTGAACGATCCCCAAATGGTGTTAAGTGGTGGCAGGGGGAGGAGGAATTTATTAGAGAGAAAATATTTTACCACTTCCATTGATCTTAACCGATTTTGGCCGTGACTTCTCAGCAGAAAAAGTATAGAAATCTAAGATTATCGAGGAATTTGAGAAATAATAAGCCTATAACACACCTCAGATATTGTTCTGCCGTTTGTGCATATTATATTTGCATAAAATATCTTGATTTTTAATCCTATTAATGTCAAAATCAGACGGGAAAAAATGAGTTCATTTATATAGAGAAGATATATATATATGAATGGAAATGTATTAAAAAAATACGAAATGTATAAAAGCTTATAACTTTTCTTTATTCGTTTTCAATTGGTGACGTGCAGGAATACAAAATAATATTATGAAAAAAAAATTAAAACTTTTTTTACAGGTACATAATTTTTGACCGATCCTTCAGTCTTCATCGGTGTAGTGAAAGTATATATATATATATATATATATATATATATATATATATATATGTGTGTGTGTGTGTGTGTGTGTGTGTGTGTGTATATATATATAAGAAGATAATTAAAGACTGTAAATTATAATTTACAAGAATTTATTGTTTGATAGGATACTGAAAAAGAAATATTAAGATTTCCTCAATCTGTGGAGTTTCAACAAATGCATTTTTTTCATCGGAGTAAATTATTATAGTGAAGCTATGAATTTGCTGGTACTGGCATAAACTGAAACTGTATTATATAAAAACTAATTATATATGCACAAAAAAAAAGTGTAAAGAGTTCATGTATTGAAGAAAAGAAATGAAAAACATAAAAAAAAAAAAAAACATGTAAATGAAAGGATATGCAATGGTTAGGTTGTTCCAAAAGGCGAAATTGTCATAAGATTGAATGCTCTAAGTCAGATTTGTAATATTGACAAAGCAATCCTAATTAAAAATAAAAAATGAGCGTAAGCCAATTAATCTGTAGAAAAGGTCAGTTTGCAAGCGATCGAGGAAGATAGATCTTTTTCAAAGCATTACATTTTTTTTTTTTTCAATTAGAGATAGAGCCACTGGTGAAAGATGCTTCTATGACTAACAAAAACTTTGCAATAAAACATAAGCTTTATTTTCTATTTTGGTTGTATTCAGCTGTTTTATTTGATTGGGATTAGCATATAAATATTAATATTTATATACTTTTTTTTTTATATATAGAAGCGTTTTGCTTGCAAATTTAATTTTTACTTTTAGATTTTATATATATCTATATATTTTAGAAGAATACCTGTCCCAGGACAGGTAAAATGAACCCTCCCCCACCCAGTCCCCCAAAAAAGTTTTACACCATTTTTATGTTATAAAGATATAATAATGCTACTAAATCTATGTCTGGAATCCTTACTCCAATTTTGATCCAAATCCATTAGATTATTTTCATTCTAGAAAATGTCTTAAATTTAACACTTATGCTTAAGGAGTCTAAAGGAAAAAAATTGAAATTTGGAGTGAAGTGGTGATATTTACGAGATGGGATGAATATAAAAAATGAATTGAAGAATTCTGCCATATAGATCAACAATTAATATTTATTCTCTATATAACTGAAATAGAAATCACTTATTAGTTTAGACATAATAATTGAAGCATGCTGTGTGACATGTCAAACCCAAAATGTCAGCTGTCTGGAAGATACAAATTGAGCCTTATTTAGGGAATTTATTTTGTTTTTTTTAATACAAAGGTCCGTCACTTATCAAGGCCTGGAGACCACTCGAGGATAAGGATTAATGAGTGTACAGTAGTCAATAGGACAATATTGTAATAATTGCTAGTAGTGGAAATTTGGTAAATTGGATTACTTAAGAGGACGACTCATGAAGAACTTGTTCACGTTGGACTTGAAAATGATCATACTGTAGTCAATTGAAAAGCAGAGGAACGGAAGAAAGTTCCACAGGCGTACAGTTCTAAGAAAGAAGTTTTGATCATGGAATCTACGTGTAGGTTTAGGCAGAGATAAAGAGTGGGGGAAAATTATTGATAGTAATTTCAACTAGATGAGTGTTTTTCATGAAAGTTTGGTAAGAAGGCACCATAGATTGGAGCTCAAATGAACAATTGCCATGAAAATAACGATAAAACAAACAGGCTGGCAACATCTCTTCTGTGGGAAAGAGGTTGTAGGGAAGAGAAAAGGGCATTCCTCACTAAGCTACAAAGTCTATATTGAACTGTCAAGGCAGGATAAGGTGCTTCTAGCAGCTCTTGCCCATATGTGGCAACAGTACTCCATCCTTGGACGTACTTGGCTCTTATACAGGTAGAGAATTAGATTGGCAATGGGATATCTACTGGAGCGGTAGAATGATCCCACTATTTTTCTAGCAGCAACAGATTTGATGTATGAGTTCCATCACAGATCAGGAGTAAAAGTCAGACCCAAAAGCTTGTCAAAACATGAAGTTTCCCTAAGACGAGAGCCATTTATTTCAGTTGATGCCAGACATGGATCAGAGCGTTGATGATGTAAAGATAGAAACTTTTAAAATTTAGCAGTTAATGCAATATTTGCATTTGTCATTGAATACTATCTGGCTGTTTAGTATTTATGCTCGCCTAATCAGTGTAAAAAGAAGTTAATTTCCTTACTTATGCTAATTACTGATAGCCTAGACATTGAATACCAGCCTAAAAAATCAAGGATAACTTTGTGACAAAGTTTTAATTGCCTGATAGACAGTAAAAAAATTAACTTTAATAATATAAACAAAAATTAATTAAAACAAAATTCACTCCTCCCCTGTTATGCATTTGTGTAACAACTATCTTGGATTTGGATTTCTTGTTCTTTTTTTACAATATACTTTTGTTTTTTTTATTTTTTTGAAAAAGAGGTGTCACTGGAAATTATCAAAGACATCCCAGCTATATTTAACAAATTTATATATGAAACTAGACTTTTTAGTCCATCAAAAATGGGCTAAAATTATATTCCATTAATTTTGTATGAGTGGTTTATGTCAAATTTATTGCTGAATATGGTTAAATTTGTGCTCATTTTTGCATTAAATACTAATCTATATATTAACTAGCTGTACCCTGCCACGTGTTGCAGTGGCTCAATTTGGTGTAATGGAAAAATTTAATAAAAAGAGAAAATGCATGTTTTTTATATTAGTACAGCAATCCACTGCAAAAGGTGAAAAAAAATGCAAAAATGAAAAAAAATGGTACTCTTGCAGAATTTGATCTGGATCCTCGGGAGTTTCTGTCAATCATTCATGGTTTGGACTTGACCAACAATCAGTGGATGAAGCCGAACGTAGCAAAAACGTTGAAACGCTAAATGTTTTTTTTGTTGTTGTTGTTTTACAAAAATGTGAGTTAGTAATTAATATTTGGTTGATGGTGGGGGGAGGGGGGTTACTATACACAAATTCGAAAAAGTTGTCGAAAAACAAATGAAAGCAAAGGTAAGGTAAGTTACGTTTCTACCTAATTGGATAATTGTTTAGTGTTTTTATGTAATGTAAAATGTTTAATCGGCTCAAAAAACAGAAATGGTCGCGGACTCTGTTGAATATGTTCAGTTTGGGAAAGTAAGTTGAAAACTAAAACTATACAAAACAGTGTCTGAAACTCACCGAATATATGTTACCATGACATAAGCTGGCATAATCGGTGGGTTTCTGACAGTATTTTGTATAGTTTTTTTAGTTTTAATTCACTTTCTCTAACTTAAAGTAATCAACAGTGTCCACCACCATTTGTAGCTTTCAAATACCCCGATAAACACTGTTTTTCGAGCCGACTAAACGTTACATTAAATGAAAAGGGTTTGTATTACTAAACACAGATACAAAGAAGTTGTCAAAAAATAAATATATAACAAATAAATGTTATTAAAGGCAAGAAAAGTAAATGTTCTACCTAACTGGATAAGATTTTAGTGTTTTTATGTAATGTATAATCGGTTCAAAAACATTCAATGTTTATCGGTATATCTGAAAAATACAGACTGTATCGAACACGTTAAGTTTGGGGAAATTTTGGGAAAATGAGTTTAAACTAAAAAAACTATACAAAAAACTGTTAGGAACTCACTCAATATATGTTACCATGACGTAGGCTGGCACATAATCGGTGGTTTTAAACTTTTGCTCGATATAGGTGCCCTTTTAGTGATTACCTGGTTTGAGGATATTTGTACAACTAAACGGCAAATCTGCTCCAAAAAATCTGGTATTATTTTACTTTAAGGCCCGTTTCACGTTCATACATAACAAAATATATCATTGTAGATTTCGGTGTGCTAAAAACGAATCTGCAAACCGTTTCCGTAGCAAAAAGAAAGTTTTCATGATATTCATGAAATTACTTTTTCGAAAAGTGGGTGATCACTTTTCAATCTAAATTTAACTTAGAATGAGCACCCACTTTCTGGCCACCTGAGAGAGGGGCATTTTTCTGTGTGTTTCTTGGCTAAAATGTTTTTTGTTTGATTTCTTTTGCATGGTAATAACCCCTGAACTCTGGGACTATTTTCCATTTCACAGCCGTAGCCTTCATTTACGCTATACGTGAGCATAAACGAAAGCTGGTTAGCCAATAAACATGGAAAAAAATCCCCCCCTCTCTCAGGTGGTTAGAAAGTGGGTGCTCATTTTAAGTTAAATTTACATGGAAAAGTGATCGCCGCTTTTTCGAAAAAATAATTTCTTCATATCATAAAAACTATTTTTTTGCGCCGGAAAGTTTGCAGATTCCTTTTTAGCACACCAAAATCTACAAAAAAAATTTTTGTTATTTACGAACGTGAGACGCACGGCCCTTAATGGAAAATTATATCAAAAATTCGGGGGGAAATAGTTTTCAATAAAAACAGCAAATGAATTCGATAGAAAAAAAATGGATGCAATTTTTTTTTCTTTTTTCTGTGTGTTTCTTGGCTAAAAAGTTTTTGTTTAATTTCTTTTGTATGGTATTAACCCCTGAACTCTGGGACTATTTTCCATTTCACAGACGTAGCCTTTGTTTATGCTATGCGTGAGCATAAACGAAAACTGTTAAATATGCATTCGCGTACCAAACTGCCTTGTCACAAAACCTTTAAGTCAATAAACACGAAAATAAATGCCCCTTCCTCAGGTGGCCAGAAAGTGGGTGCTCATTTTAAGTTATATTTACATGGAAAAGTGATCACCCACTTTTCGAAAAAAAAATTTCTTCAGATAATGAAAACTATTTTGGTACTCCTTGGGTGTTGAGTTCCATGGCGACCCGCAGAATTATTTGATGGTCGTTCCCTTAGTATCCCCCCCCTAGTCAAGGCTAACGCATGCGCACGTAACATTTTTTATTTATTTACTTACGTGGTGGAGTTTCTATACTGATAGGTTTTTTTAAAATTTTTTCACTGGATTATTATTGATTGAACACTAACCAGATTATGAAAAAAAATTGGAAAAAAAAAAAATCATTTCAACATTTGAAAGGGGTACTCACTTTTTAGTTACCACGTTCTGGTAAATCGGTCACTTATTTATTTTTTTTTTTTCTAAATACGGAAGTGTCTTCGGGAGATATAAAATGGTCGCATGTTGACGAAGCAATGTATCGGGAGGCGTACGGGATGAAAAATTATTAGTAAATTTTTAGATTAGGTCCACCTCCTCAATTTTCTTTTAAATGACGACTTGAAATGGTTTTCGACTATGCTGAATACGAAAATCGCATTGAAATTTTGCAGAAATAAGTAGTTATCAAGATATAAAAAGTTGTATTATGCATTGTAATCTTTGGCGGCCATCTTTTTTACGTGCGTGTATTTGTTTATGGCGCGTGTGCACGTAAAAAGATAGCCGGCGAAGAATACAATGCATAATACAACTATTTATTTCTGCAAAATTTCAATACGATTTGCATGTTCAGCATACTCGGAAACCTATAAATGTCATCATTGAAAGGAAAATTGTGGAGGTGGACCTAATCTAAAAAAATACCAAATTATTAAACATTTCTCCAGCATGTTAGTGAAATTTATGATACTTTAAAAAAAAAATTTAAAAAAACAAAAAAAAACTCACCTTTCATAAAAACAATTTAAAAAAAAAAAAAAAAACACCCACAAACTGACTTTTAACTGAATAAGTAAAAAATAAATTTAAAAAACTCGAAACTTTATTTTCATAAAAACAATAAAAAAAATTCATGTTCAATCTATTTTTTTTTTCTTTGAGAAACAAATATATTTCTGACTTACAAATGCGGTAGAGGCTCATATTATTTTTACTTTCTATGGTTTTGATATACCGCGTTTTTATTGGTTACAAAATGGGTGACTGATTTATCAGAACGTTGTAACTAAAAAGTGAGCACCACTTTCAAATGTCGAAATAATGATTTTATTTTAATTTTTTTTTTTTTTTAATAATCTGTTTAATTAGTGTCCAATCAATAATAATCCAGTGAAAAAAAATTCCAAAAACCTATAAGTATAGAAATTAAGCATGGGAGTGATGGTTGTACGTCGCCTTTCGCACTTTTACAAACATTATTTACGTTAACTCTTTTCATAAATAATTTTTTTAAAAAAAGTAACTAAACCATTTATTGATAATTTGTCACGTGTACAAACATTTATTTATTTACGTAGGCTTAACTCTTTTCATGAATAAGAAAAGTTTTACTCTTTAAGGATAATAAAAGGAAAAAGTTACTGAACATTTATAAAAGGACTTACTTCTTTTCATGAAGGCCAGAGGAATAGTTGGCCGAAAAGTCGTGAAACAACAACTAATAAAGATGAGAATAATAGTCCGCAATAAATAAAAATGGTGTTAATGCAGAGAGCGATCCGCACTATTTTTTTAAATCATATTTCCACGTTTAATTAAAGTTTTACGATATGCTTTTTTTTTATTCAATTGTAATTGACAGAATAGGTACAAAACATCCTCCCCTCCCCATGTTAAGAATGACTTTTTAAATAATAACATTATTTCAGCACGGATCACTCTCTGCATGAGTATCATAAAAATTAATACAAATAATACTTATCTCAATAAGTGAAAGGCTAATTACTACCGGAAATAAAATGGCGATAAGCTCGCAGTTACGAAAAATATTTTTTATTTAATTTAATATTTTTATAATTCGCAATGTAAAATTATTTTAATAACATAGAATTTCTGAAAATTTCAATTAAATTGGTAACGTAGAAATATGGTTTTATTCGCTTTTAACGAACCAAACATTACATTTTTATATATATAGATTTTGGATAAACAAATGAAATAAAAAATGTAAAAATAAGATTATTATACTTAGCGATGTAACACTGAAAATGTTGCCATGCCAAATCGTCAAATCATAGTGAAATCATTCCCACGTGCATTCTACCGGAAATAAAATTTGACCACAGGTTCGCATTTAAGAAAAATATTTTTATTTTATTTTATATATTTTTATAATTTGGGATGTTAATTTATAGACTGTCAAGCTTTCAAATAAATTGGTAATGTACAAATATGGTTTTATTGATAACAAACGAACCCAGAATTACATTTCTAATTTGAAATCGTCAAATCGTCGTGAATTGCCTGCAAACCGGAAATAAAATGAAACATAGTTCTGTATTTACGAAAAATATTTTTATTTTATTTAATATATTTTTATAATCCGCGAGGTAAATTTATTTTAATAACATAAAAACATGCCTCGACTCTAAAGATGGGTTGTCTGAAAATTTCAAATAAATTGGTAACGTAAAAATATGGCTTAATTCACTTTTAACGAACCAAATTTACATTTTTATATATATAGATTAATATGATAGCGTGTTTTATTTTCTGTGTCACGCTTACATCTGAGTCGTTTGTTATGCACTTCCATTTCTTGTCATAAATAACATTACCAAGAATTCTTCATAAGTTTTGGTTTTAATTATGACTGAAGGAACTCAAGTATATATATATATATATATATATATATTCCATTTTGATTCAAGCTAATCCACCCAAGTCATATGGATATATTTCTTTTATTTTTGAAATCGCAATTTTATAATATATAAAAATTGATAGAACATTAACTCTATAATAATATATACAAAATCTGCAAGAATTAAAATATCATATTTAAGTGTACTTTACAACCGGGCTTTGCCAAGCGTTCGTGCTAGCTTAGATAAATACTTTTGTAGGTTGAACAAAAAAGCTATGTTTGAACATGTTTTTCTCCTCATACACACACTCACATGTATGCCCGCACATACGCACAGACACGTACATATACTCACGTTCACGTATATACACGCGCACACACGCTAACGTGCGCACAAGTACGCACACATGCGAAACGTCACTTCCTTTAAAGTGAAAACCAGACATGCACACTCAGAACACTAACTCCAGTATAAAAGTCAACAAAACTTGTTAACTTCCCTTTTTCGTCTGGACCAGCATTCGACCTGTTGAGTCGACGAACCGACAGCGTTCTCTAACGTCACTCTATCTCCCCTTCACTTTGGCCCATCGACACAGACATGTGCGCGACGTTCTACTAAGCTTAACCCTTTCTTTCTAGAGACGGCCTGCCACTTCGCGTTTCTCTATTGCATCCCCTTTCCTTCTACGCGCATAGTCGTCAACGGCTGAATGGACACGTGTACACCGAAGACTTTCATTTCTCAACAGAAAATAAACGACATGTTTATTTTATTCCAGCATTCGAGTTCTTTTGTTTCCTTCATTCAATTCGTTTCATTATTTTTTCTTTTAGCGAGTTAGGGTATTTTATATCCTGGTCCGCAACATGAAATGGTGACCCCTTTATTTAAATGAAATGAATTAGAGTGAACGAAACACGCGGTAAACTAAATTTCCCACAAAAATTCACTGCACGCACGAAAAATAATTTTTCTGTAACAAATAAGCAAACTTGTCGACCACGAGGAGGAACAATTTCAAACCGCGCACACGACATTGAAATATAAAAATTTTAACAAAAAAAAAAAAAAAAAAAAAAAATGGAACTTCAACAGACGGATTTCTACAATGGAACCATGGCATTAAACATTCGGCAACCTGACCGAAACGAGGAATTAGCTGAATTAAAGTCGGTGGTTGAGAAGCTTTCGAAGCAGCTAGCCGATGCACTTCAAACGCGTCAACATTCTCACAGAAACCACGATGACACGCGGCAAAATTACAGGCGAAGAAGTTCAAGCAGGAACCGATCCACGTCACGACATAGACAAGATGTGTGTTTCTACCACAGAAGATTCGGCGCCGACGCGAAGAAGTACACTAAACCCTGCGCGTTCAAAAAACCGGCACAGGGAAACAAACCTTCCAGCCAGTAACGACGACAACTGTAGCTGGAGCACACAAAAAAGGTCGTCTATTTTATATCCCAGATAAAATTCACGGATATAACTTTTTAATAGACACCGGAGCGGAAATCAGTGTCATATCGACACCGCATGGCCATCCAACAGGAACCCAATTTTTCAACTTACAAGCTGCCAACGGTACCAAGATACCCACTTTTGGCGAAAAAAACTTAAATTTGAACCTTGGAATGCGGAGGAATTTTTTATGGAATTTCACCATAGCCAGCGTGACCACTCCAATTTTGGGGGCGGACTTTTTAGCCCATTTCAACCTGTCTGTCGACATGACTCACCACACATTGACAGACAATGAAATGAAGATTTCAGTGAGAGGAACTACCTCGAATTTTTAACCACCGGAATCAGTACTGCCTTACCCGAAGATTTACACGTCCGCCGGTTACTCCAAAAATTTCGACTTTCCCAGCCATTTAAAAACACGGACCCCATCAAACACAGCGCTAAGCACTATATTAAGACAACAGGACCACCCGTCTATTCAACCCCCAGACGTTTGAAACCGGATAAATACAAATTGGCAAAATCCGATTTTCAAAACCTACTACACATGGGAATAATACGGCCCTCGAAAAGTGCTTGGTCATCACCACTCCACATGGTACAGAAAGCTGACAACACCACATGGCGACCGTGCGGAGATTTTAGACGCTTAAATGCAAAAACTGTTCCAGATCCTATTCCCCCATATCCATGACTTCGCCAATGGACTCCAGGGCGCCACTATTTTCTCCAAACTGGACCTCGTTAAGGCATATTTTCAAATTCCAGTCGCGGAAGACATTCATAAAACCGCACTAACCACACCCTTTGGCCTTTACGAGTTTTTAAGGATGCCTTTCAGGCTGAGAAACGCCTGTCAAACTTTCCAACGTTTGATTGACGAAGTTTTCAGAGGTCTGCCGTTCATATTCGCTTATGTGGACGACGTTTTAATCGCCAGCAGAAACCTCGAAGAACACCGGCTACACTTGTAACAAACTTTTGAAAGACTGTCACATTTCGGTCTTAAACTAAACACCGATAAATGTGTTTTCCGCCACCAGGAAGTTCAATTTCTCGGTCATTTAATTGACAAGGATGGAATCTCCCCTTTGCCTGAAAAAGCAAGTGCTATTTCGAATTTCCCTCTACCGACATTTGTCGGACAAGTACGCCGTTTTGTAGGCATAATTAACTATTACCAACGTTTTTTGCCCAACTGTTCCACATTACTCGCACCTTTAACGGACTTGTTAAAAAAACGAACCAAAAACCAACAGTTATTTTTGGAAGGACCTGCACTACAGGCCTTCGAACAATCGAAAACTGCTTTGGCAAACTTCACCAAACTCACTTATATCCAAGATAGCGATACAACGGAGCTCACTCTTACGACGGACGCATCGGAAATAGCAGTAGGAGATGTCATTCACCAAATTTCTGACAACAAAATGACCTCTATTTCATTCTTCTCTGCTAAGTTGAACAAAGCGTAGACTAAATATAGTACTTTCTCGAGAGAGTTACTTGCAATTTACCTTGCAATTAAGCACTTTAAACATCTCCTCGCGGGCAGAAAATTTTCCATTTATACGGATCATAAACCTCTAACATTTGCTCTACACACACATGTCGACAAATATGGTCCACGAGAAATTCGACACCTGGACTTTATAGCCCAATATTCTACTGATATACGGTATGTAAAAGGACAAGAAAACGTAGCTGACACTTTATCTCGCGCAACAATTGTATCTGTAAATTCCACTCCACTAAGTATGGAATTAATAGCACAAGAGCAATTAACCGATACCACGCTTCCAGCTATAATGAACAAAACTTCACTGAAGCTGAAAGAAATGCCGATACCATTCGGAACAACTTCTATTGCGATGTTTCACAAAAACACCTTCGCCCTTATATTTCACCCAGCCTCAGACGACAAGTTTTCCAGCACTTCCACAATTTGTCCCATCCAGGAAAACGTGCCACTGTGAAATTAATAGCAGAACGTTTTGTTTGGCCAAATATGAATAGGGACATCTGTAGTTGGACCAAAACTTGCATTCCTTGCCAAAAAAACAAAGTTCACAGGCACACAAAATCACCTTCAGGAACTTTCAGTGTACCAGACGCTAGGTTTACTCATGTGCATATCGGCTTGGTTGGACCCTTGCCCACTTCAAAAGGACATACCCACATCCTTACTATAGTCGATAGATTCAGCAGATGGCCGACAGCAATACCAGTGAAAGACACATCAGCCGCAACAATAGCCAGAGCGATTTTATAAGATTGGATAGCGATTTTCGGAGTGCCCTCCGTAATCACAACGGACAGGGGCTCACAGTTCCAATCAACTCTTTTCACTGAATTCAACCATTTGTTGGGAACAAAGCACATTAAGACAACTGCCTATCATCCTTGCGCAAATGGTATGGTGGAACGATTGCATAGGCAATTAAAAGCATCTTTGGCTACAAACGAAAACAAATTGGACTGGTCAGACAACTTGCCACTCATTCTCCTAGCAATTCGCAACACTGTGAAGGAAGATTTGCAGAGCACACCTGCAGAATTAGTTTTCAGATCAACACTGATTTTACCAGGACAATTCTGCGAAAACAATACAGACATTTCCCCAACGACAACTTTTGTGACGGACTTAAAACACAAAATCTCACAATTAAAATTTACTCCAACCAAAAAGCCAGACATGAATATTTTCATTCCAAACGATATTTACACATGTAAATACGTTTTTATCAGGAACGACGCAGTAAAAAAACCATTATGTCCAAATTATTCCGGACCTTACTTAGTTCTCGACAGGATTAAAAAATATTTTACTATTTTAAAAAAAGAAAAAAAGACACTATAGCAATAGACAGACTTAAACCTGCATTCATAGACGAACAATTACATGTTTCTCATACTCCAATACAAGAACATACACACTCAGAAACGGACAAAGAGATCACAAAAAACAACACACCACAAACAACAACAAAAACTGGTCGAAAAGTTCATTGGCCAAAACATTTCAAACAATATATAACTTATTAAAAAAAAAAAATATATATATATATACATAAAAACAAAAACGAAATACGTTTCTCTTGTATATATATATTTTTTTCTCCTCAGGAGGGGGAGTCTTGTTCGAACATGTTTTTCTCCTCATACACGCACGCACATATGCACAGACACGTACATATACTCATGTTCACGTATATACACTCACACACACGCTAACATAAACACATATACGCACACATACGCGCACAAGTACGCACACATGCGAAACGTCACTTCCTTTAAAGTGAAAACCAGACATGCGCACCCAGAACACTAACTCCAGTATAAAAGTCAACAAAACTTGTTAACTTCCCTTTTTCGTCTAGACCAGCGTTCGACCTGTTGTCGACGAACCGACAGCATTCTCTAACGTCACTCTATCTCCCCTTCGCTTGGGCCCATCGACACAGACATGTGCGCGACGTTCTGAGCTTAACCCTCTCTTTCTACAGGGCGGCTTGCCACTTCGCGCTTCTCTATTGCATCCCCTTTCTTTCTACGCGCATAGTCGTCAACGGCTGAATGAACACGTGTACACCGAAGACTTTCATTTCTCAACAGAAAATAAACGACATGTTTATTTTATTTCAGCATTCGAGTTCTTTTGTTTCCTTCATTCAATTTGTTTCATTATTTTTTCTTGTAGCGAGTTAGGGTATTTTATATCCTGGTCTGCAACAGCTACAATAATATGAGAGCATCTCCATTTACACTGAACATCTACAAAAGGCCAACACCAATATATCACATATGAATGAATCCCCTGTGGAATTTCCCCAGGTCCCGCTTGTCTCTATTAATACCTAACTGTGAATCAAACATACCATAATACTTAGTTAACTGCACCTTATAACATACTATAGGTCCATACAAATTAGCTCATTAGTGTCTGAGAAAAAAAGTAGAAATGGACAGACAAAGAGAAATATAATATAGATATCATTTAAAAATAAATATATGAAGATTTGAAATTTAAATGCTGTCTTTTGGCTGTCTGTTTTTGTTCATGCATTGTCATTTCAGCATCTCCGTGTCCTTTTTTTTTTTTTTACACAGTGATCACCACTTATCAAGGCCCGGAAGCCACTCAGGGATAAGGGTTATTGCAAGTACATTACGTTAGTGAGGAGATTTTATGAAGTGTTTAATTAGGGGGGCGGTTCATTAGGAATTTGTTTATTATCAGTCTTCTTAAACGCTCACACACACATCCTTTGAAATAATGTTTCTATATCAATCGTTTGAATAAGTAAACTTGATTTATAACGTATGATGATTCATTAAATATGAATATTTAACTCCAAAATGAGAATATGCAAAAGAAAATCTATTCATCTTTTCAAGTGTAATAAACAATGGCCAGATTCTTTTAACTGATAACAGAGAAAATGAATTATTTACAATATCTTTGGTAAAGATGATGAAAGGATCCTTCCATATGTTTCAGGAGATATCTTACAGATTATTCAATATGATAGCATCAAAATACATTTTAAAATAGCTTCCACTTCCTCTTTGGACGATCTTGAAAAGGAAAGTGAACTTCATCCAATTCAATTATTATACATGTTTATAAATTATTTAAAAGCTTTATTAGAGTTCAATAGTTGAAATTGAAATAAACTAATATAAATTAAAAAAAAATGGCACTGGTACAGTTTGTGACCCATGCTTAAACCAACTTTTTATCACTATCTTCAGACTGTTTAAGTAAATAGCTGACAAAGCACTTAGCCAATCAGATCGTGAGACAGTAGGTGGCAATTTTCAACAGTAAATCGTAAAATTTATCTGCTTCAACTTCCAACAGAAAATCTGCAAAATTTTGGGAAAAAACACTTTAAAAAATTTTGTTTTTTCACCCCAATCCTAACTTAGTTGATCTGGTTCAAAAGCAGTATAAAAAAAAAAATTAAAATAAAAAAAAATATCAGAACAAACAAAATATAATTAAATAAACCTAAACTTTTTGGTACAAAAAATATTATAACAGTTGTTTTGTTTTATTAAAATAAATATTTTTTTCATAAAATATATGGAGACCTTTTATTTCTTGCTTTAAATGTTGCTTTGTCATTTTTTCCTGTTTGATAGCGTTGCCTCATTGATTTTCAAGCCGGGCCATTTTCATTCAATATCTTCCAACTGTTTATATAGACATATATTGGAACTTAATCCTATTAAAAATGTATAACCTAATATAACATTTGATATAAAGCAAAGCAATTCTTTTCTCAAAATATTTTTTATCTTATTTCAGAAGTTTTTGTTGGAATGGGGGAGAGTTCAGGTAGGTAGTGTAAAATATCAGTTTAGAAACTCATCCATATATCAATGAAAATTAGATTCAGTATTTAAAAAAAAAATTATTTTAAAAGGCTAGACAATAAAAAAACGCCTTCATCACATTACATACATTTTTTTAATTAATATCCACATACATAATCATGAAGAAATATTTGTACTTATTTTTTAATAAAACAAGAATAAATGAAACGCGTTGTCAACGTGTATATTATATGCACGCACACATTCATTCCCATTCTGTATTTTTCTGTGCAGCACAAGATAACTTGATATTGATTTCAACAGCTTTTAAATCAGCTGACAAGCAATTTTGATATAATATAAATTCTACGATTGAAAACTTTAAAGAACAATCTAAAAATGCCAGATTTTCGATTAAAAATAAAAAAAATTGTCTTAATATCCAATCACATTAATTCTATATTATACACATGAATATTCAATTTGAAAAGTAAAAACATACAAAAATCTTATCGTATTACATTTTAAGGCAACCAGCTTATTTTTATCTGACTAATGCAGATTTGCATATTATCTGCTGAACATATTTTCTCCAAAATCAGCATTTGCATTTCTCAAAATGAAACCTTGAATTTAATTACTCAATATTTACATTTTTAACAGTTGAAACAAATTTATATACACATATTATATATATATATATATATATATTTAGTAAATGATAAAGTTTTCCTGTTTGGATAAATTCGTATTTCAGGCAATTTCTTCAAAAGTTTTATTCAGTCTTTTGAGTTTATTTGTTGAGTTCTTTGAAAATCATGCAGACGAGAAAGTGAACATGTTTGAATATACAAGTGATGATTTAAGTTTTATCAACATTTGAGTTAGTATTTTTTGTTTTTAAAGTCACTTCACTAAAACTAAAGATATTACAAATTAAGATAATTGATCAATTGAAGTAAAAAAAAAATGAATGTAGATTAGATTTCAATGCTTACAATCACAAATTATAAAATATATACTTTAATTAGTACAAAATTAAAAGTATAAAACTTTTTAGTTCATTACAGCAAACTTTATACATTTTATAAAAATATTTCATTTATATCCAACAGAATATGTAGATTTAAATGGAAAAACAAAACTATTCATCATTTACGTCAGATATTTTTTTTGTCTTTTATAAATTAACTGGCACACCAGCCTGCATTGCCTGGCCGTAAAATATTATATTTTAATTTATGCACATTTTGTATTTATTATGATAGAATCAGTTATCTATTGATGATTATACTGTACCCAATATATAGAAGTGATTTTAAAAGTTAAAATAAAAAGAATATGATTTGGGTTTTATCAGCTAGAATCAAAACCAAAACATATAGTCCTCCAACCTTATTTGTTACCCTCTGAGCCACGCCTGTATGCATATAAAAAGTTAAAAAATAATGTTGCTTAATCTATAAATGTATATAAATGTATTTTTTGTGTATGTGTACAAGAGCACTTTAAGTAGACTTATGCCGGACAAGTTCCAATTTTATTTCAATTTTGACTCTTTGGCAGCTATTTTTACCAGTTGAAAACAAAATCGAATTTGTTCCACAGGCCCAAATTCTCTATATATCAAGTATTAAGTCTGTAGACCAAAAATTGATAGAGGAGCTTGGTAGAGACGGTTCCTCAGACAGACAAGGGCATTTGTCTATATAGATAGATAACTCATCTGCCATCATCAACTACTCAATCATTTCATGTGATTCTACTATAATTAACTACTCAATCATTTCATGTGATTCTACTATAATTAACTACTCAATCATTTCATGTGATTCTACTATACATAATACTGGCCATGAATGAATACAGTCATGCACACTTTTATAAAAAGTTTTCTTTTTAAAAACTTTTATTGAATTATTTTTAATTTTAGTATAAACAATTGTTATTTTCTTGTGCAATTGTTTAAATTTCTGACTTATTCATGGGGCAAGCAACCAGCAATTATTCATAGATTATTTGACTGCTATCATGGAATAAGTCCAAGTACATAAGCAGGCAATCGCCCAAACAACCTTACAATAAGTTAACTCTTATCCATTCATTATGGAGGTCCTCAGATGCAGGAGGGCTTTCTACTCTAATAGCTTCTTTTTTCAAACTACTAGCCTTTGTGATTCCCTCCCTGCTTCCTGTTTCTCTGACTCTACTAACATACTGAAATTTAAATGTAAACATCTTGCTGCAAATTTAGGATAACCCCTAATCCAGAATAGCCACTTACATCTGAGTGACTGTGCTTTTTGAGAGGGTTGAATTAAAGTTTGTTTTTTGTTTTGTTTTTAAAAACATCTTCTGTGGGCAATTTTCATAAAAAATGAGTTATTTTAACAAAAAAAAAAAAAAAAAAAAAAAAAAATCTTGATACACTGAAGACTATGATCATATATTTTATTATAACACATAAAAAAAAAAAATTTAAGTTGGTAATTCATTTATTTATTGCGGACTATTATTCTCATCTTTTTAGCTGTTGTTTCACAATGTTTCGGCCAACTATTCCTCTGGCCTTCGTCAGGTGGTAACCGCGATGGGATAGGAACTCCAAATCTAACTGCCTCCTCAGAAATTACTGCCTCCCATAGTTGTTGTTGTCTCACCACGTTTTGGCCAAGCAAACCTCTGGCTGGCTTCGGGTAGGATTGAAACACCTATCTTCAGACAATGCTCACCTGGAACCGTAGAGATTCAATTTCTCTATCCACTGTGCCACTGACCCCAAAGGGCGATCAAGGTTGGATTTTTTGGTCTTATAAATCCACGTTTATTTTATCATCTGATTTTCTATGGTCGGGTCTGTACGGAATAGCATATATATTATTTAATTGGAATTCATTATTGAGATGAGTATTATTTATTAATTTATTTATTGCGAACTATTAATCTCATCTTTTTAGTTGTTGTTTCACGTTTCGGCCAACTATTTCTCTGGCCTTCGTCAGGTGGTAACCGCGATGGGATAGGAACTCTGTCTCTTCTAACTGCATCCTCAGCAATTACTGCCTTCCGTAGTTGTTGTTGTCTGACCACGTTTTGGCCAAGTAAGCCTCTAGCCAGCTTAGGGTAGGATTGAAACCGATATCTTCAGACAATGCTTACCTGGAACCTGACGAAGGCCAGAGGAATAGTTGGCCAAAACGTTGTGAAACAACTAAAAAGATGAGAATAATAGTTCACAATAAAAAAAATTAATAAATAATACTCATCTCAATAATGAATTCCAATTAAATAATGTATATAAGTTGGTAATTGTTTGAGATGATCATGCATATCAGTCTAATTTTACTAACTTAAACTTATTACGTTTCTGAATTTTTTAGATGAAGATTAGTTATTCATATTATTTGAATTCTTGAGACTACTGTTCTTATCTTGCACAACGTTTTGGTCTAGGTAACCTCCAACCTTCTTCAGGTATATCTTGTCGAACTCTGGAATCTGTATGGAATTTCGAACAGAACCATTTATTTACTTCACATAGCCACAGTGGTTAGAATACTTGGAAAATTTCAGTTGTACAATGGTATTCTCCTGAAGGGTGAAAATTTAATCATTAGTGAAGGCGATCGAAAAATACAATTGCAAATTACTTAGGACCTCTACTCAGTCATGGCTGACAAAACAAGAGCATGCTACCTGCATGAAGTAAATAAAGGGCTCCATTCAAAATTCCGTGCAGATTCCAGAGTTCAACAGAAACATTCCCAAGTTTGACAAGATACATCTGAAGAAGATCAGACATTACATCAACCAAAACATTGTATAAATAGCACTGGAGATGAGGACAGTAGTTTGAAGGATCCAAATAATACAAATAAAATCTTATTAACTCTTTCTTATTGACATTTCCTAGTTTTAATATTAATTTTAACTATAACTTCTTTAATAAAATAATCAATTTAATTTTTACTCCTTGATTGAGGAGGTTCTAATTAGGAAAATTACCATTTAGAGAAGCAACTCTTTTGTGTTCGCCTTCCCCTCCCAAGCTAGGTGATCTCGAATTTCTCCTCTGCATTATTGATAGTGGCGGTGGCTATTTCATTCATCTCTCTACCACTGGCAATTGAAAAAGGCTAGGGAGAGGTTCAGCATTTCAACTGGTGCGAGATGAAAAACTGCTTTTGAAGCCAAAAAAAGGCACCAAAAAATGCGAAGAGGTGGAAATAAAAACGAGCTGGGAGATGAGAGGGAAAGTCATTTGGAAAAGAGAAAGTGTGTTTTATCTCTCCTTGTTGCTTGGAGCTTATGGGTGAGTGGTGAGAGAGGCAAGATTACATATCAGCCGGGTGAGGGGGGGGGCAGAAACAAAAGATAAAGTGGGTAACACTGTTAGATAACAGATGACAACAAAAACGGTTTAGAAAGTGTCACTGCATTCCTCGATTTATGAGAGGGCAGATCACAAATAGCAAAACGATAACTGGCTTTGTTGACGATTTCAAAGTGTTAAAAAAATGGACCAGATATTACACTTTGAATTATTTATTTACAGAAAATATTTTTTTAAATTACATTTTAACCAAATTAAGCACAAAGGCATCAAAAATGTTGGGGAAAATGGGTAACGTTGGTCCATCCTTGGTCGAAAATGATAAAAATGTCTATTCTACTCTTAACTAGAATCATCTCAGTCATCAAAATACCACATTTACACTAGGAGGCTCTCTAACTTGTTGGAAATTTCATTTTTTCATAAATATATTTATATACATAGATTTCATTCATAAAAAAAGAGAGAGTGTAGGTAGAACAAAGGTAAACTGTTTGATTAAAAAGACCCGCCCAACCCTTTCTAATAGTAGACTATCAATTGTTTTGTAACAACGTGTGGCAGCGGCGACAGCAGCAGCTGTACGACAGTCAACATATGCAAATGACCAGGCCGTGTGTGAAGTGACGTCACAGTGAGGAAAAAGGAAAGAAAAAGATTATGAAAAAAAGAAAAACGTAGCCAGAGAAGAGAGAGAAATAGATGTGGTCAGAAATAACAGGGAAAGACAATTTCCTAAATATGACCAGACAAAGACAGGATACCATGTGTTCTACACAGCAGTCTTCTTAAGCATATTGGAGTATGAAAAGACTTTTGAACAAGAGACAAGGTGTTATTCTGGAAGTACCTGTAAATAAATGTCTGTTGTTTCAACTGAGAAAAAAGAGAGACGAATTCTTTCCTTGTCTTTGTTTCCTTGCAACCGTCTGCATACAACGTGTGGGTCCCGAATGTTGACATGTAATGACTACATTTTCCTGTTTCTTCAGAACCAAAAACAAGCAGGTCATTTTCTTTGATCTTCGCCAAAAGGCTCCAGTTTATATTATGAAGAGAGATATGTCATTCGTTCATCAACAGCTTTCAATAATTGATCCTAATTATAACTGATCTATATTTTCATGATAATTTTGCAGCATTGTTAGTAAAGCTGATAACTTTCCAGGAAATGCAAGATGATTCTCCAATAACTGAAAATTGGATTATTCCATGTAAATTAAATCCAGGTAAATTGTTTGGATAAACACGTCTAAAATCAAGGAGGAATAAAGTAAATTACACTGCAGTCTGTAATTTATTTATCATTCACTCATTTTATTTATTGCATTTAAATAATTGTTAATAATTTTGTAAAAGTTTAGTTCCAAGTAATAAGCAAATATACACATGCTTTTTGGCTATGAAGTAACAGATCCCATATGACGATCATTAAATAAACTCAAGAGTAAAAGAAGATTCTTCACATGTCAAATTAATAAGAAAGAAAGTATAGATAAGTGAAGTTTCCATAACTAAAGAAATATAAAATACTTTTATAGGAACAAATTGATTGGACTTCATGTAGTTGACTCTTGAGTGTAGAACCATTCTTGTAATAAAAAATTATCTAAAAAAAAAAGCTATGGCAAAAGAAATAACTACCATTGAGAATTATCTAATAATAACTATTAAACATAGGTGTCAAAGTAAAAATTGGCAGCATCAATCCAGTCAGAGAAGCTTTGAATTGTAAAGAATTTCAGGTAAAAGAGCAGTAGTATTAATCCACTCCAGCAGTGGCCACCTTCACATGTCAAGGAGAAAAAAGTGACTGAAAAATTCAGAGATTCAATATATTTTATAAAGCGATTCTGCTACCTAATTGGTCTGTTCTTAACACTTTTTTTTTTTTTTTTTACATAGGCATCACCACTTATCAAGGCCGAGAGGCCACTTAAGGATAAGGGTTAAAGAGTGTACAGTAGTCAAAAGGACAATATAGTAATTGATAGTAATGGAAGTTTGGTAAATTTGTTAACTTAAGTGTAACGGCTCATCAGAAATTTGTTTACGTTGGACTTGAAGACAACAATATTATAGAAAGCAGGAAAACGGAAGACAATTCCACAGGCGTGCAGTTCTAATAAAAAAGCTTTGATCATGGAATCTACGCTTAGGTTTAGGCACAGATAAAGAGTAGGGGGAATTATTGATAGTGTTTTCAGCTAGACGAGGGTTTCTTGTGAAAGTTTGGCAAAGGGGGACCATAGATTGAAGCTCAGTCGAACACTTTCCATGAAAATAACGATAAAGCAGAGACAAACTCGCAACATCTCTTCTGTGAGAAAGAGGTTGCAGCGAAGAGAAAAGGACATCTCCCACCAGGCTACAAAGTCTATTTTGAACCCTATCAAGGCAGGACAAGTCCTTTCTAGCAGCTCCTGCCCAGATGTGGCAACAGTATTCTATTCTTGGACGTACCTGGTTCTTATATAGATAGAGAATAGCATCAGCAGTGAGATATCTATTGGATTGATAGAAGGATCTCACCATTTTTCCAGCGGCCTTGGCAACAGATTTGATGTACGTATTCCATTTAAGATCAGGAGTAATGGTCAAGCCCAGAAACTTGTCAAAACTTGAGGCTTCCCCAAGACAAGAGCCATTCATTTTAATTGATGCCAGATGGGGATCAGAACGTTGATGATGTAAAGATAGAAGCTTGGTTTTAGATGCATTAAAAGTAACCAGCCACTCCTTTCCCCATTGTACAACATGATCAAGATCAGAGGAGAGAGAATCGGAGAGAACTTGGTCGTTTACTGTCTTAGATGTGCTACCATAGATGGTAGTGTCATCAGCAAAAATGTCTATAATTGATGTAAGGATGTGATTTGGACGATCATTAATATAGATCAGGAAAAGAGTTGGGCCCACGATGGATCCCTGAGGGACTCCAGCATTAATACTGTGAGCTTCTGATTTTTGCCAATCAACTACTACTCTTATGAACCTATCAGAGAGAAATGATTTAATAATTGAGAAGACATTTCCAGCTATACCATAGCTGAAGATCTTGTGAAGTAAACCTTTATGCCATACTCTATCAAAGGCCTTTAATATGTCAAGAGCAATTGCTCTAGAAAGGTTGCCTCTGTCGAGAGATTCACTAATCCTAGGAGATATAACTGTACGTACATCTGCTGTAGATCTAGCAGAGCGGAAACCATATTGAGTGTCACTAAGAAGGTTATTTTTGCTGAGATGGTTGATTACTTCTGTATTTAACACAGATTCCAGCAACTTACTCATGATGCACAGGAGACTTATTGGCCTGTACTGAGAGGGGGATGAACGATCACCTGAATTCTTAAATACAGGACATACTGATGAGATTTTCCAGGGTGATGGGAAACAATTCTCCTTAAGACAACATTTAAACAGTTTTGTAAGTATGGGCGCTAGTTCAGGTTAAGTTTTTTGAGTACTATAATTGGAATACCATCAAGGCCGATTGCTTTACTTCTGGTTATAAATATAATTGTTCGCTTTTGTGATCATAGCCAATAAATTAAGCCAAAAATGTTGTAACATGCTGATTTAAATTTATATACCTGAGCAAAATATTAAAAAATTAATATGAAAGGTGTACATATCAGCAAGAAACATTTTATAATTCAATCTTAAATCTATTTTCAAATATATAAAATTAAGTTAGTCAGATTTTCAAACTTAAACCTAAATAGCATTATGTCTTTCAAACAGATATTTGATTTTGGTTAGACTATTTTTGTTGACCGTTAGCAGGTTATATCAAAGAGTAAATTTTATTTAGTCTCATTTTTTCACAAATACAATGCATCTCGTTCAGAGGGCAGTAATCTTTCTTTTTCAACAGCAAATGTAATTTACAGATGGAAGCAGCAGCTTTTGGTAATCACAATAAATGATCATACTAATACATTCTCTTTTTAATATTACATAAGCATTATTAAAAAATTATTGGATATGGAAACAAATAGGTAATTGCTGAAAATTGTTACATTTTTATTACCAATCACGCTTGACAGTCATTGGCAGAAAATGCTGTTGATAATTATCAATTCTCCCTTTCCGTATTCTTCAACAAAAATTAAATATTATTGTTTCATTCATATAGAATGAGAAGAATATACATGCCATGATGGGTAAAATTAATTCCTTAAACAGAAAAGTTTGGCAACAGTTATCTCCCCATAAGATTAAAATCAAGATATAATAATATCTAGAATCATTATTTCAATTTTTTATCAAAATCCACTACATAATTTTGGTTCTAGAAATGTTTAAAATTTAAGGGTTAAGCTTAAAGAATTCTAAAAAACTAAAATTCAAGGAATCTTGCTTAATGACTATGGATAAAATACAATGCAATTCTGAAATATTTGAATTTTCAAATGGAAAGTTGTGTCCATATATTATGCAGCTTAAAATCCGTTCAAAATACTCCTAAGAAACTGGAATTCAAAGAATATTAGCTAAAGTGTAATAGCTATTGTTAAAATTTTACAAAAATTGGAGTTAACTGAATTTTAATGAAAGTTTTCCAAATTCTTTTTAACCCCTTTTGCATAAAACTAAATTAAACTAATATAGCCCATATTATCCATCCTTATGCTTAGCAGCTGTGTTATAAAATGTATAATGCTTCGTAAATTAAATTAGAAGTGAATTCTGTATACGTAAAGATACTTAACTTTATATAAATAGAAACAAGAGGTGCCAATAATTTGTAATTCTGTAATATCTTTGACATTTCGCTGTCACGTGGCACATTCGTTAACAAGTTCCTAACTTTAACTCCCTTATCGCACAGTATCAGGTAGTTACCGCCCACATTGATACTCACTTTCCTAAAGCAAGTCAAAAGACAATTTTTATTATACACACTAAAGGATTTTATCTAACAAAATGATTACTTCTGAACAACGCCCAGTTATTAATCTATAACTATAATTACAATCTTACAGTAGCGTTTTTTTTTCAAATAGAGAAAACTGCAAATGTCTACATAAATTTTATTCCCTTGTGAGTACTGCCGAAACACCTCTCTTTTATATCCTCTTCTTTTGTGATTGTTATTTTTATCATTGTTGTTCTTATTAATTTTGTTAATATTATTTTCAGTTTCAATGATACCGTTGACATGTTCTTTCTGTACTTTTATAACAACTTTGCAATAAACGAATGCACGGATGATATCATGATTAACTTTCTTACGATTAAAAATATTGATTTTTCTAAAAAACAAAACAAAAAAAAACGTCATATCTAAAATCAATAGTATTATAAGAAGCAGCTTATTACATTAACAAGTAAACACTTAGGAAAAAGATTAAATTATTAAGTTTATTTTTGTTGGTTTTTTTTTACACTTTTTTTAAAATCTAATTTTACTAATCGGTCATCGTTTATCAAGACTCAGCAGCCAGTTGAGAATAAGAGTACAAGAAATAGTAAGATTGGGCGATAATCATCACCATGAAAGGATTGGAAATGATGGGTCAAAATTAATAGAACTCTTTAAAAAGACTCAACAAGGATTTATTAACATGAGTATAAGATGGCCATGTTGTAATCAGTTGGTAAGCAGCCTCGTGGTACCTTGTTTCATAGATGGGATATTCTAGGAAATAAACTTTGTTCATGGAAGAATGCTTATTTAAACTCAGTGATTCACAAACATTTGCTACAAAGAAGAAATATTCAATTGAGAGAAGAGACCACCCAAGAAATGAAAAAATACATCTAGCTTGGAGTTTTAATCACATAGAATTTGATTTCTTCATTTGAAAAATTTAGTATCTTTGTAAATGGAGGTTTAAGAGTAATATATTTGAAAAAAAAAAAAAAAAAAAAAAAAAAAGAGACAGGATTCTCTAGACAGTAGGTTTTATGTCCATAGATAAGATTACTCATGAATTTTTAAGTAGAGTCCTAGGTGGTCTACTATAAAGGACCTAAATATTTATATATAGGATAGTGAAGATCAGTTGATTTTCTACTAGTGAGCTTTGCTAGCTCTCTATCACTTTGCAAAGTTTATTACTTGAAATGCTTGAAACCAAAATTTTGAACAAACATTTCCTTCATAAATTTCTTTTCAACACATTTATTCTTATCAAATAAATAAACATTAACATTTATCTTTTAAATAAAATCGTAATGAAATCAAAAGAAAGAAGAAATCAATTAGCCTGAGCAATGGTGTAGAAAGAGAGCTCTTTTTTAACTTACAATTTAGAAATGGGTGGCAACTTGTGAAAAATCAAATCAATTCACCTAAATGCCTAAAGGAACATTTAAACACAAGTATAAAATGTCTTGTCTATGTCTAGGGTTGAAATTAAAGTTTTTGAGATGCGAGTTGTTAAGTTATAGAAGTGGTTAAGTTACAATTCTAGGCAAAATAGCTTCTAGGGTTGAAATTAAAGTTTTCCTTTGAACTGCCAAATACCGTTATATTTTCGTGCAAAAAAAAAAAAAAAAAAAAAAAAAAAAAAAGTTTTTTTTCAGCTTGCAATGTTCTCGGCACACACAAAAACGACAATCCTTTTCCTCATAGAAAATCCATCTTTCTTTCTTCCAGCTGTTATGCGAATTAACCGTGCGTTCAAACAACTCAGTCAACAAAAACACATTCTTTCAATGAAAGAAATATCGGCTTTTTAATATGCTCAAATTAGACCGCATCTTAATTTGCATGTGCTACCTTTTCGTTTTCTATTGGTCCGGTGCCAAATTCAAGCGTTGGTGACTTTTTACAATACACACACACCGCTCTTGGAGGCTTGTTTCTATGATCGCTGTCACACTATGGGATCAAGACAATGATTGAATTTAAAAATCAGGAATAAAAAATAGCATCCATTAATGGGAGAGAGAGAGAGAGAGAGAGAGAAAGAGAGAGAGAGAGAGAGAGTCAGCCAATTACCTTCTCTTTTCTCTTTTTGCTTAGGTCTCATCAGTACTTTGCTTTCTAGCAAGTGATGTTAGTCTGATTTAAGAAATGTTTTTAGTAATTTATCCTTTCTATCATTAAACCACTTGAATGAATTAATGTTAATATCTATATAACTATTGCATATATAAAGAAAAAATAGATCAATTAAATTGCAAGTGACGAACTCTAAAACTGAATATTTTTCAAAATAGTTATGCACATTAGGCTGTTACTTGATCTTTTGTCTGTACTATATATAGAGTATTTCAAAATATGTTGTATTTAAACATTTTTTTAATATTTAAATTGATTTGATGTAATGAATACGAGTACACCCCGGTTCCTTCTAACAAAAATATGATTGGATGGTGACGCCATCAATGTGGGCAGGTAGAGGAGCTTGGGAGAGACGTCAATATATACTGAAAGCCTCACATTTAAGTATATTACCAGCTCTGAACACAAATACTTGTTCAGTAAAGCGATTTACTAGATTATTATTCAAATACTGTAGCTAAGACCACTTAGCTACTTCAAACAAATATATCCCTTTAACAGAACATATGATTTAAAGAATAGTAAACAGTTTTAATGGCAATATAGGAGTGATAAATGAAAAAATATTGCATTTATTCATTTAAATGTACACCTAATGCATCTAAAAATAGGATTTAAAGATGTATTTATTAGTATGTATTTCCTGTTACTTATTTGTTCAAAATGTCTTTCTAACTTTTTTTTTAATGGAATCGCTCCAGATAAGGCATGAAGTCTTTTGATGTAAGAGCTAAAAAATACTATTTCAAGGTCAAAAACGTACCAACAGTAAGTGTTAGAGAGAATAGATTTTGACCCAGAAAACAGCAATTCTTCTTACCTCTACAAAGCCACCATTCACCCATGTATGGAGTACTGCTGTCACATTTGGGCTGGTGCATCTGCTACTAGTCTCTCACTCCTGGACAGGATCCAAAAGAGAGTTGCCAATCTGATAGGCCCTGAACTGTTATCTAAGCTTCAGCCCCTGTTCCATTAACGAAATGTTGCATCCCTCTGACTGTTTAACAAGTATTTTAATGGTGGATGCCCCCCTTGACAAAAATACCCCCGACAAACAACAAAATCCCACCCCTACACAGTAGAGATCCCTAGATGTAAGGCTTTCTACTCTAATAGCTTCTTCCCCAGAGCTGCTAGACTTTGGAATTCTCTTCTGGTTTCCTGCTTCCCCAATTGTACTAACTCGCAAAAGTTCAAGTGTAATGTAAACAGACATCTTGCTGCTAAACTCCCTACATAGTACCCCTGCAACTTAGATCCCTGATAGTAGGCCCCCTACATCAAAGTGGCAATGTGCCTTGTTTGGCGTGAAAATGTAATTTAAAAAAAAAAAAAAAAAAAAAAAAGCATCGCTCACAGAATAAGAGGACTTAAAGACAAAAAGTTAATACAACAGTACAGAAAACGTTAATCTAAGAATTAGCCATTCAATTTTAATACTAGTTTATTTTCTGCCAAGAATATGACAAGCAAATTAAATGTGTTTAACAAAACACCAAATGATTCCACCAACCCACTCATCTTTTCTTACACGTGTTGTAAAAGGATATTTCTTGCCTGACATAACCATTTCCTGTGGGAATGGCATTTTAATAGCATGTTCATGTCAACATTACTTGCATTATCAGTAAACCACAACTGGATAAACATGGAAGGAAAGGTTTGTTGAAACATAATATCAACCAAGTTTTTGTCTATGAGAAATCAATCAAATGGTTCTAATAAAAATATTTATAAATTAACTCCAATACCTGCCTATGTCAAGGTTTCTCATTTCATTTTTTTTTTAATTTTATAGTCAAGATTAGCAGTTAAGAATATTAAATATTTACATCCATTTTTTCTGTTATTAAAAAAAAATCATTCAAGTTTATGATGCTTGAATCTTCTAGTTAGAGATTCAAACTTACGATGGCATAAAATATTAGAACTAGTGGAAAACATTTTACCTAACACGGTATCCGATCTAATGAGAATATTTGGTCTTTTTTAACCTACTTTAACTTGTAGGGATTTCCACATACATCTAAAATAGTCTGATAGTCTAAAATAAATATAAAAATTAAGGCAAACCAGAAGAGTAAGCAACTGAAAGTCAGTTATCTGTCACATTCAATTTTTGATATTAAAATTTATCCATAATATAATATCTGGTAACAGTTTCAGTTTTCTAAATTTATTAATTTATTTATCAAATTTGTAGGTGATGGTACAGAATAGTATACAAATCTCCTCTCCCCACGTTAAGAATGGCTTTTTAATTATTTATTTTTGTGAAAAGAATTATTTAAAATAAAAAAGACATTTTATTATATTTTCCATTATTATTTAGACAGTTATTCTTAACAGAAAGAGCTTTAACTATTCTGTACTTTCACCTAACAATTTAATAAATGAAGTCATAAATAAAAATTAATACAAAACTTGGCAAACCAAGAAAGTAAATGATGGCAAATAATGTTATAAAACAAAATAGGACATATCTCCCCAAATTCACAAACAGAAACAATATATATATATATATATATATATATATATATATAAAGAACTAAAACCAGAGGTTGACAGGACAAAGACTGACTCCCAAAGAACTAGAAATATCATCTGAGTATGGCCACCACACATAAGTTCTGGTCAAAAAATAAAAAATGTTTGTTTTCAACCAACCAAAACGCTCCGCATTCAAATTTTCCCCAAACCGACCAGAAGCCACCTTGGGTTTATAAAAATGCCCAAGCAGAGGCTATATGGCCTCAGCTGACAGAAGCCTGTCTATGCAAAAGCACCGTTAACCAAAGTGCTAACAAAACTGAGAGATGACTCAATAGTTCAACTGCACTGCCAACAAGCTAACTCCGTTAACTGACATGCTAACCAACCATCACAACAGACAACCCAGCAGTCCAGCAGCATTGTGAAACCGAGAAGAAAAAAATATATTTTTAATTCATTTGTTTGTATTTTTCTTGCTGTCATACGCTTATTTATAACAGTAAGTCTTTCATATGAGGAACTGCATTGACAGAACACAGTTTGCTGCTGACCAAGTTGCATACTCTTTTGGTTTGCCAAAATTAGCATTTTATAATATGATTGGAATTTATGTAGAATTTCTTCAACTGCTTGATTTCACCAAGTCTTCAACAGTAAATCTCAGAAATATTTAAGAGAATCCAATATAAATACACTTGTGGGTGTGGATAGTGGTTGGCGTGATTTTAGTTGTACTGATAGTTTAAAATCAATAAATTTTTACCATTTTATCAGTGGTACCAGCAATTGAAAATTAAGTTTTAAACAAAAACAACCAAGAAAAAGAAAAGTTAAAAGAATCGTTTTTGGCATCGGAAAATAGACACAAATGTTTCCAATTCCAATACCTCCAAAAGTTTTGTTTTTTCTTATTCCAAATTCCAATTAATCATCCCAACACTACCGATAATCAATTTATTGAATTGCTTAAATTTAATAAGCTGAAGGACACCATTTTAACTGTTGGTTTTCTTATAAGTAGATTTCTTTATTTCAAATTTTAGTTCTTTAGTTTATTTCTACAAATTTTTTTAATGTAGATAAATTTAAATTTGGATTATTCAGATTACCATTCTTATCTTGAATATTTTTCTTACGTTTTGGCTGAGATAACCTCTGACCTTTTTCAGGTGTATCTTGTCCAACTATAGAATCTTCATGCGTAATTCTGAATAACTTGTATTGAATTCTCCAAACAATAATTTTGGAATTACTGTTCTCCTGTTGAGTGTTATTTACACAACGTTTCAGCCAATATGACCTCTGACTTTCTTCGGGTTATCTTTTCTAACTAGGGAATCTTTCTGTTGAACTCTGAAATCTGCACAGAATTTTGAAAGGAGCTTTTATTTAGCCCACATTGACCCGTGGCGTAATGGATAAAGTCCTAAGTACCATTCAGTTTTAAGTGACAAGCTTCTGGAGGTTAACGGTTCAATCCTCAGTGAGGCCAATATTAAGAATAGAATTACGAACTACTTGAGACATCTACCCAGTCAAGGCTAAAAGAACCAGAATATGCTACACCTGTAAATTAAATAAAGGCTTGTGTATGAAATTCCGTAGATGACAAAGTTCAACAAGATAGAGTTGAAAAAGGTCGGCGGCTAACTCGTCCAAAATGTTGAGAATGATACTCAAAATGAGAAGAGTAGTCCAACTAATCCAAATTATCAATCCTCATTTCAAAAATTCAAAAACAAATTTAAATGTACTCACAAAACTAAACTTCTCAGAATCATTCTTTAATTCTCGGAATAAATTTTAAGTCATACTTTGAAATCTGTTTGTCATATCTTTAAAATTTGCAAATTTAATGTAGGTTGTGACTTTTAATTAAGAAATCCCAAAAATTAACATTTAATAGAAATAGTTTGTTTAGATTATTGAAATTCATGATTCAACAACAAATAATTTTGGTGGAATTACTTTAGGTATATGATAGTATTTGCTTTAAGTATGGCTTATAAAACTTCAAAAGCGATCAATCGTGCCTTATTAATTTAATTCATTGATATTCTTTTGAAGATAACTTGGAATTTCTGAAATTTTCATCTTTCACTTAACTTTGAGAACTGCTGAAAGCTCCATACAAGGAAACTGTTTGAAAATAACAAATTTTATTCTTTTTTTAATTGTTTAGAAAATGCATTTTTGCATTCTAGCATATTACGCAACGTGAATTAACATTTTTGTTAAAGTTTGCTGCTGTGCACCGTTTCAACTCTTAAAAGAAAATTTGAAATTAAATTTGAAAAAGTATTTTGATGCCCAATAAGACAGAAAATAAATTGCAGATTTCTACTTTTTAAAGATTAAAGCTGCACCAATGAAGATAATTTCACACATGAAAGCTAACAGGTAAAAATAACCATATCTTCAGAGATTATATGATAGATATTTTTTTTAAGTGAAAGCAGTTTTATTCTGCTGAGGAGACAAATCATGTCATTTCAAGATAAACTGAGATTACTAACAAAGATTTTGCATAAGTCTGAAGTCAAATTATACTATCATTTTTATTTATTGTATTATCTTTCAATGCTCCATTCAGAAGGTAGTGTACAGGGTGGAACGATAAAATTTTTACCATAGAAAAGACAACATGATTCCATTTCAGTTTGATGAAAACCGGTTTTCTTTTTTGTTGCAAACCATCTACTAGTTGGTCAGTTGTGTACAAATCCCAAGAGCTATAGGAGCCTTCTATCATGTCTGAAAGTGATACAATGTTCAACGAGTGAGATCGAAGATGCGCCACTGTACAACTCATGCTCTCTACTGATTCAAATTATGACAACAGAACCATAGCCAGCACCCTCAAAATGCAAATCCAGATGGTTCAATGCTTGTGAGGGTACAACTCAATGAAGTTTCTGGCCATAGTTATGGTCTTTGGTGTGGTTTCAAGTGAAGGCCACATCATGTCGCTTCATATCTTCGAAGTCGGCTTGTAAGTCAACACCAAAGTATACCTAGATGTGCTGAAGAGTGTAGTGATCCCCTGCTGCAATCAGGTGACCGTTGGTAGACCCTGGGTGTGGCAGCAGGACTCAGCACTGGCCCACAAGTCCAAAGAGATCCAAGCTTGGCTTCAGAAAGACTGCTATGCCTTTGTACCTATTCTTACTGGCCTCCTTCCTCCTCCGACCTGAACCCACTGGACTACTTCATTTGATCATATGTCAAGAACATCACCAACATGACCTCCTACAACACCAAAGCCAGCTTGATTGCTGAGATCCTGCCAGCGTTTGTAGAAAAGGTGTGCTCCCAGTTCCGTACCCATACTGAGGCGGTGATTGAGGCTGAAAGTGGCTACATTGAATAGATGTCAGCTCTACTACATAATCAAGATACCTGAATTGATTTTTTTCAACAAATTTTTAAATCATGCTGTAGTGTTTTCTTTAGGGCCACAAATTTATTGTTCCACCCTGTAGTATGTGTTCTGATGTCATAAGACAATCCTCCCAGGCATTACATCCTCCTTTTTTTTTTAGGTGTGAAAAGTAATGATGTAATAAAAGAAAAATATGCGATTTGAGGGAGCACAGTTTTGTCAGTGAGAAATAATGATTTTCAAATAAGTATATCATAATCTTCTAAAAGTCGTAAGATTTCCAAAATGAATTATTGAGTTTAGAGTAGTATTACAAGTGATGCATCAAAACCATTACAAACAAGGTTCCATTCTTAAGGTGTACGTTTAACGAAAACACTATTTCTAACTTCAGCATGATAGACAGAAGCGTTTTATAATAAAAAAAATAGTAGACAATTCTAAAAATCTTATTTTAAATTGAACCGTGAATTGATAAAGTATTTTTTATGGAAATGCTTGGATGCATCTAAAAATTTATTTAATAATTTGTATTCTTATGTTTCACTTTAGATATTAGAGACGAAATATAAAAATATGATAGTGTACATCCTCCACTAAAAGTGACAAAAAAAAATAATTATGTTTCGCCAGTGTTCACACTTGCTATTTCACTTTCTATCAGTGCTTCTCATCTATGTTCCCTTTGACAAAAATGTATAGCTGTTCTTATGCAAAATCTCCACTGAAAACGATTGTGCGACACAGTAAATCTCCACATGCAATTTACATAGGTTGATATACAGTGTATCCCCCACTCTATAATAAAGATCAATGTGTATTTATTTGTATATAAATAAATACATATACTTTTATCTCATCACGCAAAAGTTAATGAGCAAAACGTGTCCATTTGCAACTCTGGTTTCTTTACTTGTCTTCTTATGGTACCCATCTTTCTTTTTCCTGTTCAGTCTTCGGTCTCTCTGTAAGTGCTGATATACTTATTGTCTCTTTCAACATCCACAAATCAACAAAGACAATCTGCCCTTATAAGGGCATTAAGTTTTTGGATGGACATTTTTTCAAGTAGAGTGTCTGACTTAATGTTCTGGTTCGTCTTTATCTACGAAAATATTCATATTAGGTTGGTGCAAAAAATAATGTTTTTTGACCTGAAGTTGAACGGAAAAAACGATATTCTCTTTGCACCAACCTAATATAAAAATCACAGAATAGAATAATTTAATTGTTCATATATTAATTATTATAATCATTTGTGATAATCAAATAAAAAAAAATATATACTGCAAACGTTTTATTATGGAAGTTGAAGATTTATTTCCAAATTCATTTAAAGCAATGGTGTCAGTTTGAGGCAGATCTCAGATTTGCTATTTTGCTTTTTCACGTCCTCTCATCACTTAAAACAGTTTCATTTGGAGGGCTAGAAAACACATATTTTACTCACTAACTTTTATGTGATGAGATGAAAGTACATATATTTATCTATACACATTGATCTTTATTATAGAGTGGAAGAAACACTGCATAACACCTATATAAATTGCACTGTTTTTTCAAACCTTAAGAGTCAATTCCAACCAATTTTTTTTACATGTTCAGAACTACTGTCACAATCAATGCACAAATTATCAGGTGAAACCTGATTAGTGAGGGTTGAGGACATGTGTTGCATGGACAGAAATGATATAAGAATGATACGATCAATGTGTAATGCGAGTCTTAAAAACAGACTTAAATCTGGACAGTATAGGGAGGTATGTGCAGAGCAGGAGACTTTGATGGTATGGCTACATTGAAATAATGAGATTTCTTGGGTTAGTGGGTGTAGAACAGTTAAGGCAGCAGGTCCAGTTTACAAAGGAAAGCCAAGAAAAACGTGAGAGAAAGTGATAAAAATGGGCTTGAGAGAAAGATTTGGCCAGAGATAGGTTATTTTTGAAGTTAAATTCTTAAAGCCACCTAACATGCAAGCATGTAAAACAGACATTAAACTACAACTGATGATACTAATCCTCATGAAGTAGTAGTAGTAAACACAATTAAGATTTAATGGAAAAATAACTTGCGCCTAACAAAACAAACAAGAAGATGACAAACCAACTAACTAAAAAAATGCCCGTGGAGAAATATCTACAAAAGTTCTTAAATAAAAATAAAATGTTCTATAAATATAAACATTTTGACTATTTTAGGAAATGAGATATCACTGTAAATGTTAATTGCGCTGTCTTCAATCATTTGGATTCAGCTGTTTAATTTTTTTGTTTTTGAATTTGCAGATACATTTAAAGTAACAGACACACTTGTACCGAATATATTTGCCATCTCAGCTAATTCTTTCTGTTGAATTGCAGAACAGCCACAAAAAGTAGACATTTATAATTACAATTTATATCTGCAGTGTATATGGAAATAATTACACCCAGATTGACAGGCAACTTTGGTATAATACTCGTCCCAGGACAGGTAAAATAAATTCTCCAAACAGAACGGTTTTTGCACCACTTTTATGTCCTCTTACAAAGATTAAAATCAAGATATAATGATACTAAGCCATATGTGTAGAATCTTTATTCCAATTTTAATCAAAATTCATTACATGATTTTTATTTTAAAAAATGTTTAAAATGTAAGGCTTAAGATTAAGGTGGCTTAAGAAAAAAAATAGAAATTCAAGGTCTTTTACTTAATTGGTGTCTAATAACTATAGAGTAAATTATTTTATGCAAATCTAAAATATTTGAACTTCCTCTAAAAAACATTTTAAAAAACTTGCATTAAAACTAAATTTAGTTTACATTACCACCACCTCTCATGCCTAGCAGCTGTGTTTCAAAATTTATAATCATCTGTTAATTAGTTTTGGAGTGAATCCTGTACATACATACACACATTACATATATGCAAACAAAAGGTGGAAAATATAGGACAGTATAATAAAAATAATGCCATGTGAAGTAAACTTAATTCACATGTTTCAATATAATTTATACCTTCTTCAGATGAGTAAAAGCTAAGTGAAAACGATATTACAACAGATACTATGTTACAAATGAATGAAGAGGACACTGATAAAAAATAAAAAAAGAAAAAGATGGAAAGAAAAAAGGGGTGTGGGTGATTTGTCCATTCTTTTTCAAGACTGGAATAACTACAGTAACAATAATGCTTTTCTAATGTGTTACAATTTGTGTGAAAATTTGAATTCATCAACTGTTGGGGTGGCACCCCTACAGATTCTAATGATGGACTATTCCTGCTTTCCAGTCAGTCTGAACTCAAGACTCAGAGAGAGAGTTATAGAATTACTTGTCCTTCAGCTGAGTGGGAACTCAACTAACCTACTTGTCTGTATTTCTGTTAACATATTATTCATTTTACTATTTCTGAGGCATTTCTTTCAACATTTATACAACATCCACAAAATTGTTTTAATGAATGAGAAACAAGATACAGGTAGACAACACTACTGCATGGTGTGAACAAGGTTAAGATCATAAAACAAACTTGGGAGAGATGGACAGTTTATAAACAGAAGGGAATAAAATAAATATAAATCTTATATTTTATTTTCTATATTTAAAACTACTTCGCTTGATGCCCGGACACTGTTGCCTGGAAAAAGTAAGGAACCCAAGAAACTCGTTCTCCCATCTTTCAACCCCATATTAGCATTTCTACTTATTTTTTTTAAATCTTAATAATTATAAAGTTAATTATGTTAATATATCTGTTTCTATTAACTAGATTCACTCCTAAACAAATTAACTGATTGTTATGAACTTTGAAACATGATTGACAGGCATAAGGGGTTCAAATATGGACTATATTTAGTCTTAATTTTATGCAAAAAGAGTAAAAAGGGAATGGTAGCCCTTAATCAAAATTCAAATGCCTCCAATTTTAATAAATTGTAAATATATATACATATTAGATATCGATTAATAAATATTCCTCAAATTTCAGTGTCTTTTACGTATTTTAAAGAGTTTTTAGGAGGCATAATATGGGCAAAATTTCATATTTGAAAATTTAAATATTTCAAATTTGCATTGAATTTGCTTGCCAGCCATTAGACACCATTAACCAAGATTTGCTGAATTACAATTTCTTCTTAATACCTATTTAAGCTTAAGCTTTAAATTTGAGACACTAAAATCAAAACCATGTAATGGATTTTGACTACAATTAGAGTAAGGATTCTAAATGTTAAGTTTAATATCATGTCTTAATTTTAATCTTAATGAGACATAAAAGGGATGCAAAACTATTCTGCTTGTGAGTTAATTTTACTTCTCCTGGCACGGGCCCCAGTTTCTTATAAATTTCAAAAGGAGTTAACGAACATCTTTATGAATAACCAACCTTCTTTTTTTTTTTTTTTCAATAATCATGTAATGGCAACTGAATATTAATTAATCAAAAACGGTTAATTAATTATCAGTATAAAAAAGTGTTTACTATAACAACTGATTTCCTATCCTTATTGTCCTTCAAAAAACACCAACATAAGTGAAAGAACAATCTAATTCGGCCTCCAAGTAAAATGTTAAACGAAAGTGGATACATATGTTTCATTGAATAAACATAAGTATTTCCATATTAGAACATATAAATATAGACGAATTTTGTGAATATAAACAATAAATTTGGTATGAAAATAATCAAAATGTAATTATAAGAATCAGAATAATGTCTGATATGCCTCAGGATAGTTAAACCAATTGATATTTTTAAGAACAAGAACATGTTGAAAATAAAGCTGAAAAATAGAAATCTTTTATAAAACATTTTGTAAATGCAATAAAATTGCTGTAAAAAAAAAAAAAAAAAAAAAAAAAATCAGTATACAAGGGGGAAAATGTAATTTTCAACCTAATTTACTTTCAAGGTGCAAACACTCAAATTATATTTAGTTTTAAGTAAGTTAAAAATCCTTACTAATATTTTTCATATAATAAAACTATATTTTTATCAGTTTTTGATAATGGTACTGCCAGATCAGGCTGCCAGAAGATACTTGCTTCCTGACCTAAAATGCACCAAACATTGATATTGTTTATCCCCCCTTTTCAAAACTCAATCATGTTCTGCAAATCCAAAAAGAACAATTTTCGTCTACAAAACAACCAAACACCAAAAATAAATATTTGAATATATAAAAAAATAAAACTTTTATCGAAATGATTGAATCTGAAAAGCGTTGATATACCGTAGAATGAAACAACCAAACCAAACACTATGAATAAATATTTTAAGATATAAAGAACTTAAAAGCATAAGAACTTTTTGCTAAAATAACTGGACTTTGCATTAAATAACCTGAAAAAGGTTGATATGTCTTAAAACAGCCTTAAACCAGCTTTGAAAACTACATAAAGTGCAAACAACTAATGCTATCAATAAATTGTAAAGAAATTAAAAGGAAATTAAACCAACACGTTTTAGTATGTTAATAGTTCAATTAAAAATGCTAAATGAGTTTCTCAATAGCTTAAATGATATACAAATAAACATTTTAAACATTCAGCCAAAAATATTTTAAAATAAAAATGAACTCAGTTTAAATAATTTAAAAGTGAATAGGTAATGTATACCATAGAATTAATATGTAAGTTTGATATTAGAGTCATGAAAATAACATTTTTGTTTTATAAATTATATACTTTTGGTACTTTTTCAAAAATTGGATTCTTGTTTTGTTTACTTGCCAAACTTTCACGAAAAACACTGGTTTAGCTGAAACCACTATCAATAATTTCCCCCACTCTTTATTTGTTCCTAAACCTAAATTTGGATCCCATGAACAAAGCTTCTTTCTTAGAACTGCCTGCCTGTGTATAAAGTGAACTTAAATCTTCAGAGTCCGAGACAAGTGCTGAATTTATAACACCGGATGACGACCAGTGTTCCACTTTTTTGACCAGTCCCATCGGTCATCCCCATTCTCTACATGCCCTCCACCCCACCCTTATGATTACAACATTAGTGTTTTGTGGTTACTTGTCTGGAAAGTTCTGTGTAGTTGTGAGTTGGTCCTCGCATTTCGTGTTCCTACGCGTCATCATTGCCTGTGCTGCCTGATAATGGCGTAGATGGCCGTAGCCATCAATGCAATCCATAAGAATTCTTTTGGCTGTTTTTTACGGCCAGTTCAGCATGGCCATTACTTTGAGGATAATGTGGGGATGACATATGTCTCTTTATGCCACAGTTTTCCAGGGACAATTTATACTCCAGTGAGTCGAATGGAGACCCTCCATTGGTGCACCATATGTGCAGAATCAACCCCTCAATGCATCACATACTGCTGCAGCCTTTTCTGATGATAGTGGGACAAACTCAATCCAGCTGGTGTGTTGGTCCGCATATACCATGTAACTCTTCCCATGCATATCCAATAGGTTCATGACAGTATTTTGGAATGGGAATGCTAGGTTTGAGGGTGGCATTAGTGGTTCTCTCACTTGGAATCGAAGCTTTGCTAAAAACTGTACAAGGCCGTTCCCTTCTTGCTGTCTCATATTGTAGAATCTATGTCTGTGCACTTCTTGATGTATACCTTTTCAGTGCAACAAGTCATATACCATAGGAGTTGTTCTTCTGTGGCTATATTGAGAGCTTTGGGTCCTACTAATTTGAACAAATCCTACTAGTTTATTCTTAACTTGTTGCGTATTTCCACGGGGTCAGTTAAACTGCACATTTGTTTGTACTGGGTAATAATGCCCAGTTCCTGTCGGTGCAGCCATGCTCGATCACAGGTCTGTTCAGTTTTTTTTTTAGTGTGGGGCCATTTTGACACATTTTCCTTGCCAGCATGAAGCTTGTTTTCTTTCTGTAAATTTATCAACTGATGAAATAGTTGCAAGTAATATTCGTCATCGCATTGTCCTAACACTATTACTATTCAAATTTCAGTAAGAAAATCCTGTAAAAATAAATCCTGTCTATAACACCATGTAAAGTGGACTTGAAAAGTCTACCGAGTCCAAGACAAGTGCTGAATTTATAACACCGGATGACGACCAGTGTTCTACTTTTTTCCAACTTGTCTCATCAGTCGTCCCTATTTTATACACTGTGGAACTCTGTTCAGTTTGTCTACTTTTTAGCTGACTACAACATGGTTGTCTTCAAGTTCTTAATGAGTCCTCTCCTTGAGTCATCCAATTTATCAAATTTCCACTAATTATTAGTATGCTATTGCCCCAATGACTACTGTACACTCATTAATCCCCCCCCACTCTTTATCTGTGCCTAAACCTAAATGTAGATTCCATGAACAAAGCTTCTTTCTTAGAACTGCACGCCTGTGGAATTGTCTTCCATTTTCCTGCTTCCCAGCTGACTACAATATGGTTGTCTTCAAGTCCAATGTAAACAATTTCTTGATAAACCGTTCCCCTTAAGTTAACAAATTTACTGAATTTCCATTACTGACAATTACTATATTGTCCACTTGAATACTGTACATTCTTTAATCCTTGAGTGGCCCCTGGGCCTTGATAAGTAGTGATGCCTATGCAAAAAAAAAAATAAATAAATAAAAGTGACCTTTGGGCCTTGATAAGAGGTGACTCCTTTGTAAAAAAAAAAAATCTTTCTTAGATTATTTAATACCAAATTTGGTAATTTAGGTAAAGTTTTTATGCTCCAAGTTCTTTATATCTGCTATGATTGTTCATGCTAGCCACTACTTTTACATTTCTGTTGCAATTTTGCAGCTCACATCTCATAGTCTTCAAGGAGCACTGAGCTGCAGCTAAGATTTACAAATTATTTAATCTGGCACAAATCATAATACAGATCGCTCTCTCTTTGAATATTGTGTTACAACTTTCTAGTAATCCATTCTTTTCAGCTCTGAAACCCACAAATAGTGCACAGAAACAACTATCCATTCCTTTTTACTGTTATTAAATACTTCTGAAATGAAAGAAAAACACCAAAACAATCGATTTAGTTGGTTGAAAATATATTTTTATATATGACGGTGCTCATCTTCAATGTAAAAAAAAAAACGTCTTTTATGAAACTGAAGATGAACATTTGATACCATCTTCTTTATTCACCGACCTTTATCCTATGGATCCTTTTTGTTTTTAAGCAAATTCATCAGAATTTTCGCAAGCATTGTGACCTTTGCATAAAACTAACATTTACTCTAATACTATGTTTGAATTCTTCACATCTTTTCCATTTTATTTTTTTAAATTCACTCCAAGAAAGGCATAAAGCCACTTGATGTAAGATGATAAAAACGAAAGATTATCATCACACAGACAGGTGATGCCCATTAGCCTTAATCTTGAAAAGACCAGAGCTACAGGTAGAAGGTAAACAGTCATCAGGCAGAGAGTTCCACAAGCCTGCAGTTCTTAGAAAGAAGCAACTGGAATAGGAAGCGGTTTTACAATAAGGTATCAAAACAGCAGACTGACGGAGACCACTAGACTAACAAGTCAAGCAAGTTGGAACAAAGAGGGAATAGATTAAAAAATATTGAACACATATAACAGTATTTATAAAAGATTGAGACTGGCAATATCACATGTTATTATCATAAACATGTTCGCATGACAGTATTTAAAGGACTTACCTTTTAGTTCTATAAGAATCACTTTGTACAAGCTTGTATATGATTGCCAGAACTTTTAACATAAGACCTGCAATCAAATATATCAATTTTAATACTCCAATAATACATCGTTATGCATTTTAACATTTTAAGACAAATAAAATAAGAGATTTAAAAAAATCAATCCAATTATTCGCTATTTTATATAGTTCTTTATTTATTATTGTTGTTGTTGTTATTATTGTTATTATCATTATTATTATGATGATGATGTCAATATAAGTTTATTTTGGTTATAGTAAAGATTGTGTTCTCTTTTTGACTTCTGGTTTCTGCAGACGGGACAACATTGACAAGCAAGATATGATCCCTTCTGCTCAATTATCTTCCTCTCACATAACATGAAAGCCAATCCCTCCTCATTGTTAGGAATAGCTTTCTTGTCAGCTCGACTAAGTCGAATTAAACAAATGGACAGCAGGAATGGGAAGTCAAAAAGAGCAGATTATAACTGTTGGGGGGAGGGGGTCAGTAATATTGACTCATTGAAATATTGAATAATTTTTTTTTAAATTTGAAAAGGTCTTTAAGGAAAGAAGGCAGCGTCTTTTGTTTTTTTGTTTTTTGTTGTTTTTAATCATACCATTTTTCAGCCTTTAAAATCATCTATATATATAAAAGCAAAAATGTATGTGTGTATGTATGTACGCTTTTCCTCGATGTCCACAAAAGGCTTCTTTCAGAGAAGCGCTTGCTCGCTTCACAACTTCTTAAAACTTTTTATATCATCTATAAATTGTAATATCTCAGAGTTACCCACGGAGCTCGCCTGTCTATTTAATTTTATTGACTTTCAAACATTAATTATTCCACATTTCCCGCATCGGCACGCGTTACATTCGGTTTTCAGTATAAAAAAAAGCGAAACTCGACTCTAATCACAGGCCGAAAGCCAGTTGTCTCAAGAAAGCTAAGTAACGTTTGTTCAATGTCGACTTCGTCATATCAGACTGTAGCTTTCATTTCGCTCCTCCTAATAAACAGGGAGCGGGTTTTTAAAAACAAACAAACCGATTTATTCACCTCATTCAAAACTGTCCCGCACAAAATCGTAACTGCTGAATACCTATCGCCGTCACGTCAATCAAAAATACGCACCTGTTTTTTTTAACACTTTACTATTTTCCAACTGCGCGTCGTGAAGGCTTCGTTTTTTTTTCACATTTTCGGGGTTTTTTTCACATACCCTGAAAAACACCCGGGCAACGCCAGGTACCCCTCGTTAGTAGAAATATAAATGCAATTATTAGGAAAATATATAGACAATCTACTCCCTTTATTGATTGATTCTACTCCCTAAATCGATGCAAAATCTTTTCTGGTTTGAATGAATGCATCTACAAATATAAATTAGAAAATGTACCAAAATGTTTTTATTCATATGAATTGAAAAATTTTTGCAACAGAAAAATTCCTCAAGATTTACATCCATGTATGAAATTCACACATTTGCTATTTAGCATAGAGCTGATAAAATTGCCTAAAAGTTAAATTAAAATAAAGTTTAAATTCTCTTCTATGAGTGTACTGTTTATCAATGGCAATGACAGGCAGGACATGGATATCACTCGCACAACAATTACCATGATCATTTTATAAGAATAAAATGATTAACATTACAGTGTATATGCAACAACAAATGATTCAGAAAGACAGCACTAGGTTCATCCCAGGGATACATTTTGTTTGAAAATGAATATCAACAAAAATTCTTCAGTTTATGAGGCACTGGAAGAATACCCGTCCTAGGACAGGTAAACTTTTTTCAGTTTTTCACCACTTTTCTATTATTTTATTAAGATTAAAATCAGCATATGATGCTACTAAACCTTATTTCTAGAATCTTTATTCTAATTTTGTTCAAAATCCATCAATTGATTTTGATTCTAGAAAATATCTAAAATCTCACATTTTACTGAAGGGGTCTTAAAAAATTGAAATTCAGAAAAGTTTGCTTAATTGGTGTCTTATGTATGAATAGATTAAATTTAATGCAGATCTGAAATAATTGAATTTTCAAATGAGAGGTTGTTCCTATATTATGCATCCTAAAAATCTTTAAAATATTCCAAATAAACTGAAGTTTGAGAAATATTTACTTATATTTAATGTCCATTGATAAAATTTCACAGAGTAATCTGAATTTTCCACAAGTATTTTCACCGTTGCATAAAACTAAATCAAGCTAAATATAGTCCATATTTGGACCCCTTATGCCTAGCAACTGTTCCAAAATTCATAATGATCAGTTAATTAGTTTAAGCACAAATCCAACACATAATAAACATGCCCAACTTTATAAAGATAGAGATATTAGTTTATGAAACATATTTTATGAGTATAATATTTTTTTAAATTCAACTTTGTCAAAATACAATAATGTATTCGATTCCCATCCCTTTAAATCAAGTTTAGATCAATAGGGAGGAAAACTATGATCTCTTTTTACAAATGTACCAGAAATATTTAATTTAATGAAATTTTGATAAAATAGTATTTTTTGAATATTGTATTAAATAAAGTATAGTTCAACATTTACTAAATTAGTGTTCAAGTTAATGATTAATAAAATGTTCCTTTTCAAAACCAAAAATCAAAGTTTCATCATGTTAAGAATGGACTTCAGATGATTCCTCAAATAGCTTAAAGTTAAATCAGAATAAACCTTGGTGTGGCACATCCTTATTTGAACACAGATGTTGGAGGAAGTCCTGTATGGCAAAACTTATTTGCTATAATAGTCTCCATCGCGATCAGTTGGAATAAATCTGTTAATGAGAATGGTGTATTTTGATCACTTATGGCCCTCTGCTAATGGTTTTACATGCCTAGGGTTTATCGCCGATTCTGTTACTGACGATGGTATAAAAGTTTTGACACAAATCGTATCCCATCTTACTATGAGTTAATAACATAATCTATGTAGATAAACGTTGTTCTATAATGAAAAAATTTGGGGAATATTTTCTGGTACTTATGCATCCTTTGAACCAGACGTAACTCCGCGTTCGGCTCAGCTTTCCCTAGAACAGAACATCAACAGCTCGAGTTTAGCTGCTGTCTACTGTAACATGGCGATCAGCCAATCACAACACCATGTGCCGAGTTTCAACTCGGCATGCGTGCACACGCCTGAGCAGCAGACGAGAATTTAGATACCAATTTTTAAAACAAATTCACAATTTCTTGCAAGTCAGTACATCCTAGCAAAATGAGGGAACATTACCGATGACTATGGCTGGAGATATGAGAATGTTAAATGTCGATGGTGGACAGCAATCCGGACTGAAACCTTCTTCACAAAATCATGGCTGAAAATTGTGCGCATTCAAGATAGCAACGAATAAAAATCTCCGGTGCAAATGTGGGTTTGGAATTGGCACATATATAATAATTCATTTATCTCTATATTAACTCAAAGCCACCTGATTTGTGAAGAGCTTCCACACATGTCCGCTACCTCTTCTGCATCCACTTTGCCTTCGTTTGATGCCATCCAAAAGTCTGAAATTTGGTACTTGTGCACTTTTGCTACGGTGCTGAAATAATATTATTTTGAAAGCTATTCTTAACATGGAGAGGGTGTTTTGTAACTATTCTGTGCTTCCACCTACCAATTTAATAAAAAAAAGATATTGTGAAACTTGAATTTAACCTGAAAAATCTATTTAAAAATAGTGCGGTATGTATAAGCACCGGAAATTTTCCTGGCATTGGAAAAAAAAAGATTTCAACTAATCCCTGTCAATCGGTAAAAAAATAAACTAAAACTCCAACCCACCCACTTTTATTGTTATTTATTGGATATAAAAAAAGCATTTGCTAACACATTTTTATTTGTAAAAAAAAAAAAAAAAAAAAAAAAAAAAATTGCACAAAAATTATTTATTTGACAAAAAATAAAAACGTTTCTTCATGCAGTTAATAAAAATGAAAAATTATGGTAGTTTTTTTGTTTTTTTCCCCCCTGTTGTTTCTACATCTAAAATTTTGGTATTTTCCTTCTATGTAGTGTTGTTATGATTTCATCGGCGACACTCAGCATAATCCAGTTGTTGACGTCCTGTTCCGGAGAAAGCCGAGCGAACATTGAGTTACATCTGGTTGAAAAGTATTTTCAAAATCTTATTTTGAAACTAGACTACCCGTGACCCGTTGGGTCAGTATGTTATATTAGCTATGGAATTAATGTATGAGCGTGACACTTATGACATAACATTTCTATGAAAGTATATTAAAATGAAAAAAGAATATAGATAGATTTCTATGACTCTTTCTGTTTATAATTGTTTATTTTGAAAAAACAAAAACTTACAGCCACTGAATTATAAGTGGTTTACTGTACTTATAGGTATGTGTGCACTGAACAGATACCATAATATTTAGTTAAATTCAAATTTTGATGTATCTTTTAATTTAAACGCTAAAAAAAGAACAATTGGGACACTGAAAACGTACACAGTAAAACAATGTTTTATTGTTGCGTTATTTGTAATGCAAATTAAAAAAAAACATTTTCGAGGTTATTTATTTATGTTGGTAGTGTAGAAGAAAATGTGTGAATGTTTTTTAAGAAAGGTGTATTAAAAAATGGAGCATAAATTTTTTAATAAAATGAAGGCGGTGGGCAAATTGCTGTTGTAAAATGCTCTTATGGTTGTCAACGGGTTAAAGTAGATTTATTTGCAAGAAAATTGTGTTAAAATAACTTAAACATAATACTGAAATGAACGATGTAAAAATAAAAATGCAGAAAGTATTAACAATTGTTTATTTGAATAATTTAAACACGAAAAAAAACAATTGGGAAGCTGAAACGTACACAGTAAAACAATGTTTTATTGCAGCGTTGATTATTTGTTTATGTACGCATGCACAAACGGAAATCGTAAACCGGATGTTGGGTTACAACACCCGTTACAAGGTCATTTGAGTTTTATAATCATATAGATTAAATTAAGCTAATGAATAAGTTCGATTATATATCTAATTTCCAGGTTTTCTATTAAACACTTATCTGAAGAATTTACCTGAAATTTTACACAACAAATGGAGTAGAAATTGAACTTGGATAAACTCACTGTGTGCGTTGTTAAACATTTCATCATTTATATCAATTTGAATTTTTATATACTGTTATTCTGCCCAAGAATAATCTAAGTTTGATACTTTTGAAATAATGCCTTATCTTATTGGCTTCAGAAATTATTCTTTCATTCTGTAAACTATGTTAAATCCTACTCATGCTGCATTGTTTACACAACCTTAAGATTTTATCCATTACTAGCACGAAGACCCAACTTTATCTGGGATGGAATGCGTGACTATAACCTTTTGCAACCAATCTATAACATACCTTGCTTTTTTTTTATTTTATTATTTTTTACATTTTAAATGGTAATATGGGATCTGAGATTTTAAATTAATTAGGGGGGGGGGATAATCAGCATTGATTGCATTGCATGGATCTAAATACTGCAACATCAAATAGTTGAAATAGATTTTGGTAAATTTATAGTCTTTAAATACTTTGATATACACTCATGACAACTTTATACACTCCTGTTTGAGGTTCTGGACCCTATATGAAAATTTTGGTACTTTTGCACTTAGCACACCAGATTTCCATAAATGTTGGCTCAGGCTCGACCGACAGTTAACATAAACTATTGGAATATGCCGACACTCATCAAGTTGATCAGTCAATGAAAAAATGATAAATACACTTAGCCTATTAAAAATCGAAGCAAACGATTTTTAATAAATTGGAAGAAAAAATTAGTTTTTAATCATGCACAAATTTAACCAGTCCAACACTAAACCCTAACCTTAAAAAAATAACGTTTTTAATCATACTCTATTTTAATCAGTCCAACCCTTACTCTTAAAAAACAAGGAAGAAGTAAATTTTTAAGTTTTAAAAACTAAAAATCATATTTTTTTCCTCTTAAAATTCTCTTGTAAAAATGTTTCTATTTAAAACAAAAACTTTAAAACTATTTATTCATGAAACTTACAGTAGGTTGTGATTATATTTTACTTAATCGTTCTTCCATTTTTTTTTCATTGTAATTAGTATTCAATAAATAGTTATATTTTGTTTCCTTGCATTTTTAAATCTGATCGGTATATTTTGGTGATTTGTGTCAACTGCCAGTCAAGCCCGAGTCAACACCTTGGAAATTCGGTGCAAAAGTACCAACATTTCTATTCTTAAGTGATGAATTAAACAAAGTAAAATGTATTTCCATTTTATAGATGTCGTGTGAATAGAACTCAAAGATAATGATGTACTCCCTTTAATCAAAATAAAATATATCCAAGTAACCAAGTTAATGTAGTTTAAAAATATATATGGCTTGGGAGGTCTATCTCCAAAATCCTAGCAGGAGTTTATGTACAAATGACCAAACAGGAACAATTTTATTGACAAGCTTCTAGACTTGAGTTTCACTCCTGACCTGAAGTGGAAGGTTTACATCAAATCCGTTACCAAAGTCGCTAGAAAAATGGTTGGATGATTCTACTGCTCCAAACAGTCTTCTCCTGAGCAATCCTCTAATTGTATAAAACTCAATTACATCCTTAGATGGAGTACTGTTGCTACATCAGAGGAGTTGCTTTCCAGCCTTGATAGAATGCAAAAAAGACTAAAATCTAATTTACTTTGTTAATACCTTTCTCACAGAAGAGATGTTGCTAGTCTTTCATTGCTCTATTGTTATTTTCATGGCAGGTGCTTGACTAAGCTTCAGAACTGCTTGCCTGGCGATTTGCCTCCAACTCCACCTTGGAGCTAACAAACAACTCCCTCCCAAATTTCCCTATGCGGACTGAAACCACACTAGATAATGTAAAAATCACCTCTTCTCAAGTCCGCGATATCATAAAAAACTTACACAACTCCAAGGCATGATCTCATCTCTGTTATACTAATTAAGAAATGCTCTGCTGAGCTAGCCCCCATACTTTCCAAGTTCTACAATAAATGCCTTGCTGAATCTAGCTGGAAGATGGTCTCTGTTGTACCAGTGTACAAAAATTCTGGTGAAAGGACTGACCCTCTCAATTATTGTCCTATCAGTTTCTTCCCCTTCTTCGCTAAAAACTTTGAGGCCTTAATCAAACACTAGTCAACCACCTCGCAAAAACAAATCTTCTCTCTGACCAACAATATGGATTTAGTCAATGTTGTTCTACTGCAGATATTTTGACAGTCATCTCTGAATGCATGTATGATGTACTAGATAAGATGGGCGAAGCCAAAGCTGTGGTTCTTGATATATCCTAGGCTTTTGACAAAGTCTGGCATCAAGGGCTGCTAATGAAAATTAAATTGTACAATATAACTGGATGTATACTAAATATAATTAAATCATTCTTAGACAATAGGACCATTCAGGTTGTCATTGATGGATGTACATCCAAGCAGCATAATTAATGCGGGAGTACTTCAGGGGTCCATTCTTGGAGCACTATTATTCCTGATATTCATAAACAACTTCCTTGATAATATTGTGTTCGAGATGGGTATATTTGCTGATGATACAATGCTTTATATAACATGCATGAGGGAAGAATGGATGTACATAAATCTAAAACAATAGAAAAATCCTTAGAAAATGACCTCCAGACCGTAGTGAAATGGGGACGCAAATGGATGGTAACATTTAATGCTAGTAAGACTAAGCTGCTCTCCTTTAACAATTACAAGATGCCTCTCTAACCACCAGTATCACTGACAAATAGCACCGTACCTGAGAATTCTTCCTTCAAACTCCTCAGCCTAGCATTCACGGGCAATATGAACTGGAACAAGTAAATTGAGAACATTACAAAGGTTGCTGCAAAGAAGGTGAGTTCCCTCTATTGAGCTAGAAAACTACTGACACCTGAGAGTATCCTGTACCTCTACAAGGCGTATTCACCTTTATATGAAGTAATGTTGCCACATCTAGGCTGGTGCATCTACCACTAGCCTCTCCCTCTTGGACAGAGTCCAAAAAAGAGTTTCCAATCTAATAGGTCCCACTTTATCAACTAAGGTTCGTCGCCGCAATGTTGCATATCTGTGCCTATTTTACAAATAATTTAATGGAACGTGCTCTGATGAACTCATTGCATTCCTACACCCTTGACATATATATACCTGACAAACCTCTTAGCAAAAAAATCTCACCCTTTACTGTTGAGGTCTCTAAATGCCAGAAATCTCTCTATTCTAATAGTTTAATCTTTCCTAGGTATAATTCCAAATAGTAGCCCTTTACATCCAAGTGGCGATATGCCTTGTTAGGCATGAACGGGAGTACAAAAAAGAAAAAAAAAATCTATGGCTTTCCTTTGTAAAACATTCACAACAAAACTTATCTAGCAACAACCACTGTCAATAGTTTCCTTTTTTTTCTCTACCAAATTTAAACAAAACTTCCATGAGCAAAGTTTCTTTCCTAGAACTGCCTGTCTGTGGACCATAATACCACTGGGTTACTTCCCAGCTGATTACAACATGGTCGTTTTCAAGTCCAATGTAAATAAATTCATATTGAGTCATCATCTTAAATAATTAATTCTGCCTAATCACTGTCACCATAATTACTCATCAGTGTTGCCTCACCATCCACATGACACTCACTTAACCCTTACCCTTGAGTGACTTTTGGACCTTGATAAGTGATGACTACTTAGTAAAAAAAATAAATAACTGCATCATCCAACTCAGTATATTCCAAAAAAAAATGGAGACAGTGAAACCATTCAATAAAAACAAAAATCATCATTATCTCTTTCTCCTATATAATATTTTGACTTCAGAAATTCCCCCGGATCAAAGTATCATAGGTTTGCAATAACAAATGCCAAATACTAATTCATTACGTCTAGGCTATTAGCCACTAATTTATATAATTTTTAAATACAATTATAGACACATTAAATTGTTATAATAAAATGCTACATTGCATCCTAGGAGCAACGCCATCAACATCAAAACATCTGTTGAGGAAAGATCCCTATTTTTCTCTATAAATATTTAGTCCTCCCATTTAGATGTATCATCAGTTGACACTAGGACCAATTCTACATTTTCCTACGATACTTACATTGCACCTATTATAACCTATATTATTACCTACATACACATAACAATCTTTCCATTTTCAGATTCAAAAATAATAAATTCTCCCTTATCAAATTCCACCCATTTTGATTGGCTGATACACGACTATTCACATATTCCAGAATCTACTTCTACAATAAATAAACAAATGCTTCAGAAATTATACAATATGGTGTCGCTCTCACAAAAGAAAATCATGCTCCAAAAACTAACTAAATTAAACATTAACTGATTGGCGTCGTTTTCTACATGTTACAATCATGCTGAAAAAAAAAAAAAGAAAAAATTAAACGTATTAACCGATTAGCATCGCTCTATACATAATAACCTTTTTTTTGTGGGTAAATTGTTACATTAGCTCCACCTCCACAATTTTGATTAACTTAATGGCTTATAGGTTTTCGACAATGATTACGAAAATCTCATTTAAATTTGGCAGAGACAAGTACTTTTCGATGGTTGGGGGTGTCATTCCAAAAGCCGTTCTTAACATGCGGAGGTTGGGGGTATCTATTCCAAAAGCTGTTCTTAACATGCAGAGGTTGGGGGTTGGTCAACAACAACATACTTTAATTTTTTAGGGGGGGGGGACTGCATCAACCGGGCAATGCAGGTTAACGGGTCCTGCTAGTTATTTCAATAAAAGATTACCATTCTTATTAGTGCATACAGCATAACTAATTGTGTAAGGGAGATAACTATTTATGGAGGAAGACTTTGCACCAAGTACTTTATTTTTGAGGCATCATTTTTAATTAAGATCAAATATGTTTTTAACTCAAGAAAACTGAACTAATCTCAGAGTTACATCAATTTTTGTAATTACACATTTTTACTACAAAATTAAGACCATTGGGGAGTAAATATAAAAATCTAAAATAGTAATAAAAGTAGATTATTAAAATAATATAATCAGCTTAATAAAAATTACATATAACTGATTAATACAGAAATAATCTTGAATGTTAATATTAATGTAAAGGCTTTTATATACTTGCAGATCAGCCTATTTTAATTGGTTTAGTGAATAAATAAATTTATTATTTATTTTGTATGAAAAAACTAGAATACCCATCCCAGAACGTGTGAAATTAATTCTATGAACAGAACAGTTTTGCACTAATTTTATTGTCGTCTTACAAGAATTAAAATCAAAACATAATGCAAGTGAACCTAATGTCTGGAAGCCTTTTAATTTGTATCAAAATCCATCAAATGATTTTGATTTTTGAAATTGTCTAAAACTTAAGGTTTAAGCTTAAGAGATTTTGAGAAATTGAAAATTAAGCAATCTTGCTTGATTCGTATCTAATGCCATAAATCAAATTTAATGCAAATCTGAAATGCTTGAATTTTCAAAAGGGGTTTGTGCCCATATTATATCTAAAACCCCTGTCAAAACTTGAAGGAAACTGAAATTTGGGGAATGTTTATTAATTGATGTCTAATATCCATTGTCCAAATTTCAAACATCAATGTTATTGAAATTTTCATGAAGGGCTATCACCTTGTATTTGTTCCCTTTTCATAAAACTAAATATAGCTCATATTACCTCCCCTTGCTCCTAACAGTTGTGCTTCAAAATTCGTGATGATTAGGTAATTAGTTTAGGGGTGGATCCTGTAAATACAAATATATGAACCTATGTACATACTTTTCTTTATATTGAGAAAATATTGTTTCAGAAATTTGAAGAAATTTCCATTATTTGCATCACTTGGGAATATCATTTTACAGCTTTTGTTTCTTTTGTAAAATTGGAAGAAGTTTATAATAAGATATCAGTACAATATATATATATATATATATATATATTTCCAAAATTGAAAAAGGCATTCAATCAAGAACTAAGATATATTTCTATTTTCGGTAGAACGTTCACACAATTCCTTTTTATTTTTGGTAAATTTTTCTTACCAACTCATCATGTGTCATTTGACTGCAAATGCTTCTAGATTTGCATCATGCATATTAATTTTACCTATCGAATATGTCATGCAAGTATGAGAAAACCACATTGAAAGCAGCTGTAAGAGAATGAGAAAAAAACAAAAAAAACATTGGCTTGGTAAAAAGAATTGACGAAGAATGATTAACAGTTGCAGAGATTCAATCACGTTGAGGAAACAAAAGCAAAAAAAAAATCCTTTGAGGAAGAATATTCAATGATTAAATTTTACATTATGGAACTTGCCCGGGGTAAAAATACAAACATTTAATTTATGTAATCTGGAATACTAAAAATCAGACAGCAATCAACTAAATAGACGATGCATATGTGATACAGATAAATAAATAAAGTTAGTCAAATTGTACAAGCAATGGACATGGATAGAATTTAACAAAGCTTAATAGGATGCTTATTGAAGCCAAAAGCAGTAATCATTATCTCCTATGTAGAAAGCCATGTAGCATATTCTTATGCAACAAGATGAAGACCACAACAAGATTGTAGAAAAATAGAAGCTGATATAAATAGCATACAAAAAATGCTGACACTCAAAATATATGCAAAAATAAGATGGACAATCCTCCACTCTATAATAAAGACCAATGTACATTTATTTGTATACAAATAGTTTGAGAGTAAAATATGTGCTTTTTTCTAGCCCCCTCTACTCTAAATAAAACCATTTTAAGTGATGAGGGAAAGCGAGAAAGCAAGTAAGACGATTTCCACCACCTAAAATAAATGGAAAAAAAAAATCTCCCTATCTTAATAAAAAGTCAACAGTGAGTGTTTTACTTTTTTGTTATTTTTTTTCATATTGAAATTGCTCCAGACAAGGCATGGTGAAGCCATTTCATGTAAGGAATTAAAAACAAAATACTTTTTCAAGATAAAAAAAAAACAGCCAACAATGAATCTTAGATGGATAGATATTGATCCAGAAAACAGCAATTCTCCCCACTTTGTCAGGAACATTGCTCATGAATTGTGAGAACTAAAGAGCAAAATAAGGAAAGTGAGAGTTACAAAGCTATTAAAAGTAAACCCAAGGTTCACTTTCTACTCTTTTTCTTTAGGTCATCAGAAATGATATTTTCCATATATAAATTAACTTATTGACGTAATTCTATGAATTTATATGAATATTAGTGTGAACATGGAAGAATAATTCTTTTTCCATTATTTATGTGCACTAGTAAATACTAATTATGTAACCTCCCTAATTTAAAATCATTGAATCAAATCAAAAGATCAAGTTTATCAACAATCAACATGATGCCATTATGGAAAACTCAGCATTATTGTATCTTACTGGAGTCTTGAAAACATAGTTGTTGGGACATGTAACCTTATCAGATAAGACCTGTTTTAGCTCTTTTGGAGAGACAAGTAAGAAACCATGTACAAGGTACAAGGTTTTTAATAGACATAACTCAGTAACAGTGCATTATACAAGCTACTAATCTATTCATGAATAAATAACTGTATGGCACAAGAATATATTCATGAATATATAACTGCATGGCGTAAGAAGTTTTGCAAGGTTTTGAGTTATCCTCTTTTGAACCTCACGCACAGAGAAAGTTTTTTTTTTTTTTTTTTTTTTTTTTTTTTTTTTACATTTTCACCCCAAACAAGGCACATTGCCACTTTGGTGTAGGGGGCTACTATCAGGGGAAACAACTACTGGGGTACTATGTAGGGATTTGGGCAGCAAGATGTTGGTTCACGTTGCACTTGAACTTCTGCATGTCAGTACAGTTGGGGAAGCAGTGACCTGGAATGGAATTCCAAAGTCTAGCGGTTCTGGGGAAGAAACTACTGGAGTAGAAAGATCTTTTACATCTAGGGATCTCTACAGTGTGGGGGTGGGATTTTGCAGCTTGTCGGGTCTGTCGAGGGTGTTCACATCATGGGGGCACAAATGCTTGCAGTTCATCAGAGCATTCACCATTAAAATACTTGTAGAACAGGCAGAGGGATGCAACGTTTCGTCGATGGGACAAAGGCTGAAGCTTTGATGCCAGTTTAGGGCTTATCAGATTTGCGACTCTCTTTTGAACCTTGTCAAGGAGCAAGAGACTAGTAGCAGATGCACCAGCCCAAATATGACAGAAATACTCCATACATGGGCGAATGGTTGCCTTATAGAGGTACAGGATACTTTCGGGTGTTAGTAGTTTTCTAGCACAGTAGAGAGAGCCCACGTTCCTTGCAGCGGCCCTGGCAATGCCCTCGATGTAATTGTTCCAACTCATGTTTCCTGTGAACGTTAGGCCAAGAAGCTTGAGGGACGTACACTCAGATAAAGAGTCGTTGGCCATTGCTATAGGTGGTAGAGAAGGTTTCTTGTAATTATTGAATGAAACTAGTTTAGTCTTGATGGCATTGAACGTGACCATCCATTTTTGTCCCCATTCCACTACAGATTGGAGGTCATCCTCTAGTGTTTCTGCCATTTCTTTAAATATATGGTCATTTGTTTTCCTGCCGTGCCTGTTATAGAGTGTGGTGTCATCAGCATATATACCCATCTCAGAGGCAATTTTGTCGGGGAGGTCATTAATGAATATCAGGAACAATAGAGGTCCAAGGATAGACCCCTGGGTCACTCCCGCATTTATATCATATTGTTTAGATGTACGACCATCGAGGACAACCTGGATTTTTCTCTTATCTAAGAAGGATTTAATTATGTTAAGTATTCTATCAGTGATACCGTATGATCTAATCTTCCTGAGGAGACCCTCATGCCATACCCTGTCAAAAGCCTTAGATATATTTAGAGCTACCGCTCTGCCCTCTCCCGCTTTGTCCAGTGAATGGTATATACGTTCAGAGATTACAGTTAGGATGTCTGCTGTGGAACGGGCTTGTCTAAATCCATATTGTTGGTCAGTCAGAAGTTTAGCATCTGTAAGGTGATGGACTAGAGCATGGTTAATTAAGGTTTCAAATATTTTGGCAAAAAGTACGAGGAGGCTAATGGAGGCGATAATTTAATGGGTCAGTTCTTTCGCCAGAATTCTTGAATACTGGTACCACAGAAGCAGTTTTCCAACAGCACAGAAAGCAAGCTTCATTAAGGCATTTGTTGTAGAGTTTGGAGAGAACTGGAGCTACTTCGGCTGAGCACTTTTTTAATAGCACAGCTGGGATGAGATAGGGTCCACATGCTTTTGAAGTGTCAAGGTTTTTTTATGATAGTATGCAAGTAAAGCAGGGTTGCAGTCTCATGATTACTAGTTGCTTTTGTCAAGTGGTAGGGCAAAAGAATAAGAAAGGCAACAGCCATGACACCAAATATATAAACACAATTTGACAAACTGAAATTATTCATTGTGCATTCAGCAGTTTATACCTTTTCATTCCTACTTAAACTTTGTTTACTTTAAAGTAAAAAAATATACGCCATAATCACATTGACACACTGATTCCCATTAGATCACCAAAGTTAAGCAGTTGAGCTTGGCCAGTGCTAAAGTGGGTGACCGTTTGTTAAGACCAGGTGCTTTGTGTGCTTTTAATTCTAGGAGAGGCGTGGGCGCTGCTAGACTATTCTAACCCAAGACATGCTGCATGAAATAATGCAATGCTTCCACAACCCCAGAGTGGTAAGAGACTTGTAGATTATGTATAAATGCCGTCAATAATTGTCTTTGTCTATTACTACTTCAGTACAGATAGTTCATCAGAACGTAACATATTTACAGAAGGAATTTCTCTTGAAGACGACAAACAAAGCAATCTGCATACATCTTCTTACAGATTATGTACCTTCTTGTTTGATTACTGTGTTTATTGTCCATGAGGAATTATCTTAACTGACTAACACAATTTCCAATAAGTATATCTAAATGGTACTTATGCATTTAACAAACCAGACGTAACTCAGCATTCAGCTCGGATTTCTTCGGTGCATGACGTCAACAGCCGGATAAAGCCGAGTGTTGCCGATGAAATAGGAACGCTATGTAAAAGAAAAAAATCAAGTAAAATTTTTTAAATGTAGAAACATCAACTGAAAAAAAAAGCAAAAAACCTACCGTTTGTTTATATTTTTTATTAAATGTTTGTAGAAAATGACATTTTTGTTTTGTCAAATAAATTCTAAGCAATTTTTGCAATAAATAATACTTAGTAACTTTATTTTTTAAGTATTTTTTTATAGTTTAGAAAAAGTGAAACAAATTTTTTGTATATATTTTTTGCAAATATTTATGTAAAAAACAACAAAACTGGTATTTTTTTTTTAGTATTTTTTATAGTTTAGAAAAAGTGAAACAAATTTTTTTGTATATATATTTTTTTTTTTGCAAATATTTATGTAAAAAACAACAAAACTGGTATTTTTTTTTTTTTTTCTGAATCCCTGCGAGTAGTTGTTTTTTGTTTTGTAATACCAGGAAGAAACATTTTTATCAGGAGGATGTATTTTCCTCAGATTTTATTAGTGGAAAGAGGGTTTCAGCATTGCTATTTGGTACCCTCACCAAGAAACCCTCCTTATCAGCGGGGTTGTATCCACTGAAGACCCAGACTGGTGTCAGAAGTCTGCCGACATTATATTTTCGGCAGTTGAAGACGAACTCGTCGATCTCAACCGTATGGCCTGGGTTTCCTATCTGCCGGGGGTTCCCGAGAAAGTAATCCTGGCAAATGTCTCGCAGGAAATCCTTCCAATCAACAATTGTGTGGCATGAGTGCAACCCACATTTGCGCTGGAGGTTTTTTGTAGTCGCCATCACGAACGCCCCCAGGTAAATTATTTTCAGAATGCAGGCGATCCTTAGCCGCGATTTGGCAAAGAAGGTCACTGTTCTAATAGTTGCCCAACAATGACATTTTACGTCGCTGCATCTTCAGCCGTACCTGTCTGTGAGGCTTGCTCACTTGGCTTGCATGTATTCCTGGCCACAGGTTGAGCACGACTGTATCAAAGCCTCTGGGGTCTGGAGCTGGTTAGATAGGATAGTCAAGGTCATATCAGCGTTTCTTGAATTTTAAGCAAAGGCGTTGTGATTGACTGATCGCCATGTTACATCAGGCAGCAACTAAACATGAGCATCATGTTCCAGAGAAATCCGAGCCGAATGCTGAATTACGTTTGGTTCGTTAAATTCAAAACAGTGGACTTTCAAATATTCCACATTCACATTGATATATTTAAATACTAATAAACCTATATGAAATATGTTACATTTTGGAGGCAGGAGCCTTTTTTGGAATTTTACTTTGGAGATTTATGGGGAGAGACAATTTTAGGAAGATATTTTTAATAAAAACTTATAGGATCATACTGAAATGTGAGAGAGTGAGAGAAATAAACGCAAACAAGATAAGTTCAAAAGCATAAATTTACAAAAAAGGTAGCTTATGTTTAAAAGTAGAAATTTAGAATGTTTGTTCATATTTCAAGAGTCTGCAGAATAAGGCGGGTTGATATGTTGAGATATTAAGGAAGTCGGAGTCAATTATGCAAGAGTCATGAATTATCGGCAGATCTGAAGAATCAAAAGTTTTCCACTCAATTATAAAAATTACATTCAATTGTAAGTTATCAATAAAAATAATTTTCATTTGATGTGTATGGTTTTTATTGTAAAAAAGTTCAGTGAGAAATGTTATAAACATTAAATTGAATATTTATATACATTTGTTGACAATTAGTGTAAATCAGCAGATGCTAACGAAGTGATTCAAGCAGTGTGCATGTGTGTGTCACCTTTTGTAAGTGTGCATATGCTAATGACACTGTGTGCTTGACCAAGTTGAGAATTGTAACAAGTAATGGGGAAAAAGGGTTAGGGTTAAAGGAGTATAATATTAATATTAGTAGTCTTTGATTTTCATTTTGTCAACTGTTTATTGAAGGAAAATTCTGACCTCATATGGGGTCAGGGTGGATCCAAAAAGGCAATTTCAAATAAATTCAGAAAATCCTGATTGGGTCAAAGAATTGTTATTTGTTTTCAGGTGGATGCATGCAAAGATGACTGCGTAGAACAATTGTAAGAATTTTCATTTTGTACACGAAAGAGTAAAACTTCACTGCTACACATTTACAGACATCACTAAACTCCATGCAGTTACACACAGTAAATATTAATGGCCATAGTACATTACTGGAAAGATATACAATCATTACAACAGTTCAAGCTAATTTATGAAGTTTTTATTCAGAAAAAGTAGCTAAATGATATCACATAGCTGTTTCAAATTGTGTTACTTAAGTTTACAAAAAACAAATTAAACTCATATAAAGCTTAAGAGATGTGCACAAATAATTTATTTAATGATATTGGTTTGTCATTATACAATATTTAAGAGTGCACAGTCTTAATTACATTAACAATTAAGAACGGCTTTATAAAGGATGCAGAAAACGGAATATTTGCATAGTAAGTGCTAAAATATGTGCATACTCAAATATTAATAAAGTTTTTATTTACTATTTTTTTTCTAGAAACAATGAATACACACAAAATGAACTTTTTATTGTCACTGGCCAATATGTAGATGCAAATACATAATCTGTTTTGTCATTTATTTCCGGTTTATTGAAAACATTTTTCTTTTCTAATTGAATCTAATATATCCAAATATTCAGGAATTTAAAAAAAATGTCACATTTTTCTGAAGACATTTTGCTTTTAATTTAATCGATTTTAACATATTTATCCTTGTGTATATACGATTTTTACAAGCATAGTTCTGTTATGAATAAATTAGCTGAAGTACCCGTCTATAGCCAGGTTTCTTAACTTTTATCCCTCAAGTTTGGATATGCAAGATGAAGTTAGAAAAAGCATGCATCTAAATTTATATAAAATTCATATAGAAATACATTTTAGAAAGGAAAAGCTAAACAGTCTCAAGTTTGTCAGATATTTAGAATAAAAGTGGACTTTACATCAAAAGTGAGCATATGACATAAATCTCACTGGCTTCGATGCAGCTACACACAATAAATATTATTTTAATTTTATTTTTTTATTACATTTTCACCCTAAACAAGGCACATTGCCACTTTGATGTAGGGAGCTACTCTCAGGGACATAAGCTACAGGGATACTATGTGGGGAGTTGGGCAACAAGATATCAGTTCACGTTAGACTTGAACTTCTGCATGTCAGTACAGATGGGGAAGCAGGAACCCGGGAGGGAATTTGAAAGTCTAGCGGTTCTGGGGAAGAAACTACTGGAGTAGAAGGCTCTCTTACATCTAGGAATCTCAACTGTTAAGGAGTGGGATTTTGCTGCTTGTTGGTTTTGTCCGGGGTATTACGTTTGTCGGAGCATTCACTATTAAAACAGGTAAAGGGATGCTACATTTCGAATTGATTTAAGAATTGTGTAGAACAGGCAGAGGGATGCTACATTTCGTCGATGGGATAGAGGTTGAAGCTTAGATAACAGTTCACGATCTATCAGGCTAGTGACTATCTTTTGAATTAGGAGTGAAAAACTAGTAGCAGATGCACCAGCCCAAATATGACAACAATACTCCATACATGGGCGAATGGTGGCCTTATAGAGGTACAGGATACTTTCGGGCATTAGTAGCTTTCTAGCACGGTAGAGAAAACCTAGCTATTGATGACCATAGTAAATTACTGGAAGGATATACTATCAATAAATCCAACACTTTAAGCTGATTTATGAAGATTTTATTCAGAGAAAAAGTAGCTGAATGATATCACATAGCTGTCTCAAATTGTATTACTTAAGTTTATATAAAACAAATTAGATTGAACTCATATAAAGCTTTCAAGATGTGCAGAAATTATTTAATGATATTGTTTGTCATTATACAATATTTAAAAGTAAGTGCACAGTTTTGTTAGAGGCAACTTAAATGCCCATTAGACACTGTCTTCGAGTGTCTAAGTTCTCTCTGTACAGCGGTTTGTTAGAACAATCTGGCATGAGGATTCTTTTTCCTACTAGTAAACCCTGACTAAATATTCAAATCACATTGTATTTACGACCCAAATATGACCTTCTTGATAACCCACAGTGACTTAAACGAAGAATGATACACATTTTTTTAAGGGTACTCCACCAGACTAGATGAATTTTTGTCCTAGAATCCATAAGATCAGGAGACCACACGAAAGATATACTATAACATACTGAACTGGTCAATTGGGGAGAGGAAAATTAACGTTCTTAATTAACTCAAAAAAGGAGAGTTAATGGAAAATTTGAATATCGATGTTTCTCAAATAGAGATCAAGTGTCAGCATCAGGAAGGTTGGTTGGTTGTTTTGTTTTACGGCATATCAACCCTTTTCGTTTATTTAACGCCGACTCTTTTGGGGGGAATAAAACCTTCAGGTTCTTACAGAGTTCTTCAGATGTTTATTTATGTTGCGTGATTTGGTCCTAGTCTTCAGAATTATTTCATATTGAGGGGATTATTTTGTAAATAGATGCTTGCTATACTTGGTTTGTATAGTTTCCTTATATATTGATAATTTGTTTGTTGTATGTTTAGATGTTTTTTATATTTTCGCATTTGTTGTAATAAGTGTTTAAATTTTGTCGTATATTCCAATTTTTTTAAGGAAATCCATAATCTTTTTGGGTTCGACTTCTTGGAGTATTTTTCCTAGTTTTCTTTTGTTGAAATATTTTCCTCTTATAATTTTGGTATTTTTACAATCCTCAAATATGTGTTTTATAGTCAGTAAGTATCCACATTGGCACTTTGGTTGTTGTTCTTGTTTTAATAATTGTGGGTTAGATGTGTATGTCCTATGTGGAGTCGGTTTAGTATGACTTCTTCTCTTCTGTTTATTATTATTTTTTTTTCTGTATCCATTTTTTTAAGATTGGGTGTTATTTTGAAGAGTTTGTTTTTTGTTCAGATTCCATGACTTTTGCCATTTCTCTTTTAAATGTTTATTTATTGTTGATTTCATGTCTGTATAGGGAATTTTGAGATTTTTATCTATGGTCATTTTTAGCGATGACTTTGCTGCTAGGTCAGCTTTGTCTCCTCCTTTTATACCTATGTGGCTTGGTATCCAGCAGAGTATGATTTCTTTTCTTTTTTCTAGAGTGTTTATTTTAATCATTATATTTATTATTAGGGGGTTTTCTAGTTTTTTCCCTTTTAGGGCTATTAATACAGATAATGAGTCAGAGAAGATGATAAATTTTTGGTTGTGGTCTTCTGTTATGATGTCAAGTGCCATATCTATGGCAGTTGCTTCGGCACTAAAGATAGATGCTTCGTTTGGTAGTCTTTTTCTTTTGGTAGTTTTTCCTGTTGTTGCAGCGCTGCCGGTGCTTTTTGTGTCGTTGGAGCCGTCAGTGTAAATGTTTTGGTGGTTTGGAAATTGATAATTTTTCCAGGTAGGTGTCGGGGTGTGTTTTTGTTTTAGGGAGTTTGTTGAGATCTAGTATTATGTTGGGTTTTTATATAGTCCATGGAGGGATATCTATTAATTTAGTTTTGTGAATTTTGTTTAGTGGGATATTTGTTTCTTTAATGATTTGGTTCATTCAGAGCCCAAAAGTCTTTATTTTGTTTTCATTTTTGTTAAATAATGTTCTGTACGATGGGTTTAGTGTACAGTTGTGAGCTGGGTTTAAGTTGCAGGATTTTAATTTGATGAGGTATTGTATAGCTAGCTTTTCTCATCTTAGCTTTAATGGTGGTTCATTTGCTTTTACATAAAGACTTTCTATTAGGGAAGTGGGGAAAGCACCAAGTGCAAGTCTCAGTCCCTGATGATGTATCATGTTTAATGTTTGTAGGTATGATTTCCTGGCTGAACCGTAGATCATGGAGCCATAGTCCAATTTAGATTGAATTATTGTTTTATAGAGTTTAAGAAGAGTATCTTGATCTGCTCCCCATTTTGTGTGAGCCACCACACGTAGCAGTTGTAGAGCCTGGTTGCATTTTGTCCGGAGCTTTTGGATATGAGGTATGAAAGTAAGTTTCTTGTCAAACGTTATGTCAATGAATTTATATTCATCTATGACTGGTATTTCATCATTGTGTAATTTCAAATCTGGGTTTAGGTGTAGCTTTCGTTGCTGACAGAAATGTATGCATTTAGTTTTTGTTTTTGATATTGTGAAGCCGTTTGTTGTAGTCCATTTGAGTATTTTGTTAATTGTTGGAGTTGTCGTTCTATAGTGTTCATGTATTTTGATTGGTAACAGATCATAAAATCATCGACATACATGGCGCCATTTACCCCAGGATTGAGGCAATGGATTATGTCATTTATTTTTATATTGAATAGAGTAACTAAAAGTATGCTACCTTGTGGGATTCCTTCGATTTGTTTTTCTGGTTTTGACAGCGTTGGTCCTATTTTTCTTCTAAAGATTCTATCTGACAGGAAGTTTTGGATAAATATTGGGAGTCTGCCTCTTAGTTTGAGTTTGTATAGATCTTTTAATATCCCATATTTCCAAGTGGTGTCGTATGCTTTTTCTAAGTCAAAAAAGACGGCGACGAGGTGTTCTTTTTTTATGTTAGCTTCTCTGATGTAGATTTCCAGTCTAATTAAGTTGTCATTTGTATTCATTTTTTTCCTGAAGCCGCATTGATATTTGGTTATTTTATTATTCTTTTCCAAATACCAGACTAGTCTGTTATTTATCATGCGTTCAACTGTTTTACATAAGCAGCTAGTTAAGGCTATTGGTCTATAGTTTTGTGGGTTGCTATGGTTCTTGTTTGGCTTAGGGATTGGTATAATTGTTGTTGTCTTCCAAGTTTTTGGTAGTTTTCCCGTTGTCCAAATGTTATTGTACATGTGTAGTAAACATTCAAGGGATTCCTGGGGGAGTTGTTTGATGAATTCGTATTGGATTTCGTCAGGTCCCTCTGCTATGTTGCGTGACATTTCTATTGAGTTTTTTTAACTCTGTTATAGTGAACAGCTTGTTGTAGTGCTCCATGTTATTAAATGAAAAATTTAATTTTGTTCTTTCCTTTTTTGTTTTGATTTTCTGGAATTGTTGATTATTATTTGTTTTGAAGTTTTCTACATAGGTTTTGGCCAGTAAATTTGCTATTTCTGTTTTAGTGGTGGTTTTATTTTGTCCTGTTACAAGATGTCTTATAGTGGAGGTGTGAGGTTTTCCAGAAATTTTTCTTACCATTTCCCAAATTTGTTTGGGTTTTGCATTTGTGTTGAGTTTACTTACATAGTCTTTCCAGCTTTCTTTTTTGGCTTCTTTTATTGTTCTGCGTGATTTTGCTCTGAGTATTTTTAAATTCAATTAAATTTTGGGTAGTTGGTGTAGACTTGAATTTTCGTAGAACTGCACGTCGGAGTGTTATTGCTTTTCGGCAATCTTCATTGAACCATGGTTTATTTCTTGATGCTTTTGCCTGTCCTTTAGGTTTTGCCCGGTCGTAAAATATGCCTAAATATATTGCTAATTGCCATTGGACCAGCCTACAATTAGTCAGGGATGCTGGATTGTTCTATTTTGAGGCGCCTGATTGACTAAACATGCCAGGAGGGGCAGGTGCCACTCTACAAATGCCAGCTGCTCTGGCATTCAGGGTTTTTTACTGTTCTATACTTCTGCCAGGAACTACACTGTCAATTATCGCATCCATTCAGCACAACATCTTCATTGGATTAGCTGGCTCACCCTAGCAATATTCTACAGGGAGTGGTTCTATAAGGTTGTTTATTTCTTTGGTATTTATAGTTTCGTTTGGGGGTATGTATATGGAACAGATAGTGATGGTTTTATGTAATGTAATTTGAGCTGCTATTGCTTGTAGTTTTGTTTTTATATTTATTTTGCTATGAGGTATGTTTTTCCTGATGAGTATTATTGTACCTCCATTAGCTCTGTGTCCTGTGTTGTTGATAAAATTGTATGCTTCGTAGTTTTTCATTTGCAGTTTGTTTTTTTCTTGTAGGAAGGTTTCTTGTAGGCAAATGGCAGCAGGGCCTAACTGTGATATGAGTACCAGTAGCTCGTTGTAATTTGCTTTTATACCCCTACAATTCCATTGTATGATTCTGTGTGTAATGTTTTGTATTTTGGCTGGTGGTTTGAGTTTTGGCTGTTTATTATTGTTATTATTCATCTGTATGTTTTGTTGCTTTTATCAGCTTTCTTGCTTCTGGGAAGGTTTTGTAGATACTTGCAAAAAATCATCCACTTCCATTTTTTGTATTGTTTTAGTTTTTTGGTTTGATATCTCATTTGATGGTATTTCTGTTTTAGATCTAGATTGGGAACGTTGTCGAGGTTTTTCGGTCTCCAGGGTTTTTGGCTTGTTTTTTGTGGGGGACTTTTTGATTTTTTTTGTCTTGAGTGCCTTTCTTGGCTCTTGATTTCGATTAGCTCAAATTTGTTTTCGTCCTCAACTAGCACCATTTCTGTTTTTTGTTTATTATGTTGGTTTTCTTTAGTAGGTTTTGTTTTGGTAGGTGAAAAATCTTTGGGTTTAGTAGTAGTAGTATCCCATATGTTTGGAGTTTCAGCTTCATCTCTCTGGGACTGAAGATTCTCCTTCAGATCCCATTTAGTTAGTTTAGTTATGTTTTCCTTTAATGTCCCCACTAGTAAGTTAAATTCTTTCATCAGTTCAATTAGGTTCTTTTGTACTATCTCTTGTTTTGAGGTCGGGCTATTTGTGGTTTTTACAATACTTGAGTATGTTGGGGAATCTGGTGTGCCCTCAACTAGTCTCCTTGCCTCCGGATATGGTAGATTTCTGGTGTGTCTGATTTTTGTTATAAGTTTTTCCTTTTTCCAAACTTTGCATTCCTTTGAATCAGCTGCATGGTTTTGCTTGCAGTTTGCACATTTTGCTGGCATTTCGCAGTTTATGTGTTCCCAGATTCCACCACAATTTATGCATGTTGGTGGTCTGGTGCATCTATCTTTGTGGTGTCCGAATTTATGGCAATTGTGGCATCGTAATGGGTTTGGAATATAGATTTCTACCTTTTCTATAATATAGCCAATTTTTATTTCTGTGGGAGGTTTGGGGGTATTGAAATTTAAGATATAGGTGTTTGTTGGGATAGTTTGGTTATTTTTTTTAATGCTTATTCTTTTGATTTCTGTGACTCCTTGCTCCTTTAAGTTATTTTTAATTTCTTCTGGCGAGCAGAGTGCTAGTTCTGGGCTCTTTATCACACTCTTTGAAGAATTCAAGGTGATGTGGGGGTAGGCTTTTATTTTGAGGTTGTGGATGTGGTTTTGATTTAGGAGTGTATTTACTGAGAGTTTGTTTGGTACTTCTATTAAGAGGGTGTTGTTTTTTAGTTTTTTGATTTGTGTGGTTTTGGTTATCGATCTAATTTCTTTTTCGATAATGAATGGGGACAATTTGGTGATTGGAGTACTGCCCTCCATAGATTCCAAAACAATGAACCTTGGGAATATTCTCTGATTGTCTAGTTCTATGTCTGAGTCTGATTCATCTTCACTTTCTGGATGGGGTCGTTTTATTTTTTTAGAAGCCATAAATTATATATTTTTTCCTTCATCATCCTTGCTCCCCACCCTCCTCTGAGCCCTAAATTGGGAGATGGTTGGGGGGGAACCCATTCGCCCAAACACCTCAGGGATACAAGGATGGTATACTCAAAACAGTGAGTATCTGCTTATGACGGTTTCTTCATTTACTTGGACCTAGTATCAGTATATTTTTTTGTTCTTTAAAGGTGTTTGTGTGTGGTGTATTTGTATTTCTTTTTGTGAGGGGTTGCTGTTATTAGGGCTTCCGACCGCCCGTCTAATCGAAGTAAGGGCCAAAGTGGAGTGTTGTAGACTCATGGCCACTTGGGTCCAGGTGATAAGATTCTCAGCCACCAGAATCCTGTTCTAGAGCATTACGGGTCGCCACCCACGGCCAACAGGTGGCCCCATTGAGGGACTTTTACTCTCTGCAGGGGGGCAGTCGGTGTATTCTAATGCCCCACCAACGGGGTTGGGAAATAGGAAAGGAAAGAAGAGAAGGGAAGGGGAAGGGCAAGGGGGCTATTGTTTTTTGTTTGTTTTTTGCAGAACATAATTAAGTTTTACAAAAGAGAATAGAAAAACAAAAAACAGAAAATCGATGTAGGTGCATTTCGTCTCAGGAAGCCAATAGAAAGCCTGATCTGGTAGCACCAGGCATCAGGATAGGGGTCTTCTGGTTTATGAGAACTTCAACAGGAGTAAAATGAAATAAGAGTAACAACTAGTTAAAGCCGTCAATGCAAGATTTCTAAACTTTCCCTGAATTTTATAATCAAAGTTAGAAGTTAACATTTATTAAATATTTCTCATCCAATTTTTATTAAAAAAAAAAAAAAAAAAAAAATCATTCATATACAGACTAGGAAATAATTGGAATGTTATGGAAAAAAATTTCAAAAAAACAAAAAAAACTTGTTTAGCATGAGAATCGAATCCACAATGGCATAAAATATTTGAACAGAAGGTAAACGCTTTATCCACTAGTTCACCAATCAAACGAAAATAGTTTTTTTCTAATTAATCTATTTAAGATTTAAATCAGTTCAGCATAGAGATTTTCTGCACCTTTCCGTACAAATCTAAAATTGTCCTGAAATGAAGAACTATAAAATAAAATAAATTCTTATTACACTAAGTTATATAGTAGTGAAAATATTTTTTATTCATTTTTATAAAAAAAAAAAGAGGATGTTTTCTCTCCAAAGTAAATAATCAAATAATCGTACACATTTGATGAATTTACTTTGAAAAGAAACATCGTTTTCGTTATTAAAATGGATGAAAAATATTTTCACTAATATATTTGCATTTTAATAAGAATTGTTTATTTTCCAAATAAATTCAACTAATCGCACACATTTGATGTGAAACAATTAAGTTGAAGAGGAATATTTAAAATGTCAGAAGATTTGTTCCTCATTATTTTTACGTACTTTAAATTTTGAATGAGTTTTAAAAAGGTCCAAGAACTTCTGACATTGATAAAGACATTGAACTGAGAGTGATGGTTCCAAATCAGCAGTTAGTTTGGTTCTTTTTTCTGTTTAACTGTGAGACCGCAGCACAGATATACAGACTAGTTTTATATATATATATATATATATATATAAATATATATATGCTAGCAGGCTGCCCGGCATTGCCCGGTTGTAAAATACGCTTAAATATGATATTTTCATTAATGCAGATATCTGTATTTATTATTATATTATATTGGCTCCAATATATAATAATGATTTAAAAAGTTAAAAAAAAAATAAAAATAAAAAAAGACTTGTGCGCCACCACTGAGAATCAAAACCAAAAAGTTTAGTTTACATTTTAATTTTTCCTTTGATGTTAATGCTTGCGCTATGAAGGCATGTTTGCTGCAAGGCTAATAATTAAAATATGAACCCATAGCTATTACGTTACACATACATATTTGTAATGCTGTCGTTCAACCTTCACCTGGCAAATTCCATTTTTTAAAAATTTTCACACCGATTTTCCCTGGCTAAAACCCAAATATAAAGTTTTGCATGAGTTCAAATACCCTATATATTAAGTTTCATATCCATAAAAAACTGACAGAGGAGTTTGATAGGCAAAATTTTTTAAATATATATATATATATATATATGCATAAATAAATATATATAGAAAATGGTTTGTGTTTGTTATAAGTTTTTTGCACAAATATCATGTAAGTATAAATTATGTAGAATATTTGCATGAATATAATTACATGTAATAGTTAACTAAAGATGATCATCCCATAAGAAAACCGAAAAAACTAAATTAAAATGAATGTTTAAAAATATATGCAAATTAGCTAGATCTTTTGCAGACCCATATATAACAAAGTTGTATTTTATTTTTAAATAAATAGAAAAAAAAGGTTTTTAATATGAATATCAATACACACACAAAAAAAAAAAAAAAAATTTATAAGAGTATAGATATACCAGCAGAAATACACGTCGTTGACTGGGTTAAAAAAAAAGTCTTCAAAAAATAGACTGATTTATGAAAGTATGAAAAGTTATGAAATGGGGGAGGTGTAGATGTAAAGAGATAGTTTCAAACTTTGAAGCAAAATCAGAAAGCAAATCCCTGTTTCAGCAGCATCACTTGGTTGTAATTTTTGGGCAATTCACATTGATTTAACAACTTGCCAAACTCTCTTCAATTGTCATCACATAAAACAAAATTTTCTTGTAAAAAATCTTTGTCAAAATTAAAGCGTATTAAGTCATTTACAATACTGGCTTTATAAACTATTGCTTTTTGTTGTATAGTTTTAAAATGAAGCATGTTCTTTATTTAATAATAAAAGTATACTAATTTTGACAATTTAGAAAACATCAACTACCACAATATGAACTCATTAGTTGATCAACCATATATATATATATATATATATATATATATATATATATATATAAAATGTACAAAATAAAACTCAACGTTTGTGTGTCCGTCTGTACACGAATAGGCTCCTATATGGTTTACTATTATACTAAATTAACCACATTTAATGATAGAAGTATCAAGGAGAAAAAATGGGTATGATAAAGTTATCCTATGCATGATTACACTGTTTTATGTAGAGCTACCAAGCTTGGTAGGATAACCCACTATGAGGAGGGGAAGATTTTGACGGTTTACACCACTCACCCCCATCAAAAGGGGTGAGACCCCAGTGGGAGTCATAACTGGAAACCCTATGCACACTCACATTGTTTGAACTTGCTATGATAACCCCACCATGGGAAGAGAGAGGTTTTTATGACTTAAATCACTCCCTCACACAAATGGAGGTGAAGCCCCATAGGGGTTACTTATAATGGGGAACCTTTATTAGTGTTCATACATTTGTGTCAAAGATTCCAACTAATATCCCTCTTTGGCTTTGATATCCCAAAAGTTTGAAACTATCTCTTTGCATCTACACCCTTATAACTTTTCATACTTTCATAAATCAGTCTATTTTTTAAAAACTTTTTTTTAACCCAGTCAACGACGTGTACTTCTGCTGGTATATCTATACTCTTATAAAGTGTTTTTTTTTTTGTGTGTGTGTGTGTGTGTGTGTGTGTGTGTGTGTGTGTATTTCTATTCATATTAAAAACCTTTTAATAAATGTAGTGTCAGAAGTATGAACATGTAACTTGATGCATGTTCAGCAAAGGTGTCTGAATGTATGTGAGAAACTTGCAGACCTGTGATGAAAAAAAAAAACTATTTGGCTAAGAGCAGAAGCCATCTGGAATCTGGGTTGCCATTTTAAACAAAGTAATTACTTCTTAAAAGCACAGACACATGCTGAGAAGGCAAGCCACTAGATTCTATAGAAAAGTACTTATCTAATTTATGCTCCAACCTCCAGCAACTTTGCATCAGCATCTTCCAGCATGTTACAGCCAAAGCAAAGACTGTCAGATGATTAATTCAAAACATGGTGTTCTCTCCCTCTCTTTCCCAATGTTAAGAATGGCATTTTTTTTTTTTTTTAGAAAAGAGAAGGAGGTAATACTGTGTTTTGAAATAATAGTCTGTCAGTCTTCACTTTGGTATCTTCTGGCTGCTTACATAATCCGCAAGAAGATGCTGACACAAAGTTGCTGAAGATGGAGTCATAAACTGGATAAGTATCTATACTTCAGCTAATAGATACCTTGATCAGTCAGTTTTTATGCCCATAGATTAACAACTGATGAATCTTAAGTGGTATCCAGATGTGACCTAATTAATTTCTATATATATTCGAAGATAAATAGGCAATGGAGAGATTTTGGGTTTATGTTAGTCCCAGTGACAAGCTGGGCTCAGGTGACAAGCTGTTTGTGTTCTACTTGAGAGTTTTAGAGTTGGTACAATCAAGATTTTAAACTGATAATCTGTTGCTTTGTATTCGGTTGGGCAGAACTTTGTTTTAATTGCAAGTATGTTGTTTTGTAGAGAAACCAAGTATTTTAAGCATTCAAAATAAGGCATTGTTGTTTTAAATTTCAGCATTTTAATATTATTTGAAAGAATTTTTTTTTGTTAAGTAACAGCCAGTGTCGAAATTCAGACATAAGCACAAGTTTACAATAAGGATAAACAAATAGTGTGCTTAATTAGCAGGATCGATTATTAGAGAAACAGAGAATCCTGGCTTTAATTAATTGTCATCAACATATTTGGTTTGTTTTACATGCTGGCATATATTGGATGGCTTTTATAAATTGACTTCTAAATTAAGTTATGTCTCACAAAGATTTTATCCCTTTTCCTCTTAAGCCCAATTTTATTACTCCTCCCTCATGTTTTCCTTGGTCTTCTCCTGTGAACTGAACCTGTTACCTTAACTGTTCTACTTCTAAGCAAAGAATTCTGATCCATTCCTTCAACGTGGTCATATCATAAAAGTCTCCTGTTCTGTAAACATCTCCCTATGCTGTACAAATTCAATCTTCCTCCAAGATCATCAGATCTAAGCTTGTCTTCAAGCCTCACTTTATAAATCAATTGTATCATTCCTTTCAATGCAACAGATATCCTCAACCCTCACTGACTAAGTTTTATTTCCATACATCATTACACACATGCTTAATATTCTAACTAAATGAGGGAATGTAAGCAGTTTTTTTCTGTTAATTTGTTAATAGTGTACTAACATTTGTCTATCTTGATAGAAGGTATCATTATGAAAGACGATGAACATTTTAGAAACAAGATCAATGACTTATGATTTATATTATTTGAATAGGAGAGATTAACTTGCAATGGAAGCATGCCAGCCCCATCAAAGGTTTGTAAATCAGAACTACATTTGACTAATAGTAATAATATCTTCAATTCGGGTGCTAACTCAGAAAATACTGCACTTGTATACTTCACACAATGGCATCCTCTATCAAGGGAGACAACTTTCAGTACAATCTATTAGCAACTGAACGAGGTGATTAATTTCATTCATTTATTGCGGACTATTATCCTCATCTTTTTAGTTGGTGTTTCACGTTTCAGCTCTCGTCAGGTGGTTAATCCGAATCTCCTAACTGCATTCTCGGCAATTACTCACTGTCTTCTCACCAAGATTTTGGCCAACTAAGCCGGCTTTGGGTAGGATTGAAACCACTATCTTTAGACAATGCTCACCTGGAACCATAGAGATTCAATGTCTATGCACTGCGCCACGAGCCACGAAGGGCAATCAAGGATGCATTTTTTGGTCTTAAAAATACACGTTTATTTATTATCTGATCTTCTATTTTCAAGTCCCTACTGAATGATATATATTATTTTATTTATTGGAATGCTTACTGGGATGAGTATTATTTATTCGTTTATTTATTGCGGACTATTATCCTCATCTTTCTTAGTAGTTGTTTCACAACATTTCCAGAATAGCGGTTTCAATCCTACCCAAAGCCAGACAGAGGCTTAGTTGGCCAAAAACGTGGTGAGACAACAACTATGTAATGCAGTAATTGCTGAGGATGCAGTTAGGAGATTAAGAGTTCCTATCCCGTTGCAGTAACCACCTTACAAAAGTCAGAGTAATACTTGGCCAAAACATTGTGAAAATACAACTAAAAGGATGAGGATAATAGTCTGCAATAAATAAATGAATGAAAAAATAATACTCATCTCGATAATTTTTTGTTTGAAGAACAAATAGAAAGTAAGAAAAATTATTGACAGTGGTTGTAGGTAAATGAGTATTGTTGAAAATGTTTCACAGGTGGGAGGTACCTATCATAATAAAAATTTATAGACAACATAAAAGTGTATTGCTGCTTTTCTAACTATTCTATGTAGGCCACTCAGGGATAAGGGGTTAATTAATGTAAGGTGGTAGTGTAGTAATCACTAATGGTGTAAATTGGGTAGAATTTGATTTATGGGGCCGGCTCAAACAAAAACTTGTTACATTGGATTTGAAGGCTACCATGCTATATTCAACTGGGAAGCAGATCAGCAAAGCAGTGTTCCACAGGCAAGCAGTTCTGGGAAAGAAGCTATGTTCATGGAATCTGAGTTTAGATTTAGGCACAGATAGAGAGTGGGGGAAATCGTTTGTAATGGTTGTAGCTAGTCAAGAGTTTTTAGTGAAAGTATGGCAAGGGGGGCTGAACCATAGATTGGGGTTCGGTCAGGCACTTTCCATAAAAATGACTAAAGAGTAGAGTCAGGCTTGCAACGTCTCTTCTGTGGGGAAAAAGTTGCAGGAGAGAGAAAGGGGCATCATTTACTAGGTTTCGAAGTTGGTTTGGAACTATCTGGATCAGGCGCACCGAGCAGCTCCTGCCCAGATGTAGCCACAGTACTCCATTTTATGGTGAACAGATGGCTCCTGTACAGATAGAGAATTGCATCGGCAGTGAGATACTGAAGCGGTAGAGTGATCCAAACATTTTTCCAACGATCTTGGCAAAATTCAAATATGTATTTAATCTGTATCTTTTTTTCATTTATACTGTTTAAAAAGTAAGCATGAAGAAAAAACAAACAAAAAAAAAAAACAGACAATAAAAGGTCTGCTAAATATACTAAGCAGATAAACACCTGATATTCTCGGAGTATATTGCAATGAGATTGCTGCTGCTGGTTACAAAACGTCTGCTGAACAAAATCTAGGTTAAGTTTGGAATCTAGTGAAGACTGTGATGATGGAATTAGAATATGTTTTGACAATATTGTGATTTATCGGTTCATTTGAAAAGTAAACAAAATTAATTTCTAAGTTAGTTGTCGATTGTATGAAAACAAACAATTCAGATAGATGCTAGTGGCAGAATTGAAAAATGTGACAGCAGACTTGCTTAGTGATTGCTTTCGTGGCTTAGGCCTCTATAGTACATAAAATATAAAAGTGTGAGAAAATGAAAATAAAGGGATGAAAATTCCATTTGCGTTTTTCAAGTCTTCATTTGTAAACTAGCCACACAGACTTTCAAATGCCATCCTCCATCAGCCAATGTGTTACAATAAGACTAAATCATTATTCAAAAATTTAAGACATTGACAGTTGTTTTTTTATCGTAATGCAATGAATTTATGGTGTAGTTCCTAACCTTGATAGAGTTAGTTTTAGATGAAAACTGCATCTTTGGGTTTTTACAAAGAACCACACTGACAATGTATTTATTTGCTACCCCACCAAAGCAAATTAGGCGCAAGGCATTTTAATGTGAGGTAAAAACCAGCTCCACTAAAAGTAGGCAAAATGGGGGCACTCTGGTTACCAAAAAATAATAATTATCCCAGTATAGAGGGTTTCCCCTCCCTTGACTGGTACAAATTATCTTAAGTGCAGCATCTGCAGAACAGATACTAGATACTACACTTTGATCCCGACCCAAAGGCCAAGAACAACAGAAAATAGGTAAGCTTCTTTTCTATTTAGGTCTGATATGTGGGGGTAACCCCACATATGGTCCCTGCCTGCAGCATCTGTCGGAACAGATACTACACTTTGATCTTGTCGCCCGGGCCATGGAGGGCAGCGGGAAGTGTAACTGGTTTTTAATTTAGTGATTTAAAAAATTGCTTGTTTGAAAATGTTATGTGTTATTATTAAATGAAAATGAAACCCTATATTTTTTTATTTACCATTGAAAAATAAGAAAGAGCCATTCATGGAAAATGTGATTTTTTTTTCCCCTGGTGTACATGGGTCTAGTAAGAGTTTATGTCAAATAGAGAATACATTCTTCTCAGACTTTCTGTATTTATGATCCCCTACCCCCCCCCCAAAAAAAAAAAATTGAAGTATTGAACAGGACTAAATGTTAAATTTGATTAAAAGGGATTTTTATATAATTTGATTTTAAAAAGTGCTCAACAGAGCTCCAATATTTTGTTCCTTCTTGTAAGACATTCCCAATAAGAACTCTACTTTTCATGAACAAAGCTTCTTTGCAAGGACTTCTCATCTGTGAAACACATTATTAGGGTAGTGTTTGCTTGCTTATTATAACTTAGTCACCTTCAAATACAATGTCATGGACCATCCCAAAAAGTAAAGTAAACACAGTTTATACCATCAAATAAAATCTTTGTACTTTCATTAGCCCTTATACTCGCTCACTTATCTCTTGGTCTTGATAATTAATAACCGTAATATAAAGAAAACTCTTTTGATCCAATACAAAGTAAAATTTAAGTTTTAAATCTTATATAAATAGAGATTTTGTCTGTTTGTCAATCTGTCAGTCAAAATTTTTTCAAACAATACATTCCGGAATTTGTATAATTTCGAAATATCAGAGAACTACACTACTTTTAGAAATGGAAAACATTTCATTTATAGTAAATAATAAATTCCCGACAAATAAAGCAGATGCTATGATTGGGAATCAGAAGCAAAACGTTGAGCTCTTAAGTCTAAAGTTCTACTAACTAACTTATTTAGATTTTCTTAAAAATAGAGCTTAAAACATTACCTTAACAAAATAATTATAGCTTTGGCATGACATAATTAATTCATATAAATTAATGTATTTGTAATATTAATTCTATATTGCTTGTATTGATCAGACTATTGTCCTCATCTTAAGCGCTATGAGTGCAACATTTCGGTCAGATTCTCCTTTGGCCTTCATCAGACATATCAGCTGTTGTCTGGTAAAGAAAGGAGACAAGTAGCTCCGTAGATATTTTCGTATTTCTGTGAGTTAGTCTATATTTTATGGTCATTGTTTCGAATTTGGGAGAAAAAAATTGGTTGACAAGTTTGTTATATAAATAACACTCAAAATGAGAATAGTCTGATCAATACAAGTCATATAAACAATCAGCCCTTATCTAAAAAAATTCAGAACATTATTTCTAGTTTTAATAAAATTAAAAATTGTACTGAACAAATAACAGTAAAAACTATTTCAAACTAATTATTTTATTAATGGACTCCTAGAGTTATAATTATTACAGTAAAAATCAAATGAACTATTATAGTCATGAAAATATCTACTAGATAAAGTAACCATAAAATAAAATGTAATTAACACTATGGATGCATACAAATTACATAAACTGTTCAACGTTTTAAACATTAGCATAACATATTAAATAAGGCTAATAACATGTTTTTAACTGTTTTAATATTGTAGTATATGAATTAATAAAAGTATATATTGATCATGATACATGTTTTTTGTTGTTTGTTTTATTTTTTGCATTTTAGAAACAAAATCAATATATCATGACTTATTTCAATTACTCAGATTCAATAATTTCCAAATATATAAATATAAATCTTCTACAATGTCATCACAAAACAATGAAATCTTCAGTTCTATGCATATTATTAGTAGGGCTATGACAACAGAATATTTTTTTCATTGTTTTAACTCTCGAGTATATGTTAGACACAGTTAATCAACCGAAAACCACATCATATAAGATATGAAGAAATACACACTCAAGAGTCAAAACAATGAAAAGAATATGCTGTAGTCCTAGCCCTAATTATCACTAATCTAAGTAAGTGATTTGAGATGAGGATTGATAACTTGGATTATTTGGACTATTGTTCTCATCTTCAATGTTATTCCTATAATGTTTTGACCTAACTAACCTCAGGTAATTCTTGTCAAGCCTCAAGAATGTTTCTGACAAACTAAAAAATCTGCATGGAATTTTGGACTGAACTTTTTAAGTTCAGTACATGTGATACTAAAAGTAAAAATTACTTAAGACAGAGAGAGTGGCAACCTTGGTTGAAGTGAGTGTCCCGAATGATGGAGGTCTGAACAGAGCTGAAAGAGAGAAACAGACCAAATATCAAGGTCTCATGTATGATATGAAAAGAAACTGGAATCTTAGGAAGATATCAATCATACCAGTTATTATAGGTGCCACAGGGCTTATGAAGAAGAACCTGAAGTCCTACATAACTAATATTCTTAGTGAACCAAGTGCAAAAGAGATCTAGACAATTGCACTTAAGGGAACAATGAGGATACTAGAAAGATCTTTCGGCTGGTTTCAATAAAAAGCATGGCAATGTTGGCAGCTGGTTTGGTTCACCCATACCCAACGTTAAATCTTCAAAGGAAGAAAATTTTAAAAAAGAGAAATTAAATAAAGGAACGAGAGAAATTAAATGAAGGAACGATAGAAATTAAATAAAGGGTTCAGTTTGAAATTCCATACAGATTCCCGAGATTGACAAGACATGCGAAGAAGGCTGAATGTTACATTGATGAAATGATTGTGAGAATAACATCCAAGTTGAGAACAGTTGTTCAAATGATTCAAATAATACAAAAGCTGTGCTATTAAAAAAATGCTCTGCCGAGGTTGCTCCAGTTCTCTCCAAACTTTACAATAAATGCCTTAACGAATCTTGTTTTCCCGACTGCTGGAAAACCGCCTCTGTGGTACCAGTCTTTAAGAATTCTGGTGAAAGAACTGACCCACTAAATTATCACCCCATTAGCCTCCTCCCGCTTTTTGCCAAAATATTTGAGTCCTTAGTTAATCAAGCCCTAGTCCAGCACCTAACAGCTGCTAAACTCCTGAGTGACAAACAATATAGATTCAGGCAAGCCCGTTCAACAGCAGATATCTTAACTGTAGTTTCTGAACGTATATACCGTTCATTAGACAAAACAGGGGAGGGTAGAGCAGTGGCCCTTAATATATCTAAGGCTTTTGACAGGGTATGGCACGATGGTCTTCTAAGGAAAATTAGATCATATGGAATCACTGGAAGAATTCATAATGTAATTAAATCCTTCTTAAGTAATAGAAAAATCAAAGTTGTCCTCGACGGTCGTAAATCCAAACAATATGACATAAATGCGGGAGTACCTCAGGGGTCTATCCTTGGACCTCTATTATTCCTGATATTCATAAATGACCTCCCTGATATGACACCACTCTCTATAACAGATATGAGGGGAAAACAAATGGACACATATCCAAGGAAATGGCAGAAACACTAGAGGATGACCTCCAATCCGTAGTGGAATGGGGACAAAAATGGTTGGTCATATTCAATGCTGCTAAGACTAAGCTTGTTTCCTTCAATAACTACAAGAAACCTTCTCTACCACCAATAGCAATGGCCAAGAACACATTGCCTGAAAGTACTTCTTTTAAACTCCTCGGCCTAACGTTTACAGGGAATATGAACTGGAATAGATACATTGAGAGCATTGCCAAGGCTGCTGCAAGGAAGGTTGGCTCCCTCTACCGTGCTAGAAAACTACTTACGCCTGACAGTATCCTATACCTCTATAAGGCAACCATTCGCCCATGTATGGAGTACTGTTGTCACATCTGGGCTGGTGCATCTGCTGCTTGTCTCTCGCTCCTGGACAGGGTTCAAAAGAGAGTCGCCAACCTGATAGGTCCTGAACTGTCATCTAGGCTTCAGCCTCTGTCCCATCGACGAGATGTTGCATCCCTCTGCCTGTTCTACAAATACTTTAATGGTGAATGCTCTGACGAACTGCAAACACTTGTACCTCCCCGACGTAACTACCCCCGACAAACCCGACAAGCTACTAAGTCTCATCCCTTTATAGTAGAGATCCCTAGATGCAAGAAAGCCTTTTACTCCAATAGTTTCTTCCCCAGAACTGCGGGTCTTTGGAACTCCCTTCCGGGATTCTGCTTTCCCAACTGCAATGATATGCAGAAGTTCAAGTATAATGTTAACAAACATCTTTCTACTCATCTCCCTTCATAATGACCCCACTAATTAAGTCCTTAATAGTAGCCCCCTGCTTCAAAGTGGCACTGTGCCTAGTTTGGAGTGAAAATTGAATTTAAAAAAATAAATAAATAAAAAAAAAAATGAAGCTTTAAAGATTTACAGTAGATAACCATAAAATGAAAAATAAGTATTTTTCAGCAAACTGTTGAATTATTCAAAGTAATCACATTAAAATGGAAAAATTTTGATGCAGTATTCAAGCGAAATCCCCCACCCACCACCAAAAAGATGTCATAAAACATTTTTCTGTAATTACTCTTATATGTAACTATTATAACAGCAATTTCTATTTGGAGCTCACCATTTTTTCTTTTTCTGTGTGTGCAGGTAGGAGGGCTTGTGTTTTACTCATTAATGTCAGTTATATATGTCAGGATAGCAAGATGTTTTGAAGTGAACAAGATCATAAAACCCAGCAGGATGATCTACTGATATTTATAACTGACTAATAAAAAGAAAAGAGGTCAATATCAGCACCATTTTTTTTTCTTACTCGTAACTGCCATGATTTGTCTATTATCAAAATACCAACAGATCATGAGAATCAATGAACCCACGGTAGAATAGTTTTATGAATTCATTCTAGTTATCTATGCAATTGCTTTCACAAATGCAGACTTAAAGTTCTGCATATGCACTAGTGCCTTAGCCTTTTTTTTTTTTTTTTTCAAAACTTGAATTGGAATAAATACATAAAAGATACTATTAAGTCTGCTACAAATATGGTAGGCTCTCTCTACTGGGCTAGAAAACTTCTAACACCTGCCAATATCCTATTTCTCAATAATACCACCATTCACATGAAGTATAGGCTGGCATGTCAACTACTAGACTCTTGTAAAGGGTGCCAAAAAGAATCTTTAATCTAATAAGTGCTGCATGCTAAAGATTTAACACCTGTCACATCACTACAGTGTGCTTATTTCACAAGTACTTTCATAGTATGTGCTCCAATAAATTTACATTACTTGTACCTCTTCGGTGTAACTAGTTCCAACCTACCCAACTAGCAGCAAAATCTCACCCCTTTAGATGCCAGATGATTTTCTACTGTAACAGCTTCTTACTTTGGACTACTTACTTTTAGATTTCCCTCACTCCTCTCTTTATCCTTGACCTTAGCAATACACAGACATTTTAATGTAATGGGAAAATATATCTTGCTGCCTAACTCTCTACTCAGATTGCTCTCTACAAATATGGCTCCTATCACAGTAGCTCCTTATGCTTTAGTGTTTTTTGTAATAATTAAGGAAACTTTATCATTGTGAGTGACATGAGGTTGAAACCCAATAACAGTTTTGTAAATAGTGAACAACAAAAATTGGGACATTATTTGTTGTGTCTTAACAGGATAATTCCCACCAATTTATTTCTAAAAATTAAATATTTATTTTGTTTAGTTAACTGTATTTTTCTATTAATCTATTCTAATCATTTATTATAATAATATACTCTGCTTGTCTGAATAACCTTAAACATCTGAAGCTGGAGAGAATTTTAGAGTCCTTTTGAATCATATCAAATCTATATAATCATTTTAACCATTGCAGGTAACCATATAAGAAAAGGAATTGGTACTTTTTTCAATAAATAATATCTTATCTATAGTTTCTCTAAATATGTTTACAATGCTAAACATTATCATCATATCCAATTTAACACACATTTTACATGCTGGCTTGTTTTGGACAGCTTTTAGAAATTATCTTTCATACATATGTTCACATCATTCTCATTATTTCTCTCCATGCAACGCATGTCTTTAATCTTCACTAACTGGCTTTCACCTCCATACATAATAACACTGTACACATACCTGATAAACTCTTGCCTTTCTGAACAGTGGTAATGCTATACTGGCTTGTAAAGACAAGTTTCAACTTAATGTATCTACTCTTAAGTTAAATTACGCTCCTCCCTGTACTCCAATAATATCATCAAGGAAATACTGAACAACCCCCAATAGTTTCAACATTCATATATATATATATATTTAGACCATCTTGCACTCAACTCTACATGCACATCAAATCACCCCCACTCTAAGAATAGCTAATTAAACTCGAGTATATAAAACCTTTAGTCCAACACTGACTCCAATCGAACGAATAGTAGAACCCATTTATCCATAAATCGCCTCTAAACAGAAATATATACGTTTTAAATAAATTTAATTAAACCAGACTACATCTCAGCAAATCAGATTACTTTTAAATAAACTCTCATAATAATAAAAACTCAACAACCCCTCCCATCAAAATTAAAACTCTAACCAACGAGCAACTCCCCCAAATTAAATTAATTTAAATTAAACGTTATCTATACCGTCCTTGTACACTTATCCATTTCACAATCAGACCCACCTTTTAACTCACTTAAATAATAAATCCCCCAAGCAATTCAAAATTCTAGATTCTTGTCTCCATTTTCACCTCACTTATTCACCCACCTCCCATAGCGCCTAAAAATAACATATCCACCTCCCTCCCATCCCCACTCCCATCAAAAAAAAAAAAAAAAAAATCACAGAATATATCCTCCCCATTTGAACCCAACAATTAAGAGGTCAGCGCAATGACCAATGCCTAACATATAAATCCCTCCCTGAAAGAATTCTAATACACACATGCCTGCTGCACAAACATAACCTCCTCATCCTTCCCTCCTCATCCTCTCTACCCTACCCTCTTCCTTTTCTCCTCTAAATGACTTTCTTCACTCATTCTCAACAAGTAAACAGACCCTCAGAAAACCAGAAAATCAACCCATATTAGAAACATCTAACACATTGAATGGAAAAAGCATCTCTCCGAGCATTTATCAATCCAGGCCTGCTAATTTTCGAAGACTCTCGTACCCGAGATATGCATATATGACTCAACATACAAATTTCATCACCGACGGAAATATATGCTATGGAATGGAACATTGATTCAATATTTGATACAGTCTCCACACCCACTAGGATTTTGGATCTCATCTACCAAAACATCTTTAAATCACCGACAAAAATGACCGTTTCATATACCCTTCGGAATAACAGTATGGAACATAGAAACATTCCCCTGGACCACTATTCCTCCGACCTGGGAGTAATACCCCGAAAAATATTGAATTCACTCCGATAATGAACTGCCCAGGTTGTATGAAATTTCTTTTCATATAGCTATTATTCACCATTCAGATAACATTTTCAATATATGTGCTGAAAAGCAAAATATGTGTTTATTCACAGCTGAACATTTTCATTTCCTCTGATGATATGAGCCATTATTGAAAATCCATGGATTAAGGAAATTAACATAACTTCATTCTATATATTCCTTGTGTCAAACAATAAATTCTTAACTCGAATATATGTGTTTATATTTTGATTTTCAGAATTTAACTTTAACCATTAAACTTATATATTGCTATATTTTTAAATATATATTTTTTGGCTAGGATCACCCTGAAAGTATTACTTCAATGTAATATCTGACAGGATTTTTCACTTGATCTTTAATCTGTGACTTATCTCACTTATATATATGTAGTCATCCACATACAGTACTGTTTCCGCTGTTTCACAGCTCGTCAGTGCGGCTAGACAAGTAATGACCTCAAGCCAGGATCGAAACCCGACCGCCCAAGTTCTCATTCATCTCCATTGTCTTACACTTCTTGTACAGAAATTAGTTATCCTTTCTCAATCAATAATTCCATTGCACTTCCTGTGCACTTAATGTTTATAAATATCAGCCCCCCCCCCCCCTGCCCCCAATGCATCCAACTCCTTTCCCACAAACTGAGAAAACAGAACTTTCTTCTTTCTGGGGAATTTCCAACACTACAGCCACTGATCATCATCTTGGTAAGATTTATTCTCAAACCTTTAGTTTCCATAGGACTGCTCCGGGTATTAATCTACACAAGTGAGTAAAGACATGTATGAATGAGCATTTCTACAAAATGTACATATCTGATAGATAAATCAATAATGTTCTAAAAATTAATCCTTGGTTTTTAACTATCATTTGATATTTTGAGATTAAAAACATGACCTTTATATCATGCAATCAGAATACATTAAAATCAATGTGGACATTAGGCAAAAGAAAAAAAAAATCTTGCAAAGTTTTGTAATTAACCAAATATAGAGATTATAAATCTAGAATCTTTAATAAATGATCCTATTAGCATGCTCCAGAAATGTTTGAAAGATGCAATTTTCTGAAAGCAAAAATTTGGTAAGGATTAATTAAATGCTTTGTCGAACAAGAAAACTCAAATCTTTGTTGTTTGATTTAAAAATAGGAATAAAATAAAGCTATGATTTTATCATTTCCATAAACAAATTAAAATTATTATTTAATATTCTTCTGTTAAAGATGAATTATATTCACTCGATTTTTCAATCTGATCAAAATTTTCTCAATTTAATGCTACGTTCCGTGTATCTATACTATATTTGATATCATACAAAGCCTATGAGAATCAGTGTACAATCTGCATTAAAAAATGATGAAAACAAACTTATGCTTTGCTATTGTTCATATTCTCATAAAACGTCTCAATCGGTGAAGTTAAAAACAAATAAAAAAATTTTAAAAAAGAAAAACGTATCAATCAGTGTAGAAAAAAATAAAATAGAAACACCTCATTACAGAAATAGAGTAAAGGATTTTTTTCTAAATTTATTTTAGGTCATATCTGCTATCTTTTAATGGAAATCACTCCAAACAACGATTGATAGCTAAAAATACTACTTCAAGGTAAAAAAAAAAAATAGCCAACAATAAGTGTTACATGGATATATTCCAACCAATAAAACAGCAATACTTCCCCCTTTTTCAGAGATTAAAGGACAAAATAAGAATGAGAGTTATGAGGCTACTGAAAGTCAGTCCAAGGTTCAGTTTGTACTATTTGCTTTCTTCCTTCTAAATACTTGAAATGTTTTTGTTTATCAGTTTCTTTTTCTTTTTATTTTTTTTCTGTGTGTATGTGGGGTGGGGGTCATACTTACTAACGTTCGTGTGATAAGACATATATTAATGTAGATATACAAATAAGTGCAAAATGCACATCGGTCCTTATAACAGTGTGAAGGATAAATTTTGTCAAAAGATATGCATGATAAGTGCCAAAATTAAACAGATAAAATATACATTTTATTATTTAATTTTTATTGTTTGTAGTTTTCTTCAGAAAGATGGTTTCGAGTTCCTGTAACAGAATCTCTTTGATTATATTGACATAAAAGAAAAATTTATTAAAAGGAAACAATGATAGCAAAACTTTTAAATAATTTATATTGTGTTTGGAATCTAACTTTGGCATCAGGACACATTAATATTTTCTATGCAATACTAAAAATAAAAAGAATTAGTGCATTTATATTTTGCGTATATACACAGTTAATAGTATGTGCTATATTGTTTATTTTTATTTCTGGTTGGTTGATTTTTGTATCTAGTGGATCATGGGATGCCATGTTGCATTTTTCATAAAATCTCTTGGGCAAAGAGCATTACTTAACTAGGTAATGAGATAGATTTCTACATTTTTTAAGTTACCTTTAATAAATAATGAATCTTTCACTTGTATTATTTAGATTATTTGGACTACTGTTTTTATCTTGAATGTTATACTCACAAAGTTTCAGCCGATGTAACCTCCAACTTTCTTAAAGTGCATCTTGTCCAACTGGACAAGGACCCATGGCATAATGGATAATTTCAGTTTTAAGTGGCAATCTTCAGGAGGTTGAAAGTTTATTTTTCAGCAAGAGCGATATTAATACAATTGTGAATTACTTACGACTTCTACCCAGTCATAGTTAATGGAACAAGAGCATGCTATGCCAATGAATTTAATAAAGAGTTACATTTAAATTCTGTGCAATTTCCCAAGTTCACCAAGATACACCCAAAGAAAGTTGAAGGTTACATTGGTCAAAACGTTGATGTAGTCTCAAAAGTCAAAATGTGTTTCTCAGAGAATCTTTTGTTAGATACAGATCACTTGAAGAAATCAACATAAACCTCCAGCATGGACAACAAATGAGATCTGAATCTGGAGCATGTATTATTCACAAGTAAACTTTCAAGAGATGCTTAAACAACAGTTTTGATCATGGCAATCATCTGGTCCTTGGTGTTATGATATGGTTCGTGTCTTTCTCAACTGCAACCCATACATGATGGCCAATGGAGTTGCAATCAGTCAAGTTGGGGAACTAGATGTTAGGCCTACTGATGCTGTGGTAGTTCTTAAACAACCACACTCTTCACCCAGTGCTTGATAACAGTGAACATCAACTGAATATAGCCATCTGAATTCATTTCCTTTTTGAAGATGTGGGGCAGTATGACATGGTTTTCACTAGAAAAGACCATCATAGTTTGAGGAAATTTGGTCGTTATGAGCACATGACTTCATGCAGACTGTAGGCTAACCAAATGTTGTTCTGAGTCCTGTGCAATTGGTTCTGAAGAGAAACAATGCATCCTGGCTGGACTATTTGACCTTATAGAAGAATTTCTTGACTTTCATCAGGAAGCTTTTTTGAGCCTTGATGATGTGTAATTTACCCCTGCAACTCTTGCATGAAAAGTAGCAAATATCCTTATTCAACATTTTCTTCATATTTGCCACTATGACACTCATCTCTCTCTCTCACCACATTTTATTTTGCAACTTCAACAAATTTTGCGTGCAAACATAGTCAAAATGCCTGCTATGATCCTTCATGCTAGCCACTGATTCCATATCTCTATCAAAATTTCCCAGTTTACATTTCCAGGCCCTCAAAGTATTCATAGAGCATTGGGTGGGTTGCCAAATGTTTTAATCCAACAAAAATCATCATGATACAGGTCATTTTTCCAATATTTCAGTACTTTCAAGTCTTCCATAGTTTCCAGCTCTCAAACCAACAAAGAAGCAGTTCTCTTGTACTTTATTGCTCTTAAAGACTTTAAATAGTAATGAAAGAAAAGAATTTTATATCCTCATATCAAAATTACTTTTAAAATCCTGTATAAGTTAGTGGGGATGAAAATTGGAAAATGTTTTCTTGTTTTGTGAAATTATTCACTACTATGACAAAACATAGTATCTAGATTTAGTATAAACTGCTAAGAATAAAGACAAAGCTTTGTTGTTCTAAGACCATCTCAAATATATATAAAAATGTTCATAGTTTTGTTAATGTCAGAATATTTTCCAAGTTTCAAAGAAAATAATCTTTCTATTAACTGTTTTTTGTCAATAGAAATAATTTTAATTTTAAATAAAAAGTTATTTCTCATTGTGTACAGCTAATTATTTTACTAGACATATCTTATTTTTTAAAACAAACTACACAGCACTAGTTTTATAATCACTTTGTTGTACTAAAATGTAATAAACGTTGTTTAACATTAAAATACAAACTTATATAATTGCTCTACACAAAATTTTGAGTTGTCTGAATACATTTTTAAAAGGATTGGTGCACACATGGGAGTGTCAACAATATGTATGTGCTTGATAAAATCCTAATTTATTGATCTTATGAATTATGGAATATATAATCTAGGTAACAGGGCGAATAACATGAGCATATTATTTATTTAATGTAAACTTTACCATTTGGGAAGGTGTCACTGAACCAAACCATACCTCCAACGAACCAACAAACAAACAAAAAAAAAACATAAAAATTTAAAACACGTTATATTTATTGCTTATACTTGTCCTGGGATGGGTATTTTACTAGTCATTTATAAATGTAAGAGATAAAGAGAACAGGTTCAAAAGTAATTTGTGAAGACGTCCAATACATTTAAAAACATTAATCATTTGGTAAAAAAAACTTATGAAGGATACTACCGGGCAATGCCGAGTTGAATAAGCTAGTATGTGGTAAATATTCAACCATTACTTTTGGAACACAAATTGTTACTAACATTTAATTACAATCTGCAATGATTTTTAAGTTATTCAAAATTGATTTAATTCTTAATTGTGAAGTTGGCCCTAGCTTTTGCACAATAAGTATTTGAAATAATATGCTCTATAAAAATATTGACAGCTTAGGAGAAAATTGATGAATATCTAAATAATCTCATTTGAGTAACAAAGAGACAAAGCAACCATAATATAAGTCTTGCAGCCAGTTTGTTTGATTGGCTGTTGTTTCTAATCGAGCCGAACATTTGTTGAGGAGCATCACTTGGGAACAGCATTTAGCTAAGAGTTATGTCTTCTGTGCTTTGGCCTGGAAAAACAATACACCAGATATAAAGGGTTGGATGCACAAATAGCAACCAAAAACAACAGATATATATCCAGAAATACACAGAGCTCAGAAACAGGGGAACTAAAGTGTTACTAGAAATTCAAGAAGGTAAAGAATAGATTATAAATAGCATTCAATTACCTCATTTGCCATGAAAAATTGCAATATGCGGATAATAAAATCCCCAAAGAATTGTATATGTTGGCTTTTTAAAGATTCTATCTTGAGAAAACAAGTTTACATCTATAACGACAATACAAATAAATATTTAGAGATAAATATAATAAAAGAAACATTTCAAGATTGATCATAGAAAAGTGATTATTTTTATTGGATTTTTAAAGTTGTTCATTTTTTTTCTATTTCAAGAGAATGTATGAAAGAATCCAAAGAATATAAATATTGTTCAAATGTTGAGCATTAAGTGTTTTCAAAAAACACTTTTCAAATTCAGTATTTATTTTCAATTGTATTAGCACAATATGCACACAGCTGAATGAACATATATTTTAGACTTTTTTTTTTTACATAGGCGTCACCACTTATCAAGGCCGAGAGGCCACTCAAGGATAAGGGTTAAAATAAGACTGTCTCAAATGCTAAATATTAACTAAATAATAAATAAATGAGAACTATTCTCACACTATTCTCGAGGAGAGGTAGATAAATGTGTCCATTGAACCGTTTGTGCATCATGGCGATACAGTCATCTAAAACAAAATTGGCATTTGCACTATTCAATTCTTGTTACAGTTAAAATTAGTGATAATGAGATTAGAAAATTTCAATTCCTTCTAATAAATTATACTATTTACGGATTCATTAACTGGAAATGTGTTTTTACGTAATACTTATATTGTATTTGTCTGGCTCCAATCTTATTTGTGATCTGTCTCAATTATGTACTGAAACACTGTTGATCAATATGGGAAATATGGCCTAACATGGTCTCCAGCAAGAAGCAGATGATATCCAGCAAAGAAGGTTACCAATGTCGATTATGTTGATGATCTTGCTCTGTTAGTTGATGATGACAAATCTAATGCACAAAAGTTGCTACATATCCTGGAAGAGTCAGTTGTCATGATTGGACTGCATACGAACACAACTAAAACAGAATATATGTCCTTCCACCAAACCGACCCAATTTAAACACTAGACAGAACACCATTCAAACAAGTAGATGACATCTACTTCTTGGCAGCCACATTGCATCCATTGAAAAAGACGTCCACGTCAGAATAGCCAAAGCTTGGGCTGCACATAATTGACTGAAAGCTATATGGAAATCTGCCCTCTCGGAACATATCAAGAAAAGCATTTTTAGAGCTGTAGTGGAGACGGTGCTGCTTAATGGTTTACCAGCATGGACTCTCAGTAAAAAATTTGAAAGTTAGTTCGATAGAACTTATACTAGAATGCTCTGGGTAGTGTTAAATTTAAACTGAAAAATACACCCAACCTAGCCATCTGTATAGTTGGTCGCCCAGTAATAAGAGAAAGAAGAACACGATATGCCAGACATTTCTACGGAAGAAAAAATGAGGTTAGTGATGTGGGACTCTGAGATTCTAGACATGGAACTACTGAAGTGGAAAGACCTGTAAAAATGTACACAAAATTATTGACAGAAGACTCCGATTTTCTTCAAACATTCCCCAGTTGTTAGTATCATATAAACTAAACATTTTGAGTCGTTTCCAAGTTAAATTGTAAGCTAATGCACAAAACACAAGACTTCATTTTGGGATGAGAGAAAATTCAAACTGTGTAGAATACACAAAAAAACAAAAGAAAATTTCCATTTTCTAATAGCGTTGCATACTTTTTTGAAGATTGGTAGTTCTATACTTATATTAAGGAAAACATGTAGAATCATTCAAAAACAGTTGATTTTTTTAAGTGCAATTTTTTTTAAAATTTCTCATGCAAAAAAGGCTTGCCCGCATCAATATTTAACATTCTAGATATTCTAGAATTCATTTTATCCACAAAAATGTAACTTTTTAATATCTCAATTTCACAACTTTTCACAACATACCTAAAATCTTAAAAATTTTAATATTTTGAAAACTGCTTGGAGTTACAAACTCAAATTTTCAGGATTGTCTTGTTTTTATGATACCAACAACTGGAGAAAGTTTGAAGAAAATTTAAGAGATGTGGGTTATATGGTCGGGATTATTTGACATAGAATTACCCTGTTAGAGGAAATGTGTAGTTTACTGTTGATCTTTAAATTGGGCCAGAAATATATCCGACCAGAACATTAAAAAAATGTGTGTGTGTGTGTGCAAAGAAACTGGAGTAAAAGAAAAATGTATGATTTTGCATAGAATAATCAGTTTGTATAAATTATTAAGAAGTCATGTTGTCAGTGAAGATTGAAATTGTCAACAAGGTTATCATTAAAATCATAAGAGAAGTAGATCTGTGCCAACTCGTTCCCATTATATATCTTCCATTGTGTGACCCTCCCCATTCACCTTACTCAAAGTAAACCTAAGCTGGTCAGAAAGGAACTACATTTTATACAACTATGAATTATGAATCAGTCAAGACTAAGAGTGAGTAACTAAAGTCAAATCATAGGAAACTTTGTCGAAAATTGGTTTATCAACTCTTCTCTCAAACAACAGGTCATTCATAGTTAATTCAGCCCTCACAGAAGATAAGTTTAAACATATCCACCATTTATTCGCTTATTGTACGAATTCTAAAGAGCAAATACTTCTACAAGATATTTAAAAATATTCATGCCATGTATACCATCATTGGATTCGATTATACATCTGTTTTATATGCTGGCATGTGTTGGGTTACTTTAAGAAATTGACTTTCAAACTAAACTCTCTATGATAAAATCTTTATTAATCCGTCTAATTCTCAAATCCACGTTTATCACTCAAAGGTATTGTCGGGGGGGGGGGGGGCTTATATAAATGAGTGTATATTATTTACACATTGATATATTTGATCGTCTACATATGAATATACCTACTGATCGTCTAGTGCTATAACAATTATAACATTAAGAGACAAATAACAGTCTCTGGGGTTTTACATTGGTCAATAAGAAAACATACCTGGTCCATCTTGGGTTGATCTTGATTTAATGGATCGTCAGAAAAACTGCAAACAAAGATTCGTATGACCTGAACCCTACGTGGTATTTACAGCAACTTTATTTCAGATGTTTCTCCCCATTGGAAAGCTGCAAGACTTTTACTATTGACATTTTCCCATATTTGGAACCATTACAGTCAATGACCATCTTTCTCTATCTGACTACCAACTGGGTCTGCTCTAACTCCCAATTCTTGACTAACTGATATGTGTAATTCCAAGCTTATGTTCTAACATTCTTTTTCACCAAGTTAACAAATTTTGTTTGTGCTAGTTATGAAAACTAACATTCCTTTCTATTAAAACATCTTAACATTAACAATTTTATTTTAAATATTTACTTCGCTATGATAACATTTTCTGACATTTTATTTTTACAAACATTAATAATGATTATAATAATAATAGTCAACTAGAACACTTTTCGACATTACCCTGCTAATATCGGACAGTATTACTTTCATATAATTCTAGAGTTTTCTGTCCTTTTCCCTTACCAACAGATGATAACTGAAGTCTTTCCTTTTCCTGATTGATACGTAATGAAATAGCTTTCACCTTTCTTAAAAAAAAAAAATATTTGCAGCCAGCATTTCTGTTGCAAGACTGCTGCTCACAGTGACTTTGTTACTGTCAGTTCCATAAAGTCCTAAAATGTCCATCTTCCCACACTTTACTTTCCCTCTAAGAAGGCATTAGTTTATTAGTAAGTACCCGAGGCACCCCTACCAGGAAATGCCATGTTTGCTCAGACATTTTTTTGTAAGTCTGAGTGCACTTATTCTAGTGTGCTGGCTTCTTAAAATCACACATAAACGTGTGTCTCATCTCCTGGCAAAGCATAATTCTAAGAGATTTTGTCCTTCTGCATTCCTATCATCATATCCATTTTCTCCGTCAACCTTATTCGTTACTGTAATAGGCCTGTCATAAAATATCTTTTACACCTTTACTCAGACCACATTGTGGTGAATGAATTTTCTGACTAATCAACTTCCATCAGTAGTATTCAATCATGTATACAATTAACTTTAATCAGTTCATCTACCGATTTCTCTGCAATAAAAATACTAACAACATCTGTTCCTTTCTCCTTTTCAAACCAAAACAGCTGATATCTTGCATTCTCTTGCACAATCACTCTGCCAGATTTACCATTCCATCGTATTTCTTGGACATAACAGAAGAAAATAGGTCTCTCAAGAAAATCAGTAATCTCTTCTGACTTTCTTTATAAGATTTCTGTAATCTTTGGTCTACTGTTTTCATCTTTAGTGCCATTTTTATAACATTTCGGTCGATGTAACTTCAGACATGGTTTGTCCAAATTCCAGAGTTCGACAAGATACACTAAGGTTCAAGATTGCCTGCCAGCCTGCCTGCCTGCTCGCCTGCCTAGTACCACCTTTTTTTTTTTACTCAACACACACCTCCAAACACCCAGGCTAGTTTAATACTAAAACACAAAGTTCTTTTCAATTTACAAGAAACTTTTCTAAACACCGATTGTCATGACCAATAGTACTCTTCCAACATGTTCAAAATTCTCAGCCTGATGTTCTCAGGCCATATGAATTGAAATACATAGATGTTGACAAGTCTGCTGCAAAGAAGTTAGGTTCTGTCTACCAGTGAAGAAAACTTATCACATCTGTCAGTATCCTATATCTCTAGAAAACCATCATTCTCCCAGAAATGGAATATTAATACCACATCTATGTTGGTGCACTTTAAAAAATATTATTCATTAGTTCTATATATACAAACAAAATATAATGTAATTTTATAATTATTCATTTAATGAATTAAAACAAGATGAATATTATAGGAGTAAATCAAATTCTTTCATCCAGTTGGTTAGCCATCATCTTCATTAATAACATTCAAATTTTTTCTTTTTTTTTGTTTACAAGTCACCACTTATCAAGGCCCAGAGGTCACTCGGGGATAAGGGTTATTGCGTGTACAGTAATCAATGGGACAATATCGTAGTAATCATTAGTAATGGAGATCTGATAAAGTATCTTACTTAAGGGGGCGGTTCATCAGAAACTTGTTTATGTTTGATTTGAAGACATCCAAGTTGTAGTCAGGTGGGAAACAGGCAAATGGAAGAGAGTTCCACAGGCGTGCACTTCTAAAAAAGAAGCTTCCTTCATGGAATCTATGTTTAGATTTAGGCACAGATAAAGAGTGGGGAAAATTACTGACAGTGGTTTTAGCTAAACGGGTGTTTTTCGTGAAAGATTTGCGAGGGGGGACCAGAGATTGGAGCTCAGATGAGCACTTTTTTTTTTTTTTTTTTTTTTTTACACAGTGATCACCACTTATCAAGGCCCGGAAGCCACTCAGGGATAAGGGTTATTGCAAGTACATTACGTTAGTGTGGAGATTTGATGAAGTGTTTACTTAAGGGGGCAGTTCATTAGGAATTTGTTAACGTTGGACTTGAAGACATCCAAATTGTAGTCCGGTGGGAAGCAGGCAGACGGAACAGAGTTCCACAGGCGTGCAGTTCTAAGAAAGAAGCTTTGTCCATGGAATCCACGTTTTGATTTAGGCACAGATAAAGAGTGGGGGAAACTTTTCACAGTGGATTCAGCTAGACGGGTGTTTTTCGTGAAAGATTGGCGAGGGGGGACCAGAGATTGGAGTTCAGACGAGCACTTGCCATGGAAATAACGATAAAACAAGGATAGGCTCATAACGTCTCTTCTGTGGGAGAGAGGTTGCAGGGTAGAGAAAAGGGCATCCCCCACTAAGCCACAAAGTCTATTTTGTACTCTGTCAAGGCAGGATAGGCTATTTTTAGCAGCTCCTGCCCAGATATGGCAACAGTATTCCATCCTTGAACGTACTTGGCTTTTATATAGATAGAGAATTGCATCATTAGTGAGATATCTTCTGGAGCGGTAGAAGGATCCCACCATCTATCCAGCGAACTTGGCAACAGACTTGATGTATGTGTTCCATTTCAGATCAGGAGTAAAGGTCAAACCCAGAAGCTTGTCAAAACACGGGGCCTCACCCAGACGAGAGCCATCCATCACAATTGATGCCAGATGGGGATCAGACCGTTGATGATGTAAGGATAGGAGTTTGGTTTTGGATGCATTAAAGGTAACCAGCCACGTCTTCCCCCACTGAACCACGCACTCGAGATCAGAGGAGAGAGAATCAGAGAGAACTTTGTCATTTACAGCCTTTGATGTGTTGCCGTAGATGGTCATGTCATCAGCATAGATGTCAACGAATGATTTAAGTATGTGTTTAGGGAGGTCATTGATGTAGATCAGGAAGAGAGTTGGGCCCAGGATTGACCCCTGAGGGACTCCAGCATTTATATTGCAGGCCTCCGATTTTTGTCCATCTACCACTACTCTTATGAGCCTATCGGAGAGAAATGATTTAATGATTGAGAAAACATTTCCAGTTATACCGTAGCTGGAAATCTTGTGAAGTAGACTCTTATGCCATACCTTATCGAAGCCCTTTGATATGTCAAGAGCAATTGCCCTAGAAAGGAAGCCTTTGTCAAGAGATTCACTAATCCTATGAGATATAACCATTAGCACATCTGCTGTAGATCTATCAGAATGGAAACCATATTGCATCTCACTAAGAAGGTTATTTCTGCTGAGGTGCTTGACTACTTCTTTATTTAATATGGATTCCAGCAACTTCCTCATGACACACAGGAGACTTATTGGTTTGTACTGAGAGGGAGATGACCTGTCACCTGAATTCTTAAATACAGGGCATACCGATGAGGTTTTCCGGGGTGTTGGGAAGCAATTTTCCTTAAGACAACGCTTAAACAGTTTTGTAAGTATGGGGGCAAGTTCTGGTTGAAGCTTTTTCAACACTAAAATTTGAATGCCGTCAGGGCCAGTTGCTTTACTGGAATCAAGGTTCTTAATTAGCTTGACGACCTCACGCACATATATTTGTATGTTGCAGAGCATGTTGTCTATTACTGGAGGAAATGCGGGGAGTTGATGGCCTTGGTCCTATAGGGTAGAATTAGCTGCAAAGTTCTTAGCAAATAGTTTGGCTTTGTCTGATGCTGACGAGATGACCTCAGGTCCATTGATGATGGTTGGGATAGAACGCAAACTTCTGTTCAGGATCCTGTTTGCTATTTGCCAAAACTGGTGGGAACCAAGCCGCTGCTCAGCTACTTTGGATTTAACGGACTGAGCATATAGCTCTCTTGATTTTTATTACTTCAATTCAATTAAAAGTATCAAAAACATGATTTCAATATAGATTGCTAACCTAACCTTAAAGTTTTAAAATATGAAATCACAAAAAATTCATCATAAAGGATAAAAAAAATTAAAGAATTCAAATGCAAATTTCAATAAAGCTAATTTCTTCAAATTGAGGAATTAGACTATAAAAACGCTTTTAAATTTAAATTGAAAACAATAAAATTAGTTACAAAAATTAGTGGACCCCATGGAAATTCTGAAGTTTTACCCTCCATCTGTTGCATATTGTTGCTGTACTTAAAAATGCTTCTGTATTATGCATATCCAGTGTTAAAAGTAACTCCTCAACATATTATTGTACCAGCTTTGTTCAAACGAAAACATACTTATCTATGTACTCTACTTAATGCAGTTTCAGAATATATCTTTAAATACTGTACAAGCCATCATGCAGGTTCATGAGGTAAGAGTAAGGGTTGCGCCACTCTTTGGGGATTGAACGCAGCTTACAAAATCGAATCTTGTTATTTTTGTACAATGACAATATTTCACTAAAATATTACTGTACCATCTTTATTCAAACTGAGACACACTTATCTATATACTGTTGCTAATGTAGTTTCAGAATAAGTCCGGTTATGGGAGTCTATTTCTAAAACCTTTATAGGAGTTGTTGACATATTTCCATTCTATCAATGTCTGCTGCAAATGCAGGCCCCAGAATATTATTAGACAAAATAGATATAACACATTAGCCCGAAGGCTATAAACGTGTATTTTAATTCAATTTCATGTTCGACACAGCAAATCAGATGAAATTTTTAAAAATAGTGTTTTGTGATTTGCATCTTTTTAAGAGAGACAAAGGTTGCTAATATATATGCAAAACACACAAAATGCTTTAATATATTTTTATAGAGATTGATTTTGAGGTGGGTTAGATTAAACACAAGATATTTGATAAAGATAACTTTTTAAAAAAACATTTTTAAATGGCATTTTTTTTTAGTTTTGCATTGAATAAGCTAATATAATTATTGAACATTTATTTTATTATTCTGATAAAAACATTGAAATAAGAGAATGATCAAAATTAACTTACTGAATTTTATTACAGATTTTGAACTTCCAAACGATACTTTAGTCATTTTTTGTCCACTTATCACGCTTAATCCATGGTTTTCGTTAAATCTAAATAAAAATAAATCAAAATATAAAATTAACAAGTTTCAAATAGGATGCAGATTTTAAAATTTTAAATGAAATAACTGCAACAACCAAAATTGGAAGTTATTTTTAAGATACATGAACACAGATAAACTTCAAGAAATAAAATCATTGATTTAAAAAAATACAAATTTCAGTTTGCAAGCAACTGCCATACAGCATTTTATTCATACCTTGCACTATCATCCAAGTATAGTATCTGTTTGGTCTCAAAAAACCATCCTCCAAGCTATTACTAACTCCTTTTCTAGAAAAAGTCTTGCTAGTTGCCTTTAGCACTCATTTATGAAAGTGTACCGACAGGACTATATATGTATGTTTGTTTCTGTATGTTGTATTTATTTTGTGACGATATGTCTAGAAATGAGTTTGAAAGCTGTATCAATGCGGTTTATGGGAACCACAGTAAACATGAGTTAGTATATAAAAGAATATGACAATATTAGAAGGAATTTTCAATAATAATAATGTAAAATTCCTTCTAATATTGTCATTATTCTTTTATATACTAACCCGTGTATAGTGTTTTCACACAAACTGCATTGATATAGCCTTCAAACAACTTTCACACTACACACAATGCTCCAAGCGAACTACAACATCCTTCTCATGTTTAGAAATGTACATTTTTTTTTTACTTTGAAAAAAATGAAAGTTTTCTATTCGAGTATTCTTACCCAATTTTCATTTAGATTAAAAATTACTGATATAATGGTGCATCCCAATTGATTATTAATAATCATTAGATTAAGATGGACTACATTATTTCAAGACAATCTGCAGAATAAAAACATTTAAATACTGTAAAGTACATCTTTAACCTATACATGTTACTCTGGGTAATTGTAATTTTATAGTGAAAATGTTACAGACGGTTCTAGATAGTTAAAGGTAGTGCATTTTAACAAAAATATTCTTTGTACTCAGGTATGAGCATGGTTCATTCAGTTTAATGCTACCAAAATATTTTTCAGAGTAAATGGGCACAATGTATGGGTTCAATCATGTATACCTATCTTGTGCTCATGTGTTCCCCCTATAGAAAGGAAGGTTAGAGAATCTTCATAAGATCTCCAAGTGTATTCTATGTAAAATTTACTAGAGAAGGCAATGGATATGTTCCCAAATCTCTGAGGAGTGTATTAGATCATGACACTCTTAAAACTTGAAATATATTCTATTTATATGAAATTTATAGGATAAAGTTGTCTGGGAAGACAATGGAAGCAATCTCAAATTTCTTTTAACCTAAAGGAGCTATAGTGACAAACTGCCTTTCCTATTTTAATGAAATTATATCATATGTCAGACCATCACAGACGATTTTAGTTGCCAGGAGAACGAGTCATGTGTAACTGGAAATATTGTATACAAATTTTAAATAAATTATTTTTTAATAATAATTTTAATTAAATAATAAGTATTAAAATAAAAAAATACAGTGAAGCAAACATGTAATTAATATTAAAATAATAATCTTACAAGAAATCATGAACAAAAGTAACATTGATATTAATGTCTTGAAATTAAGTCCTATTTATGTAAATTTTCATTATTCAGAAGTTTTTGAAATTAAATCTTAAATATCTTTTTCTCAAAAATAAAGCACAAACCTCAAATCTCTTGCCTCTATTTTATTCTAAATTATCATTATATTTAACCTTTGCAATCTTTTTCTCACATTTTGTTCATAATTATACAGTCTCTTTTAGATTCAACAAAATTCGGATGCAGGGTTTCATTAAGACGCTAAATCTTATACATCAACCACAAATTTTATATACGCTCAAATTTCTCTAGATAGATATTATAACATTTTCATCGAAAATAATATACACTTATTTTTTTCTCCAGATACAAAGGCTTCTATGAATACCAGTATCTCATGTCTTGACATATAGTAGTACTTTATATGCATTATTTCTTAATATCCAAGCCCTGCTTGCTTTTAAAACCAAAATGAAAAGATTAAATTTCCATCATATTTTGATGTTATTTTACAATGGTTATAAAGAATCGATTATAGAAATGTTTGTATGTCCAGCTAAAAGTTAAAAAAAAAACCTACAAAACAAACACCAATAAAGTTATAGTCTCGATCAGTGTTGCCCTGAATGAATATCTAAAATTTAAAAAAATTTTTTAGAAAGTAATAATGTTGATTTCTTATTTCTGCACAATAACTCTAAACAAAAATCATTTGATAAATACTGACTATGGACATCTATCAAAACAGCTGAATTATTTTAGATTCTTCAGTGTTTGCAGTTAAATAACAGCTTACGTTTCTGATATGAGGAGCTCTGGCTATCATCTTCATCTTGATTGTTATATTCACATTTCGTCGGGTCGCTCTGCTATCGCTTAATCCACTCTTGTTTTTAATTATCTTTTCTCTGTACTTGTTCATTGTGTTTGATTAAATATCACATAAAATCAACTCGTTAACTTGAAGACAAAAACAATTTATAAACAAAAATTATGATTTTTCTCTTGAACTAACCTTGAAATATCTTCTATGAGTCTTGTCTAAAAAATGTTCATGAGTTTATCTACCATGGAAGTAAAGGTAGAAAGTAAAATTATATAGAGTGAACTTAATGTGTGTATCAGCAAAACATGAGTTGGATCGAAGTGAAAGCAATCTGGAAGCTAAATTTCCTTACTAAGATACTAAGAGTTTAAAATAGACTTTGTAGCCTAATAGGAGATGCCCCTTTCTATTCTCTGCAACCTCTTTCCCACAGAAGAGACGTTACGAGCCTGTCTCTGCTTTATCATTATTTTTATGACAAGTGCTCATCTGAGCTCCAATCCATGCTTTCCACTCTCCAAACTTTCATGAAAACACTTGTCTAGCTGAAACTAGTATCAATAATATCCCTCATTCTTTCTTTATCCCTTAACCTAAATGTAGATTCCATGAACAAAGCTTCTTTCTAAGAACTGCACGCCTGTGGAACTCTCTTCCGTTTCCCTGCTTTCCAGCTGACTACAATATGGTTGGTTCCAATTCCAACATAAACAAGTTCTTAAGTAATCCAATTTACCAAATTTACACTAACGATTACTATGATACTACTGTACACTCATTAACCCTTATCCTCGAGTGGCCTCTGGGCATTGATAAGTGATGACTAGGGCTAGGACAAGAGAATATTCTTTTCATTATTTTGACTCTCTGAGTATATATACAGGGTGTTCACAAAGTGGCTACATTATGCAGCCAGACTTCGTGGGCACCGTGTAGATTATGCGGCCAGACTTCGTGGGCACCGTGTAGATTATGCGGCCAGACTTCGTGGGCACCGTGTAGATTATGCGGCCAGACTTCGTGGGCACCGTGTAGATTATGCGGCCAGACTTCGTGGGCACCGTGTAGATTATGCGGCCAGACTTCGTGGGCACCGTGTAGATTATGCGGCCAGACTTCGTGGGCACCGTGTAGATTATGCGGCCAGACTTCGTGGGCACAGTGTAGATTATGCGGCCAGACTTCGTGGGCACCGTGTAGATTATGCGGCCAGACTTCGTGGGCACCGTGTAGATTATGCGGCCAGACTTCGTGGGCACCGTGTAGATTATGCGGCCAGACTTCGTGGGCACCGTGTAGATTATGCGGCCAGACTTCGTGGGCACCGTGTAGATTATGCGGCCAGACTTCGTGGGCACCGTGTAGATTATGCGGCCAGACTTCGTGGGCACCGTGTAGATTATGCGGCCAGACTTCGTGGGCACCGTGTAGATTATGCGGCCAGACTTCGTGGGCACCGTGTAGATTATGCGGCCAGACTTCGTGGGCACCGTGTAGATTATGCGGCCAGACTTCGTGGGCACCGTGTAGATTATGCGGCCAGACTTCGTGGGCACCGTGTAGATTATGCGGCCAGACTTCGTGGGCACCGTGTAGATTATGCGACCAGACTTCGTGGGCACCGTGTAGATTATGCGGCCAGACTTCGTGGGCACCGTGTAGATTATGCGGCCAGACTTCGTGGGCACCGTGTAGATTATGCGGCCAGACTTCGTGGGCACCGTGTAGATTATGCGGCCAGACTTCGTGGGCACCGTGTAGATTATGCGGCCAGACTTCGTGGGCACCGTGTAGATTATGCGGCCAGACTTCGTGGGCACCGTGTAGATTATGCGGCCAGACTTCGTGGGCACCGTGTAGATTATGCGGCCAGACTTCGTGGGCACCGTGTAGATTATGCGACCAGACTTCGTGGGCACCGTGTAGATTATGCGGCCAGACTTCGTGGGCACCGTGTAGATTATGCGACCAGACTTCGTGGGCACCGTGTAGATTATGCGGCCAGACTTCGTGGGCACCGTGTAGATTATGCGACCAGACTTCGTGGGCACCGTGTAGATTATGCGGCCAGACTTCGTGGGCACCGTGTAGATTATGCGGCCAGACTTCGTGGGCACCGTGTAGATTATGCGACCAGACTTCGTGGGCACCGTGTAGATTATGCGGCCAGACTTCGTGGGCACCGTGTAGATTATGCGGCCAGACTTCGTGGGCACCGTGTAGATTATGCGGCCAGACTTCGTGGGCACCGTGTAGATTATGCGGCCAGACTTCGTGGGCACCGTGTAGATTATGCGGCCAGACTTCGTGGGCACCGTGTAGATTATGCGGCCAGACTTCGTGGGCACCGTGTAGATTATGCGGCCAGACTTCGTGGGCACCGTGTAGATTATGCGGCCAGACTTCGTGGGCACCGTGTAGATTATGCGACCAGACTTCGTGGGCACCGTGTAGATTATGCGACCAGACTTCGTGGGCACCGTGTAGATTATGCGGCCAGACTTCGTGGGCACCGTGTAGATTATGCGGCCAGACTTCGTGGGCACCGTGTAGATTATGCGGCCAGACTTCGTGGGCACCGTGTAGATTATGCGGCCAGACTTCGTGGGCACCGTGTAGATTATGCGGCCAGACTTCGTGGGCACCGTGTAGATTATGCGGCCAGACTTCGTGGGCACCGTGTAGATTATGCGGCCAGACTTCGTGGGCACCGTGTAGATTATGCGGCCAGACTTTGTGGGCACCGTGTAGATTATGCGGCCAGACTTTGTGGGCACCGTGTAGATTATGCGGCCAGACTTTGTGGGCACCGTGTAGATTATGCAGCCAGACTTTGTGGGCACCGTGTAGATTATGCAGCCAGACTTTGTGGGCACCGTGTAGATTATGCAGCCAGACTTTGTGGGCACCGTGTAGATTATGCAGCCAGACTTTGTGGGCACCGTGTAGATTATGCAGCCAGACTTTGTGGGTACCGTGTAGATTGTGCAGCCAAACTTTGTGGGCACCGTGTAGATTATGCAGCCAGACTTTGTGGACACCCTGTATATATATTCGACACAGTTAATCAAGTGAGAACCACATCACTCCATCTAAAAACGTATTAACTGATATATACTCAAGTCAAAATAATGAAAAGAATATTCTCTTGTTATAGCCCTAGTGATGACTACTTTGTAAAAAAATCTTTGGGTTGAAGGACTTTTTCTTAACTATTTTTTATGAAATATTGGAATATAATAAACTTGTAAAGTATGTAACTTCACATTTGTTTTATCATCTACATCCATACACATATACACACCACTAACGATCACTACACTGTTGTTTCAGTGGGCACCTTACACATATTAACGCTTCTGACCTTGATAAGTGGTGACATACATGTAAAAAAAAAAAAAAAATACACACACATTATATATATATATATATATATATATATATATATATATATATATATATATATATATATATATAAGTTTGAGTTTTCCATTAGTCTGAAATAAGTTTTAGATTGTTAAAAAATATGAGCACAAGGAAAATTTTGTCTGGTTCACTGTCCAATGTAAAAACAATTAGATTAATTAAAATTCATATATATTTGCATACTTGGCTGATAGCCAAGTTCAAAACCAGACAATAATGTTATTAGTCTGACATGTTTCTCCTTGATTATCATATTAACTGGAAGAGACACTACAAAATTAATTATAGTTACAATTTAAATAAAATGTAGACACACCACTGGATTAATTACTATTGGCAAATAAAACATTTATTCTTCTATTTCATCACCGCAATGTTTAGTTATGTGTAATCGTTTGTTTTTTGTTTTTTACAAAGGAGTCACCACTTAACAAGGCCCGGAGGCCACTCGAGGGCAAGGGTTAATGAGTTTACAGTAGTCAATGGGACAATATTGTAATTATCAATAGGGCTATGACAACAGCATATTGTTTTTATTATGATTCTTGAGTATATATCCGTCACAGACACAGTTAATCAACCGAGAACCACATCACTCTCTATAAAAGCATATAAGATATCAACAGATACACACTCGATGGTCAAAACAATGAAAAGAATATGCTGTTGTCCTAGCCCTAATCATTAGTAGTGGAAATTTGGTAAATTGGATTACTTAAGGGAACGACTTATCGAAAACTTGTTTACATTGAACTTGAAGACAACCATATTGTAGTCAACTAGAAAGCAGGGAAACTGAAGAGTTCCACAGGCATGCAGTTCTAAGAAAGAAACTTTGTTCATGCAATCTACGTTTAGGTTTAGGCATAGATAAAGAGCGAGGGAAATTATTGATAGTGGTTTCAGCTGGACGAGTGTTTTTCATGAATTTAACATTGGAACTGAAACAAGTATATATATTCTATAAATATTTTGTTAGAAAATTAAGGTGTATTCATGGGATGCAAATGTTTATGTATCAGGGATATGTAGCATTCATACCTTTAAGCATCTCTGTAGATCCACTTTATATGATTTGTTGAACAAGATTTTTCCTTTTTTAATAGTTATATGGAGTGGTCACTACAAAAGCAGGGAATTTATCAAACGGTAATTTATTTTATTTATTATTATTATTTTTTTTTTACAAAGAATAACAGTATATGGGAAAAGGGCCTACAGGGTGGAATGATAAAATTGTCACCCTAGAAAAGACAACATGATTCCATTTCTGTTTGATGAAAACCGATTTGTTTTTGTGTGTTGCCAACCACCTACTAGTTGGCCAGTTGTGTACAAATCCCAAGAGCGATAGGAACCTTCTATCATGTCTGAAAGTGACACAATGTTTAACAAGCAAGATCAGAAATGTGCTGCTGTACAACTCATGCTCTCTACCAATCAAAGTTATGACAACAGGACCATTGCTAGTACCCTCAAAATGCATTGTCACGAATAACAAGGACTTGCCCAGAGTGATGAAAACGAAGTTCCTGGCCACGGTTATGGTCTTTGGTATGGTTTCAAGTGGACTCGGCACCACCCCACAAGTCCAAAGAGACCCAGGCTTGGCTTCAGAAAGGATGCTACAACTTTTTACCCTTCTCTCATTGGCCCTCCTCCTCCTCCCCTGACCTGAATCCGCTAGACTACTTCATTTGGTCATACATCGAGAACATCACTAACATGACCTCCCACAACATCAAAGCCAGCCTAATCGCCACTATCAGGCGAGTATTTGCCAAGCTGTTGCCAACGCTTGTGGAAAAGGCATGCTCCTAGTTTTGAGCCCATATTGAGGCGATGATCGAGGCCAAAGGTGGCTACATTGAATAGATTTCAGCTCTACTACATAATCAAGTTTTAATCAAAGTTTTAAAATAAAGGTGCTATGTTGTTTTATTTAGTATCATAACTTTATCGTTCCACCCTGCAGTTACCTAAACAAGACAGCTATAGAACTAGGACTATTTCTTTCATATTTATAGGAAAATTTATATTTAAGGTACAATCCCTAGTTTGACTTCATATTAGGACATAAGACACACATGCAGACAGACATTTCCTTTGAATATATATATATATATATATATATATATATATATATATATATATATATATATACACACACACACACACACATTAGCAAGGTGACCAAACCTTACTCTGGATTGAATGATAGTTTGGTTTGGTTGTTTTTGTTTTACCTCATATCAACCCTTTTCAGGTTATTTAATGCCAAATCCAAAGCTTTTGAAGAAAACTTCTTTAATAGAATATATTTGTTGTTTTCAAGTCGGTTTCTATTTAACCCATAGTTGGGACCCTAACAGGTACTACCACTCCGGGTCAGAGTGGACCTGGGAGCAATGGCAATTAAAGGGTGGCTCCACACTTCCCAAAATCCGCAAGCTGGGGCCTCGCCACTGGATATAGTTTATGAGGATCAATGAATGTTTCACACTCCCATAATTTTACTGTCATTGAAATTGGTGAAATCGACCATTTTTACATCAAATCAATACATTGTGGCGCAATTTCTCTCGTCCATTCTTATCACTACTTTCAATATTTTCCTTGGCCTTCTCCTGTAAATCCTGTAAACTGAACCTGTTACTTCAACTGGTCTACACCAGAATATATCTTGCATATCCATACTGCAATGTTGTTTTTAACAATTAGATCAATTGATATGGTTCTGGATTTTAGTTTATTCGTATTTGTCATTCATAGAAATGTTAATTCTTTACTGTGAGGTGCTTTTAGTTTTTATAAGTTTTAATTGTATTTAAGAGTGTTTGTTGATTTGGTTAATGGTGACAATGAGAACAATGTGTAGTTTCAAGAATGTGTATTTGCAAAAAGAATAAGATACTTTAAAATATTTGAATATAGATAGAAGTTTCTTCCTAAATTGCTAACTTAATGTTTTTATTTTATGCATTGTATCCAAGATTTTGATAAACTCATTGTGAAATTTTCATTATTAACTTGTGCCATTTTTACCTATTTATTAACTTGTGCCATTTTTACCTATTTATTAACTTGTGCCATTTTTACCTATTTATTAACATGTGTTGTTTTTACCTATTTATTACTATGTACTGTTTTTACCAGAACATTTTTCCTGGTACAATTTTTACAGAAATGTTATGAAATTTTTACTTCATTAAGAAATTAGGTAATTTTAGAATCGGAATCAGAAATTAGAACTGAATTGGTGAAAACATATTGGAATCATCTCATCACTAGTTATGAAACTGATGATGTCAGGTTTCATTTGCATGAATATAGTTGACAATATTTGTAACTTGCTGCAGAATGTTTCTTCAAATAGTTTTCACAGAGATTTTGTTAACGAATGCTCCAATTAAAAAAATTTTTTAAAAATGAAAGCATCATTTCGATTTGATAATTTTTTTTTATTTGTGCAATAAAAACTTGATAGATTTTCACCACGGTGCAACCTATGCATACGTTCACTTAACCAAATTCAGTCCAATTATACAACTTGGAAGTTTAAGATATTTAGTCAACATGTTCTACTGATAAGAGTGCACAAAACCAGTGACATTGTGTAGCAAATAAAACTTACTGGTTAGATTTATTTTTAATTTTTTTTTTTTACATGCTGGTCACCACTTATCAAGGCCCGGAAGCCACTCGGGGAGAAGAGTTATTGCGTGTACAGTAATCAATGGGACAGTACCGTAGTAATCGTAAGTACTGGAGATTTGATAAAGTGTCTTACTTAAGGGGTGGTTCATCAGGAATTTGTTTATGTTGGACTTGAAGACATCCAAGTCATAGTCAGGTGAGAAACAGGCAAACGGAAGAGAGTTCCACAGGCATGCACTTCTATGAAAGAAGCTTTGTTCATGGAATCTACGTTTTGATTTAGGCACAGACAAAGAGTGGGAAAATTATTGACAATGATTTCAGCTAGACAGGTGTTTATCATGAAAGATTGGCGAGGGGGCACCAGAGATTGGAGCTCAGACGAGCACTTGCCATAGAAATAACAATAAAACAAAGACAGGCTTGCAACGTCTCTTCTGTGGGAGAGAGGTTGCAGGGAAGAGAAAAGGGCATCCTCCACTAAGCACCAAAGTCTATTTTGTACTCTGCCAAGGCAAGATAGGCTGTTTTTAACAGCTCCTACCCAGATATGGCAGCAGTACTCCATCCTTGAAATATAAAGCCTCTACTTACTCAAATTTCTTAGCTTTTTGGCTAGGTACAAAATGCAGTATCTGTTCTGATACAATTTATCTTTTCTGTCCTCGGTCATTTAAGTCTAGACTGAGAAAATTTTTTATTTTTATTCCAATATAAAGTGTCCCTTCTTTAGAAAACTGAACTTTTCCCCTATATTAAAAATGTGTCTTGTTCGCAAGCACCTGTGGCATAATGGATAAAGTACTAAGTAAAATTCAGTTTTAAGTAACACTCTTCTAGTGATTGAAAGTTCAATTTGCAGTATGGGTGATACTAAGACTACAATTTTTGAATTACTTAAAACTTCTACTCTGTTATGACTGATGGAATGAGAGCATGCTACCCTTGCTGACTAAATAAAGGGTTCTTTCGAAATTTCATGCAGATTCCCGAGTTTGACATAAAGATACACCAAAAGAAGATCAGAGATTACATCAGCTGAAATGTGGTGAGAACAAAGTTCAAAATCAATACTATCAGTTGATTCACCCAAAATGATTATATAAAATATCTTTCTTTTAGAGTTATTCTTTTGTGTTGACTGTTAGTTCATGCTTTAGATCAGTTATGGTTCCCTTTGAAAAAAGCAATTGTTTGTATTTTGAAATCTTATTGGGAGTCTAAATGTTCTATAAGTTTGAGATACATTCTTGTATGCTTTCCACATTGCTAAATGTCATCCCCTTTTTTTTTTTCTTAAAGTATATGAACTACTTTATAAGTTACTTCAGTCATTTCATTTCAGACTGCTTAAATATGAATTTTATTGCCACTGCTTGAAATAACTGTCTTTACTTTTTATCTTTTGAATTTATACAATGTAACTTTATACACTGCACCTTCTCATTTGAAATAAGGAAAATCCTTATGAGGGACATCATATTGATTAGCTTTGAATTTCTTTAATGTTAGTAATACAAAATCACAAAGCAAGCAAACCATCATTAGCAGACACCAAATAATATTGCAATTGCCAATCCTCATTAAAACATCTGTTTCCTTCTTTCAGCATTTTCTCAGTCTTAACATGCCGAGTTGTTAAACAAAATAAAATAACAAAAATACAGTCAGGCTGTGGAATTATCCTCAAATTTCATTTCAAATAGAAAGCCACACACACACCAGTGTCACGTGTTGATAATTAACTTGTGCCATTTTATCTAGAATGATTTATCATATCGAAAAGGGCAAGTAATTACACAAATGAATCATTAAGCATGTTTTCATTGTCTTGATAGATAAACAATGGATTCTTTTATCAATGCGTGAAAGAAATTGTTTGAAATATGATTATTTTTGGTTAGTAAAAAGCGTTTTCAAATTGGTCAAGCATACCATGCCTTAATCTTGGAATGTTCTGCCAATATGTGGAAGGTTAGTGACTTCCGTTTGACAATGTGATCTAGTCCTGCACCATATTGCATTAAATATTCTTAATGTCATGCCATGGAAACATTATAGCTTAAAAATTATTTCTCTGATCAGATTGAAGTTTTGCATGATGGTTACTGTTATCAAAGCGAATCGTATATCAAATTTTGAAAAATCAGACATTGAAATTCTGTCAAAATTTCGACTATGAATGAACCATAAGATGCGGAACTTCATTGGCCAAGTAACAAATTTCTATGATGAATAGAACCAAAGTTTTTGGCAAAGATATGTCTTACAACTTTTCCATGACCTTGACCTAGATAACTCAATATTAAAACAGTTCTGAGTTAGACCATGGTTGGTATTTTGACTTACTTTGATGAAATTTGGTCAAGCAATGCCAAAACTAGGTTCTAACAACAGAAAAAAATATGTAGTTACAAACTCTATTAAAAACATAACTTTAGTGGCAGAAATAATGAGAAAAAGCCTTGCTTGTGTTTGAAGTTAATACAGAATCAATTTTGATGTCCAAGAGCTTTTAGGATTGTGAGGTAAGTACTCGTCACTTCAAATCATTAAAAGTTATGTTTAACTTGAAAAATAAAAAAACAACTATTACTGTGGCAATATGCATGTGTCTGTTAATTAACAATTAAGATTAATTAGCAAGAAACCGAACATTTTAACAGAAATAGTTTTTCCAAATTATTTTTGTTCACTAAATTTTGACAGAGTTTCTAAATGTAAGAGTTGTGACAAGAAATGTGATTTTACTTATTTACATTTATAGGAAATTGTAATTTCCCATTTATACTGAGTTATAGAAAAGAGATTGATTTTGATATTTTTGTTATATTGTATACATTGTTGAGTGAATGTGTAATGTTGGTTATAACTAGGGCTATGACAACAGCATATTCTTTTCATTGTTTTGACTCTCGAGTATATATCTGACACAGTTAATCAACCAAGAACCACATGACTCTACATAAAAGCATATAAGATATCAACGGATACACACTCGAGTCAAAACAACGAAAAGAATATGCTGTCATCCTAGCTCTAGTTATAACAATCATTTTATTCAAAATCATTGTGTTGCTAAAGGTTTATCTACAAATTTATTATATTTAAAGCATTCCCCTATTTTGTGTGTTCAAAAACTACTCATATAGGAAAATACTTTACGAAGAAGAAAATGTTAAACTAGAGATCATTTCGTATAATGTAATTTTTCAAAATATTATTTAATGTCAATTGTGTTTTATGCTTAAAATAAATCTTTCGTATTGTGTATGTCTCAATTTAATTTTGCAATTTTTATTTATTGATGTATTGTTATTCATTTGTTGTTCATAATTTTAACTGAAAGAAGTCACTAAAGACAAGAGAGAGAATAGTTGAAGAATAGATTATGATGACTGATGTTTTGAGACAATCTTATTGTTTGCTATTTTTATTCTCACTGGTTTTCAATATGGCTACGTGATTTTACAAATTTAAAAAAAAAAAAAAAAATGAAAAATGCCTATTCCACGTGCACTGTATAGAACTTTTAGTACCTTTAGCATATACAGGGTGGTGTGAGGGTATATAAGATAGCATAAGACCATGGCAGTACCTGGTACTAGGTGGGATAACTAGAGAGGAGTATCCTTTAGAGTAAAGATCATGTTGGTACTCAGTACTAGATGGGGCCAGGTAGAGTAGGCAGTATAACCAAAAACTAAACTGCAAAAATTCTCATACCACTCCACCTTCCTCAGTAATGACTATGAATCAAATTTAATTCCAATATGAATATCTGAATTTTTAACTGGGAGGTTATGCTCATATGATCCTTACAATCCATGAAAATACTCGAAAGAAACTGAAATTTATGGAATATTTACTGATACCTATTAACAGAATTTCACAAACTACCCTCTTTGCATGACTCTAAATTAAACTAAATATTGCCCACATTATGTCCACTTACATCTAGTAGGTATGTTTGAAAATTCACAATTAGCAGTTAATTACTTTAGGAGTCAATCCTATTCACAGAAATATATAAACATACACACATACCTTTGTACAAATATCAATATATATTCTTTGAATTTTGGAAGCTTATCTAGATATATACTATTACTACTTATTATTTTTCTTCATTTTTATTGGTGTTCTGATCTACTATTGGTTTCAAAGATTGTCACAACCAAGGGTGGCAGTGGAGATAAACTACCTCTCCCTAAAAAATGTGTCTGTCTCAAATAGTCTCTAACAACCCAGTCCAGCTCCTGGTGAATTAGCTACTAAGTCTAGCAGAACTCTTTCTATTAACTATTATTAATTGGGGCCAAGACGGTCCACTAGCGCCTTAAACCTAGTCACTTTGGATAGGTGGAGCTTGCCAACTCTGGATAATAGCTTATCTAGGAGTGATTCAAAACCTCCACTGCCTTGCGGGATTACCCATCAAGGAAAAGGCTAAGGGAGCAAACACCAAAAGAAAATCCGGAGATGGAGTTCCTAAGGCAACCTGACTATATTGGTAACTCCAAAGGCACAGTTAGAGCCAAGCTGTATCCATTCTGTCTTTCCCTTGTATCCTCTAGCTTCACAGAGAGGGTGAGGAAGTGCTACAATGGCAACTAACTTCTCATATGACCCTGCCTTGGCTATGTTCCTCCACTTCACCAGAGCTACTATCATCTCCAGAGACAGACTGGTGCTGCTGCCACAATCTACTATTTATAATTATTGATACTTGGTTCTAAATAAGATCACCCAGAACTATGTAGACTTAATTTGTGTTGGGACAATTAATTGGAATCAAAAATAAAAGAAAATCAAATTTTGGGAGAATCATTATCAGAACTGGAAAAATGTTACCCTTATCTTCACTTGCACAAATTATTCTTTAAAATTTTTTTAAGTTTGTTTTAAAACTTAATTTTCAATTGCTGGCACTAATGATAAAATGATAAATATTTAACGCTTTTGAACTACCAGTAAAACTAACATTTAAAGACCATAACAAGCATTGGTAAAAATAGTACCTGGAAAAATAGGGGGAAAAAAATGGCATGAATGAAAGATATAGATGAAAATCTCATGAGTTTATCAAAAACTTGGATAGAATACAAAAAGGGAAAATATTAAGAACTTTGTGAAATTAAAAAGGAAATTATATCCACATTTAAAAATAGATGAAGACTTTCTACTAAATACACATAAACTTTTTAGCCGATATCAGAATTAGGAATTTAGAACAGAAAAATATTGGAATCATCCCATCACTACTTTTCATGTCACATTTTAAATAATTGAATAATAATCAAATAAAAATGGTCTGCATATATTTACTGTTAGATTTCCCCCAAAATTTTTGTTAAAATATTGCTCCACCTTTTTTTTTCCTACCTGTGTAGAAAGAGAGAAACGTTCTTTTCAGGTAATGCAAAGTGAATACAATTTAAACATTGAATACTTGTAATATTTTATTTTCAGAAATGTAATATCATCCTCATGATTTCTCAAGGGATATTCTTAATTCTATTCTTTGTTAAGCAGAAGAAAAATCCTATTCTATGTCCTTATTGAGGGACAAAACCCACACTGGGGAAATCCATGCTAGTCGTATTCATACATCTAGCTGCCAAGTTGATTTATGCCAATTCTATCAGCTTTTTCTGTCTGCGTTGTTTGGTCTATTATTTGGGCTTCTCCTCTGAGAGAATAATCACTGCTGATGACCTTTTCATGTTGTTCAAGGCTATCAACTAACCCTTTTCATAATATAGAAAGCGATGGTTCGAAACAAAATTTAGATTCAGCTATGTTTGTTTGGATCTTTTTTGTTTTTAGTATACAGCTACTAATGTGACTTATGATATTCATATATAAATAACTATTTAAATATTTCTTTGTGAAAAAATATTCAAAGAAACACAAATATAATAATTTTTATGTGTATTTGTTGAATTTGAGAATCTGCACAGAATTTTAAATGGAATTCAGGGGTGGGGGTAGTATGCTTTTGTTCCGATAGCCATGACTGGGTAAAAGTCTTAAGTAATTCATAGTTGTATTCTTGGTATTGCCTGCACTTAGAATCGAACCTTCAACCTCCAGACGGGCCAAGAGCATGCTACCCCGTGTATTAAATAAAGAGTTCCATTCTATTGGAAATTCTGCATAGATTCCTAAAATTGACAGTAAGATTCTAGAATTTGAAAAGATACACCTGAATAAGGTCGGAGTTACATTGGCTGAAACCTGAAAATAACACTAAAGATGAGAACAGTAAATAATACAAATTATCAATCTTCAACTCACAAACATGATACCTTTTATTTATAAAGATTATAATGTTAATGTGCATGAACAAAATGAACAAGGTATGTAGTTACACAAATGTTAATGATCCCATCTTGTAGAGAGAATGTAAATTCTTAGGTTAGTGGAAATTTAGGAGATATCTAATCACAAAATCTGTGTGAGTATCGATCTGTTTATAGAATGACAGACTAGAGAGTGTCCCTAAAATATAAAATTTACAAGCTACTGAGACATGGAGCATTTTCCTAGGAAAATGATTAAATTTTTCCTGACACTGCATAAACCCCTTTAAGGAAGTTATGGGCCTTTTCCCGTTTTGCACGAGAAATAGAACTATATGAGTGTTATTTCAAAAAGATGACTTAAATATTCCAATTGCTCAATTGGGATAGACTCTGACTGATAATATCAAGTGTGTTGTTTTGATCCTGCCTCTGATTGCTTCAAAAATTGAAAACAAAGAATATTCCTTTGCCTTTTTGTTTTAAATATACAATGTAATTGAAACAAATCTTAGTTTTTATAAATTTAGTATCTAATATCTCTCTATCTATCTATCTATCTACTATTATATAAAAGGAAATTTGCCTGTGTGTGAGAGTTTGTTTCTTATGGACTCAAAACCAGCTGGAGCGATTTTTATTAAATTTCACACGAAGGAACTCAATGTGCCTGCCAGTGTTCTTAGACAGGTTTTGTATTGGAATGTCTTCGATAAGTATAAGTAATCAAAATAATCTGATAAAAGAAGGAACAGGCGATTTTGGCCAAAGTGAATACCTTACACAGCCTAACATCACAAGTGCATTTGAGAAGTTTTATTACCACACAAGCCAAAAGGTTCAACATATAAAACTTACAGTAGGTTCTTTGATGTTGTCTCTATTTAAAGCACAATAGCACCATGATACTTGACTTTTCATTTTCAAGTTAAATTCAAGCCATTATCACTGCACAATCAGTAAGGCCAAGCATATAAAATCAATAGTAGGTTCTTTGATATGACGGGGGGGGGGGGGGGGGGGTTCGAAATGAATGTTTCTATTTAGAACACAATTGAAGCATGATACCTGACTTGAATTTTAAACTTTAATGCAAGCCATTATATAAAAAAATTAGTTTATAAAACCAATAGTTTCTCCACGGTGCAATGTTGACTACAATGTATTGTGGACTAAATAACTGCAAGAGGCATGCAAGTTTCCTTCCTATCCAGAGATAGGTTAGTTTGAAAGTAAATTTCTAAAATCCTTTTAGCACATGCTAGCACATAAAGTAAACATTAAACAAAATATTATACTGAAAGAATGGAGGAGTGTTTCAATTGGTAGATGTAAAACAGTTGAGGTAGCAGGGTCAATTGGTGGGTGTAAGCACGGGAAAACATTGGAGGAAGTGATAAGGGTGGATTTGAGAGAAAGAGGGATAAATAAAAACCTCTCCATAGATAGGTTAGTTTTAAAATCAATTTCTAAAAGTCACCTAATATGGCAGCATAAAAAATGGATGGTAAACTGAATATGATATGATGATTCTTTAAAAACAAAAGAAAATAATGTTTATCAATTCTGTTTTATTTATTCAAATGAAGTCCCTCTACTAAAATATGGATAGAGGATATTTCTGTTTTCATTCAAGTCAAAAGCTAAGTAAAAGGGTAAATCTTTTCAGCTAGAATATTTAAAGACATGAAATTGAACTGGTGCCAAAAGGGCAAGGGAACTTAATGTGTAATCAATCAAATACTTAAGCTGCTGATCAGTTTCTGGCAACAAACATGATAAAAAAAATAGCACAAAACTAATAACTTTCCAAGGTTATTTTAGCTATTTTTGCTGACTGAAACACTTATTTCAAACCTAAGCTTTATTTTATTTAAGACATTCCTAAACTACTTACTTTAATAACAATTTAAACAATTCAATTTCATTTTCAGGTTTAAAAAAAATGCAAACATCGATTAGTAAGAAAGTGAACAAATTATTTTGTACAATAAATACAAAACCTTATTAAAAACTCAAATGAACTCATCTCTATTTATCAAAAGTAACCAAAATGATTTGTTTACTATTCTAATAAATATATAACAATATATACATAAAAAAGCTTCAGTTGATATAATCATCAACCTTCTTTAGGTGTATCTTGTCGAACTCTAGTATCTTTCTGTTGAACTCCTGAATTTGCACAGAATTTCAAACAGAAACCTTTATTTAATCCATATGGGTAGAATGCTCTTGTTCTGTCAGCCATAACCAGGTAGAAATCTTAGGTACTTTGCAATTGTATTCTTAATATTGCTTGCAGTGAGAATTGAAGCTTCAACTTCGAACCTTGTACTTTATCTGTTACATCATGAGTCCTTGCGGCTGAAACGTTGTAAGAATAACACTCAAGATGAGAACAGTAGTCTGAATAATCCAAATAATATAAATTATGAATCCTCATCTCAAAAATTCAGAAAGAATGTTGGAATTTTTGTTGGCGTTTCGTTAAAGAAATATGTACCTTCTTTGGTAATATGTGGAGTAAATCATTCACAAACTGCAGCACTTTATTTCAGAAATAGAAACAATGAAAAACACACAAATTTGTGACATGTTAAATTAAAAGAAATAAAACGAGGAGAAGCAAATTCATGGTATATAATTTTCAAGGCATTCTTACAATTCTACTCAAATAAATGCAGTAATAGTTTAATTTATGACACTAAATAGGACTAAATTTTAAAAATACTTCAGATAAGGAGAATGAAAAGAAATAATTTTAAATATAGTTGATTTCTTTAAAAAAAAATGGATAAAATATTAACAGTGCATTCTACAAAAGCAACAGTCTATACATGAGAAAAATAATAATGTTTAGACATGTCAAAACTGAATCCTTCACTAATGTGAAGAATTGAGTCTAATTTAAAAACATCTTGTAAATATCTACTACAGTTGTATTACAAGCATACAGAAATATGTTCATAATTAACATTCCATTTTTTTAAGATTTCATAGCATTTTATAGGCATTTGATATTTTGTTTTTTCCTGAGGAGATGGAATATTCACAAGCATTATTTATGAACGTAGGTCTTTATTATTTCCACAATACTCAGAAATGTGTAAGTAAACATTACGAGTGTTTGAACTTACTCCTAAAAATGTAGTTGTAACATGAATGAATTAAAACCTAACTACTCAGCAATTAGAGATGCCATTTTGTAATGTTCCATTTGTAACAAATGCAACAATTTTTATTAGATAATCATCTCTGTTGAGTATCTAACGAAAATAAATAATGAATCTCACAAAGTGTCTGCTACTGAAAGAATCAGGAGATTGGATAGAATATGTAATTGAGGAAATCAATTGGAATTTTTATTTATATGTAAAAGAAAGTTACTAAAAATTTCTGTAAATCACTGGTTAGGCAGAATCAAATATCAATTTTTCAGATGCAATGCTATAGCAATCTAACCTTGTAAATCTGACTTTTCTTTATATATTAAAAAAAAAAATACACTTTCAAAATGTTAATATGAATTTATTATCCTAATCTAACTAAATATATGGCTCTTTTGAACCACAAAAGCATAAATCATCATTGAATTTGGCCAAAATAGCACAAGTAGAATAGAAGAGATATTGCCAAGTATTCGACAATAAATTTATTCTATCACAATAAAACCTGGGTTCATACGAGTAGAAAATCGACCAGAAAGTATTTTCAATCTGGTCTGCATTGGTCTCCACATGCTGCCATCTTTATGCATGAGAGACTCAGAAAACAATTAATCATAAAGGGAAACAGTTCTAGAGAATATAAAGATTGGGGGAGGGGGGGAAGAAGGTTTCTATATCTAATTGAAACAGTGGTTTGTGAAATATATAAGGTCTTCTATTGTACCATTGTAAAATAGGCACTGTTCTCTTTAGCAATGCTGGTCAAAATATATCACTTTTGGTGTGTCAGTTCTAAAACATGATGATAGCATTCCCATGAGGATCCTAACAGGTTGCAATCTGCCATGCAGTATTCTATAACAATATTACAAAACAAAATGAATATGTATGGGCGGTAAAGATTCAGTTTGGAGAAACTTTAATAATCTCGCAAAAAAAATTCAATACGAACACATTTTTTTTGGTGTTTATTTAAAATGACATTTAGTTAAATACAAAAATACAGAAAAATGTTCATGATGTACATACTCATTACAGAACAAACAGGTCATATTTTAAAAATCACATAAATTTATCAAGTAGTTTGTTTTGTTTTTTAAGAAAATAAAATTTTACGATTTTTAGCAACTAAAAGGTTTTCATTATTTTGAATAAAAAATCCATCATCTAATTGAATTGTCGCTCTTGAATTTTGGCAAAATTTAAAATATTGCCACTTCTCACTACCTTTCTTAATTAAAAAAAAAAGTATTTCATCAATTTACATGATTTTTGGAATATGACATCTTTGCTCCGTGATGAGTAATTCTTAATAAGGACCTAATTTAATTCACTCAATGCCTAACAACTAGAAATCAATATAATCTATAAAAATAAAACAGTAGATGCATGTGTTAAAATATTTAAGCAACAAACTCTTAAACATAACACTGAAATTAACAGGAAATAGCAATCATACACCAAGGATGGTTTATGATGAATAAAATCGTTGTTTGGATGGATTAATAACGTGTACACACACACACATATATATATATATATATATATATATATATATATATATATATGTGTGTGTGTGTGTGTGTGCATGTTGAAATGCAAAATATTCATTTAAACTCGCCAACATATTTCTATTACTTTTGCATATGCGCAAATTCATTCATAACTTGAAGTGGATTAATTCAAATCTTTTTTTATCTATCTGTCAATAGCTCAAATGGTAGGGAATACAACTGGAGCACTAAATATTTTGGTTTCTATTCTAGTTGATGGCAACCATATCTTTTTTTTTTAAACCTTTGAAATCAGTACTATATATTTGGTACAATATAATATTAAATAGGGAATTGGCTCTGAAAATAATAAAAAATCTGCATGAATTTAACTATTTTAAGCATATTTAACGACCATGCAAGGCCGTGCATCCCCCATCCTGCTAGTTATTAATAAAATGTTATTTACCTGTTGAGAACATATTTTAAAGGAACAGAGGTTAGGAATAAATTGAATGTTATTAAAAGCTAAACAAACATAATAACATAGAAATCAGTGTAGAAAGAAACAAACATAATAACATAGAAATCAGTGTAGAAAGAAACAAACATAATAATATAGAAATCAGTGTAGAAAGAAACAAACATAATAACATAGAAATCAGTGTAGAACGAAACAAAAATAATAACATAGACATCAGTGTAGAAAGAAACAAAAATAATAACATAGAAATCAGTGTAGAAAGAAACAAACATAATAACATAGAAATCAGTGTAGAAAGAAACAAACATAACATAGAAATCAGTGTAGAAAGAAACAAACATAATAACATAGAAATCAGTGTAGAAGAAACAAACATAATAACATAGAAATCAGTGTAGAAAGAAACAAACATAATAATATAGAAATCAGTGTAGAAAGAAACAAACATAATGACATAGAAATCAGTGTAGAAAGAAACAAACATAATAACATAGAAATCAGTGTAGAAAGAAACAAACATAATAACATAGAAATCAGTGTAGAAAGAAACAAACATATGGAACACGTATATCAAATCTGTTGCCAAGGCCGCTGGAAAAATGGTGGGATCTTTCTATCGATCCGGTAGATATCTCACTGCTGATGCTATTCTCTATCTATATAAGAGCCAGGTACGTCCAAGGATGGAATACTGTTGCCACATCTGGGCAGTAGCTGCTAGAAAGGACTTGTCCTGCCTTGATAGAGTTCAAAATAGACTTCGTAGCCTCGTAGGAGATGTCCTTTTCTCCTCCTTGCAAGCTCTATCTCACAGAAGAGATGTTGCGAGTTTGTCTCTGATGTATCGTTATTTTCATGGAAAGTGTTCAACTGAGCTTCAATCTATGGTCCCCCCTCACCAAACTTTCACAAGAAACACTCGTCTAGCTGTAAACACTATCAATAATTTCCCCCACTCTTTATCTGTGCCTAAACCTAAACGTAGATTCCATGAAAAAAACTTCTTTTTTAGAACTGCACGCCTGTGGAATTGTCTTCCGTTTTCCTGCTTTCCGGCTGACTACAATATGGTTGTGTTCAAGTCTAAAGTAAATAAGTTCTTGATGAGCCGTTCCATATAAGTTATCAAATTTACCAAATTTTCATTACTAATGATTACTATATTGACCAATTTCTACTGTACACTCTTTAACCCTTATCCTTGAGTGGCCTCTGGGCCTTGATAATGTGGTGATGCCTATGTAAAAAAAAAAAAAAAGAAACAAACAAACATAATAACATAGAAATCAGTGTAGAAAGAAACAAACATAATAACATAGACATCAGTATAGAAAGAAACAAACATAATAACATAGACATCAGTGTAGAAAGAAACAAAAATAATAACATAGAAATCAGTGTAGAAAGAAACAAACATAATAACATAGAAATCAGTGTAGAAAGAAACAAACATAATAACATAGAAATCAGTGTAGAAAGAAACAAACATAATAACATAGAAATCAGTGTAGAAAGAAACAAACATAACATAGAAATCAGTGTAGAAAGAAACAAACATAATAACATAGAAATCAGTGTAGAAAGAAACAAACATAATAACATAGAAATCAGTGTAGAACGAAACAAAAATAATAACAGACATCAGTGTAGAAAGAAACAAAAATAATAACATAGAAATCAGTGTAGAAAGAAACAAACATAATAACATAGAAATCAGTGTAGAACGAAACAAAAATAATAACATAGACATCAGTGTAGAAAGAAACAAAAATAATAACATAGAAATCAGTGTAGAAAGAAACAAACATAATAACATAGAAATCAGTGTAGAAAGAAACAAACATAATAACATAGAAATCAGTGTAGAAAGAAACAAACATAATAACATAGAAATCAGTGTAGAAAGAAACAAACATAATAACATAGAAATCAGTGTAGAAAGAAACAAACATAATAACATAGAAATCAGTGTAGAAAGAAACAAACATAATAACATAGAAATCAGTGTAGAAAGAAACAAACATAATAACATAGAAATCAGTGTAGAAAGAAACAAACATAACATAGAAATCAGTGTAGAAAGAAACAAACATAACATAGAAATCAGTGTAGAAAGAAACAAACATAATAACATAGAAATCAGTGTAGAAAGAAACAAACATAATGACATAGAAATCAGTGTAGAAAGAAACAAACATAATAACATAGAAATCAGTGTAGAAAGAAACAAACATAATAACATAGAAATCAGTGTAGAAAGAAACAAACATAATGACATAGAAATCAGTGTAGAAAGAAACAAACATAATGACATAGAAATCAGTGTAGAAAGAAACAAACATAATAACATAGAAATCAGTGTAGAAAGAAACAAACATAATAACATAGAAATCAGTGTAGAAAGAAACAAACATAATAACATAGAAATCAGTGTAGAAAGAAACAAACATAATGACATAGAAATCAGTGTAGAAAGAAACAAACATAATAACATAGAAATCAGTGTAGAAAGAAACAAACATAACATAGAAATCAGTGTAGAAAGAAACAAACATAATGACATAGAAATCAGTGTAGAAAGAAACAAACATAATAACATAGAAATCAGTGTAGAAAGAAACAAACATAATAACATAGAAATCAGTGTAGAAAGAAACAAACATAATAACATAGAAATCAGTGTAGAAAGAAACAAACATAATAACATAGAAATCAGTGTAGAAAGAAACAAACATAATAACATAGAAATCAGTGTAGAAAGAAACAAACATAATAACATAGAAATCAGTGTAGAAAGAAACAAACATAATAACATAGAAATCAGTGTAGAAAGAAACAAACATAATGACATAGAAATCAGTGTAGAAAGAAACAAACATAATAACATAGAAATCAGTGTAGAAAGAAACAAACATAATGACATAGAAATCAGTGTAGAAAGAAACAAACATAATAACATAGAAATCAGTGTAGAAAGAAACAAACATAATAACATAGAAATCAGTGTAGAAAGAAACAAACATAATAACATAGAAATCAGTGTAGAAAGAAAGCTTAAAACCAGGCGTTGTACACAACTCTTGTTTGAAATAATTTTTTTTGGGGAGAATGAAAAAAGTCTGATTTCAAATTTTTGTTTGGGGGCAGGGGGGGGGGTGCTAGATGGGAAATTTACAAATATGAAAAAAAAAAATTTTTTTCACAAAACTGTCAGATTGTATATATAAAATCTCTTTATATGCTAACTAATTTTTGTAATAGGAGCAAGGGTTGAAAATGAAAAGGAATCGATTTATTGCCAAAAGACCTATTCTAGGTTGTTTTTCTAACAATGTTATAATGGATGTTTCGCCTATTATATTGACTAATGATGTCTTTTTTTGTTGGCTTTTCACTGTGAATAATATGAAGTACTTATGGTAATTTTTATAAGAATCAACAGATTCTTTAGCGCCACAGAAGAAACAAAGTAACTATAAACTATTCACTGTGAATCATATGTCCACAAAGTCAGTGACAAAATTAGGCCTCAACTCCTTATTTAATGTTATTACACTCAGTCAGGAAAGATAAAGAGGGTGTAGACACTTTTGTATTGGTCTTTATCCAGAAAATTCACAAGACATTTATGACAACAGTGGGTTTTACTACTGATATTGCTTATAGAATTTGGTAACCACCCTAAACGAGATCATACTTGAGTGAGATACAATGAAGAAGTCATGCAAGGAGATTCAGCAATTTCTAAGTTACAATCTGGCAAATCAAGCGGTTTGTAATGCGGCTGAAAACATGACTGAAAAGAGAAGACTACATTCTCAGTCAGCTGCATATAACTGAGCCTTTGCATTTTCTATCTACAGCCTGGTGGATATTTTTTTTTTTTTTTTTTATTACATTTTCACCCCAAACAAGGCAAATTGCCACTTTGGTGTAGGGGGCTACTATCAGGGGCAACAACTACTGGGGTACTATGTAGGGATTTGGGTAGCAAGGTGTCGGTTCACGTTACACTTGAACTTCTGCACGTCAGTACTGTTGGAGAAGCAGGGACCTGGAATGGAATTCCAGAGTCTAGCGGTTCTGGGGAAGAAACTATTGGAGTAAAAAGATCTTTTACATCTAGGGATCTCTACAGTGTGGGGGTGGGATTTAGCAGTCTGTCGGGTTTGTCGAGGGTGCTCACGTCGTGGGGGCACAAGTGATTGCAGTTCGTCAGAGCATTAACCACTAAAATACTTGTAGAAAAGGCAGAGGGATACAACATTTCGTCGATGGGACAGAGGCTGAAGCTTAGATGCCAGTTCAGGGCCTATCAGGTTTGCGACTCTCTTTTGAACCTTGTCAAGGAGCGAGAGACTAGTAGCAGATGCACCAGCCCAGATGTGGCAGCAATACTCCATACATGGGCGAATGGTGGCCTTAAAGAGGTACAGGATACTTTCGGGTGTTAGTAGTTTTCTAGCACGGTAGAGAGAGCCCACCTTTCTTGCAGCGGCCCTGGCAATGCCTTCAATGTAATTGTTCCAACTCATGTTTCCTGTGAACGTTAGGCCAAGGATGGACTCTCAGATAAAGAATCGTTGGCCATTGCTATGGGTGGTAGAGAGGGTTTCTTGTAATTATTGAATGAAACTAGTTTAGTCTTGGCAGCATTGAACGCGACCAACCACTTTTGTCCCCATTCCACTACAGATTGGAGGTATTCCTCTAGTGTTTCTGCCATTTCTTTAGAAATGTGTTCATTCGTCTTCCTGTCGTGCCTGCCATAGAGTGTAGTGTCATCAGCATATATACCCATCTCAGAGGCAATGTTGAGACCATTCGCACTCCTTGTGACAGAAAGACTAAAAGACAAGTCATTCTTCCTGTGCCTAAATACTATACCCAAGGCTACTGTGGCAAGTGAAATCAGTTTTCACCTTAAATGTTGGCCTAAAAGCAAATAAAGTCAAGAGGAAGAAGTGAAAAAAAGGACTGTAGTGTTATTTTCGGTATTAAAATTATTGATGCAATTGAGTGTACGCACTCAATTGCACGTGCTGAATGATTCTTTAGAGATAGCTTTTGATATGAAGATCAACACCACTTATTAAACAGTTGAGATAGCAGAAGTTTTCAGGCAGAAGGCCAAGGAAAACATTGGAGAAAGAGAGATAAATAAAGACCTGGTCAGAGATAGGTCAGTTTGAAAGTCAATTTCTAAAAGTTATCCAAAGCCATGCCAGCATGTAAAAGGGAAGTTAAAATAATGAAAATAATAATAAAGTGAACAACTAAAATTTAAGTTTCAAAAAAAAAATTTTTTAAAATGCAAGACTAAAATAAGAATTTAATAGAATGGTAAAAATAATAATGGTAAAAAAAAAAAGACTGAGAATGTTTTATTCACTATTATTTCTCAAAAAGAGTTTATTGATTAGCGCCAAAGTTAATTATTAAAAAGTTCTAAGCAGGAAATATAAAAGCACCAAAATAAGATTTCTATTCTTCCTTTGAACAATATCAATTGAAATTCCTCAAATATTAAAAATTAGCTGAATATATCTTTATTCATGAGGTTAAATAAATCACCAATTGGTTTTGAAAATTAGAAAATTATTCAAAATTATGTCATGATTCTCAAACACGTGATATTCTCAAAGCGTTGTTAATCCTATATCTTGTCTTTAACCTATTGATCAAAACATCTCATTAATATGTATGTGTATTATATATCTTCACTACAAAGAGGCCCTTCGGCCAGGATGCACTCAATCTGAGAGCTACTTTGGCATTGTTACTCATTGTTGTTTCCTTAGTGTCCTCCATCTTTATTCAATCTCACACACATTCCAGCATGTATAACAAACGTTAAACCAAATACCATGGTGCTGATATGGATGAGCCAACTGATTGGTTGTAATCACTAGGGCTATGACAACAGCATATTCTTTGCCTTGTTTTGACACTCGAGTAAATATCCGACACAGTTAATCAACTAAGAACCACATCACTATATAACAGCATATAAGACATCAACGGATACACACTCGAGAGTCAAAACAATGAAAAGGATATACTGTTGTCATAGCCCTAGTAATCACAGCACAAATTAGTCTTATGCTTCTGAATCTTTTCATATTGTTTTTAAATAAAACATTCTATTTTAATTCTTATAAATATTCAATAGTTCTATAACACGCATTTGAAGATCAGAAATTACATCAGCTAAAGTATGATGAGAACAATAATGAAAATTATCAATCCTCATCCCAAAAATTCTAAAATATAACACAATTATGCTAAAAGTAATTTTAAAGTTAAAATCAACCTACCCTAATCCACTCTCAGAATACACCTAACATTACTGGGAATCCAGTTTTCCTTCAGAATAAGCATTGGTATATTTTTTTATGTTTCTTTATTAATGAAAACAGAATAAACTAATAAAAATTGGGAGAAAAAGAAGTCCATGGATAAAAAAAAAAAAGAGTCAAGAACCACTGACCTAAACCATTTCTCTTGCATGCTGTGTTTATACAACAGCAATCATCTGTAATCCCTTTTATCATTTCAGATGTGTCTAACAGTGACCAACTAGAAACACTACAGTTGTCCAGCATAGAGGTTACCCTTAAGGAGTTGATTATATTGATATGGTCATGTGGAGCAATCATCCTCCTGTATAAACCGTTATCAAGTATGGATGCCTAAAACCGTAGGAAGGTTGGTCAACCAAGAAAAACATGGAAGTCAGTCATGAGCCAAGACTGCACAGAGTGGAATTTGAAGACATTTAGCCCACTGGACCATGAGGACTGAAGAATAAGTTTGCATAATATTAAAAAATCTACCTCCCACCCCCAAACAAAGGAAAAGTGATATTAAATGGACAGAAGATTAGAAGATTCTTTAGTACACAAATATCTTTCATTATTGAGGATAACAATTTTGGGGCTAGTAGATGTAGAACAGGTGAAGTAGGAGGATCAGTTCTTAGGGGAAAGCTAAAGGAAACATGGAAGGATGTGATCAGGATAGACTTGAGAGAAAGAGGCATAAATAAAAATCTGATTAGAGGTAGGTTACTTTGGAATTAAATTTCTAAAAGCTGTTCACCATATGTCAGCATGTAAAACAAACATTAAACTGATAATGGTGATGATGATGATGCAATCAGATGTTAATAAGGATTTAGTCATTCTATACAGTTTCTTTGATTCCTATGATATTGGCGCCATTACCAGATAAAAAAGACTATGTTTGAAGTATAAGATGCACCATTTGGTTCTGAAGCATCTGAAGCATTGCCAAAAACTGTCATTTGACTTTGGATCACCAAAATTCGGAAATACAATCTACTGGCTTTGATTTCAGTTTCTTTATAGCTCTGTATCACTTCTACAAGACTTTGAAGTATTGCCTTATTTCCATAATTGCTCACTTGACAACTATCAAATGCCATATCAAATCTGCTTTGGAAGTTGCCAATTAGATTTATCTGCAAGCTGGCCATAACAGTTTCTTTTCTTCTCTCGTCAATTTGTCATAGAGTGGTTTCTTTTGAATATTATCAATTTGATTTTCTTAAAGTCAATTGATGTATGCTTTGTTATCAATGGATATTTCAATACCATTTTGTTCAATATTAAAGACCAATATACTTGAATATTCCATTTTCTTTATGTTAAACATTGACAATTTTGTCAATACTTACTAAGACAACGAATAACAATTAAACCAATTAAATTACTATTTTTTTGTGGAATGAATAATTATACACTTATGTTACCACTCAAGGCTTTCAATTTCGAACATAACATTCATAGAGCTCCATACAAACGATACAAACCCATTTTTAGAAGACATGATTTTCCGTCTTATGGGTTAACAAAATGTGTAGTCGCTGGTCAAGAGAGCTGGTACCAGACCACTTATAAGTGTACAGGGTGCCTAAGGTAGGCATGCTCATTTAATTGCTAACCTTGTAATAAGGCAAAGTTGGATGTTGACCTTCTTAAAGTTGTGAACTTCTTTTATTATCTTAGAGATATGTTTAGTGTGGAGGTGGTTGAGAGTTAAGCTCTACCACTAAAGTAATATCACCATGAGGTAAGTTTCGGAAACTGTTTCAAGTTCCAACATAACAAGCTCGCTCTCTCTCTCTCACTATCAGGAGAAGAGTATAGCTGTGTTAGGTATGTGATGCTGTATGGAGGTAAGTTCTGGGGATTCCACCCAAACTTCACATTACGTTGCATCAAATATTCATTGTTTAATCATTTTTATGTGGAAACCATCCATATTATCTGTAAAGAATAGTCTCAATTTTAAAATAGTTGAAAAAAAATAAGTAAATAAAAAAACATAAATAAAAAATACATTATCATGTATAGTTTTAATTTTTATAAGCATAATATAATTTTATTGGTCCCCCAAGAAAAGGAGAGTGAACCTATAAATTCACCCTTGTCCGTTCGCATTTTTCTCAATAACTACGCCTTGGAATTTTTTTTTTAATTTTGCACAAGCATTAAACATGATATGAGTAAAAAAAGTAACAGAACAGATTTTCTTGGAAAATTCCGGTTGCCCCACTAGGGGTGCATTTCGGGTTAAAATGGCAAAAATTGACACTTTTGTACTTATTAAAAAACATTGATGTCTTGGATTTTTATAAAACTTTCTGAAAAGTTATAACTAACTGATTTCTATATAATTTTGTTTGTCTATACTTCGCAATAACTCTGGGGTGTGCTCCAGGGGTTCTTTTAGGGCTAATAAAAACACTCCATTTTTGGAACTATTTTATCATATTTGTCTAAAATTTAAATATGTTAAGGCCTTGGGAACTTTTGGGGCTAAATGGGGGGGGGGATGATGGACTCAGTCATTTCTTTTTTTGCATGGTGCAAAACTCAAATTTACATATGATAAGGTCTAAAACTGCACTGTTTGTTCATTTTCACCAGGATTTGACATCCCCTTGGGACATTTAGGGCTAAATAGGAGGGGGGATGCTGAACTTAGTCATTTTTTTTATGCCTCGTTCACTGTGCACTCACGGGGAACCATGCATGCTTCACTTGTTAATATAAAGATGATCAAGAAAAGGGAGATACATAAACAGACCACTGATAAAAAAAAAAACATTTATTATACACCAATTAAATTGATAATTTTTTTATATTTTTTCATTTCAGAACTATTTGAAGTATTTAATAGTTGGTAAAGTGTTATGTATACCTGTTTCTGTGTACTATTAATAGGTTTGAGAGCTGGAGACCATAGATGACTAAAAAGTATTGAAACATTGGAAGAAAATGATACGCATCATGGTAATTTGTGTGAATTTAAAAATTTGAAAATCTCACATATGAAAACCAAGTTCCTTCACACCGCGATGGTTTTCAGTACCTCAAATTTTGAAAAAAAAAAAAAATGCTCCATTCAGACAGTATTATTGAATTGATGTCCACTGTTGTCAAGTTCAAAGTGGAGAAAGTGACAGCATGCCTGTTCTGTGTCACACCTCTAAAGAAAACTCAGTCCTCTTTCAATACCTATAAGGTCTGAGTTGAAGAATTGCAACAGAGTTATGGAAGCAGTAGGTAGCAAGAAGGATCATAGCAGGTATTGTGATTATATCCACACAACAAAATGTGTTGAGAAGATAAATAATATGCTGCAAAAAAGCAAGGCAATGTAGACAACAAGAAGAGAGATGGGCATAGCAATGGTGATAGATGGACTCACCTCTATATCACACCTCTAGAGCAATCAAGTGTCACTTGTGATTATGCGATGAGGCAGAAGAAGTCAGACAAAAAATGTTTTCACTTATCCAATCCAAAGCACCTCTGTTTGATGGCAACTTGCAAGAGTAGCAAAGTGCATGACCAAAATTGAGCATTTAAGTTTATTAATGACTAGTAAGCTACCCAGCGTTGCTCAGTTGTAAAATAGTTAAATATATTTTAATTTATGCAGATTTTGTATTTTACTATAGAACAAATTCTCTATTGATTATTATATTGTACCCAGTGTAAAAAAGTGATTTCAAAGATTAAAAAAAAAAAAAGGGCTTGGGTGCAATCAGCTAAAATCGAAATCAAAACATTAAGGTCTCCAGCAGTATTCACTATCATTTGATTTGATTGCATATGGATATCATAACTTTGAAAATCAACACAGTTAAATGCATAAATATATATTTGCGTATGCATGGAGGATATACATTAAGTAAACTTATGCCTGCCAAGTTGAAATTTTTCAATTTTGATTCTTTAGGAGCTATCTTTACCAGCTAAAAATCCAATTGAATTTGTTCTACAGGTCCGAATCCCCTACATATCATGTTTCAAGTCTATAAACCAAAAATTAGTAGTTAGAAATCATTCCACATGTACACACACACACACACACATTATATATATATATATATTATATATATATATATATATATATAAATATAAAAGAGAGATAGAGATTTAGATTTCAATAAGAGAGGAACAATCAGCTTAAAAGATGGTACACAATAATGGTAAGGGAAAAGAAGGTCAAAGTTTGAACTGAGCAGAAAGTAAGGCGAGATTTCATAAAAGAATGTTATTTAACAACATTAACTAATTGAATTAAAAGATAAAAAAAACATGAAGTATAATACTAATTAAAAGATGATTAAAAAGAAAAAACATCTGAAGGAAAAATAATGAGACATAAGAGGCTGAAAACAATATTATGAAATATTTTTTCTATGATGAAAAAATACAAAGATTGGTAAAATAGTACCAGACAAATTGTGGTCAACTAAAGTTTTTAAGATATAAATAAAAAAATAAAATGAAGAGTCGGCATTTATTAAATAGTACAAAATGAAATAACTTTATTATTTGAAAAGAAAACAAACATCTTTCAAAAGATAAAATACATCCAAGAATAAAACAACATTACTCCATTTTGAATTTCTTTCATTTTTCTAATTAAATAATACTGAAGTCATTTTCAATTAATTTATCGGCATATTAACTTTTCCTTTATTCATCAAAGTTGCCTATATATATATATATATATATATATATATATATATATATATATAAATAATTATTGCTCAAATAGTATGCACTTTTGAAATCTTTTGAAGTGGATTATTTTATACTTATATGTTTAAATTTTTATCAAATACCCACTTAAGTTTGCCAACTACCCCAAATATAATATAAAATCACTCATAGACGAAAAGTGTGTTATGATAATTAATAATTATTTTTTGATTAGTATCATAATCTGGTGCTATAGATGAAATAGTTCATTCTTGAATATCACAAAACTTATTAAAAAATTGCATGTATAAATTTTGTTCATATATTATTTGATTCCAAAGATTTGGTTGGTTGTTTTTGTTTTACGGCATATCAACCCTTTTCAGGTTATTTAATGCCGAATCCGGTGATTTTGAAGAAAATATTTTAATAGAATATATTTGTTTTTGCAAGTCAGTTTCTATTCAACCCATAGTTGGGACCCTAACAGGTACTACCACTCCGGGTCAGAGTGGACCTGGGAGCAATGGCAATTAAAGGGTGGCTCCACACTCCCCAGAGCCCGCAAGCTGGGGCCTCACCATCGGATATAGTTTAAGGTCATATCCAGGACCCCATTGAGGGACTTTTACCCTCTGCAGGTGGGCAGTCGCCGTATTCTAATGCCCCACCGACAGGGCCGTTGATTCCAAAGAAAACTGCAGCAACATTTTCAAGAAACAAAAGATTTTCAAGCTTTTTGGGGGGCAATTTTCTCAGAATCAATAGAATTTAATGTATTGCCTCCTTGTAAATGCTGGAGACTGTCCATTTCAATTATCGACATCCAGAGTGGACGGTTTTTCTTAGTGATAAAGCATACTTTCTCTTAAAAGTTTTAAGACAATAAACAAAGGACACATATCTGAGATTTAATTAGATATCAGGTAATCATTCTCATCAGTCTAAACAATTGAATTATCTACATAAAAGACAGTCATCTGTGTGTGCATGTATGGTGTATGCTCAGCTAAAAATCCAAAATTAAAAAAACAAACACCCATAAAGTTGGTATATTCTTGATCAGCATTGCACTGGAGGAATAATATTTAAAATAAGGAAAAAAATATTGTTTGTGGAGGGGGGGGTTTCAACTCTGCCATGTTTTGTTGGGATTTGGTTCAGCCATTTTCAATGTTATCTATTCTATAAAGGAAAGATAAATGGCTTAACATTATTATTATTTTATTATTATTTTCAATATATTATAATGAGAGAGGAATGGGTTGGGCAGAGGTGAAAGAAAGGTGACAGTGAGGAATGTGCAAAAGTGGGGAAGGGGGAAGAGAGAAAGGTGGTTTGAGTTTTAAAATAAAACTGTTACACACTTTTTAACCTCTTCTATTTTGCTTTTATACTACCAGGCAACATAGGATAGTCCTGCTAGTATATAAACAAAATATTTTGCCAAAAAAAATTAATTAAAAAAAAATACAAAAATGTAAAGATAAAATAGAAATAACACTAAAATGCACATAATCTTAATGCTGTAGTTCATCATAAAAATATGTAGATAAAACTGAAGAAAATCAAGCAATAAAAAAAAACATGTAAAAGTATATAAAGAAATGATTTTTAAATAAATCTTGTTGGAATTATACCAATTATTATTTTATTTATATTTTTCATTTGTTCAGATGAGAGATGTTCTGGAACATCCCAGAAGACTTCCCTACTCATTTAACGTCACTTCTCCCTTTTCAGACATTTTATGATAGTAAGCAAGCCCATTCTGTAGTTCTCACATTCTAAGCAGGTCAACTGTCTTCAAATTCCACTGTGCAATCTGCATACAAATTGCAATTAAATGTAAACTCGTATAGTTGCTGCTTATAGTTTAAACCGTAAAATCAATAGAATACTGTTTCAATAATATTCTTAAGTTTAATAACAAGTATATTTCTTTAATGCAGAGGTCATTCCAAAAATGAAGTTTTCTATTCTTAACTCAAAAATTTAAAGAGCTACAAAGAATGCAGTGGGACTATTAAAACGAGAGACCTTTTGTGCTTCAGAATTTATTTTTCTGCAGTCACCACCATTCTCAATGCCAAAAAATTCAATGACTCATCTCTGCTTCTGACACATGTCTATGACAGGGAGTTGTTTTCTTAGAGTCTAACACCGTCAATATCTACAACAGAGAGATGAAACTTTCAGGTTATGAATGCAGGAGTTCAGTTATGATAACAATGCAATCTACAATCCTCTCTGATCCATTTGGGCAGAATAAAAAGTAGAAAGTATTATTTTTGGAACACCTCTTGTACATTTAAATGACTGGTCAATTCAGTTTTTACAGCTAGGAATTTTATCAATTGAGTTTACCTCTAATCTTTTACACAAATAATAATTCTAATGGACAAGTATTGCTGTAATGATTGCATAATAATCAGTCAGTTATGGGTTCAAGCTTGCCTTGAAGCACTGTTGACTAGTGCCTCAACATTATATGTCATTGTTCACCTTTGTGAGTGAATTTTAGTATAATGAAACTGTAGGATGGCAAGAAATGTACACTGCCAACCTAAGATGTGATGTCTGATGAATATCCATCAAACAGCAGTCCTATGAACCAGGATGGATGTTACAAAGATGCAAGCCACTCCTATCATGATTACTTTTCTGCCTATCATGCTTTTACAGAGTCATTTTCTAATCAGTTTGTCTATTTGCATCATGTTTACAATCAATTTTTTCGGCCACCTTTAGTCAGTCAAATTGATGTGTAACTTGCTAGGTAGTTCAAATGCAAATGGTATTTCCATCAAGTTTCTTTAGACAAAATCATTACAAAATCCCAACTTGTAATAATTACTGATTGTTAAGGAGTGTTTAAAAATCCAAAATTAAATTGGCAGAATGGTCCAGTAGAATTAGCCCCAAAATATGGTTAATAGCGAAGAAATTTGTACCAAGCTATATTTGGTATCGTTGTAAACACAATTTTATAGAAGATAACATATCCAAAATCCACCCAAACCAGACCATGGAAAACTTTTTATAATTAACTTTCTGAAGGCGCCCATTTCACCTACAGAAACAAAAATCTTATGACAGCTTTGATTAGAGCCAGTCAATGAATGTTGAAACATTAAAATTGATGAAATGTGTCTGGAACGCATTGCAATATACATAAAATAGAAAATTAAAGATAGTAAGTACTGACAACTTGTTCCTTTTGTTTCTTAAATGATATTTTAACTATTGCTTTGTTGTATATATTTCTCTGTGACAAAGCTTCTGAATTTTTCATTGTGTTTTTATCGCATCATTGTCTGCGGTTTGCAACATTTTGTTTCATCAGCCTCAAGATTTATTAGATTCTTGAACTTCATTTGGGTTGTAGAAATGAACACATTAGTTGTCATTTAAATCAAGGAGAGAAGAAACTGAACCTTGGGTTTATTTTCAGCAACCTCGTAACCCTCACATTTCTTCTTTTGTTCATTAGTTCTCACATTCCATGTGCAATATCTTTGATAAAAAGGGAAGAATTGCTGTTTTCTAGGTCAGAATTCATCTATATGACTAATATATTGGCTAGTTCTTGACCTTGAAGTATCATTTTTTTTTTAGCTCCTTACATTAAGTGGCTTCATGCCTTGTGTACAGTGATTTTCATAAAAGAATGTAATTTTAGAGTGTGTGAATCAAATGAGTACATAATGGAGCATTTACAAATCTGCTGTTAATTGAATTGAAACAAAGTAAAAATTGCAATTTTCTCCACATTACTTCTTTGCAGAGTCTTATAACTAGTGGTTCACTTTTTTAAATATATTTTTTTAAGTTATTTAAAATATTTTCATATTTCATGAGGACTTATTTGATTTTGTTTCAGTTTCTCCTGTGTAATTCGGATTTGTTGTGACAAATGTAATAGATTGGAAAACTTTTCCAGTTATATCCTCACATATATAGAAATAGACTTCTTTGAATGTCTTTGAAACGTGTGATCATACAACAGTTTCACACTTTTTTATGCAGTCCTTTGCATTATTGTTGTACTCTGCAAGATCTTTTAAGCTGTATTAGTTTGGCAATAGAGAGCAAAGAAAACAGTGTTGCACTGTATGGTCCTCCTCGCCACATTCACAGATGGTTGGATCAGTTTTGTAGTCCCATCTTGTCATAGCAACCTTTGATCACCCCATTCCTGTTCTCAGTGTTTTCCATTGGAACCAGAGTGCTTTTGAATTAGAAAGAAGGACCTCAAAAGGAAAGATTCCCAGGAGAGTGCATTCTTTAGCCATTTGATCTACAGCTGTAGTCTGGCCTCTTTCTGAGATGTTGCAGTAGAATGAAACTGCTTTAATGATACAATTCCCAATACTCTGGGTCATATTCATATTTGAATTTTATTGCCTGTGGATCACAGGAATAACCCAGATTACTGAAGTCCTCACCTCTCATTATTAGGCCTAGGACAACAGCATATTCTTTTCATTGTTTTGACTCTCGAGTATATATCTGACACAATTAGATACAGTTAATTAACCGAAGACCACATCACTCTATATAAAAACATATCAACAGATATATACTCAAGAGTCAAAATAATGAAAAGAATATTCTGTTGTCCTAGCCCTACTCATTACAGACTTGTCTAAATCTTCATCATGATAGTTTTTGAATTTAAATTATTTACATCACAGCCAAAATTTTAAGTGAATATTGATCCATAAATTTCCTGACATGCATTTTACCAAATATTATTCAGGTGAGATAATATTGTTTGCCATCTTCTCATAGTGGACTTGAACCCATCAAATCTCACTTGCATTCATTCAAATTTGCTCTTTGTTGAATCTCAAGCAAAGAACCTTGGTATCATCATCGCATCTATTACCTTCGATCAATCACTGTAGATGAAGGCCACAGATATCATCGAAAGTAAATCAACAAAAATTATGTCATTTAGGTGGGTATGATATATTGATGAGCTTCATGGGTTGTATTGGCTAATGATGAGTGGTTCAGATGTACAGAGAAACTGCAATCAAGTACATACTATTTGGAAAACCCATGTCAAGAGCATTGTGAGAGATTTCTTGGTTGAGACCGCTCTGACTACAAGCTTTTTGAGAAACTTTTAGTATAGAAAGCAAACAGGCTTGCAGAGTTTGAGAAGAGCTTGAAGACTCTCTCAAATGAAGAGGAAGGAGATAAAATAAATACACAATGCTCACAGGAGCTAGTCAATGGTGATGAACTGCTTCTCAAATGAAAGATTCAAGTTTTAACAAAGTTGTATGAGCATGTTAAGTTGAGTCAGCCTAGAGATGCCAACATTCTCAGGAATGAAGCACTGATAAAGCTGAATGGATCCATTACACAGATTATCTATGAATCCTGAAGATCCATATTTATGCTGAATGGATCCATTACATAGATTATCTATGAATCCTGAAGATCCATATTTATGCAGAATGCAGAGGGAACTGTCAGTAACATACTGGATCTGTTCACTGCTAAGATTCAACATACCTACGATGTGAATTATCAAAACCTTCAATAATTTAAATTGCCAGACTAAGACCACATTGTCAGTATGCAATAATACCAAAATATCTCAAAGATAACAGTTAAAAATTCATGATATTTTGTAAAATAGTATAACAAAGCTTTACATGGATCAACTGTGCCATCTCAATTTTGCTATAACACATAACAAGTACTTTTTCTAACAAAGTACAGACAATTTAAGTCTTAGCCATTGTTAATCAGGTTAGATTTGACACTGGCAAACAAATTACATTGAAATTTTCAGTGTCATCGGATGATTACCTATATAAAACAACATAAGTTAAATCTGCCTGATTTGGAATACACACATCCATATTTTGCCTTGGACAATTTTAAAGATCTTTCAGACTCTGGAGCTTGCATCAAAACTTTTTCCTGTGCAGATGTATTTTTGTTTTCCTGCAGAAAAGTCAGCATAAAATTTTTTCCTATGGTCTGATTCCAGTGGACTTTAGATATGTTGTTCTTCCAGATTCAACTATAATTCTACTGGATTAGAGAGATATCGACTTTAGTATGTTGGATACATCTGACGGCTCTTCATTTAAAATGAGACTCTTCACTTTTCATAACATAAATGTTCAATAATTATGAAGAGTATGTGTTTTATCATTCTTTATTAATATGTTACACTAAAATAGAAAATATGTAACTATTTTAAATTTAGAAAATAATTTTTGAAATCCAATTTTGAATCTATAATTTTTTATTATTAAAATTAGTTACATGTTTGTATGTAATAAAAAGTGTAGCTAATCAATTATAGATGTGTATATGATACTGATCAACCAAAAATTAAATATACATAAAAAATATTAAGTATTGCAGGAAAGTAAAAGAAAGAAAATAAAATAATTTTAACCGCTAGACAATAACCCTGATGTCTTAATCTGTTTTGAGGGACTATCCCAGCCTCACCAATCCCACAGAGGCCAATAATTCATTTTGCAGGACTGAAACAAGCGAAAGTAGCTGATAAATTAATACTTTTCACATCTGGTTCAAAGGACAACAACATAAAAATCTGTTAACATTTATTTTCCATTAAAGCATCACAGAAAATTGTTGTGAGGTATAAAAAAAAGGAAATCAAAGAAAGTTGGAACAGAGAGAATAAGGATGTATGAAGAATCGCTTTACAAGTTGCCAACAGAGGAACAAACACTGGTAGTAATTGGTAAGATTGGCACGACTGAACCAAATTCTGACTGCATCAATAAAAAAAAATGGTATTTGATTAAAAATATAGTAAAGACATTTCTTATAATTTTTAATACTAACTAAAAAAAAGTTTTTTTCAACACTGCTCATTCCTAAACGGAGTTTTGTTCAAAAACTCATTCATAACAGTTAGAAATTAAAATTCTTGCCCAAAAAGCATCCAGGATATATATTTAGGATTCAGAATAAATGTTTAAAAAACTGGAAAAATATTTCAAAACATTTTCTTTCAATAGATGGTTCTAACGTGATTGTAAAATTAAGAGTGGATGGAGTAAGTTAAGAGAATTTCTACCATTACTAACCATCAACTAAGGGTAGAGCCTATTAGGCAACTGTTCAATGTGTAAGAAGTTATGGGAGTGAAACCTAGCCAGAGAAGGTTCAGAATGTGTTGCAGCATGGAGAGAAATATATTTTGTTTTTTTACTCACCTTCACCCCCAAACAAGGCATATTGCCACTTGTACGTAAGGGGCTACTAATTGGGACCATGTCTAAGAAAGATTAACAAAATGTTAGTTTATGTTACATTTGAACTTCTGCATATCAGTACAGTTAGGAAAGCAGGTAGCAGGAAGGGAATTCCAAAGTCTAGTTGTTCTAGGGAAGAAACTATTAGAGTAGAAAGCTTTCTGGCATTTAGGGACCTCAAGTGAAGAGGTGTGGTTTGTTAGGGATATGTACATTGAGGGGGCACAAGTGCAATGAGTTCATCAGAGCACATTTCATTAAAATACTTGTAAAACAGGCACAGGGATGCAACATTGCAATGATAGGACAAGGATTGGAGCCTAGTTGACAAAGTGGGACCTATTAAATTGGATACCCTTTTTTTTAGACTCTATCCAAGAGGGAGAGACTAGTGATAGATGCACCAGCGCAGATATGGCAAACAATACTCCATGCATGAACAAATGGTGGTCTTGTAGAGATACAGGATACTCTACAAAGTGATTAGTTTTCTAGCATGATAGAGGGAGCCCACCTTCTTTGCAGCAGCTTTTGCAATGTCCTCAATGTATTTGTTCCAGTTCATATTTCCTGTGAATGTTAAGCCAAGGAGTTTGAAGGAGGAATTCTCAGGTAATTAATTATTTGTCATGTATATCTGTGGTTGGAGAAACTTCTTGTAATTGTTAACAAGCCATGTGTGCGTGGTCCCCCTCTTGTGCTGCATGCGAGATGACGCCACAAAAAAATAGTGAAGAAATGATGAATGTGAGAAGTGTGAAGGGCCAACGTTGCCTTCACATTTTCGCTAAGTTTCAGAAAAATCTAATGGATAGGGCAAAAGTTATGGGGCAAAAAGTGTCATTTTTTTTTACAATTTTGTCCAAGGATCGACCCGAGGCACTCCCACATTAATGTTATGCTGTTTGAATGAATGTCCATAAATGACAACATGGATGGTCCTATTGTCTAAGAAGGATCTAATTATATTTAGTATTCGCCCAGTTATACCGTATGATTTAATTTTCATTAGCACCCCATCATGCCAGACTTTGTCAAAGGTCTTGGATATATCAAGGGCTACAGCCCTGGCTTCACTCACCTTATCCACTGCATGGTATATGCGTTCAGAGATCACTGTTAAAATATCTGCAGTAGAACGACATTGCCTAGATCCATACTGTTTGTCAGAAGACTAGCTGCTTGATTGATTAGCGTCTCAAAGATTTTAGCAAAGAGGAGGAGGAGACTGATAAGGCGATAATTGAGAGGGTCAGTCCTTTCAGCAGAATTCTTGTACACTGGTACAACAGAGGTCATCTTCAAGCTATTAAGGAAGCAAGATTCAGCAAGGCATTTGTTGTACACTCATGAGCAAAAAAAATAGGCCAAGCATGAAAGGAAGAAATCAATTTTTCAATATTTTTCTGTGAATTTTTGTTAATTTTAACTGAAAATTTCTATTTTGCAGATCCTTATTATTATAAATGGAAAAATTAATCCTAAAAATGCTAAGACCGCATCTTGGTGAGGATATAAAAAACTGAATTGCAGGGTTAAGACAGTCGAAAATGATTTACAAGCACATTTTTTATATTTTAAGAAAAGAAAATATAAAAACATCTCTTTCTGTAGTGAAGCGAATTGGCCGAAGTCGAATATTTGGTAAAAGGGAAATCTGGATCTGGTCGCCTTAGATCATTCACTTTGAAGGACGGCCATAGGCTTAAATTAACCGTTTTGAAGGTTTGAAAGAAAACTTGTTGATCATAGCAAAGAATTCAAAACAGGGGCTGGACATTCTCTTTCTAGATATACAATATCTAGACGAATGACAGAAATGAGATTTTCTTCTAAAAGGTGTGCAAAGAAGCCATTTTTATCTAAGAAGAACATCAATGATAGAAAGAGATTTTTCTTGTGTTATGGCAAGAAAGATACAGACTGGTTCAGGAATGTTTTCTGGTTAGATGAATCAAGATTTTGTCTTATTAGTGATGCTTCTGATGCTCCCGAATGGTGCAATCAAAGAACTGGAGAAAGATTTTCACCAAGTTGCATAAAAATGACAGTTAAATACGGGAATGGACGGATAATGGTATGGGGAACTTTTACTGCAGCAGAAGTTGGAGAACATATTAGATGTGAGAAGTCAATCAATGCAAAAGAATACATTTGAATATTAGAAATAGGACTGTTACCAAGTATCCAGAAGCTGGGAATATCCCAGAACACTATTTTTCAACATGATAATGCCCCTGCACACGCTACTAAAATTACAAGAAAATGGTTTTCTGATAATTCAATTAATGTGATATTTTGGCCAGGTCAAAGCCCCGATTTAAACCCAATTGAGAATATTTGGTCCATAATATCTCGTGCATTGACTGGAAGAAGTTTTTTAAATAATGACAAACTGTGGGAAGCTGTGCAAAGCAATTGGAATAGCATCTCCTCTTCGCAGTGTTCCACTTTGGTTGAGAACATATCTAAAAGGATTGATCTTTTAAAGAAATTAAAAGTGAATTCGATTCCATCCTAAGCATTTATTAAAGTAAATGTCTTGTTTTGTGTTATTAGTCTTGTTTAAGTTTCCTTGTTTAATTGTTCATTATTCAATATAGCTTTTAGTGCAATAAAATGTATAAAATTTGTTTGGCCCATTTTCTTTTGCTCACAAGTGTAGAGTTTGGAAAGTATGGGGCTAGCTCAGTTGAGTATTTCTTAATTAGTATAGCAGGGATGAGATCAGGCCCATATGCATTGGAGGTGTCAAAGTTTTTTATGATATTGTGGACTTGAGAAAGGGTGATTTTCAGATCATCAATTGTCTAAGAAGGATCTAATTATATTCAGTATTCGTCCAGTTATACCGTATGATTTTATAAGTTGTTTGTTGACTCAAGGGTGAAGTTGAAAGCGAATCGCTAAGCAAGCAGTTCCACCTTTTCAGTTGCCATGCATGCAACCTTTTGGTTATTGAATTAGTGGAAGAATTACTGATTGCCCTTTATTCACTTTTATACTATACTATTATAAGTTTTTCAGAAATCACGAGTTCCTATCTTCTGCGATTCTATGCGTTCCTTGGTTATTTCAGCATACCTTCTTTTGGCTGTGACTATTTCTCTCTTATGATGATTTCTCGTATCTATAAATTTTTGCCTATTTGTATTTGACTTATGATGCACAAACCCCCGGAGTGCATGCTGTCTTTGTGCAATGGCAGCTGTATAATCTGTAGTGAACCATGGGGTTGAGTGGGGCTTGCTATAATATTTCCTTGCAGGGACATGTGCTTTAATGCCTGCTTTGCATTATACAGTTGTCTCATTGGGACACTGTTCAGTAGGGAGAAAGAAGATATTAGTCTATGGCGCATCTCTGATATGTTCTGATGGCTTCTCAGTCAGTCTTTTTGTAGTAGTACCTTGTCGTTTTGAGCAATGGCTCCTCACCTTTAGGTTGGGACTTAAATGCGATGTCTACTGACACCATTAGGTGGTCTGCGTTTCCGAGTAGACTGTGGGCATTAGTTACACAATCCTCAGGTACTTTGTAAGGAATAGGTCTATAAGTGAAGCTTGCTGGTGGCCACAATCTGGGAAGTGGGTTGAGAAAATGACTGTGTGAGGAAATGGGCTATAGAGAAGCCATAAGTAGAGCATCCAGCTGCATCTGTGCAACCCGAGAAACCAAGCCAATTTTTATGGTGGACATTAAAGTCATTAATACGAGAATGATATGAATGTTAAAGACAGGCTTAGATCTGATAACCTCAAAGGAAGATTAAATCTGGGCAATATAGTGATATGCGTGCAAAATAAAAGACTCCAATGATGTGGCCATGTTGGAAAAAATGGATGAGAGTTCTTGGATAATTTGATGTAAAACAGTTACGGTAGCAGCATTAGTTCACATCAGATTGCCAATAAAAACAACCACTTCCCTTACTGTCCAACGACTCTGATGTCGCTTGTACAGCAACGGATAAGGCTGAACTGTTTGTTTTAAGCTTTATCTGGAATTTCACTAACCACTCTTTGCAAAATTTCCACAAATCAAATGTACAGAAGCCACATTTGATCTGTTCATCACTCAGTCCTTGATATTATAAAAAATATTGAAAACCTTCAAAAAAATTTTTAATCTCTACTTATATATAGAAAGCAACTTTGTGTGAGAGAAAGAAAAAGAGAGAGAGAGTAAGAACATAAAATGCTAAATGAATGATCCTATATTTACATAATGCATGACAAAAAAGATATAGTCTATTATATAAAGGGTCAATGTCTATGTTTGTAAGTTGCACTGAAAGTAAAAAAAATACTAACCAAAGACTCAAAGTTTATATTTTCTTGAATGCTATTCTCTCAGATAAATAATATCTAAAATTTACAAAAATAATCATTAATTCCTAGAAGAAATGTTGCAGAATCTGTTGAGTGGAGAGGACGAGTTTAATCATGTCTTTATTGTTGTATATTTGTCTGCTCAAGCGTAGACGTCTTTACACATTAATATATTAATGTCCAACACCTTACTATGATTGTTGAAGTTAATTCAAACGGTAGCATGACAGATTAAAGACCTTAAGTTTTTAGTTTTGATCCTAGCTGAAGTTCTATTGCTTTTAAGACTCTAAAAGTAATCTGCAACATATTTTAAAATAAAAACGTTTATCACAGTTAAAGAAAAACTTCTGCAGTTCATAGACGATGCTAAAAAAGAAAAAAGTCTTTCTACATATTCTTTTTTTTTTTTTTTCAAAATCGGTGTAAACTTATGCAGGATTCATTCTTATCTACTGTTATCAAGAAATAAACGTGTGTGTTCACACACAATGTTGTCTGGAATACAGAACTTCTGTTCTTTTGTTGCTGTTGCCCGGGAGACATATTCAAACGTGATCAATACACTGTATAGACTTGAAAAGTGAGAAACAAAAGAATTTCTCTTCTAGAGGGGGGAATCTTGATTTTAGTAGTGCTTGGGAGGCGTCTCTTAATGTTATAAGTACTCAATATCCTGGATAGAGCAGATAGTAAACCAAACGTGAGCTAACCTGGTTTTAGTAGTGCTCTGAACCCTAGATAGAGCTGGTATTCTTAAACACAGTGTCACCTGGGATAAATAACTTGTCCTTTATTTGTTGTTGCCTAGGAGTCATAATCCATAGTACTAAATATCTTGCATAGAGCAGGTTGTAATGCAAAAGTGGTTTTAGCAGTTTAATTTAATAAGCACTTGACATGAGCCATAATCCAAAGTGCTCAATATCTTGGGTAGAGGATGGCTTTTTCTAGTGCTCTGGAAGCCTCTTTAATTTTAAAAATGCTTAATATCCTAGGAAGAGAATGTGCGTTTAAACACAGTATTCTGTCTTTCTCCAAAATTTTGTTGCATGAAAACCATAATCCAAAGTGCTCGATATTCTGGGTAGCGAAGTGCTCAAAGTGCTTATTATCCTGGATAGAATTGATATGTTCAAAGGCGATACTGATTGGGAAAATAAACATCAATATGTTTTATTATACTATTTTGTATAAGAAAATTTACTCAGCGTTGCCAGTGGAATAGAGTAGTCAAAAAATGCTCAATATTTGAAGTATAGCAGGTGTGTGTAAATGCAACTTCATTTCTTCTATTTGTTTTTTGTGGCCCTGGGTAACTTGCTAGTACAATAATAAGTTAATGTTAAATATTAAAAACAATAACAGCAAAGATATAATAATTTTTAAAAAGATTGTAAATAACTAAGAAACATTAAAATTATTTTCATTCAGTTATAAAAACACATAAAACATCATATATCAAATTATGGTATTCAAATAGAAAGGAATGCTGAAGTAAATAATTGCTCCTAAACTGATATAAACATTAGAACAGCCTATGTGAGTAAACTAGCATTTCAATATTAATACATATCAAGTTGATCTCACAACCCCAGATATATCTTAACGCTGAAATGCTGGTTAATATACATAGGCTGATGTAATGTTCATAGAAGTTTATTTTTATAAAGCTCTATATTGTATTCAGCACTTTTGAAAAAATATTAGTTCTAAGTTCATTTTATGAAATTTTTTAATTTTTTTATATTAGATTTTCCCCCCAAACAAAACGCAGTGCCACTTTGATGTAAGTTGCAGGAATACTATGTGGGGAGTTGAGCAGCAAGATGTCTGTTCACATTACACTTGAACTTCTGCATGCCAGTACAGTTAAGGAAGCAGGAACCTGGAAGGGAATTCCGAAGTCTAGCAGTTCTAGGGAAGAAACTATTAGAGCAGAAGGCTTTCTTACACCTAAAGATCTTTACTGTGTAGGGGTGGTTTGTCAGGGGTATTTATGTCGAGGGGGTAGAAGGGCTTTTAGTTCGTTGGAGCATCCACCATTAAAAATACTTGTAGAACAGGCAGAAGGATGCAACATTTTGTCAATGGGACAGAGATTGAAGCTTAGATAACAGTTCAGGACCTATCAGGTTGGTGACTCTCTTTTGAAGCCTGTCTAGGAGTGAGAGACTAGTAGCAGATGCACCAGCCCAAATATGACAAAAATACTCCATACATGGGTGAATGGTGGCTTTGTAGAAGTACAGGATGCTTTCAGGCATAAGTAACTTTCTAGCACGGTAGAGAGAACCAACCTTCTTCGCAGCAGCCGTGGCAATGCTCTCAATGTATCTGTTCCAACTCGTATTCCCTGTGAATGTTAAGCTGATGAGTTTGAACAAAGTACTTATAGCCACCGTAGGGGTGCATGTGCATGAAATTTTTGTGGCAGGATGTGCGCAATCTCCAACCATACCTCTCCTCAGTCAACATTGTTAAATACCAGTGGCAAGTGGAGTGTATGTTCAGGACGACTGGAAACAAATGCTTAGATAAGTGGAGAGCACATACAGCGCTTAGAATTCCAAAATGGTCACCCATCTGATACTAACCAGGTTCAACATTGCTTAACTTCGGTGATCTGACGAGAACCGGTGTGTCAACGCAATTATGCCATATATATATATATATATATATATATATATATATATAATAGGTCGTCATCTGGTATTACCTGGTTATAAAATATGCTTAAATATGGTATTTTAATTCATGCAGATTTCATAGTTATTATTATAGAGCGTATTTCCTATTAATTATCATATTGTACACAATATAGAGTAGTGATTTCAAAAGTTAAAAAAGAAAAACAAATATGACTTGGGTGTCATTACTTAGAAGTGAAACCAAAACATTTAGCTCTCCAACATTATTCATTACCAGCTGAGCATATCAAAGCTTTAAAAATTAATAGACTTAAATATATAAAATGTATCTTTGTGCATGCATAAAGGATACACATTAGTTCACCTTATGCCTGCAAATTCCAATTTTGACTGCTTTTTTCAGCTAAAAATTAAATCAAATTTGTTTGATAGGTTCAAATAGCCCATATATCAAGCTTAAAGTATCTATACTAAAAATTGACAGTAGTTTGGTAGAAACTGTTCCATATACACACACAAGATCACTTTATATATGCATATATATATATATATATATAAAAGAGCAGGGAGAAAATATTTTATTTTTGAAATTAGGTGCAATATAGCTCAAGTAAAATGGAATAACAGGAAGTGACCCTGTATGTTGACATTGTCATGAAAAAACAAATTAATTCAATAGAAATTAAGTAGAAATCAATATTTGAACTTGCACACACAGTTCAATCAATAAGGTTTCTTTTGTATTTTAATATAAAGATAAAGTAAGATAATATTCTGCAAGATTAAATGAATAATGAATGAAAAACTTGTGGCAAAAAAGTATCAACAAAAATAAAGATGTGCAAGCAACCAATATGACTGATTTTATATTAAAACTAAGAGTATTTTAACTAGGCAGCCTTATTCTCAAATTCTTTATGTATAAAACCAATAATTATAAAAAAAGCAAAATTCAGCTTCCACTGAAGAATAAAATGATTATAAAAGATTTTTAATGACATGACTTTTAAAAGGCATGTAATTTAACTTTATCAAAAGAAAAAAAAATGACATTTAATAAAATAAATCTGATCAGCAAATAGTTGTTGAAAGTTGGGTTGTTCACAAGAAAAAATTGCATTAGAATAAATGAGATTCTAATAACATAATTAAATATTTTATAAGCATTGAATTTAGTTAATAATAGTTTTATACTAGAATTTAACTTATTAAAACAGGCTAAAAAGTGGAATAAACAGACATATGTAAAAAGAAAAAAAATAACTAAAGGTTTAGGCCATTCGCTTAGAATGAGTGCTTTATGCAAAGTCAATGGTTGAATCTGTGCTCATTTTTGTATTAAATACTAATCCCTAATAATCTTTATTAATGCTTAACTGTGCATCGAATGATACCATATTTAGCTCGCTGCACCCAATCATAAAGGTTGATATAAAATTTCAGCCAGATATGCAGACAAATTTATCTTTCGTTGACCTTTGACAACTAAATATTTTCGTTCACTAGCCAAATAGAAAAGGGAGATTAATTGACTTACTGACAAAATAATGTTCTAATGAAGGACAATATTTTTTTTTAATAGTTTTAAAGAATCTTCCAAGACTATATATATCTATAATATAAAGCTGGATGTGTGTGTGTGTGTGTGTCTGGTCACGAATAGGCTCCTATATGGTTGACTATTTTAAAAAAACTGATTACATATAATGATAGAAGATGTATCGAGACACAGGAATGGGTATGTTTGATCTGGCAGAACGATGGTTCATTAAAATTGTAGGGTCTGCATATGTGCCTGGTCCACAAAGAATGGAAATAAAAAATTTTAAAATTAAAAAAAACGTTTACAAGTGTTTTTGATATAGATGTACATAAGAATACTTTGATAAGTATGTTTTAACTTGAATAGAGATGGTATAATAAAATTGTGGGGTCTGCGTTCGCGCCTGGCCTTCATAGAACGGAAATAGGCACAAACTTTAATAAAGACTTTTCATATATATCTGCGTAAGTATACTTTGATAATTATGTCTCAGTTTGAAGAAATATGGTATAATAAAATTATGGGGTGTTCGTTCACGCCTGACCTCCATAGAATGTAAATATGTCACAAAGTTTAACAAGGGTTTTTAATATAGATCCACAGAATATTGTGATAAGTGTTTCAGTGTGAACAGGTATGGTATAATAAATTATGGGGTTTATCTATTTTATTTTTACTTTCATCATATTTTGCTTTGGTTTTGATAGCCCCAAATTCGAAGCTATCTCTTTAAACCCTTCCTTTTCATAACCTATCATTCTTTCATAAATCAGAGTCCATTTTCTGTAGGCTGTTTTTGAATCTAGTCAACGACAGATACTTTTGCGAGTATATATATATCTATATTTTTATAAAGTAATAGGGTTCGTGTGTTTCTGTCTGTGTGTACAGCTCTCCATCATCAACGAAATATAAAGGAGATAAGAGGGTAGATCTCTCCTGGTAGAGAAACATTAGAACCCATTTTAGGATGTTTCTGTTATAGGAGACATAAGAATCTTTGCCTAATTTCTTTATATACTATTCTACAAACCACCCCCATATCGAATGACTTATGCTCATTTGCATATCACATTATATTAAATCTCTTTAACTAATTACCTCGACCTTATTACATATTGGAAATATTCTAATCATTTCAACTGTACTATTTACAAAATCTATTTAACATTTAATCTATCTATCTATATATCACATTATATTAAATCTCTTTAACTAATTACCTCGACCTATATATCTATTAAAACAGAGATGTGTGTGCCACAGACGATTTCTGATTGGTTAATCCAATAATCACATCTCCTAAAAAACAATCGTTTCTACGCTCTTACCTTTACAATAAAATATTATGGCTTTATTTATTGTCCATCTTGGAAGGATTTAATTTTTTAATAACTTGTTATTTACAAATTAAAAAAATACGAACCTATTATACGAAACTAAACTACACGAAACGCGCACACACGCACACACACACGTTCACTACCGTCACGTTGTTATGGCAACCAAACCCGCTGACTTTTGGCCTTTTGGTCAAGATCAAAGTGTAGTATCTGTTCTTCAGATGCTGCACTTCATTTTCTTGTTCTCTTTCGTTAGAGGAGAAATCCTTCACGACTGAGACAATTTTTATTTTTGTACCTTTTCTCCACGTTAAAAAACGACCCTGGTGTCTAACTCTGTCGCGTGGGGAGGCATAGTAAATAGGTACATAAACAGTAAACACACACAGTAAATGTGATTTTCTTAAATTCATTTCGGGTTTGTATTACTGTACACATAGATTCGAATAAGTTGCCAAAAAACAAATATATAACAAATAAATGTTATCAAAGGCAAGATAAATTACTTTTCTACCAAACTGGATATATTTTTCGTGTTTTTATTCAATTTAACATGTTTATTCAGCTCGAAAAGCATACAGTGTTTACCGATGTATTGGAAAATTCAAGATGGCGGCCGATTCTCTCTTTAACACGGTAAGTTTGGAAAAAGGTGTAATAAATAAAAAACCGGTTAAAATACTGTTAAAAACTCGCTCAATATATGTTACCGTGACATAGGTTGACATATATTCGGCGGGTTTTTAATAGTATTTTGTATAGTTTTTTATTTATAACACCTTTTCCCAAACTTACGGTGTTAAAGAATGTGTGAGACGCCATCTTGAATTTTCCAACACATCGGTAAACACTGTATTCTTTTCGAGCTGAATAAACATGTTAAATTGAATAAAAACACGAAAAATATATCCAGTTTTTATCGGTTTTTTACCTTCTCTGCAGAAGTACAAAAAAAAAAAAAAAAAAAAAACGGAAGGTACTTTTACAGAATGTTAAACTAACCCTAACCGATGTTTTATGTTTAGTTTAGGAAAAGTCAGAAGAAACAAAAGTCATTATTGCATGAAATATACGTATTTAGTTGAAGTATTGTTTATGTCAATTCTTTCGAAGAAATTTAGCAAGAATACCTGTAAACCAGGAAATCGGTAAAATGTCATCATGGATGAATACTTGTCTATTATAATTTCTACCCTTGACAAAAACTTAGCCATAACAAAAGAGATTTATTGTTCAGATTGTTTTTGAGATTGATTTCTAAAAAGATATTTTATAAATAAAATCGACTTTAAAATTAAAGACTTAAATTACAATAATTGAATTTAAACATTCTTATTTCAATATTTGGCACATAACACCTGCAAAAATGATCACAATGTCAGGATTCCATTTTATTTCAGAATCAATGGCAAATTGTGTAGATTGATATCTCATTATATTAAATACTAATATTTAACATTAGTTTATCATTTAAGCCGATAAAAGCCCTTTTTTTTTCGAGTCATAAAAGGATTTGGAGTTTCCAAATCAAACTTTCGGGTGCAGTTGCACGCTCTCAAAATAACTAAAGTGTTGGCTTTAAAAAAATTGGTTCATTAAAACTAAACAGGTTTAGTTTTAATAATAAAAAAATTTTTTTTAAAAAAATCGCTTTGGTAATTAGATATGTCGTATGGTTATCCCTAATCGCTGAATAAAACCGCTAACGAGTTGAATGATTACGACATAAAATTAAACTCGGGTTCCTGAAACAGAAACTTCGTTTGTTTTTGTTTTTTTTCTTATCAATATATTTACATTGTTATTTTGTTTTCATTTTCAATCATTCGAACAGTTTTCTTTTTCAAGTAATCCAAGTTACAAAATTCCCACTGTTTACTATGCTAAAATCACAATGACTAATGTATACCTATTAACCCTTATCCTTGAGTGGCCTCTGGGTCTTGATAAGTGGTGACACCCATGTAATGAAGTCAATCATTTGGAGTCTCCTTTTACATAAAAAAAGAAAAAAAAATGAACCCTTCCAACAATAAAGACATCTGAAAAGAGAATTACAAATCAATAATTACTCATGAACTGTTCACTATTTTAAAGATATTTTCTATGTATAAATGAAAGGCAGTAGAACTATGATAATTAATATCTAGAATATAAAAAGAAATGGCATAAAGAAAAAATAAAAAGAATTACAATGCATGTACACAACGATGAAAAGTTATAAAAAAAAAACAAAAAAAAAACATGATATTTCAAAATAATAAACAGGATCCATGTTGGACAGTAGAGATGATCAAAAGCTGTATAAAAAAAATTATTATTGATTTCATTGAAAAAAAAAAATGATAATTATTGATTTCATTGAAAAAGAAAAAAAAAGGAAAAAATTAAAACATTTTTTGTAAGATTGAAATTATATTAAACCTTAAAATAAAATGAAACAATTTTAAGAAAAATATCAGACAATTTAAATGTAAAGATAATATAAAATCTGTTTTTATTTTCTCTTCAACTTGGTATTAAAAAAAAATATGAACTATTAAAATTGGATCAATTAAGTTAAAAATAAATAAATCTTATAAAATCTAGATATTTACTTAGAAAATAAATTATTTTAATTGATATGTAAACAAAATTTGCATGTATTCTGGCCATTAATAGTAATTGTTTAATTAATAGTAATTTTTTAATTCTCTTTAAAATAAAAGTAAAAATTTGACTTTTGGTGTGGGATTAAAAATTAAAATTATTACTAAGCAAGTCTGCATTAAATTATTATTATTTTTTTTTTTACAAAGGGACGAGATTCACTTTATTATAATACTATAATATAAATCTCACCTATCTGTTTAAATGTATGTATGTTTGCCTGCCTTAAACTTTCGACAGAGGCAGCAGATTTTCATGAGATCGGTATCGTTTTGAAGCTCGACGTTGCAGATGACAAATATCGAAAAATTGGCTAAAAATATTCCTTCACCCTCAACTGGGCACTTTTCTACAGGGAGGGGTCACTTTTTTCACCAATATTTTCGAAAATCATCCCCTCTTTTTGATTGACTAGACTTAACTTAAACCTATGTCACTTCCGGTTTGGCGATGGGCGCAACAGCAAAGATGTCACGTTTTTCTTTTTTTCACATACTTTTCCTCCTTCGTGGTACGGGTTCGTGCTTGCCTGCCTACTACCACTTTTTTTTCTCAACACACACCTCTAAACACCCGAGCAATGCCGGGTACCCATGCTAGTATATATATATATATATATATATATACACACACACACACAGAGAAAAGGTAGCGTAGTATCTGTTCTATTGTTGTGAGATCATCCCTCCAGGCATTATCGTCTCATTGAGAAGGTCAAGGAGGGTAGCATAAATTAGCAAGAAAGTCACAATTTGCTGTTCATTAACAAATTCAATGCTTAAATATATATCTATAAAAGTGAAAATATGTGTGTATGTACATTTCCCTACCAAATAACTGTCAATTTTCAGTCTACAGACTTGAGATTTGAGCTAAGGGGTATTGAGGTTTGGGAAAATCATTTTAATGGATTTTCAGCCAGAAATTTGGCTGTCAAGGGGTCAAAGTTCAATGATTTGACCTTTAAGAACTCTACCAAACTCCTCTGCCAATTTTGGGTCTAAACACTTCAAATTTTCGATATGGACATGGGTCTAACTTTATAATTTGATTTGAGCCCAAAACAATAAATGTTAAGGGGTCATAATTGGGGTTAAAGTTTTTTAAAAATTGACCTCTGCAGTCTCTACCAAATTACTCAGACAATTTTTGGTCTAAACATTTGAAATTTCACAAAGTGTATCCAGACATAGGACAAGCTTTTTAATCAATTTTGCTAAAAATTAAGCTTCCAAGGGGTCAAAGTTCAAAAGATTTTACCTTTGCGGTCTCTAGCAAACTATTAAGTCAATTTTGGGTCTAAACATTTGGAATTTTACATAAAGGGTATTCAGACATACAGTAAGCTTTTTAATCAGTTTTTGGGCAAAAATTTGGCTGCTAAGAGGTCAAAGTTGACAGAGTTGACCATTACAGACTCCTCTCCCAATTTTGGGTCTGAACACTTGATATTTTAGATGTAGGTTACTTGGACATGGGTCAAACATTTTTATTTAATTTGAACCCAAAACAATAAATATTAAGGGGTCAAAATTGGGGTCAGATTTTTTAAAAATTCGACCTCTGCGGTTTCTACCAACTTTTCTCTATGGAAGTTAAGGAAGCCTATTATATAGAAAGGCATTACCGTACATATTTACACTTTTTAATATATACAATACATAATACATACATACATACATATACACATAAAGTTATGAACAGTACATAAGGCCCGAGCAAAGCCGGGCTGAACTGCTATTATACTAGTAAAAAAAACCTGCTACTTTTTTTTTTTTTTTTTTTTTTTTTTTAATTTTATTTTCACCCCAAACAAGGCACATTGCCACTTTGGTGTAGGGGGCTACTATCAGGGACAACAACTACTGGGGTACTATGTCGGTTCACGTTACACTTGAACTTCGCCATGTCAGTACAGTTGGGGAAGCAAGGACCTGGAATGGAATTCCAGAGTCTAGCGATGCTGGGGAAGAAACTACTGGAGTAGAAAGATCTTTTACATCTAGGGATCTGTACTGTGTGGGAGTGGGATTTAGCTGTCTGTCGAGTTTGTCGAGGGTGTCTATGTTGTGGGGGCACAAGTGTCTGCAGTTCGCCAGAGCATTCACCATTAAAATACTTGTAGAACAGGCAGAGGGATGCAACATTTCGTCGATGGGACAGAGGCTGAAACTTAGATGCCAGTTCAAGGCCTTTCAGATTGGTGACTCTCTTTTGAACCTTGTCTAGGAGCGAGAGACTAGTAGTAGATGCACCAGCCCAAATGTGACAGCAATACTCCATACATGGGTGAATGGTGGCCTTATAGAGGTACAGGATACTTTCGAGTGTTAGTAGTTTTCTAGCACGGTAGAGAGAGCCTACCTTCTTCGCAGCGGCCCTTGCAGAGAAGGTTTCTTGTAATTATTGAAGGAAACCAGTTTAGTCTTGGCAGCATTGAATGTGACCATCCATTTTTGTTCCCATTCCACTACAGATTGGAGGTCATCCTCTAGTGTTTTTGCCATTTCTTTAGATATGTGTTCATTTGTTTTCCTGTCATGTCTGTTACAGAGTGTGGTGTCATCAATCAGCATATATACCCATCTCAGAGGCAATTTTGTCGGGGAGGTCATTTATGAATATTAGGAACAATAGAGGTCCAAGGATAGACCCCTGAGGCACTCCCGCATTTATATCATATTGTTTAGATGTACAACCGTCGAGGACAACCTGGATTTTTCTCTTATCTAAGAAGGATTTAATTATGTTAAGTATTCTACCAGTGATATCGTATGATCTAATTTTTCTGAGACCCTCATGCCATACCCTGTCAAAAGCCTTAGATATATCTAGAGCTACCGCTCTGCCGTCTCTCACTTTGTCCAATGAATGGTATATACGTTCAGAGATTACAGTGAGGATGTCTGCTGTGGAACGGGCTTGTCTAAATCCATATTGTTTGTCAGTCAGAAGTTTAGCATCTGTAAGGTGATGGACTAGAGCATGGTTAAGAATGCAAATTCATAATAACCTGTATGGATTAACTATAGTGATATTCCTAAGTTTTATGAAATTCCTAGTTAGCTTAGTGACCTCTGTATTTTGGTAATGGTTTATAACCATGGCTTAATAAAGGGTGGAAAAAAATCATTATCAAGCATTTATCAGGGAATAAATGTACTTTTTTAATAGGGAAATGAATTATTTTTATACAAAATAAGTAAACAATCAGCTTTTAAAAATATTTTTAGATTTAACATTTTAAAGTAATTGGTTTAAATAATCTATATAAAAAAAAAAAAAAAATCACCGGATGTTAATAATGACAAACTGAGCCATCATATTAGTCTTGGACATAAAATATAATATAAGGTAGCATGTTAAGTTTTTCTTACGAGTATGTTAGTGGGATAATCTTAATTTTGTATTACGAGCACTCTGGTGAATATATTGGAGCAGTTGCACATGCTTCACTGAAATAACAGTTAAGGGTTTAGAAAGTGCTTTTGTTGTTCAGCACAGAGGTCTCAGTGGTCAGGGTTATACTTGGAGAGTATGATGTTTTCCATGGGTCTGTGCCGGAATTGCTGGAATTCCAGAGCTTGGAAGTCCAACTGAACGATTATGATAGACGGTATCTTGTGAACTGACCAGTAGAAATATTGTAGATACGGAGTTTTCTTTTTTGTTCCCTAAACCTAGTATGTATAAAGAAATAGAAATAATTGAGGAGATGAATGGCTAAGATAATGGTACAAAATAAAAAAATTATACAAAATATTGTTAGAAACCCACCCAATATATATAACCATGACATATATTGGGTGGGTTTCTCACGGTATTTGTGTAATTTTTTTATTTTTAAGCCATTTTTAAAACTTGAAATATTTAGGTGTTAATTCGCGACGATTTTCTTGTTCTCACGTAACACTCAACACTGTTTTTGAACTGAATAAACATTTTAAAGCGAGTAAAACCACTAAAAACGTTTCCATATAGGTCGAAGAGTAACTTATTCTGCCTTTGATGACAGTTGTTATATATTTGAATTATTGACCACTTTTTCGAATCTGTAAATTGTAAAACAAACCAAGAAAACCATTCTTAAGCAAATGTTAGTTTTTCGAATGTCCCCTTCCCCATGTTAAAAATGGCTTTGTAAAATATTGCAAAACTTTGAATTATGTGGAGTTATCTCGCTTGTCTTAAAAAATAGCAGTTTCAAATAGTCATTTAGCCATAAAATTTTCTTCTTTTTTTATTGTATAATATTTTCTTTCCATCATAAAAGATTTTTCTTTATGTTTACTATTTTTAGTTTTGCAGGAGGCGAAGGGGAGAGTATGGACTTGTACCAAATATTGTATTTCTCCATTTTTAATAAGGAAATTTCAAGGAAAATTTATTTGCACTCACAAAATATTTTAAATACAGATTCCAAAACATACTATCATATTAAGCTAATGTAAGGAGATTAGAATACTTATTGTTTTTAATGTAATACTTTGAATAACCATATAAGACAGAAAAAAAAGTTCACAGTAAATTGTGTTCGGTCAGAATTGGTTCCTGGTTTGGTTTAAAATAAGTAATCAAATATGAGTTAAAGAAAATCTGGAAAAGTTTTCTACAAATTTATATTTTAAATAATTTATTTTACAAAAATAAGTATTCAAAGACGTGGTTTTGTGTGGGTGTTTTTTTTTTTTTTGCTTTAGAAAATATAAAATGTTTTTGATTTTATGGGGAAAATAATCAGATAGGTGGTTTGATCTTTCAAAAACAATAAAATTTTTTTTTTTTTTTTTTAATTTTAAACATGTTATTTTAGGAAATAATTTTTTTAAAGATCATAATACTGCCGGATCATATGTTATATGGCTTCAGTAATTTTTTATTTATTTTAAATAATTTCTTTTACAAAGTTTTCTTTTCTCTATCTGTTTCCATAAGTAACATCTGCGATAAAGTACTACACAAACACTCCACATTAGGTTAGTACATATTGTACTATACCACGCTAGTTTATCATTTGTACTATACCACGCATAGTTTATTACTTGTCAACAGTTAAATATAGTTTATCACTTGCTAACAATTAAGTATAGGGAAAATTAAACTATCGAATACAGGAACTGAAGTAGAACAATACTGCAGGGTTGCTTCTCAGCCAACTATAACATAGTTGTTTTCAATCCTAATATAAAGAAGTTCTTCTTGAGCCGTCTTCTTAAATAATCAAACACTACCCATTACTGATCATCACAGTGTTATCTCACCAGCCACCCTTATTAACCCATATCCTCAAGTGGCCTTTGGGCCCTCATAAGTGGTGATCGTCATAAAAAAAAAAGTTCTATTACAAAAGTTTAATATAAGGAACTAATTCTGAACAAACACTGTTTCCTGTGGATTCGAGTTGTTTGTTATATCAGTTTGCTGAATAGTTATTAAAAAAAAAAGATTTAACATGCAAGAATAAAACTTTTTTTTATCAAACTACCAATATTGTTGATATGGTAAAAAAAAAAAAAAAATAGATAAAACATCTGTCAAATATTGTGCAAATGATGTTTGTGAAACAGCTTAAAATGTCTGCTTAAAAAGCCCAGAAAAAGATGTGCTTGGCCAAGGGAACAAGAATTCTGAATTCGAACTTATTGTTGTTGATACAAGGTCATCCACTTTGTTTTGCCGTTTTCACACAATATTTTTTACTCTGACAAGATTCTAAGTAAAGAACTAGATATACAAAGGAAGGAAATGAAGTTGTTCAGCTTGACTTTTAGAAAAGTATAAGTGAGAGGCACCTGACAAGAGTAAACCACATGCAGGCTCACTGGAGATATAGTGAGTGGCAAACGTGTGGGGAAAATGACAGTTACTGAAAAACATTTCTTGCAATGATTTATGAGTTTTTCTCCTTGAATGTCAAGCCATTCACCTTGCTCAATTTAATAAGGCACAACAGAGTATGTTCCTTTTTAAATATGTAGTCATTAGAAAATATAACAAGTTGTACAGGCTCCAAAATCTTTTTTTTGTGTGTGTGTGTAAAATTCAAAAATAGGAAGCAAGATTATTATCTACTAGAATACCAATTTCAAAATGAGTAAAATTTTCCAAACAGAACAGTTTTATGTTCCTTTATTAAAATTAAAATCAAGATATTATACTAAACTTAATGTTTAGAATTCTTATTCCAATTATGAGAAAAATCTATTAAATGCTTTTCTAGCAAATATCTAAAATTTAAAGTTTAAGAAAAAACTTCAAAAAAACTGAAATTCAAGGAATCTTAATTGGTGTCTAATGACCAATATTAAATCTGAAATATTTGATTTTTCAAATGTGACCATGTTATATTTCCTAAAATCTCGTTAAAATACTGCATAGAAATTAAAATTTGAAAAACATTAATATTGTTAAAATATCACAAAAATCAGGAGTATCTGAATTTTCACAAAGGGCTTTTACTTTTTTTACCCCCTTTGCATAAAACTGAAACTAAATATAGCCCGCATTCTGACCCATTAAACCTAACAGCTGTGCTCTAAAATTCATAATGTTCGGTTAACTTTGGAGTGAATCCTTTACATATGCATATTTAAATATTCATATGTATAGGATTCATTCCTAAACTAATATACGTGATAGTTAACTTTATGAAGATTGAAATTTTGATATTTTTTCTAATATGAATAGGGAAACCAGAATTGATGTCTCAAAAAAGTTTCATACAAATCAAAGTACAAAGTTAAATCATTTTAAGTTAAAATATGCATTAATTTCATTCAATTAAATCATAAAAACATTAAGTACCTGATATTATCCCATTTATCAAGATTATTGTATTCCAGAAATGGAACCTTTTCTTGTTCAAGTGACTTCAGAATGTTTAATATGATGGCTTCAATTTTCTTCAGGACCTCCGATCTATAAATCAGAAAAAAAAAAAAAAAAGTTTTGTGATTAATATTTATTTAAAATGTTGAATAATTTATTTTTAAGAAAAGTTTCATAAATTTTAACATTTTTAAAGGGTTAATTTTTATAATTATTAGGTGAATTTTAATTATGAATATTTTTTAGTTTAAATAAGGCATACTTTCAAAAATAATCATTTCGTCATTTCTTAATTGTTATACCAACAGGAAACTTGTGAAGAATAGAAGATTTTTTTTAATGAGCAGCAGTGATGGAATTATTCCAATCCCCCCCCCCCCGATTCTGATACAAGTACAGGTTCTGTACTAAATTACCAATTCTGATTCTTATAAATCTCTAAATATTTAACTAAAAAGTTGTTATTCCCGCCCCCAATTATCGTAAAAACACAGGTAAAATGTGAAGATAGTTTCTCAAGCGTAAAAATAGGCTTGTGAAGGATGATCTATAGATTTTAGTTTTACTATTAGTTTAAAAATCAATAAATATTGATTTCATCATTACCACCAACAGTGGAAACTTTTGATTTTAAACAAAATCAGATAAAAAAAAAAAAAAAATGACAATTAAAGGAATCGTTTTTGGCATGAGAAAATAGGCACAGATTTTTCTGATTCCAACACCCCAAAAAGTTCCAATTCTTCCGATTAATCTTCCAAACGCTAATGAGCAGCTCCATGGTATTGCAATGTACATGCAGGTAGTTCTAGAAAAGAGGCTTTGTTCATGGAGTTTTCATTTAGTTTTAGATAAAGAAAGAAAGAAGGGGGAACTTGACAGTTGTTGTAGCTAGAGGAGTTTTTGTGGTCAATGTTTTACAGTAGGTGTGGGGGGGTATAGATGTAAGCTCAGTTGAGCACAAGTCATGGAAATGACCCAACATTGTAATAAGCAGTGGAATTATATTTTCAAGCATGTGTTGAAGCTCTCTGGAGTATGTACATATGTGAGTAAAGTCAAGACCACACACAATCATGTTTTTCTATTGTAACTTGAATTTGGGATGTTTTCACTAAAAACAATACGTGCCAAATAGAGATTATTTTTTATCAATGAACGTTTGAACATGGCTGACATCCAAATCAACCTTTCTGTCCTCTTAAAATAGAATGGAAAAGATGAGGAAAATTTCTAATAAAATAACAGTTTTGTCTGATAAATCAGTTCAGTCATCTGTATTTGAAGGTTAAGCAATTGTTTAACTGGATAAGATTCAAGAAAACCTTTAAGATTTATTCTCCCAAAATTTTACATATTGGGTGATTCTAATGATTTTGCAAGAAAGAAATTATTTTTTATCAGTGAAATTCAATTCTTAGATTACAACAATTTATCCTTACCTAATTTCATCAGAATTATTATTTTTTTTATTAGTACTTGTGATGACTTCTATGAGTATTTATTATAATAAATAATCTCATTTCAACTTGAAAAAAAAAAAAAAAAATCAAAAAAACACTTGTATTCATCATTCAAATAAAACCTGTTTAATGTATATTTAATTTAGAATGAAAGTATATTATTTATCTCTACGCCAGGAGGTTAGACACAAGGTCAGGTGTGGATTTGATGAAAGTGTCTTTGTGGAATGAACTGGATTCCAACTTGGTTTTCAACCCATGTTATTAACCACTAGCCATCAAATGAAAGTATATTATGTATTTTTTTTTAACTACTGTTCTCATTTTTTTTTTTTTTTTTTCATATAGGAGTCACCACTTATCAAGGTCCGGAGGCCACTCGAGGATAAGGGTTAATGGGTATACATTAGTCATTGTGACTATAGCGTAATAAACGTAAGTAGTGTGAATTTTGTAAATTGGATTACTTAGAGGGACGGTTCATCAAGAACTTGTTTATGTTGGACTTGAAGGCAATTAGATTGTAGTCAGCTGGAAAGCAGGCAAATGGAAAAGAATTTCACAGGTATGCAGTCTAAGAAAGAAGCTTTGTTCATGGAATCTGCGTTTAGGTTTAGGCAGAAATAAAGAGTGTGGGAAATCGTTGATATTGGTTTTGGCTAGACGAGTGTTTTTCGTGATGTTGTTCTCACAATCTTTTGACTAATATAACCTTTGACTTTTTCCAGGTGCATCTTGTCAAACCCAGGAATCTTTATGGAATTTTGAACAAAATTATTAAATCCATGAGGCTAGACTGTTCTAGTTTCCTCATTCATGACCTGTTGTTAGATGCCTTAATTTGTAATTGTATTCTTAGTATCACTTATACTAAAGATTTAACTTTCAACCTCTAGAAGACTGTCACTTAGCATTGATTAATATTAAGCATTCCGTCCATTGCACCCAGAGGACCATGTAGACATTTCTATTAAGATATGAAACTATTTTTCTTCTTTTGTCCATAGTTTCACTGTATTAAGAACAGAATAATGTAAATTATTAATCTTCATCTCAAACATTTCACAACGTACAAAAGTGAAAAATCAAATTCAGTCAAAACAAAATGTACATAATTCGTAATTAAGGATCAAGTTAGTTAATTAACTTTGGTTCTAAACATTGATCTACAACTATTGTAATTGTATGAAATGACTTATCTGAGATGAACTTTCAAGCAATCTAAATAATTGTCAATGTTGATCTATGTTAAAGAAGCAAAGACTATTCTTTCATACAACTGATCAAACATTCTAAAAAAAAAAAATAAATAAAAAAGGTATAATCAACAGAAAATTAAAAAAAAAATATCACAAAGATCATTTGAGAAATTCTGCAAAGTTTAAATGAGAAAAGTTTCTTGACTCTCAACCAACTAAAAAATGGATAGTACATGATAATAAAAAAAAAATACTGAATTCCTCTTTGCAGTCAGCAATAACTCTGTGAGCAGTCAATGCACAAAGAGAGAATAATCATCGACTTGTTCAGACCATGAATTTCATTCCTAACATTTCATTTGTTTTGCTTTTCTTTATCATTTCTGCTTAGTATCGGAAAAATTAAAAAAAAAAAAAAAAAAAAGTAAATCAAATTGTTCTGATAAATATTTATATTTTATTTAGTCTACTTTAAACAAAACGATGTCTATGCATTATGGATATGAAACCCATGATGGATTTTTAAGTGAAAATTCAGATGCATCCAATTTTATAAAATGGTAATAATATAAATTAACAAATATTCCCCACATTTCAGTTTCTTTAGAATATTTTAATGGGTGTTTAGGGCATATAATATGGATACAACCTCCTATTTCAAAATTCAAATGTGTCAAATTTGCATTGAATTTGATTGATAATCTTTAAGTACCAATTAAGAAAGATTCCCTTAATTTCAATTCTTTCTTTACGACATCTTAAGCTTAAATTTGAGATATTTTCTAAAATCAAAATCATTTAATGGATTTTGATCAAAACTGAAATGAAGATACTAGACATAAGGTTTAGTTTAATTATATCTTGATTGTAATGTTTGTAAGGGAATGTTAAAGTTGTGCAAAACTATTTTGTTCACGAATTTAATTTTACACATGTTATGCCGAGTATTATTCTATGCAAGTAAATCAAATAAATTTTACTGCAATTTTTTTTTTAATTTAGCTTGAATGAATCCATAAAACTAATCAATAGTTATTTAAGAAAAAAAAAAAAACAATGAACGTATTTGATTTACTATCTTGGTGGTTTTCATACCAAGTTGAGGATACGGACTCAACAATAAGCCTAGCAGAGTGTAAGCCATTTATGCTAGGTGGCCTTTTCTCTGTTGGGCTGGAGTATAGTTCTGTGCAATTGTAGAGAGGTCCAATCTCCCAGGCTTTACCTTCTTACACTTTAAGAGGTTAATTTATTATTAATTGCCTAAGGTATCTCTACCTAAAAATGCTGATTAGTCTATGTCATTAACCACTTAGCCACTGTCACCACAAGACCTTTCAAAGAAGAGAAACAATTGAAAATAATATATACAAAAAAGATAATGCATACAAAATGATTCTTTACACATCCGAAAGTCCAGTAAAAATAATTATTCATATAAGGCACGATTCATTTTTTTAATAAATTTTTACCCAAAAAACTTCAAAACTTCTATGGAAATCTTGTTTCCTAAGCTTTCATCAAAACTATTAATAAATCTTGTTAATAAGTCTAAATAATGGAGTTATTCTTCTATCATTCGGCCAAGTTTCATGTTCTCACTTTTGATTTCACATTAACCTTGTTGTCAACAACAGACACCAAGTTCATGATCTCTGAATAATCTTCTGCAAGAATCTAAACATAATCTATGAAGTTCCACAGAGGGTCAAAGTTGAGTCTACTGGCCAATTTATTTACCATTCCCAATCACAAGTTCTTTTAAGTGTTTTTTTGTTGCCTTTGAAGTATGTTTTATTTTTATTCATAATTCAGCTACAAATAAGTGAACTTTTCATCGAATAATAAGTTAGGATAGATGTTTTTATTTCATTTCTAAACATTATATGAAAATGCTTAGTGACGGTGTCACAGGCTATTGTGGCCACACCTAGATTCAAAATCTATGATAGAGATTACTCCTTGTACAGAAATGTGTTAGTTTTTTTTTAATCACTAAAAGTCATAGAATCATCCAACTTTTTAGAATTTACTAAATCTATATACTTCTGTCAGTTCCACATTTTTCTCTGAAACTACTGGGCTGATCTGGCTGAAATTTTGTATGGACCTTTATGATGAGGTGCAGCAAACTAAATATTACGGTATCGGTTCAATACATAGTTAAGCATTAATAAAGATTAGTATTTAATGTAAAAATGAGCACAAATTTAATTATATTTAACCATCAATTTGGCATAAAGCAATCATTCTAAATCAATGGGCTACGAGTTTTGCCTGTTTGCTAAAAAGTCTAGTAATACTATATTTTATAAAGTATACAAGTGAGATATTATGAACTGTTCCTCCCCCTCCCACAGATTTTAAATTTGAAAGATAAGAATTTAACTCGGATGTAGACACTAGTGAAAGGGGCCCAACAGCACACACACACCCATGTTCAATGAGTTAATATATTTGTTTGTGTGTGTGTTGTTACTGGTTTTGAATGCCAATTATAAGACAAGAATAAACTTCGCCATAAATATAAGATGAAGTAGAACCACTGCACATGCATCTTGGGAGTCAGCGAAGTGCTGGCATAATCATACACAAGTTTTCAAATCTAATGATTTTTTAAAGAGATTTACAGATTTTTTAGGTGGAATTGCAGTTTGGGTTAGATTGACGTAAATGTACAATATTCTTTTAGTATGTAGTCAGTTAAAACAAAATTTATATCATTTTTTTACCAACTAGATTTTTAGTAAGTGAACACAATATAAGATTATGCAGGTTTCCAGAGTGTTGATGAATTCATCTGGACATTGGTGTTATTGCAAGAGAGTTTGTCCGTCCCTTGATGTTGTTTCTTTTTTGTTCTGTTGTGTGTTAAGTCACCCTTTCTCACCAGATAAGTCTAATAATGCAATTGGTTCAGTTTCCAATAACTCAATTATGCAGCAAGTAATACCTGATTACATAGTTACAGTACAGTATCACTCAATGAATGACAATTCATTAGACAAGAATAATCATTGCTGCCAAGTTGACTTTATACTTTATTTTCAGTTATTAATGGAACAAAAGTGGATTTTAAGTTCAACGACAAACTTACAATGCTTAGTCTACACACTATATAGATTTTTCATGCTTAATAATTGGCAGCCTGTTTTGTGGAATTTGTTCAGGTAGCTTAGGTATCTTCACATTGTGCTGTTTCTTATTTTATTTTTCTAAGACACACACATACATTACTTCTTGGGTCAAAAACCAGGATGCTTGAGAAATGGCAACGTAGTTGAAAACACGTTTCTTCATCAAAAATATGAATTTTTGACCAATCAGGGCTCGATTTAAAAAACTTGTTTTGCAAGCCTCTGGGGGCCTCTAAAAAAATATGAAAAGGCACACACCAGCAGAAAGACAAGTCACAATTGCCAAATGAATTCAGTAGCTGAGATGACAGCTTTTCTCACATGCCAAGGAACATTGCTGGACTCTCCCTTCCTCTCACTTTGCCACAACAAGTAGTCAGACTCTTTCTCTCATGCTCTCAAGTCTTCATCTTTCTCCCTTCTTTCATACAGACTGCCACCTTTGGGGACACAAAGAAAAGTAATTTCTTTTCTATTAATGAAAATAAACAAAAGTTTATTTTACATTATTTGGTAGCATATTTTTTATTTATTTGTTTCTGGGGACTTATGCAACTCCCCAACAACATCATGAGTAAGTTTGGGATGGTTTCTGCAAATCTTCTGACACATCCAATGTTAAGTTTTCTTTCATATAGAATTGACTAGAATTAGTTCAAGATACAAATACTTTGCCACATTCCTCATACAAAAATTGAGATGATTTACACTTAAAATTTATAACTGTATATTTGTAAACTGCTATTAAAAATGTTACTTGGTTTCCCTATGTAATAAGAAGAAAAAAATTTGAGAGTAAAAGTGAATTGTTTTCATTCTCAAACATCATTCAGTCTTTCTATTTTACAAGCAAATACCAAATGAGAAAACTCATAAGAGATAAAAGAATTCATGCTGCAAGCGGTTGTTTTTATTGGTCTTTATTTTCTCACTTTAGTTGAAGAGAATGAACTCATGAAGGATACCAACGGTTGTACATGACTGAAAAATATGCAAAACTTTTTGATTATGAGACTTAGCCAAATTTAAAGTCTCAATCCAAACATTCTTGACCACCAACTGGATTTAGAGTTAGTGTTGGGGTTAATGCAGGATATTTTTTTTCATCCTCATCATAGTTATGGAAATTTCAGAATAATGAAAAATCATTTCTATTCACTAATACCAAGTCTGTCTTCTCTTATTTGGCATATTGTTGTTTCTATTCAAATTCCAATAGACTACATATTAAGAAATGCAAAGATGAAGCTCTTGTTATCCTATTAAGAAAAAAAACATGCCATCAAGTAAGCATATTTACAGAAAATTTTTTTTCAAATATATGGACGTAAACCATAAAAAGATGCCAAGAAAAGATTTGTTGGCAACAATTTTATCTAAGATCATCAAAATCCAACCTGGTCACCATACAAAGTTTTATGAAATGAAAAAAATATTTTGAATGATGTAATTAGACTTTATTTAATAAAAATAAATGAATATAGCAAATTTTGTTTTGTAGTACTGTCTGATTTTACCCAGTATCGAGTTTAATGATGGCCATTTTGTTTTCTTGGTTGTCAACCCAGACCTAGTTTTAATATTGAAGTAAATAAAGCATGTTTCTTTTTAGTATCATTTGCAAATATTTCCATGGTGCTTGTGTAAGCCCTTTTTTTATATATAACTACTAGTATTGAAATTGTTTACAAAATGAAAAAAAAATTAATAAATAAATTATATTGTTTGGATAGCAAGAATTTGATACCATCGCACCACTAGAGAAAAATTATCACCCCCCCCCCAAAAAAAAAACTGACACCATATAAGAAGATTCGCAAGCCACCATCTTAACTTTAACCAGCAGAACCAACATCATTAATTCTTTATTCTAAACTCAAAACCGGATAAATCTTTAATAAAATTTGAAAATGTAACCAACCAGTAAATTCGCTTTGAAGACAGAAACACAAGTTCATTAAGCTTGTTATTTGAAACAATATAGACAATATTATAAGGAAAATAAACCTACAAAATACATTTATATATATATATATATATATATATATGGTTGTTGAAAATATGTAGAAAACTCAAATGGTGTTAATTTGCTTGAGATTTGGAAGTTGTCAGTAAATGGGGTGAGACAGGCTAACCTAAGTTGCACTGGAAGAAACTACTGTGGATAGATTACATAGCATGAATGCTCTCTAATTGATGCTCATGATAATTTCTTGTAAGTGACTTTAGAGCGTAGGCGAATTCTAAAAACTGCCGCCCAGTATTATTTCAAAATAACATATTTCATAAAACTATTATATTCAATGTGCAGTTTGAGGAAAGGGAGTTGGGATGCAACTGAATTTTTTGTGGTAACTTTTTAACATCAAGTACACAAAAAGTATACATGTATGTTTATCACCATCATCATCATAATAATCATTTGTTTTTGGTATCTAAGGTGCTGCGAGCGTCCTTAATGCCAGGGTAGGCAACAACAGGTCCCATCTCACCCCTGCTCTCCAAGCGGTCTGATACAGAGGGTTAATACCAGTTTTGCTGCATGTACTAAAGTTAAAACTTCTTTGGTTTATCACACACCCTAAACCTTAGTTGAGAGATGTTAACCAGTTTTTGAATATGAGAAGTGTAAGATAATAAAACCGGATGAGAATTCAGATGTGGAGAAACTATATTTGGATGTCGAAGCTATTGAATTTGTTCATAAGTTTTGTTAGCTTGATATCATTTGAGGACAGGAATGAACTGGTAATAATATAAAAGTTCAGATTGGGTGGAATAAGTTCAAGTAACTTCTGCTATTACACACTAGCAGAGAATTACCACTGCTGAACAAGGGAAGAATCTATCAAGTACGAGTATACAGTGATGGTTTGGGAAGTGAAATATGGCCAGTTAGGGTTTTGGACATGCATGGAGAAAAATGATAGGAGATTGATACAATGGATGTACAATGTGTTTCTTAAAGACACGTTTAGATCTGATGACCTCAGTGAAAGATTAAATCTAGACAGTATAGGAAGATGTGTGCAGAATAAGAAACTTTGTTGGTATGGTCGCAATGAAAAAAATGGATGAGAGTTCTTGGGTTAGTTGGTAGGGGAAGGATAAGAGTTCTTAGATTAGTTAGGAGACAGCCAAGGAAAACATCAGAGGAAGCGATAAGTATTTTAATTATCTTCAACTTTTACAAAAATTATTTTTTCATAAACAAAAAGAGGTGTAGTAAGGTGAAAGTAGTCATCCATTTGATCTTTTCTCTTACCAGTTTCAGTCATCAAAATACATTTTCACTTGGGCTAACCTTAACTATCTTCATGTGGTTTTGACATTTATTTACAAAATAAATATGCAATTTCATAAGTGATTGGGGTAGGGATAGTCAAAAATACTCCTAAAATAAACAAAAAATAATCAAATAAAGTGTTATGTGTGGTGGTTAGTTGGGACTCTTCCAAATCTATCTGGGTATTAGGTGCTCACTGTTTTCCAGGTTATTTTTCTTGTTGAAGAGATTAGTATGTTTTAAGAAATTTATTATTTCTTATAGAATAAAGGATTATATATGCTTGGTTTAGTTGTTTTATTTTATGGTATATCAATCCCTTTCAGGATATTCAATGCAAAATCCAAAGTTTTTAGACTTCAAGTTCTTTATATCTTCAAATATTTATTCATGTGTTTCGCTTGGTTGTTTTGTAAAATTGTTTTTGTTTTTAGTTTTGCAGAACATGATTGAGTTTTGGAAAAGAGGCAAAGTTTGCTTTTGAAGCAAATTAAATGCAGTGGGTCATTCTGTGCCAGATATTGTTGAAAATGAATAGTTATTCGAGCATTTCCATTGTATTATGTTTTGTTTTTTTCCATTTCCATTTGACTTATGATTTAGTATCAGGTCTTGTGTTTGAATACCATCTGTTTTATTGGATTTGTTCGTGGTATTTTGATGGTTTTCTTACAATTCCATTTTTTCTATTGTGCTATATCTGTTACATAACTTTTGTTTATCTCTGGATTAAGGTTGATGACCTGGCTTGTAGATATGGGTGAGGACTGTTTATACTGGGTTTTATCTTTGTATGGTTTTGTAGTTTCCATATAACAAGGTAGTTTCTTTTTGGGGGTTTTTTTGTTTTTGTTTTTTGAGATGTTGATGGTCTAGATTAGGTTAGGAGTTCGTTTAGATTTAGATTTGCTAGTTTTCTTATAAGGTCAAATTTTTGGCATTCAGTGGTTTGCAATGATTGAGGTACTCTTGAATAAAAGCGGCAATTTTACAAACTTCTGGGAAGGAGATGTTCTGGGCATATTTAATTTTCATTAACTCTTTCTTTTTTCCATTCTTCGCAGAAAGTTAAGTCTGTGAAATGTTCTCTTTGGTAGTTTACACATTTCAGCTGTTGGCAAGTGGCTTCCTGGTGGTCAAATCCATCTATTCTAAAATTTTTATATAATTTCCTTTTGATATACCCGTTATAACAAATTTTTATATATATATATATATACTAGCATGGGTGCCCGGCGTTGCCCGGGTGTTTGGAGGTGTATGCTGAGCAAAAAAAAGGGGCTAATTTTTAAAACTTTGACCCCTATTATGACCCCTGAAAATTTATTGTTTTGGCCTTAAATCAAGTTATTAAGTTAGATCCATGTCCACGGAAGCTATATCTAAAATTTCAAGTGTGGAGACCCAAAATTGTCGGAGAAGTTCGGTAGAGTTCTCAAAGCTCAAATCGTTGAACTTTGACCCCTTAATCGCCAAATTTCTGGCTAAAAACGGATCACATAGATTTTTCCAAATCTCAGTACCCTGTATATCAAATTTCGAGTCTGTAGACTAAAAATTGACAGAGTTATTTCGTAGGGAAATGTACACAGACACACACACACATACACACACACACACTTTCACTTTTATAGATATATAGATTTAAAATTTGAGTCTGACAGAATGACAAAATTATATTGCAAACCGATATATTAAACAAACGAACTTCAAAGAGACAAATGAACACATAAGTAAAAAAAAATTGTATTAGAAAACATTTCTTGATTATTCCACGTCTTTTTTTTTACAGACCTGACGACTGAGGTTCGCTCTTAATAAAAATTGTTTTTTATAGTCTTAATTTTGACTTCCCTTTTCATAAAAAACTAAAAAAAAAATCAAGAAAGAAAAGAAATTTAATTTTATTCTTTTTTCATTAATTTCTTTCTGTGCAAAGCAATTCTTTCAAACTTACTCTGTTTCCAAAATGTTTTTATTTTATTCCCCTCCCCCTTCATTCATTTTCCTCCGCATCCTGGCAAGTATTAAAATAAACCATTTATAATATTTATTCATGGATTTATTTACTAATCATTTCTTTTGTATCGGTAAATGAATTCCATTTAAAAAAAAAAACTGTAAAAGTCACGTTAAAGGTGATTAAGTTGGAAAGTAAGTAAAAATTTACCCTTTTTACTTTTATACGATTTCTGATCACTTTGAAAAAGGTGTGTGTGTTTTAAAAATGTTTTTTAACTGCTATAATCTCATTTATATATATATATATATATATATATATATATATATATATATATATATATAACAACGTGAGTATTCATATCGTGTGTTTGTATTACTGTACTGTAGATTCGAAAAAATAGTCAAAAACAAATATATAAATAAATGTTATCAAAGGCAAGATAAGTTACTTTTCTACCTAACTGGATATATTTGTTGTGTTTTTATTCAATGTAATATATTTATTCAGCTCGAAAAACATGCAGTGTTTACCGATGTGTTGGAAAATTCAAGATGGCGTCTCACACCCTCTTTAACACCGTAAGTTTGGGAAAAGGTGTTATAAATAAAAAACTATACAAAATACTATTAAAAACCCGCCGAATATATGTCAACCTATGTCACGGTAACATATATTGAGCGAGTTTTTAACAGTATTTTAACAGGGCACATCGTAAAAACTGACCCATTAATTTTCCCGAAGTAAAAACTATATAGTTTTTAAACTTTTAAAACTATACATTATAAAAAGAAAACTGTTCGAGTGATTTTTTTTTTTTTACATGGGTGTCACCACTTATCAAGGCCCAGAGGCCACTCAAGGATAAGGGTTAATAGGTATACATTAGTCATTGTGATTTTAGCATAGTAAACAGTGGGAATTTTGTAACTTGGATTACTTGAAAAAGAAAACTGTTCGAATGATTGAAAATGAAAACAAAATAACAATGTAAATATATTGATAAGAAAAAAACAAAAACAAACGAAGTTTCCGTTTCAGGAACCCGATTTTAATTTTATGTCGTAATCATTCAACTCGTTAGCGGTTTTATTCAGCGATTAGGGATAACCATACGACATATCTAATTACCAAAGCGATTTTTTTTTTTTTTATTAAAACTAAACCTGTTTAGTTTTAATGAACCAATTTTTTTAAAGCCAACACTTTAGTTATTTTGAGAGCGTGCAACTGCACCCGAAAAGATTGATTAGGAAACTCCAAATCCTTTTATGACGCGAAGAAAAAAAAAAAAGGCTTTTTATCGGCTTAAATGATAAACTAATGTTAAATATTAGTATTTAATATAATGAGATATCAATCTACACAATTTGCCATCGATTTTGAAATAAAATGAAATCCTGACATTGTGATCATTTTTGCAGGTGTTATGTGCCAAATATTGAAATAAGAATGTTTAAATTTAATTATTGTAATTTAAGTCTTTAATTTTAAAGTCGATTTTATTTATAAAATATCTTTTTAGAAATCAATCTCAAAAACAATCTGAACAATAAATCTCTTTTGTTATGGCTAAGTTTTTGTCAAGGGTAGAAATTATAATAGACAAGTATTCATCCATGATGACATTTTACCGATTTCCTGGTTTACAGGTATTCTTGCTAAATTTCTTCGAAAGAATTGACGTAAACAATACTTCAACTAAATACGTATATTTCATGCAATAATGACTTTTGTTTCTTCTGACTTTTCCTAAACTAAACATAAAACATCGGTTAGGGTTAGTTTAACATTCTGTAAAAGTACCTTCCGTTTTTTTGTTTTTTTTTTGTACCTGCAGAGAAGGTAAAAAACCCATAAAAACTGGATATATTTTTCGTGTTTTTATTCAATTTAACATGTTTATTCAGCTCGAACAGCATACAGTGTTTACCGATGTGTTGGAAAATTCAAGATGGCGTCTCACATCCTCTTTAACACCGTAAGTTTGGGAAAAGGTGTTATAAATAAAAAAAACTATACAAAATACTATTAAAAACCCACCGAATATATGTCAACCTATGTCACGGTAACATATATTGAGCGAGTTTTTAACAGTATTTTAACCGGTTTTTTATTTATTACACCTTTTTCCACCTTTTTACCGTGTTAAAGAGAGAATCGGCCGCCATCTTGAATTTTCCAATACATCGGTAAACACTGTATGCTTTTCGAGCTGAATAAACATGTTAAATTGAATAAAAACACGAAAAATATATCCAGTTTGGTAGAAAAGTAACTTATCTTGCCTTTGATAACATTTATTTGTTATATATTTGTTTTTTGGCAACTTATTCGAATCTATGTGTACAGTAATACAAACCCGAAATGAATTTAAGACCACGAGTGAAATGAGAAAATGAAAAAAATCACATTTACTGTGTGTGTTTACTTTTTATGTAAGTCAGCGGGTTTGGTTGCCATAACAACGTGATGGTAGTGAACGTGTGTGTGTGCGTGTGTGCGCGTGTGCTTGCTAGTACTACTACTAAGTTTGTAGGAGCATTTGATTTCGTGTAGTTTAGTTTCGTATATAAGTTTCGTATTTTTTTAATTTGTAAATAACAAGTTATTAAAAAATTAAACCCTTCCAAGATGGACAATAAATAAAGCCATAATATTTTATGGTAAAGGTAAGAGCGTAGAAACCATTGTTTTTTAGGAGATGTGATTATTGGATTAACCAATCAGAAATCGTCTGTGGCACACACATCTCTGTTTTTATAGATATATAGATAGATATATATATTCAATGAACATTTATAAAAAAAATAATCGGAATAAACAAAGAAATTTAGTTGAGCAAATGAACCAATGAAAATCTTTACGCATGCATGACCCAAGGACCGGTCATTAAACAAAAAAATGCAAGTGCGCACGATCCCATTTCCTCCAGGAGTATTGAAATTACTTTTTCAATTAAGCAGGGATCAATTTTCTATATAAATTTAACATAGAATGGACACCTAGTGATAATTTTTTTTTTTTTTAATTTGCTGCAAACAAGTAGTTTTCTGGATATTAAGCAATGTGATTTCTTTATGTCATCAGTGGTGGCCATTTCTGCACGTACAGAAATGACCACCATGGATAACATAAGGAATGTCACTAAATAGGGTTTGTGAATGATACGAGAAAAATATTACATTCAAAATGTTTCTCATCGTAAACATTATTATATGAGGAGTCATTTCTCATATCACCTGCAAACCCTATTTAGTACATACGTGCAAAATGAATAACCGATACCCCTTCCTTTACTTAAAAAGGTACCAAAAATCAGGAAATTAACCAATTTTAATGAAATTATCAATATTTACTAAATAATGATCACATAATATAATGAACCTATTATTTTTATTAGAATCTTACTAGAAATGGATTTTTTTTTTTTTAAACAGAAAACACCTATAGTAAAGTTATGGTTTTCAGCAGTAGAGAAAAAAATATGAATGAATTTATTTTTACTTTTTTTATAAAAATAAAGAATCATAAATTATAACAATAAAAAAAGAAAAATTAATTTCTTCAGGAACATTACAAAAAAAAAAAAAAAAAGCCCCTAGAAACCATATTAATGAATTCGATATAACTAAGAAAAATTAATTTCTCGAACTACTGATATGACCATTGAATTATGCATTTTTTTTTATATTTTCACACAAAAAAATTATAATTGCAAAAAAAATTTTTTTTTTTAAATTACGTTTTGTATAATTTTTATATGTAAGATTCTAATATTTTACTTGATTGAATGAATGTGTAACTTTCAGCGTAACATTTTTGAAAATAATTATAAAAAATTTTAATTTAAAAGCAGGAACACAGAAAAATAAATTAAAAATAAGGTAAAAATTCATACAAACATTCACGATAAGAATACACAGATGCATGACGGGAAAAAAAGAAAACCAGCACTCCCTACCTCCCTCCAACTACCTGAACTCACTTTCAGACAGCCTTTTCACTTTGACATTTTGCGTTTCCGTAGAATTCTTGCTTAGATGAATGTTTGTTTTTGCTTGTGCAAAGCCAGAATCTTTCACTTTTGAGGGCTAATTAAGCTATTTTTTTTGTGCAAACAAGGTGTTTTTTTTTATTATTATTTAATTCAATATCTTATGACTTTACTAATTATCTTTAAAATAGACCCAGAAAACTAATATTTATTTTTCAAATTATTTTTACAATGAATTTATTTAACTTCAAAATTTAATCGAATTTGTCAGTTTCTAAATGTGGCTGTGATAACATTTTTCGGCGCTTCAACACTAGTAGAACAAAATTTTAGAACTTATAATACTAAATTTCACATAAAAATAATGGTATGCTCGTATTCCTTGTATTTTTAAGATGATTATATCCAAAAATTATGAAAATCGATAAGGTAGAAAATTATTTATTAAAGAAAATAGAATTTGAAAACGATCGTATTTGTAAGACAGAGGAGTGTTCAAACGGGAGGTGATTTTCTTTTCAGTTTATTTTATAAAAACAAGATGGCCGCAATTTTTCACCTGCTAACATGATTAAAGTTGTTTTTTTAATAATTCAGTAATGTTCAGGTAATTTCGACTGCATAATTTGGAAACTAACATTGGGTAATTTAGCAGAGAAGCCAACAAACGACTACAACGAAAACAAATATATACAAGAAATAAATGTTATTGTGGCCAATAAAAGTTAATTTTATACCTAACTGGCTCGTTTTAGTTTAAGCAGTTTTTATTGCTCTTTATTTAATCTCAAAAATTCAGTTTTTCTGAGCGGATTTGAAAAAAAAAAAAAATTTTTTAAATGGCGGCATCTTCTTTGGAAGAAGAAGAAGAAAGCCTCATTTTGAATTATTTTTTTTTTTTTTTTTACGAGAGCATCCAGAGTACTATAAACACCCCAACCTCCCCCATGTTAAGAACAGCTTTCGGCATAAACACCCCAACCTCCCCCATGTTAAGAACGGCTTTCGGAATAAATAACCCAACCTCTCCATGTTAAGAATGGCTTTCAAGGTTGGGATGTTTATTCTTAAAGCCGTTCTTAACATGCGGAGGTTGGGGTGTTTATACTATGCTGGGTACTCCTGTAAAAAAAATACCAAAAAATTCAAAGCACCTGTAAACCTTGAATTCAAAACGAGGCTTGCATCTTTCAAAGAGGATGTCACTATTTTTTTCAAATACGCTTGGAAAAACTGAATTTTTTAGATTAAATAAAGAGTAATAAAAACTACTTGAAAACCAAAACGAGCCAGGTAGGTATAAAATTAACTTTTATTGGCTACGATAACATTTCTTGTACATATTTGTTTTTCGTAGTTATTTGTTGGCTTCACTTCTAAATATCTTAACATTGTAATTGATTAGAATTGACACACAAAAAAAAAATCAGTAGAAACCATTGTTTTTGTTTTTTTATCTGAAAACTCCATGTATCGACTACAAAATTTAATTCTGATAATTATAACTTTTTTTTTTTTTTTTTCACGTGTACAAATATTTTTTGGGGTTTGTATTACTGTACACAGATTCGAAAAAGTTGTCAAAAAACAAATATATAACAAATAAATGTTATCAAAGGCAAGATAAGTTACTTTTCTACCAAACTGGATATAATTTTCGTGTTTTTATTCAATTTAACATGTTAATTCAGCTCGAAAACCATACAGTGTTTAGCGATGTATTGCAAAATTCAAAATGGCGGCCGATTCTCTCTTTAACACGGTAAGTTTGGAAAAAGGTGTAATAAATAATAAACTAGACAAAATACTGTTAGAAATTCGCTCAATATATGTTACCGTGACATAACTTGACATATATTCGGTGGTTTTTAATAGTATTTTGTCTAGTTTATTATTTATAACACCTTTTCTTGAACTTACCGTGTTAACGAGAGAATCGGCCGCCATCTTGAATTTTCCAATACATCGGTAAACACTGCATGTTTTTCGAGCTGAATAAACATGTTAAATTGAATAAAAACACGAAAATTATATCCAGTTTGGTAGAAAAGTAACTTATCTTGCCTTATATATTTGTTTTTTTGACAACTTTTTCGAATCTATGTATACAGTAATACAAACCCATTTTTTTTTCTTTTGGAAATTAACTTTAGGCTTTAATCGGTGCTTCTACACTTTATCGCCAAAATTGGAGACGCCATTTTATTTCACACACCTGCTGTCCAAATGCAAGGGAGACACCATTATTTTAAACTATGGCCGAAGCATGAAATAAATAACAAAAAAAATTAAACTTCCAAAAAGAACTATGAAAAAAAGTAAATAAAGTGAAAGAAAGCATATATCCATAATTGTTTAATAGGAAATGTTTCGATTTAATTAATGAAACAGGAAATGAAAACCAAAACATTTATTGTATAAAAATTTATCAAAATATAATTGTAAAAACATTTATTGAAAAGCTTGCAAAATATTTTAATAAAACAATTTTGTAATGAAAGCAACATTGGATTTTTATAATATAGTTTGTTTTTTCTGTTGTTGTTTCTTTTTTAACAAATAAATAAAAAAAATCTTAAACATGTTACTTAATTAAAGTTTGAAAGGTCAAGAACAAATTAATTTAAATGATTGTTTTTTCTTTTTGTAACGGAGAAGTGGGTTGTTTTTTGTTTTTTTTTAAACTGAGAATCGAAATATAATTGTAAAAACATTTATTGAAAAGTTTGCATGAGAAAATATAATTTTAATAAAACAGTTTTGTAATGAAAGCAACGTTGGATTTTTATAATATAGTTTGTTTTTGTTTTTCGAACAAATAAATAATTCTAACATGTTTTTGAATTAAAGCAAGTTTGAAGGGTCATTTCTTTTTTTAACGGGGAAGTGGGTTGTTGCTTTATTTATTTATTTTAAACTGGGAAGTGGGTACAGTTCTTTAATCAACTCCAAAATACTTCTCAGTGAACTGTCTCAACTTCTGTCGCCACATAAATTCGGCTAGATATGACTCCACCATATGTGTGTGCGTACCACATTCTAGTTTATTTCTTTTTTTTTTTTTTTGCCTCAGATGCCTCTTGCCTCACACCACATACGCTCAACATGGTTTGTGCTTGAGTCCACAAAATTATACTGGTAATTCAGTATTCACACGAAAATGGTGGAATCCTTCCTGAGCCAGCAATCTGACACTATTGTCGTTCCTGGTCTTATGAACCGCTTTATTACTGGAAGTAATGTTCCCACGTCTCTACAGGGAACGGTTACCAGAAAACCTGATCTTGTGGCAGGTTCATACCCACCAATGACCCATAGCTGGCGTGGTAACTGGCCAGTGTGATGTTTTCGTTTTGAAAACAAACTTTTGTCGATTTCAACTTTGCATCGCTCGCCACCAATTTGCTGAGGGTGCCGCGCCGCGCGCATGAAATACTTGACGCACAAGTCCTGCATGAACATGTGCCAGTCTGCAATTGTCACTGGCGACTGTATTTAACACTCGGCACTGACCGTTTTGAAAGTTGCATTTTGTTTGGCCCAGAGATATATGAACAAAACTAATCTTTTAATAATCGCTTAATTAATCTTTTAATCTCTTCGGGCCCGGATCAAAGTGTAACATCTGTTCTGCAGATGCTGCTGCAGTGCAGCACTGCAGCAGCATCTGCAGACTGGTACAAATTATCGTAGCAGCAGTGCTGCACTGCTGCTGAGTGTTACGATAATTTGTACCAGTCTCTTGGCCTTGATAAGTGGTGATGCCTATGTAAAAAAGAAAAAAAAAAAAAAAACCTCTATACTGGGACAATTATTATTTTTGGTAACCAGAGTGCCCCCCTTTTTTGCCTACTTTTAGGGGAGCTGGTTTTTACCCCACATTAAAAACGGCCTTGTACCTAATTTGCTTTGGTGAGGAAGCAAATAAATACAATAAATACATTAATAGGTACATGTGAACCTGCAAAGAAGCTGCCATGCCTAATTGTTTTTGGTCTTGTTGCATTGTGAATGGGGCGCCATTTAAAACCGTCACGGAATTCCCTTGCAGGTACCATTCGTATTTCCCTCTCACAGGAACCAATTTGAGAACCTGCGAGAAGCCCATGTACTGGCAGAAAGTCTATCATCCTGATGTTACTATCAGTAGAAAAAAAAAAAAATAGACGTCTTCTTGAGTAATATTATCAAGATTCATTTTCTTCTGAAAGTAATAAATGTTAATCTTAGGTTAATTTATTCTTTCCCTTTCCGGAAGCAATCGTTCTCCACTTTAATTTTTTTGTTATTTATTTCATGCTTCAGCCATAGTTTAAAATAATGGTTTCTCCCTTGCATTTGGACAGCAGGTGCGTGAAATAAAATGGCGTCTCCAATTTCGGAGATAAAGTAAGCACCCTTTAATCTTTCAAATACAATTGAAAAGCAGTCGGAAATCTACAAAAAAAAAAAAAAAAAAAAAAAAAAGATAAACCGGCCTTGTCCCCCCGCCTATTTTTCCCCGCCATTATTGCCAGTACCTACTATTTAGCGACATTATCGGAATTACATTGCTTATGCTTAACATCTGTCAAACTAATTGTTTACGAAAGTCGTCATTTTAAAAATCATTAAAGTGGAAAGTAAAAATGTACCACAAAACCTTTGAGACAGCACAAAAAAATAAATTAAAAAAAAAAAAAATCACTTGCTGGCCAGAAAGTGGGTGCCCATTTTACGTTAAATTTATATAGAAAAGTGATCCCTATTCTTTCAAAAAGTAATTTTTTCCTAAAACTATTTCTCTGCGTCACTTTTAAATGTTATATTTGTTTTCAGCACTGCCGAAAACGCCCAGGAATCGTCATTGTAAAGATTTTTTTATGTAGTTGGAAAGAATCTTGATATTGACCAAATATTTTTCCACAACTTAATAGCAATGGTTATCTTGAACTTTTCAAAATGGTTGTCATTAAAAACAAAAACAAAAATTACTCTAGTTTTATGAAATTTGAGTCAATAATTTCATGACCAAACAAACCGTAATAGTATAAAGTAATTATTACAGTATTGTTTGGTCATTAAATTATTAATTGAACCAAATAGTTATAAAACTAGCAGCCATTTTGAAACTTAAAAGTTCAAGATAACCCAAACAAGTAAATGACATTAATTTAATAAAATTTCCATTCTAGATGAAATTCATTATTTTATTTTTTTTTAAACAAACAAAATATCGGTACTTATATATTTTTGGTACCGTGCTGAAATAATAGCGTTATTTCGAAAGCCATTCTTAAGATAGGGAGGGGAGACTGTTTTGTAACTATTCTATGCTTCCACCTCACAATTTAATAAATAAAAAAAAAAGATATCGTGAAACTTGAATTTAACCCGGAAAAAAAAATTTTAAATAGCGCGATACCAAAAATACATAAGTACCAAAATATCTTGGTGTTTATGCATCAATGTTACCGCGCTATTTCTTTAATAGTATTTTCAAGCCGTAAGAATGGGCTTCTAAATAATAACGTTATTATTTAAGCGCGGTAACATAGGTGCACATTGCACAAGTAACAAAATCTTACTTTTCATTTGAATTCTTGCAAAGTCGTATCCAAACAGTAAGAAGATGCATATTTTATTTATATCCTAATAACAAATGATTAAATTCAACTAAAAAAACATTTGGTAATTGTGCATCTGCATGCTGCGGCGCTCTGCGGTGAAATAACATTATTTAGAAAACCATTCTTAACATGGAGAGGGGGGGTTGCAACGATTCTGTACTTTCACCTAACAATTTAATAAACAAAAATATGAATTCAACTTGGAAATACTATTTAAAAAAAAAAAAAAAAAATAGCACGGTTAAATAGATGCATAAGCACCAAATGAAAAAAAACATTTAATCTAAAGAAAAAGATGATTTACTTAGTTTTTTTTTTTTTTTTTAAGTTTCAATATAAAAATAGTCATTTAATAATTGACTATTTTTTGTCGCTGTTTAACGAATTTTGGTACATCTACAGAATTTTTAACCGAACTGTTCTTTTTATTTATTTACTTTTTACCCTAAACTAACCTAACTTTTAGGTCGGCAAAAAGTTGGTTCGGTTCAAATTCTGTAGAAGCATCTAAATTTTAATATTTAAAACGAATAACTAAAAATGGAGAAGATTTTTTTTTTTTTTTCAAAAAGGATTTCAAATATAAACTTTAACAATTCAATTCATTCGTTAAGAATTTTCTTTACAAATTTATAACAAATAATTTGATTTTCTTCTTTCAAATATTTTCTTAATTACTTAATTTCTTTTGTTTTTTAATTGGATGGTTTTAAACTTTTCTTTCACCTTGAAAAACGACTCTGTTTGTCGCCAGAATAAAGATTGTTGAAGCCATTTTGATCTTCGTCTGCTGAAGAACTTGAATGATACAGCTGGGAAATGTGATATTCGTGCATTGTCTCTTGGCGTAATTCCACCAAAACTCTTCGGAAATCTTCAGATGCCATTGTAATAATTCGTGAGGGTAGGAGGCGCGCGACTCAAATTGAACAGACCGGAGTCGTTTATAGCGCGCATGCGCAATGACATTTAAATGTCACAAGTCAACTTTCTGTCGAAGTGTAATATCTCGACAGTTCACGTTAATAATAGCACAGGTAATAATGGGGTAATATCCATTGAGAGCGTATGGTGGTTATATGAGAAAATAAAGCTGTGTACGCATTATAAATGTTTCTTTTCTGTGTCTTATGTTATACATTAGTACATTAGGGGTCATTTCGAGTTAAAAGTTTATTTACTGCACCCATCTGAACTAGAGAAAATCATGATTTAAATGTGTATGTCTCGTGTAAATAACTAACGATGAATATCTAATATGGGCGACCAGACGGGTGATCAAAGCGTTAGATCGAGTACCGGAAAACGAAATGAGACCAAATTGACAACTGGCCTTTTTTTTCTTTTGCTTAAACTTTGCACTTTTCGGATTATTTTGTTATGTTTTATTTTCTTGGTGGATTTTTTTTTTGTGTGAGGAGGGTGGAGGAGTTTTTTTTTTTTTTTACAGAGATTATAGTTATAGGTAATTATTATCAACAAAATTGGTGCAAGTCCAGATTAGTAGTACTTGTAAACAAATATGAGTACCTTTTATTTTATTTTTAATAATAAAAAAAACTTACGACTGTTTTTGTTTTAAGAATTATTTTTTATTCAAACGTAAATAAAAATTTCAATTTGGCTTGAACTTTTTTTTTTTTTTTTTTTTTTTTACACAGTGATCACCACTTATCAAGGCCCGGAAGCCACTCAGGGATAAGGGTTATTGCAAGTACATTGAGTTAGTGAGGAGATTTGCTGAAGTGTTTACTTAAGGGGGCGGTTCATTAGGAATTTGTTAACATTGGACTTGAAGACATCCAAATTGTAGTCCGGAGGGAAGCAGGCAGATGGAACAGAGTTCCACAGGCGTGCAGTTCTAAGAAAGAAGCTTTGTTCATGGAATCCGCGTTTTGATTTAGGCACAGATATAGAGTGGGGGAAATTTTTCACAGTGGATTCAGCTAGACGGGTGTTTCTCGTGAAAGATTGGCGAGGGGGGACCAGAGATTGGAGTTCAGACGAGCATCTGCCATGGAAATAACGATAAAACAAGGACAGGCTCGCAACGTCTCTTCTGTGGGAGAGAGGTTGCAGGGTAGAGAAAAGGGCATCCCCCACTAAGCCACAAAGTCTATTTTGTACTCTGTCAAGGCAGGATAGGCTGTTTTTAGCAGCTCCTGCCCAGATATGGCAACAGTATTCCATCCTTGGACGTACTTGGCTTTTATATAGATAGAGAATTGCATCAGTAGTGAGATATCTTCTGGAGCGGTAGAAGGATCCCACCATCTTTCCAGCGACCTTGGCAACAGACTTGATGTACGTGTTCCATTTCAGATCAGGAGTAAAGGTCAAACCCAGAAGCTTGTCAAAACACGGAGCCTCACCCAGACGAGAGCCATCCATCACAATTGATGCCAGATGGGGATTAGAGCGTTGATGATGTAAGGATAGGAGTTTGGTTTTGGATGCATTAAAGGTAACCAGCCACATCTTCCCCCACTGAACCACGCGCTCGAGATCAGAGGAGAGAGAATCAGAGAGAACTTTGTCATTTTCAGCTTTTGATGTGTTGCCGTAGATGGTTGTGTCATCAGCATAGATGTCAACGAATGATTTAAGTATGTGTTTAGGGAGGTCATTGATGTAGATCAGGAAGAGAGTTGGGCCCAGGATTGACCCCTGGGGGACTCCAGCATTTATATTGCAGGCCTCCGATTTTTGTCCATCTACCACTACTCTTATGAGCCTATCGGAGAGAAATGATTTAATGATTGAGAAAACATTTCCCATTATACCGTAGCTGGAAATCTTGTGAAGTAGACCCTTATGCCATACCTTGTCAAAGGCCTTTGATATGTCAAGAGCAATTGCCCTAGAAAGAAAGCCTTTGTCAAGAGATTCACTTATCCTGTGGGATATAACTGTCAGCACATCTGTGGTAGATCTTGCAGAGCGGAAACCATATTGTGTGTCACTAAGAAGGTTATTCCTGCTGAGGTGGTTGACTATTTCTCTATTTAATATGGATTCCAGCAACTTACTCATAACACACAGGAGACTTATAGGTCTGTATTGAGAGGGAGATGACTTATCACCTGAATTCTTAAATATAGGGCAAACTGAAGAGGTCTTCCAGGGAGTCGGAAAGCACTTCTCCTTAAGGCAGCGCTTAAATAGTTTCGTAAGTATGGGAGCAAGTTCTGTTTGAAGCTTTTTTAACACTATAATTGGGATGCCATCAGGGCCAGTTGCTTTACTGGAATCTAGGTTCTTTATTAGCTTGGCGACCTCATGCACGGATATTTGTATGCTACCCAGCTTGTTCTGTGTTATAGGAGGAAATATGGGGAGTTGATGGCCTTCGTCGCATAGGGTAGAATTAGCTGCAAAGTTCTTTGCAAATAGTTTGGCCTTGTTTAACGCTGACGAGATGACCTCTGGTTCATTGATAATGGTTGGTATAGAACGCAAACTTCTGTTCAGGATCCTATTTGTTATTTGCCAAAACTGGTGGGATCCAAGCCGCTGATCAGCTACCTTGGATTTAACAGACTGGGCATATAGCTCTCTTGCATTTTTTATTACTCTTTTACAGTGGTTTCTGGCAGACCTGAAAGCAGCTTTAGTTTCAGTGCATCTATTACGTTGGTAGCTATGGAAAAAGTGATTTCTGTGCGCGATAGCAGCAGCACATTCTGGGGAGAACCATGGCTGGCTGTTAGGTTTTTGTTGAAATTTTTTGGATGGTATGAATTGGTCTATGCCTACAATTAACCATTCGGTCAGATCTGATACTATAGAGGACACATCCTTTTTAAACATGGAGTGCAGAGGTAAATCAGATATGAATGTACGGAAGCTATCCCAGTCAGCCATAGAGTATCGGTATACAGTACGGTGGAGGGGTACGTCTGGGGGCTTCTTACATTTCGTTTTTATCTTAACTGATACGACGGAGTGGTCGGAGGATCCTAGAGGAGAATGAACGGAACATGAACATAGCTCAGGGGAAGTTGATAGAAAAAGGTCTAAGAGGCTTGCATATTGACCGGGTGTATCGGGGACACGGGTGGGTTCGCGAACAATCTGAGTGAGGTCATAAGCAATGGCAAAATCATGACAAAACCTTCCCTCATCGTCTGTCTTATTTGAATGGGTCAGCCATTCCACGTTATGGACGTTGAAATCACCACATATGTGGATGTTAGCCGAGGGATGTGAAGACAGTATGTGGTCAATTTTCTCAGATATGCTCTTAAAGATAGTAACTCCGCTGTTGTGGGGCCTATAGAGGGCAAATATAAATGCAGTGGTGTTAGCAAGTGCAACCCTGAAGCACATATAGGGTAAATTAGGATCTTCTCTAGAGATATCCCTGCCACACGGGAAGCCATCCTTAATGTAGGCACATATTCCATGCCCATGGCGATCTTGGGGGTCAGATTTAGCTGTTAAATTTGAGTATCCGTTAATTATGAACTCGTCTAGGGTAGTGGTCGGTCCTATTCCAGTTTCACTTAGAAATAATATGTCCGGTTTCGTCTCCAGTAATTGGGTTTCAACCTCTGGAAGGTTGGAACGTAGACCCCTGATGTTGGAGAAGGAGACCTGGTAGTAGGGGTCTACGTTGAAAGATGGGGTTCTAGGTTTAATCGAGTTTTTATTCTGGATATATTTCATGTTGAGGTTTTGGGATTTGTGGAATAGGTCGGCATACTTGGTTAGAGCAGTACAGAGAGGGAAAGTAAGAGAGAAAAAGACAGGAAAGTTTTTTTTTTGTAGCACACGAAAAGGTAAAGCCGTAACAATTACCCACTAGTATGGCATCGAGAGGCCCCACCAGAGACTACTGCATGGTCCAGATCCACTCACCAAATGGCAATACAGCAGTCCCAGTACTTTGCGCCTGCTGATAGGACAGCCTCCTTAGTGGTTAATCCAAGGTTCGGGTCCCTGACTATCAGGCGGATAACGTCAGCCCAGACAAACGTTTACCTCCAGCACCCTTACTCGTGACATGGCCACAAGGACAGACAGAGACAGAAAAATTTCCGACATCTCAGACTACTGGTCACCAAGTACTACCGACCTTTAAGCAGCTTTTTCTTCACCTTTTGTCAGAAAAATCACTCATTGAATGAGGACTGAATTACAAAATAGATGAAGCGAGAGTTACTGGAGCTGCCGATAACACATCCACTGTATTATCTACTCTCCATTAAAAAAAAAAAAAAAAAAAAAAAGTGTGTGGGGGGGGGGGGATGGGGACAAGTGACTTATTTATATCTAAGTAGTAAGTCTGGTGCTTAGTTAACAATTCAGGACACTTTTGATGATAATCTCCCCTCCCATATTAATGGGTGGGAGTTTGTCGTTATCTATCGAGTTTAAATCATTAGAGTTTCATCTTATAAATTAATTCACGTCCGATAATTAACTATTATTAATTTGTAAACTCGGCTTAATATTACTTTACATTCGAGTTTAGATAATTATTCAAGGTTTTACTTTAGGAGGTTCGTTTTCATGAGTAACTGTTCCTTTGCACTGTATTATATTTCGAATGTATTTGAACAAAAGGCTAACTATATGAGATGGTTTGATTTGCCAGCAAGAAGAAGGCATGCAAGCTTGCAGTAATAGTTTATATTAAATATACTACTTAAATAAAGTCCTAACTTTATCTATTTTATTAGAATAATTTCCGGCATTTTTTTTTTCTCTTTGTCGTTAGTTGCCGGCATTTTGTTTGTTTATTGTTTATTGTTTAACTTTGTAGAATGAGGGGGGGCGGATAATACAGGAGAATACAGACAAAATACATAAATAAAACACGAAAAAAGCACGTTTAAAAACAAGATGACATAAACAATAACATTTAGGATTAGTTTAAAAAAAAAAAAAAAATACTTAACGTTGGGGCGCTAGAAGATTCCGTTCTCATTTTGTCGACTGGTAGCTGGCATATGTCTTTCTAGAGTGAAAGAAGATTTCTACTTCCGGATAACTTGGTCGAGTGCCTATCTACTTATAGTATAAAAGTCGTTACGGTCCAATGTGTGAAAATATTAATTTACATTTTTTTTTTTTGTTAAGAAAAAAAAAAAAAAAAGTTCTAACTTTTTTTTTTTTTGAACTTTGCGGTTTTCGGATTATTTTTTATTTTTATTATTGTTTTTTTAGCCGGATTTAACAAACAAAAAACAAAAACAATTTTGGTGCTTATGCACTTATGTTACCGTTATTTTTTATGATTTAAGTGCCTTCCCCAATGTTTGAAGTGTTTCTAATGTTTTTACCTATAACTATAATCTCTGACAAAAAACTCCCCCCCCACCAAAAAAACGGTCAAAAAAAATATATCACCAAGAAAATAAAACATAACAAAATAATCCGAAAAACGCAAAGTTCAAAAAAAAAAAAAAAAAAAAAGGCCAGTTGTCAATTTGGTCTCATTTCGTTTTCCGGTACGATCGATCTAACTTTGTGATCCCCCGTCTGGTCGGCCATATTAGATATTCATCGTTAGTTATTTACACAAGACATACACATTTAAATCATGATTTTCCCTAGTTCAGATGGGTGCAGTAAATAAACTTTTAACTCGAAATGACCCCTAATGTACTAATGTATAACATAAGGCACAGAAAATAAACATTTATAATGCGTACACAGCTTTATTTTCTCATATAACCACCATACGCTTTCAATGGATATTACCATATATATATATATATATATATATATATACATATATATATATATATACATATATATATATATATATATACATATATATATATATATATATATATATATATATATATATATGTATATATATATAACGATGCGTATGTATATAAGTCTGTATTTATGTAAACATGGTATGGATCAGTGTTTGTACGTAAGTGTATACTATCTATATGTATATGTGTATGTCTATATATGTATATTACGTATGTATGTGTGTCTGTGGGTATATATATGCTTATATATGTTTAGGTTTGACAGGTGGATATACAAGTAATCATTATATAAATAGTTAAAATTAACCACAACTGGGCGACCACATACCCAGCCCCACATTTAAATCAACTCTCCGCCTTATAAAAATATAAAAAATATATAATTAACCACAGTATATAAAGCACTCACTCAAAGATCAATTCCAACTCAATGAATAACAAAACAAACTCATCCATAGATCGCCTCCAAACAAAAATATATGTATTTTAAATAAAATTTAAACAAACATAATTAAACTAGATCAAACTACGACAACAAACGTATTTAACTGACTTATCTCAACTAACCAAGTCATCTTTAAAATATACACTCAAAATTGAAAGAACCCAACCTTAAACTCACTTAATTAAGTAACCCTCCAAACATTCCATATTTTCACACCATGACTCGTCTCTATCTCCACCTCATCAGCTCACCCATTCCCACAGCAAAAACAGCACACTCACACCCTATCACGCACATCCCCCATTGAAAATCACAAGAATATCCATTTCCCACTTGAACTTAAAATCAAGAGGTCAACCCTTTTAAAGAATACTAAAACACAATTCCTCCCCCCCCCCCGCCAAAAAAATTCCATTAAGAACCTGTATGCTCGCCCAACTTTAACGCTCCCTCCTCTCTCTTTACCCTCTCTACTTCACCCCACTCTCCTCTTTCCCTCATCTAAAAGGCTTCCCTCATCCATTATAAACAAGAAAAGAACTATCTTTCTAAGAGACTCACACCTCAAGCAAACCGTTCCAAATATCATCTCCAGGATTATTTTGCTATCTTTGGTATTTTGATAACTATACTATCGATTCCGCGGTCCATTGTACACTTAACTCAATGCTCAAATTCTATTACTTACGGGGATAATTACAATGGAATGGTATATCCACCCACTTTCGGATATACGTTGTCAACACCGAGAAAGCATTTGGACTACAGCCAGCAACACAAAGTCAACACAACAATGAATAAGGCTGCCCGGTATACTTTTCAAAATATCAATAAAGAGCAGTACGCTTTCGCTATATGGGAATATCACTTTCTCCCATGGGCCTATTTTCTGCCCACCTGGATTTATAACCCCTAATGACATTGGACTCCTTCTGATAATGGACTACCCAGATTATATCAACTTCTCTTTTCATATAATTTTTTCCATATAATTATCCACAACCACTCCAAAAAATATTTTCAATAATTGTGCTGAAAAGCAAAATAGCGTCCATTCGCAGCTGAACATTTTGCTAATTGCATTTCATTTCCTCTGATGATATGAGCCATTGTTGAAAATCCATGGATTAAGGAAATTAAAATAACCCCTTCTATATATTCCTTTTCTCAAGCAATAAATTCTTAAATCGAATATATGTCTCTATTTATTTTTTTTTCAGAATTTAAAATTTAACCACAAAACTTATATAGTGTGTGTGTGTGTGTGTGCGTTTATTACTAGTTGTTGGCTGTATAAGAGACAAGCAAGTGTCCTGTGTGGAAAATAATCATCCACTTTTCGACCATATTGCATCTGAACGACATGTAACCGTCCCGCTTGAGTTAAATCTGTACGAGCCCTTCTAGTCTCGTACAAAAACATGCTTTCACATCTCAAGCCATTTTTCTTGTCATACACATATGCGCACACAAACATACGCGCGCACGTACACACATGTACATATATTCACGTTCGCGTACATACACTCACATTCACGTGCATATACACACATGCTAACGTACACACATGTACTCACATATACGCACACATGGGCAACGTCACTTCCCCTTTGAAGGAAATTCACACATGCGCAAAAGACCACCGGAAACAACTATTAAAGCAAGAGACAAGCTGTTTCCTTCCTTTTTTGAGTCGCCTTCCGACCTAAGCGATCGACGGACCAGCCGTCTCCCTTTCAGGGTGCGCGCGCCCGGGCGCTTCATGCCACCTGCTACTGGCAAGAGTCAACAGACAGTACGTACACCTTACAAGTTTTCTATCTCCATGAACTGGATTGACTTTTTCTCTTTTTCTCTCTCTCTCTACAACAATAGACTTTCCCTCTTACCAGCTAACAGCGAGAGACACATGCCAAACTTGATTGACTTTCTCACTCTCTCTCTACAACAATAAACTTTCCTTCTCACCAATTAACAGTGAGAGATGGTATTTATTTGCTCCCCCACTGAGCAAATTAGGCACAAGGCCGTTTTTAATGTGAGAGATGCACGCCAAACTAAACACGTGCTGTACCCTTTTCTTCCATTTGTTTCTTCACAAAATAAATAACAGTTCGTTTACTTCAAATAAGTGCGTTGTTCGTTTCTTCCTCAAAACAATTCATTTTTCCTATTTTGCACCACACCTCCACAAATCTTAAGTGTGTACAGTCACACACATTCATTTCAATTTTCCTCGCGTGTTTCTTAAAAAAAACCATGTTCGTTCAGCAACGGCTCATATTTAAATACGCCCACACACTTTTTTTTTCAAAACAGCAAAATTAAAAATAACATATGTTTGGCGGACGTAGTTGAAAGCAGGGCACGTGACATAACTAACCAATGAAAAAATGAAGAATATAATTTTTTTTACGAATTTCGAAAGCGAAGATAGCAGCAGGAGCCAGCCAAAAGGTATAAAATAGCCGTCTACGGAGACATTTCAGCTTTCTCTCCCTCTCAGCTCATTTCAAGGCAACACGAGGGAATGTTTCTCTTGTTCACGACCTCGCTGCCGACAACGTCGTAAACATCACACGCATACACCATGCGGATACACACACAAAAAAAAAAAAGTATTTCTGCACACACGCATTCATCCCGAACATTTACTAAAGCTAATAACAACAAAATCACTCACTTCTTGAATTTCTTTCCTTATGGGACTTTTTAAGCAAGGCGAACTTCGCCAGATATACAAACTTTGAATTCCTTTTTCTTTAATTATTTTCATGCAGGACTTTCATCTAACATTTCTAATTACTATGACATTGAAGGGACTCTCACCCGTTGGACCTTTTGTGATCACCTTATTGTTGTTGTTAAAAAAATAAATGCTGTGCATTTAAATCAGAAGGAGGTTAATTCGTTTCATTCTCATTCCTTTTTTTTATTATTTGTTTGGGGCGAGGAAATTTAATTTCACTTAAATTTCTGACCCCCACTACAAGTGTAATCTCTTGTTTTTTGTTGTTTTTTTTTGGGGGGGGGACTATTGCCACCCAGACTTTGGGTTCAAAGAGGATTTTTGTAAACCCTCCCTCCTCTACAAATATATATATATATATATATATATATATATATATATATATATATAATTTATTTATCTCCTTTAGCAAAAGATCATTCCCACCCAGACTTAAGGTTAGTAGTAAGGTCAGTAGTGTTTGTTTTTCTTTGGGGCTTAGGATTAGTGGTAGATTTATATTTTAATTTTTATAACTAACTTTTCAGCATGATCCTTTTTACAAAATTGATTTCTATATAACAACAACCAAAACTGGTTATAATCCATTAAAATGCTACCCAGTTAGACAATGGTTCAGAAGTGGATAATCATTTTATGTTAAATTTATATACAAAATTGATCTCCTACCCAACCCCAACTCTAAATTCTATAGAGTTGTTTGTTTTGGGGCAAAGTTTTCTGGGGATTAACACCTAATTACCTAAAAAATTTGGAATTTTTTTTTTTTTTTTTCAGATAAGGGTGATTTACCTTGAGGTCCTCATTTACAACTTTATCTTACTTTTAAGCGTTGATATTATTTTCTTTTTAATTTGACAAACTTTTAAATGCTTTCTCTTTATGTAGAGTGGAAAATGGACATTGAGTTTAATTTCAGCAACCTCCTATCACTTTCATGTGGACCCAAGGTAAGGACTACAGAAGGAAAACACGGAACACGGATTAGGTGTAAGAAAAATATATTAACAAACGGTTACAAGGATAGAATAAAGGATAAGCAGAGCTTACTGTCCAGTAGTGTCCAATATGGGTAATCGTATGGGCTACGCACTACAAGTACACCTGCTGATTCTACAGTATTACAATACCTCCCTTTGTCCTGTCTTCACATTTTATGAGCGATCTTTCTGAAAAAGGTGGAAAAAATTGCTGTTTTCTGTATCGGAATTTATCCATATAACACTTATCATTGGCTAGTTTTTGGTTTTATTTTTAATAGTTCCATGCATTGTCTGGATCAATTTCGATAAAAATGTACTGTATTTTAGATTTTAATGAACTCATTTTAAACTGACCTTGTGTCATATCGAGTCCTCAAGACAGATCAAACCTCTGGGCTAGGATCATAACGTATAGAATCTAGAAGCCAACATTCCGGGTATTGGTTACATCATTTTATCATGTTGTAAACAAATTTTTTTTTAAATCAGAAGACAGGAGATTTCAGTCAGATTGTTTGAAATGGTTCTTACATCTACAATTGGTAACAGTTTCAGAACGTATATAGTTTACCATGGTTCAACTTAGCTGTAATGACAATTTGGGGTGTTTGGCACCTTCAAGATGAAATTTCTTAGCAGTTGTTAGCACATTAGAGAAGCATTAAATCTGTTAAATTATGTATAAAATTATCTGGAGAAGACAATGGGAATAGTATTGAATCTCTAAGTTCCCTCCTAACTGTAATGGTAGCGTAAAGTGGGAGAATGTACCCTTCCTGCTGAGCTCAACACAAAATGCAAATGTCTGCACCCACGTTTATGATATATATAGACATCAGGGGAGATTACCACTGATTACTTCCTATTCAGGGAAGATCATCCCTGGTTGCCTCATGTTGTCAGACCTATACATGCCCCTCTTCCCCATGACCACAGTATGAATTGTCATGGTCATCTTTACATATAATAGAAAATTTGTGTGATTTTTCCATGCATTTGTGGTGATAGATTTCTTGGTACTCTAGTTTTCCAACATGAAGATTTCCTGACCGGGTGGGTACATTTTCCTGTGGTATCATCAACTTCCATTTCTTCTTTATGCTCACTTGGCGATTCAACATTGATGTGTAATTCGACCTCCATTGCTTCTTCAGGGAATTGTTTTTGTGGGGGAAGGGGTAAGGGTTTGTAGATGGGTTCGGAGTTCCTGGTGTGACGTAATGTAGGCCATCTATAACTGGGTATATCTTACAGAGAAACCGACGATTGAGCAATGTTACGCTACTGCTCCTATCTACTTGCACTTGGTACTGTTGGTTTCCATGTGTCTCTACGATCCTCCCCATCTTCGTCCATTGACGTGGGTAGTTACCATCCTGGTTCTGGATCTGGACAAAATCTCCAATTTGGAGTTCCTGGAGTGGACAGCAATGCTGGTTGTAGAACTATTCGTTCTGCATGTGCCTCTTGGCTATTGCCACCTCTCTTAATTCAACTATTTCTCTCCACTGTTTCCTTGTTTGGTATTTATCCCATAAGACAGGAAGATAGTTTTTAATGACTCGACCATATAGCATTATGACTGGGGACATGTCAAGTTCTTGTACAGTAGTGTTTCAATGGGTTAGTAATGTCTGAGGAGCCTGATTGTGCCATAGTCGTCCATAACTGTCCATGTTGTCGGCTAGTATACGTTTTGTAGTTTTAACAGTTAATTCTGCATGACCATTGCCTTGAGCATAATAAGCCAATGCAGTATGTTTCCGTATACCACAGTTTCTCAAAAAAGAGTTGTACTCCTAGAACTCAAATAGTGGTCCATCATCCGAAGAAATTTCTTCAGGTGTACCATAAGTACAGAATCAAGTTCTGAAGGTATCACATACCGTTTTCGTTCTTCCCAATGTCATTAGAGCCTCTTCAACCCATCCTATATATCGATCTGCATACACCATGAAGTTCCTACCCTATATATTGACAAAGTCAACCACCACTTGTTGGAATGGAAATTACGGGTCTGCTGGGGGCATTAAGAGTTCACAAGCCTGAGATAGTGTAATTGCATTGTAAGTGTGGCACTGGGATCTGGTTTGCCTGATATTAGAATTAAAACCTGGCTAGAACAATTGTTGCCTTGCATTCAACAGCATATCATTTACCCCTTGATGTGCAGAGTGAAGGAATATCTCTGTGCGCAGTTGACGAAGTATCAGGATTTTATGCCTTTGATGATAACTCCTTCCAAGCAGTATAATTCTTCACGCATAGACCAGAAAAGTTGAGCTATGGGTGGTATATCGTTGCATGACTGAAAGAAGCCATTTCTGCATTCTTCATCTGTGGCTATTTCTTCATAATTCTTTCCCATGTAATAGCTTTCAATTTAGGATAATTTTTGTACATCGATATGAAAGCGGATTTAACTGCAGTGTCAATTGTTTGGTAATGATTTTTTATTTGGGTACCTGCTGGGTATCGAAATGCACGATTAGGGGCTAAATTGAGTTTTCTAGGATGATGTTTTATCTGGAATTTGTAGATTAGTGTCTTTTTTTTTTTTTAATTTAACGAGCAGGAGTTTTTGATATTCTCTAGGGCTTGGTTTGAAAATATTTTTATTAGTGGTAGATGATCCACTGTAATTAGTAAGTGAGCATCTATAAACCAGGACTAAAGCTTCTCCTTCCGCTGATTATAAGTCATTTGTAAAATGAGAGATCCAGTCAAAATGAGCTTCCAGTGACCATCTCCACAATTCATGTTCAATTCACCCCTTACATCTGCAGTGTTTCTGAAATAGGAGATACAATATTCCTGTTTTACTAAAATCTGCTGCAAGTAATGTCATACTGTTCATTTCGAATGTTTTGATACCTTTCTTGATCCTTTCCACTATCACTCTCTTCAATTCTTGGTGTGTGCAGGTATCAATGAGACCTGACTGAATAGAGATGAGATGTGATGCATTTCCCTCCTAGTGGCATCATTCAACTTCTGTAGATCCACCATTCGCCTTGAGGACCCATCCTTTTTTGGTGTAACCACGATTCTTGAACACCAAGTAGTGTGTCTACTAGTACCAGTTCTATTATCCCCTATGTTCTGCTTCATTTTTTTCTTCCAGTGATGGGGAATAGGTATCGGTATGTGAATTGGTGTTGACATTACTTCTTGGAGGAATTTTATTTTCAAGGGTTTACTCTCCATTGCCTCTAGTGGTTGATGTAGACACGTATTAAACATACTTGAGTTAAAGTGTTCCTTTAGCCATTGTTCCAATTCCTGTCTGTTGGATTCTGTTAGCTTGAATGGGATGGATTCTTGTTTCTTTGCAACAGATGTTCTGCGTGGATATCCACATGGAGCTAATTCTCTTATATTTCTCAAAGAGCTATTCTATGATAGTGAGGACGGAAAATTGGGAGGCAATAAGTTTAGTTCTTTCAAGGCCATTTGTGATAAAAAAAAAAAAAAGCCCAGAGGTGTTTTCTGACACATACATGGCCTGTCATGTCTCTTTCATTCTCCCCTTTATATGCAAAGAAACAAAACATTTCTGATGTGTAATTGACTATCCGTTATACCCCATATCCAATAAGTGGTTAACACAAGGTATCCATCTGGATATCCCAGGAGTTTCTGGATTTCTGGCCCACTCGTACATGTCTGGGCCCCTGTGTCTGCAAAAGCAGAGATCCAATGACTGCGGTAGCTCACTGCCTTTCTCAGTATATGTCCAAGTTTCAGGCATCATAGTCATCTCCACTGTAACTGCAGGGAATAACACTAGAGCACACACCTGAAATTTCTCCCTATCCCACTCAAGGTGAGGTACTTTTGCCGGCTGTGTCTTATCGTGTTTGTGAGCAGAAGAATTATCCAACATTTATTATGCAACATTTGGTATATTGTAGTGTTGAAGGAGTCTTTGAGTCTTGGTTGCGCTGGTCTTAGTTTGACAATTGTACACCAGATAGCGCAAGAGGGTGTGTGGCATGTTTTTAAAATGGGGAGTTGACTTGACTGCCATTCAGGCATTGAATTCAAAATTCACAAAATTTGGCTTGGCTACACAGTCTCGATAAGAAGTAAGTTACTGACTCACCCTCGTTCTGTTTCATGGAGTGGAATTTCTGTTGGTGGTCTTCTTTGTGCAATACTCTCACACCCACTAGTCGTATCTGACAAAGAAGGTTCTCCTCTGACTGAGGCAGTGTTGAGCTTTTCTGACCCTACAAGTTCAAAAAGTAACCTGCTTGCTTCGGTTGTATCGGTCTCCCATAGTTCATTCTGGATTAAGCTGGATCTTCGAATCCACATACGTCTTTGTATTGTGCCCAGGTGTCCAAAAATAATGCTCATTCCCCATCAGTGGTAATCAGTTCTATCAAGGGTTGTTCTGTTTTTTTTCATTCATTTTCAGACGACCTCGAAGCATCTCTTTCCTTAGTTTTACATTCTCTTTCTGAAGCTCAACAAGTTGTTTCAATAAAAGCACGCTTTCTTGCGCCATGGTATTTTGGTGGTGAATATTTCCAATGTGTTAAAAATATCAATGTCTAACAGTCTAAAAGAGTTATCTGCTCTTGTTCTAAGAAAATTCTGTAGGGATTATCTCCCTTTGTATTTTTTGTTTTATTCCAATGTAAATAAAAGAGAATGTCTCGTGCGTTTTTTTACTCTATGCTAACAATCCATGTTTCTGGTTATTTTTACTATGGAGTATAAAGATTGAAGCAAGCGAGGTATGTAACTTGTCTAACCGTTTGATTCTTCCTCTTCACAATGTCCACTTTCATTGTACAATTTTTCATGCTTTACAGTGGTAATCCTATTTGTAGTGCCATATAATGGTAGCATAAAATGGGAAAAATATATCCTTCCAGCTGAGCTCAACACAAAATGCAAATGTCTGTACCTACGTCTGTGATATGTATGGACATAAGAGGAGATTACCACTGGTTACTTCCTATCCAGGGGAGATTATCCCTGGTTGCCTCGTGTTGTCAGGGACAGAAACTCATACCTATACACTAACCTAAATTAACTAGTAGAGGGCGGGATGCTGAAATTCTTTTAACACTTTAAATATATTCTATTTTGATGAAATTTATATCATATATATAACATTCTCCAGGGAAGACAATGGAAGTAGTCTCAAATCTCTACTATTTTTCTATGTGCTGAATACCTATGTGCTCCCATCTCTAAATCCTCCATGGGAATAGAACCCCTTTTAAAACGTCAAATATCCGATGTTAATGAAATTTAAAATGTATGCATAAGACACTAATGCAGAAATGCTTTCAATATTTAAGTTTCTTTCAACTATATAAGGGAGCAAAACAAGAGGAGGGGAGAGGTAGTAGAAACAAATATGCTGTTATGAACATAATGAGAAAAGACATAGTGATCCTCATTCAATCCCAAGCAACGTTGGGTTTTCTTGCTCGTAATAAGGACAGCAGAAAGTGGATCTTGAGTTTACTTTTGGCAGCGGCGTAACTTTTGCTCCCTTATTGTGTCCTTCAGTCCTCACATTCTAGGAGCGATGTTTCTGACAAATAGGGAAGAATTGCTGTTTTGGGGGGGTCAGATTCTATTCCATCTAATACTTATCTTTGGCAAGTTTTTTGACTTGAAATACTATTTTTCTTTAGATCTTTACATCAAGTAACTTTATACCATGTCTGGATCGATTTCCATAATATATATATATATATATATATATATATATATATATATATATATATATATATATATATATATATATATATATACTAGCAGGGGTGCCCGGCGTTGCTCGGGTGTTTGGAGGTGTATGCTGTGCAAAAAAAAGCAAAACAACAAAAAAAATGGTTAATTTTTTAAAACTTTGACCCCTATTATGACCCCTTAAAATTTATTGTTTCGGGCTCAAATCACTTTATTAAGTTAGATCCAGGTTCAAGGAACCTAAATCTAAAATTTCAAGTGTCTAGACCCAAAATTGTCGGAGGAGTTTGGTAGAGTTCTTAAAGGTCAAATCGTTGAAATTTGACCCCTTAACAGCCAAATTTCTGGCTGACACCCGTCATATCGATTTTCCCAAATCTCAGTACCCGGTATTTCAAATTTCGAGTCTATAGACTAAAAATTGACAGAGTTATTGCGTAGGGAAATGTACACAGACAGACAGACACACAGACACACAGACAGACAGACACGTTCACTTTTATATATATATATATATATATATATATATATATATATATATATAGGGAAATGACAATTATACCATTATGAAGACATGACATTGTTGCAGGGATCGATTATAGTAATTTGCTTTTACAACCTGTTTGACATAATAATAATATGGAAATGGTCAAAGAGAGGACGGACACATGGATTAAGTTGCATATAAATATAGCTCGTTTTATTTGACCAAAAGGTACAATTACAAGTGGTTATGTCCAGTCGCCAGCATTGAAGAAAATTGATGCTGAGTGTCTCGTCAGCTTTTCCAGCATTGTTGGTTGATGCATAGGCATTGCATTGAGATTAAAGCATGTGTTAAGAGGCAGAGATGCAATGTGAGCGAGTATAAAAAGTTACTAGCTACTCTTTTTTTTTCATCCATGGAGGGAAATGGGATGTAATGAAATCAATACTTATACATCAGCCCTCAAAATAAAGAGAAACATGATTTCACATAAATGTGTGAATTTTACAATTTTCAACCAATTGAAATAATTCCCGATCATTTAAAATGCTAAACAATAAGCCGGTGTAAAATACTAATTAAAAACATTGAACTCAACAACCAAAAAAATGAGAAAAGAGAGATTCCAGTTAACCCGAGACAAGATATCCAGTGTGCACAACATTATGCTACTCCCTCCTGTCTTCATGCATACAGAAGTACATGCATATTTATATACTAAAAAACGCTGTATATCAAAATATTTTTCTAAAGTCACACATATATTCACACACTTATGAAAACCACATCTGCACAATGTCTCATGAACCCACACATTCTATAAATTCTTCAGCAGGTTTGGTTGTTTCTTTAACAATGCTGATAAAGTATGGACTTGCACTTAGGTTGAACAACAGTTGGATGGACTGAAAGAGAAATTGTTTTCAAATGGACTGTGTTTGATATGTAAACGAATGATAGATCAAAAGTGTCTTTTCAGGAAAAATGTGTGTTAGCTAATTGGTTTGGTTTGGGGTTGGTTGAGTGTGATAACCAGGACGGAGCCGTGGAGTTAAATGTTTTCTGGGTTTGTTGAGTAAACAGCCAGAAAGTAGAGGGAGTCGACAACTGCTTGAAGTTGTTAGAACATCAACGAGAGCATTTGGTTGAGTCAATATCTGAACCAACTGATGCTAGTCAGCAACTAGAATAGTGTGGAATAGTGTAGTTATCCAAACTGCAACAAACGTCCTGTTGCCGGACAGAAAAAAAAAAATTAAACTAGTAATTTGATATAATGCTGGGGCAGGAGATAAAATATGAGCTCATATCTGATATCAGAATTGCTGGTGACTGAACATAGACAGAAACAAGTACTACACTTTGATCAGAAAGATTAATATAAAGCACCAGGCTTGCTTCCAACTGCAAGAAGATGTGGCATAAGGCCAGAAGATGAAGAATACCAGCTTCTCATAAACGTAATTCTGGTTGTATAGTCATGTTGGCATTCTCTGGCAAGAGTACCTCAGGCGATTGGCTATAAACTCCCACCTTAAAAAAAGAGGAGGTAATGCCTGAAAGTGACTTCCCAAGTCCGAGCTTGACCATACCTCATCCCACCAATTGCTGCAACAGTCCATAGGTTGTCAGATTAATTGTCAAGAACTGATCTTCAGTTTTGTATGAAACACTAAACCGTGGGGCAGATATTACTGCGGAATATGATTAGCCAATAAGAAAAAAAGGCAAGAGTTACATCAATTAAGAGAGTCAATTTTTTTACTAAGGGAGTGGTTGGTTGTAAACAGCCTACAGCAACTTTGCAATTCTATGCTCAAATGAAACATTTCAAGAAAGGGCAACTTTTTTATTTATTGAATTCTTCTTAAAATTTCACACAATTTAATAAGCATGCTGACATACTGCCCACTGTCTTTTTTATTTTACAAATTAATAGTTTAACTATTTATATGTACACTTCAGTGATCCTGTAGATTTTTAGTCTACAATATTTTGACATCTTGGTTTTCTATGTTTCGAAAAAAGATACTTATGCAGAAATAACTTATTATTTAAAAACCCATTCTTAACATGAGGAGAAAGGGGCGTTTTTTTTTTGTTTTTTTTTTTAACTATTCTGCGATTTAATAAACAAGATACCATAAAAATTGAATTTAACTTGAAAATTCTACTTAAAAAATAGCATGGTCCATCATCAACATCAGTACCCTAAAAAATAATACCGGCTGTTCATAGGCAAAACGTAACAATACTGTCCAAAGCAGCAGCAAAAGCAATTAATGTTGATTCGGCAAAGATCAGTAGTTTTTTTGGTTTTTTTTCATCTAACCAAAAAGCAAGAATATTCACTTCCAAATCTTGCATGTAGTATAAAAACTCAAACAGTATTTTCCTCACTTTCCTATGTTTATTACAGACAATGCACAATTGTGTGTCTTTAAAAGCTAACATCGGCTCCTCGTCAAGGGCCCTCAACAAACACAAGAGACACACACCAAAAACGTCTGTACACTCAATGATGTACACATACACTACTCACCGAGAGCATATACATAGTTCTTACATGCATGCTCTAACAGGCAAAACACACACATGTTCATGCCTATCCAATTTACGCACATGTAATCATATGCGGCACCAGCCGAAATGAACATGCATACTCAATTTCTCCTTGCAAGACAGGAAATATCTTTTTCCACCTAGAAATTTCCTTGCACTATTTAAACTCTAATTCTTTACTTAACTTTATTTTTGGTTATCACACGTTGTTTATATAAATTAATACATTTTAGCTTATTTCAAGTTCAGTATATAACATACCAGATAAATATTTCAAGATGTTAATGTACGTTATTAAAACAAAGCACAAAGGAGTAAAACGCTTTTCTTTCACGTTGGTGACTCCAAATGCAGTCATTACCAACAATACCAAAAATGTTTCAATGATGCTGCTATTTAAATTCGATAAAGGCTTTCTTGTGTTTAGAAGAGTAGAAAATGGACCTTGAGTTTACTTTTGACAACATCATAACTCTCATTTTCCTTATTTTGTCCTTTAGTCCTCACATTCTATTTCTGACAAAAGAGGAAGAATTGCTGTTCAAAATCTATCTATATAACAATTGACTGTTTTTTGACTTTGAAGAAGTATATTTTTATAGCTTCTTTCATCAAGTGGTTTCATCCCTTGTCTGGAGCGATTCCCCCAAAAATATTTAGAGGTAAAGACAACTTGAACTGACTGCATAATGGAAAACACTCATGGGATGTAAATAACTGAGAGTAGCACATGTGTTTTGTGGGAGAGAGCAGAGACGCGACTCAATGGCAACCGCACCAACATCGACGCAACAATGAAATGCTCATGTGTCACTGAACGAGACTGAGGCTGACAGCATAAAAGATATGTAAATTTCTTGTCAATAACAGAGCTTTTGCAAAACCTATTTAAAAAAGAAAAAGAAAAAGAAGGCGCCTCATTGGTGGGGGCAGTTTTTCTTTTACATTCAGACAGTTAAGATTGGCGTACGGTGTGACTTAAATAGTCGATATGTATTTTGCTGCTTTGTTACAGAAAACTTTCAGACTGTTAGGTTTCGTTCAGGTCAAGCATAGTCATATTTTGATAACAGCAAAGAATTGCAATATCTAACAAAAAATATACCAATAACTTTCAACTTGTCATAAATATTATACTAAGAATTATAAATGAGGTATAACTAGTTCGTTTGGTATACTGTATATAAATTGGATATTTATCACATTTTTTTTCTTTTTTGCTCATCTTAACACCTCCAAAATGACTAATTTATAAAGTTGTGACAAAAAGTCATTTCAATCTTAAATGCCTTTGTTTTTTCTAAATGATAAAGAAAATTTATCTTTTCACATATATGTAGCTATTGACTTGACTCTTCACGAGGGTAAAATTAGACATAAGGTCGTTTTTTATATGGAGGTTATTGAACTGCCCCAAAAGGGGCACTTTGAATAGGACAAAAGTAAAAATTTCTCCAATCATGAAGGATTCCTTCTCTGGTGATTAGATAAGAACAGATAATATGCCTTGATCCTAACTTGAAGGTGCAAGAAAATGGATCATTTGCTTTCTTTTTGTAAAATTGAGTGTAGATGTATACATCTTTTGAGATATTAACCAAAAGATTCGTAGTTTAGGGGGGGGGGTTACCAAAATAAATTTATAAAAAATATTCACTTGCTTTAATGCAAGTAAATAGTTTTAAACTGTTAAAATAGTTCAGGTCATGACAAACACAAAGGAAAGAAGGCAATGATCATCAATGTTTATTTTTTGAGCAAAAAAAGTGTTGGAAAATGTAACTTTTATTTTTATTTATTTATTTATTTTTTTTTTTTTACAAATCAAACTTTCATTGTGTTCATTGTTGTAGGTATTTAACTTGAAATTTCCTCTTGTGACTGCTTCATATAAGTCGGAAAATCTTTGAGTGAGTGTGAATTTATCAGCAATAGGAGTTTTATCCAAACTGCTGATGATAATTTGTTGTTCACCTGTAGCTGTCGGTGATGCTGATGATTGAGATTCGCACCTGCATGGCAAAATATTGCAGCAGTAGTAGTAGTAGTAGTAGTAGTATGGTTGTTGTAGTAGTAGAAGAAGAAGAAACGAAGCTGGTTGCTTTTGTAGTTTAAAAGTGATAGTATATCATTTGGAGCAAATGAAAGAAAAGATAGTTATGACTTAGGAAATTTTTTGTGATGCAAGCATGCTAGTCAAGAGTGTTGTAGCTTTGTGGACACATCTTGGATCAAACTCTTTTTCTGTGTTCCAAACCAGTGCTTTTATAGAAATTTCTATAAGAAGTTCTAGATTTGATCAATTCTTAGACTGCATATATTTTATTGGTCAATATTGTGCATACTTCATTTGACTTCATAGTATCAATGTGAAAACAACTTAAACCAAACAAAAGAGAACAAGAAAAAAAAAAGTATGCCCCCCTCTTACACCCACACACATTCTATGCTATTACTAAATGTCCATATAAAATCAATATTTAAAAAAACTTCTATGGAAATCACTTCACAGCATGAAGACACTTGATATAAGGATCTAAAAAAACAAACAAACAAACAAAAAAAAAAAACAGCCAATGATAAATGTGAGATGAATAGATTTTGACTCAGAAAACAGAAATTTTTCACTCTTGGTCAGAAACATTGTTCATAGAATGTGAAAACTAAAGGATAAAATAATGGAAGCAAGAGTTATGAGGCTGCCGAAATTAAACCCAAAATCGTTTTTCTACTCTCCTAATATTAGTCAATGGAAAAGTAATTTTTATAAAGTTATATCAATATGATGTATGTATGAACTCAATGGTAGTGATAAATAGAACTTTTGAGTTTTGTAAATGGAAGATCAAGAAATTGCTGTAATGTTAAATGAAACATTTATTCAGTGATATAATCATTCATGTTCAACTGATTGTCTGATTTTGGTTTTGTTTACAGATTTTAAAAGAAGATATGAAATATTACCTTTTTGTTTGCATAGGAGTCACCACTTATCAAGGCGCTGAGGCCACTCGAGGATAAGGGTTATTGAGTGTACAGTAATCAATGGTATAATATCGTAGTAGTCATTATTAATGGAAATTTGGTAGATTGGATAATTTAAGGGCGCGGTTCATCAAGAATTTGTTTATGTTGGACTTGAAGACAACCAAGTTGTAGTCAGCTGGGAAGTAGGCAAATGGAAGAGAGTCCTACAGGCGTGCAGTTCTACGAAAGAAGCATAGTTCATGGAATCTACGTTTTGATTTAGGCACAGTTAAAGAGTGGGGAAAATTATTGACAGTGGTTTCAGCTAGATGGGTGTTTTTTGAGAAAGATTGACGAGGGGAGACCAGAGACTGGAGCTCAGACGAGCACTTGCCGTGGAATTAACGATAAAACAAAGATGGAAGTAACGTTGTTCTGGTCGTCCGAAAAGATTGTTTTGTACTGCAAAGTGATGAAAAACGAACCTACTTATAAAAAGCAGTTCAGAAACATTAAGGAACTGTGCTGGAAAATTCTTGTGTGATAAATGAAACTCCATCAACCCTTTACAAGCAAAGTAACACTTCAGAAGATCCAAATAAAGAAAAGTCATCAACTTGTTGTAGAGGGTCTCGTCCACTGCAAAAAATGCTAATGATCTCAAATCTTGGTAAGAAAATCCCTTTCACAACTGTAATTCGTTTCTTTGGTGTTGGTTTCTAGAAGTTCACCTTTGATTTATGAATGCACTCAGTGCACATCAATTAAATTACCAGAAAAGGTGTTCTGCTTTTTTTTTGTTTATGTTTTTATGGAAATCGCCCCGGACAAGGCATGGAGCTACTTGATGTAAGGAGTTAAAAAATACCACTTCAGAGTAAAAAAATCTAACCAACAATAAGAGTTCTATGGATAGTTTCCGATCCAGTAAACAACAATTCTTTCCCTTTTGTCAGAAACATCATTCATAAAATGTGGGGACTAAAAGACAGAATAAGGGAAGCAAGAGTTATAAGGCTGATGAAAGTAAACCAAAGGCTCACTTTCTACTCTCCTGATTCAAAATACCTTGCATTCTGTTGTCAATGAAGGATCACAGAAAAAACTTTACAGATTAAAAAGGTTTCTCCGAGAATGAATAATAAAGTTACATGTAGTGAACTTATGAGATAGTTCAGAAGAATTATTACCAAAGTTTACAAAAGTTTCAGCCATGACTTTGGAAATTATGATGCGGTTGATACAATGACAAAACACAGCTGATGCCTAATGTGTTCATTGAGCTTCTTTCTAGATAGCTGTTGCAAAAGAAGGAGAATTGACAAGCTTCTGGAACTGACCTTCACTCCTGATCTGTAATGGCACACATACATCAAATCTGTTGCCAAGATTGCTGGAAAAATGGTTAGATCATTGTACCGCTCTAGAAGGTATCTCACTGCCGATACAATTCTCTACCTGTATAAGAGTCAAATATGCCCTAAAATGGAATAGTGTTGCCACATCTGGGCAGAAGCTGCTCGATGTGCCCTATCTTGCCTTGGTTCAAAACCAGCTTTAAAACCTAGTAGGCAATGCCTTTTTCTCTTCCCTACAACCTCTTTCCTACAGAGGAGACGTTGCGAGCGTGTCTCTGCTCTATTGTTATTTTCATGGTAAGTGCTCGTCTGAGCTCCAATTTATGATCCCCATTTGCCAAACTTTCACAAAAAACACTCGACTAACTACAACCACTGTCAACATTTTCCCTACTCTCTATTTGTACCTAATTCTAAACGCAGATTACATGAACAAAGCTTCTTTCCTAGAACTGCTTGCATGAGGAACACTGTTCCATTGGCCTGTTTCCCAACTGATTACAATATGGTAGCCTTCACGTCCAATGTAAACAAGTCCTCTTAAATAATCCAAATTCTACCCAACTGACACCATTAACAAATACTAAACTACCACCTTACATTCATTAACACTTATCTTTGAGTGGCCTTCAGGCCTTAAAAAAAAGAATTAAGTATGAATAACCATGATGACGACACCACATTATCTGATGTTACAAACTGTACTAGAAAGTGTGTAAATACTATGCTTTGTAATTCCAGCATAACTTGAAACTAATTTTGAATAATTTTTTTAAACTTAATGAATAGTTGATTATCTCCCCCTTCCTCAACTTTTAGTGCTTATCCAGCTGAGTTTCTCTTTAATTTTATTTCGGTTAAATACGATGACAATGTAATTTCTAAGTTATCAATTTAATCTCTCTCATATATGAGACTTACCCATCATTACCACAATGTTTTCTACTTTGATTCATTTAAAAATTCATAAACTTTTATATATCTTTTAAGACATTTTTTCTTACATAACTAAAAAACTTTTATATATCTTTTAAGACATTTTTTCTTACATAACTAAAAAACTTTTATATATATTTTAAGACATTTTTTCTTACATAACTAAAAAAACTTTTATATATCTTTTAAGACATTTTTTCTTAAATAACTAAAAAAACTTTTATATATCTTTTAAGACATTTTTTCTTACATAACTAAAAAAACTTTTATATATCTTTTAAGACATTTTTTCTTACATAACTAAAAAAACTTTTATATATCTTTTAAGACATTTTTTCTTAAATAACTAAAAAAACTTTTATATATCTTTTAAGACATTTTTTCTTAAATAACTAAAAAAACTTTTATATATCTTTTAAGACATTTTTTCTTAAATAACTAAAAAAACTTTTATATATCTTTTAAGACATTTTTTCTTACATAACTAAAAAAACTTTTATATATCTTTTAAGACATTTTTTCTTAAATAACTTAAAAAACTTTTATATATCTTTTAAGACATTTTTTCTTACATAACTAAAAAAACTTTTATATATATTTTAAGACATTTTTTCTTAAATAACTTAAAAAACTTTTATATATCTTTTAAGACATTTTTTCTTACATAACTAAAAAAACTTTTATATATCTTTTAAGACATTTTTTCTTAAATAACTTAAAAAACTTTTATATATCTTTTAAGACATTTTTTCTTACATAACTAAAAAAACTTTTATATATCTTTTAAGACATTTTTTCTTAAATAACTAAAAAAACTTTTATATATCTTTTAAGACATATTTTCTTACATAACTAAAAAAACTTTTATATATCTTTTAAGACATTTTTTCTTACATAACTAAAAAAACTTTTATATATCTTTTAAGACATTTTTTCTTACATAACTTAAAAAACTTTTATATATCTTTTAAGACATTTTTTCTTACATGACTAAAAAAATAAGTCTCTTAACTATTATATTATACTAGCACCCTGCAGGCGTTGCCCAGTTGTAAAATATGCTTAAATATGATATTTTAATTTATGCAGATGTCGTATTTGTTATTATCAAGCCAATTATCTATTGATTATTATATTGTACCCAATATATTTCAAAAGTTTTAAAAGGAAATATGAAACCAAAACATTTAGCTATCATATAAGTACTGGATTTAAACTGACTCCCTGCACTGATGATTTCCGAAAGGATAAAACGCTAGTGTCTGTCGGTATTAAAAATAATTATAGTAATAATTATATATATATATATATATATATATATATATATATATATATATATATATATATATATATATATATATTGACAAACATGTTTTAACATGCAATATATCTATTTTTATATCCTGTATTTTCTCAATATTGAGATGATTATTTGTAAAATATAGTTTTATAATCCATGCAAAGACCAAGAATTTAGATGGCAGCTCCAAAAAGCTTCCAGGCACAAACAAAAGAAGACATTTTCTCTTCTGCCTCTGTCCACTGGACAGCCGAAAAAGGCTATTCTCCAGTAATAAATACAGATCAAAGAAAATCAGTAGTCAAACTTTTTGCTTTATTACTTCCTTTATTATGACACTGTTTTAACTTTTGGTAACCTACACCCAATGGTGTAGGTCGCTCAAATAAATAAATTATTAGCCATTTAAAGAAATGCTTTGCTTTCTTTTTTGTTTGATGGCCCTTTGTTACAAAATATTATAGGACTTAGTCTTATAGCCGATAGAAATAGTGAAGAGAATACAAGTCTCTTTCTCATGTGTGAACTTTAGAATAAAATTAAAACTCTGAACGAACATTTTAATCTTTTTTTCTGCACACGTAAAAAGAGAAGTGATCGAAAATACCCACATTTATAAACCTTTAATGAAAATATATATTATTTAATTGGAAATTATTATTGAGATGAGTATTATTTATCAATTTTTGTTTTGTTGCGGACTATTATCCTCATCTTTTTAGTTGTTGTTTCACAACGTTTCGGCCAACTATTCCTCTGGCCTTCATCAGGTGGTAACCGCCATGGGATAAGAACTCCAAATCTCCTAACTGCATCCTCAGCAATTACTGCCTTCCATAGTTGTTGTCATTCACCTGGCATTGTCTGAAGATTGCGGTTTCAATCCTACCCAAAGCCGGCAAGAATGTGGTTAGATAACAACAACAATGAAGACAGTATTTGCTGAGGATGCAGTTAGGAGACCCGGAGTTCCTATCCCATCATGGTTACCACCTGATGAAGGCCAGAGAAATAGTTGGCTGAAACGTTGTGAAACAGCAACTAAAAAGATGCGGATAATAGTCCTTAAATGAAAACATTACTATTATGGCATTCATTTCTTTTATTAATAGTAAGCTGGATCTGTGCACCGTCATTGTCCAAGAAAATCAAAGAACCCAAAAAATTCACACTCCATACAAAAATTAGCTCGTATATATCTTAATCACATTTTACCAAATTTTAACAAATATTTTTATCATCGAAACTAAGTCAATTAATAACTTTGTAATTGTTGCGGCCCTGGAAGTCGTAACTCTCATTTAATTTATACAGTTCGAAAGAGTTCCACTTTAGTGCATGGGTGAATCTCCACAACAGTAATTGAAAAAATGCTATTACAAATTCAAAAAAACAAAAAAAAATAGGATATAAATGCATTCATTCCTGAAATTTTCACAATTAACAGAACAGGAATGTAAGTATTAGCAATGCAAATTTATACAAAACCTAAAAGATGATATTTGAATACAACACGTGTTTGGTTTAGTTGTTTTGCTTTACGGCATATCAACCCTTTATTAATTAACTGGAGTTCTTATTGAGATGAGTAATTTGTATTATTTATTTTGAAGGGCGATCAAGGTTGGATTTTTTGGTCTTATAAATCCACACTTATTTTATAATCTAATCTTCCATGGTCGGGTCTGTATCGAATAGTATATTATTAATTGGAATTCTTATTGAGATTAGTAATTCGTATTATTACTCATCTCAGTAATTACTTTGGCGCCCGTGATGCAGTGGATAGAGACGTCGAATCTCTACAGTTCCAGGTGAACAGTGTCTGAAAATAGTGGTTTTAATCCTACCCTAAGCCGACCAGAGGCTTAGCTGGCCAAATCGTGGTGATATGACAACAGCTACGGAAGGCAGTATTTGCTGAGGATGCAATTAGGAAATTTGGAGTTCCTATCCTGTCGCGGTAACCACCTGACGAAGGCAAGAGGAATAGTTGGCCGAAACGTTGTGAAGCATAAACTAAAAGATGAGGATAAAAGTCTGCAATAAATAAATGAATAAATAATATCAACCCTTTTTGATTATTTTATGCTGAATCCAGTAATTTTGGACAAAAATTTTATGCTTCAAATTCTTTATATCTTCAAATATTTATTTACAGTGTTTAGTTTGGTTGTTTCGTACAGGAAAATTGTTGTTTGTATTTTTGACTTTGCAGAACATAATTGAGTTTTGCAAAGAGAAAAGGGAAAAACAAGGCAATAACATCAGTGTTTGTTGCATTTTAGGTCAGGAAGCCATTATCTTCAGACAGCATTATTTGATATCACCAGTGAATACCTATGTATTCTTTAAGATATGTAAATGATTTCTGTGTTTGTTTCATTTGGTATTTGTTTACTGTTTATTTGTGCTTCTTCGTTATTAGAGCGAAATTCGGAAATCAAAAACATCAATTTTTATTAAAAAAAAACAGTGGCATCTACTTACTTTTTATGTCGATTTCAACTAAAAGCAATGATAATATCTACTTAATTGTCATGTCACAATTAGTTAAATATTACTGCATTATGAAATAAAACAAGAATTTTCAACCTTTATCGTAAAAATGCTTCCTCATATTTGTTTGGGGCATGTGATGTAAAAAACAAGGGAAGTAACTTATAGTTTGGAATATTTCGAAAACTTCTCCAGAAGTTTCAGAAAATAATTATCTCCCCTTTTACAATATAAACTCTTCTTTTTCTTTTTTTTCAGCAACGCCTTCAAATTTCGCTAATTTCCTCTGAAAAATATTTTTATTAATAAATAAGTTTCTACCTTATCGTTTTACCTAATTTTTGGATATGTTCATTATTACGACATGACAAGCAGATACCATTGATTTTACTTGAAATTCAATATTTCGAATTTTGCTCTAATAAGGAAGAAGCGCTTTCTGTTCTTTATAGAATCACATTTTTGAAGAGTAAATGTAAGAATTTAGTGTAAATATAACTTTTTTTTTATTCGAAGTATAAAACTTTATGAAATTTGTTTGATTAAGAGAATCACCTTTACAATTCCTAATAGTGTGAATTTTGGAAACGAAGCAAAAATCTTTGGAATTCTCATTATATATGATGCTAACTTATTAATTAATTAATAGAATGATCTTAATTAAGCTAATTGAATCAAACTGGACTCTGCACTAAATTAATCTATTTCATTGATCTAATTTTATTTGAGTTTGACACTTTAGCAAGATTTGAAGATTTGGGCAGTTATGTCAGATTATGTTTGGGTGGAGAGCGGTGGGGGTTATAACTAGTGATGTGGACCAGGGATTCTGCTAGTTAAATGTAAATCTATTAAGTTATCTACTTTGTACTAAACTATTCTAATCGGCACATGTCTGCGACTTACCTTAAAAGTATACCGTAAAGGTCATTTGTGTGTCTTTGCCATGGACAGCTGAATCAAGTGAGGCGAATCTTGTGAAGAAATTTCCGAAAAAACAGCAAAATGTATCCTCAGATTCAAATTAAGATTTTATAACAGCGTTTTTGTCCATGAAAGTGATACTTGACATTTTAAAAAAGAGAAGAAATGAGACGCATTTGATATTGAGTGTCTTAGAAAAATCCGAGAGGTACAACGAAATGATCAAATTATTAATCAAGAAGCTAAGAGACTGCACTAACCAAGAGGTAGTATTGCCAATAATCTACAAACGACAGCTAAATTGGCTCGGATATAGCCTAAGAGTGGACCCAGAGAGAATTGCCAACCGTGTTTTAATGGACCCCTGATGGATAAAAAAGAAGATGAAGATCAAAAATGAACTGAAAGCAGTCAATCTAGATAGATTTGATTGCAATGGGAAGAAGCTGAAGGGATGCTGTGGATTTGACTACAGATCGAAAAATGATGGTATACTTTGATTGCCTCATGCACCACAGGGCACGAGAGTTCGGTAAGTCTAAGGAGGAAGGTCATTTTAGAATGAATGATGCACCATCATGCTCAAAAGCAAGGTTAACACGTTGAAAGGATGAGTATAAAAAACGTTTTTTCTGTTGCCACAGTTTGCTTTTCACACGTCTGCTGAGCAGATCAGAGATATTGAAAGAAGCTCCTCGTGTATATGCAGTCCCTGTAGAACACTGTTCTGGCATCTGTGTTTGTTGCCAGTTGGGAGAAGCTGCCTGCTCCTTTTTGTTGTTTTTCCTTAACAAATAAAGCTTTCTAAACTAAATCAGGAGCGCATTATTGACCTGAATGGATATCGTTGCAGGGTATGGAATCGTTTTTTCCAAGTTAATTTTTTTTTTAGATATATTGCATGTAGAAAGAGATTAACTCACGATTTCTCTTCATGTGCAAAACAGCTATTCATGTCCAATGAATCTTCTACAATCAATCGTTTACAATATGTATTGTGTTTTAGCATTAAAGAGCTCAAAATGTGTCAATATGCCATAAAACAGATAAATTCAAATTAAACTACATCTTTTTTCATATATGTTCTATATTTTAAGTTAAATTTGAATTTATTACATATTGTGAGAAAATCCTATTCTGTTTTGAAATTGTATGAATTTCTATTGTCAGGAATTAAATATTATTTTAAAATCTATTATTTGGATTATTCAAACTATTTTTACCATCTTGGATATTTTGCACACAATGTTTCAAGTGATGCAATCACTGACCTTCTCCACGTGTTTTTGTCGAACTAAAAAATCTTTGTGTGCAGCTTGGAATTTGAAACCTCTAATTCAATCCACAGGGGTTGATTGTTCTCGTTCCATTATATGCATATATATATATATATATATATATATATATATATATATATATATATATATATATATATATATATATATATATAAAATGAAAATTACAATTGAATTTACCAAAATAATCAAAGATGGTAAAATTAAAGTATATTATAAATATTAAAGAATTAATATTTATAAAGTTATCTCAGCCAGATGTAAAAGCTCGATAAAACCAAATAGGAGATAGAGCTTATAATACAAGCAAACAAATAAAACATGTTAAAAAACACTTTGAAATGAGTTAAAAACATATTTAATCTGAAAAGGAAACACTAGATAAGTGGATAGTCCTTAATCTGCGGAGTTTCGAATAAATACTTCCCTTCTCATCAGAGAGTAGGAATTAGCAAAATGCGGGATCGGATTTTGCATGCAAAAGTATTTGATGAAACAACAAGTAAGTCAAAGATCTTACTTGAAAATAAAAAAAGTGAAGCAGAGGGAATATGGTGAAGAAAAAGGTGATTCCACATGAATGGATAGTCTGGTGGAAGATAAATAATCCAGTGACGGTAAAATCCAAATATATAACTTCAAGAAAGTTAAATGAATTTCCATTTGCACAAGTAAAATCCAAGGAAATCTCGTAATTGGAAAAAGATGGTCCATAATAATCCAAAAGTCAGAAATTCATGGAATGATTCACAAAAATGTGTACAAGGAAAAAAGGAAAAAAATTCCAATAATATTAATAAAAGAAAAATAAGATATGCTTTTCACTCTACTGCCGAGATATAAATATAAATAAGAAAGATTAGGGAAGAAAAAGAGGAGAAAAAATGGTGATAGAGTTAAATATAAAATAGAGAAACAAATGCCAAAATGACCCAGACAGGAAATGTTAAAGGCGCGAAAGAAATATATAGGGCAAAATAATATAGATCAACTGAAATGTACAAGTCATCACTTAAAAAAAAGGCCAGCAAGAGTTGTTAGAAGACACTAAATGGAAAATAAATAAATAAATAAATAAATAGAAAATAAATAATAAATAAACAATGAATAAATAAATAAAGAATAAAATATAAAATAAAAAATAAAAATTATTTATTCATTTATTATTTATTTATTTATTATTTGTAATCATACAACTAGTGATAATAATAATAATAATAATAATAATAGTAATAATAATAATAATAATAATAATAATAATATTTCTCCTAACAGTCATCCTAACACTAACAGCACTCATTATCCCCTTCAAAATAGTCCTCATACAGACATTGTCCCACCATTTGTTGAACACTATGAACAAAATTCAAACAATTTAACTAATACAAATCAGCAAATTAATATTAATACCAGACCTCGAGCTTTTAATAAAGTACATACATATATCGGCGCTACTTCAACATTAATTAAGAAAAGAATATCAAACCACATTTCTTCTTTTAACAACCATAATTCTAATAATAACCAAGGAACTTCTCTAACCACTTTAATTAAAAAACTTAACTCTAACAATACCCCCTTCTCAATCAAATGGACTATCATAAAAAAAGTTAAGTCTTATACTCCAGGCTCTAAGTCATGTCGCCTCTGCACAAACGAAGCTATAACTATAATTACTTCCCCTCAAAGTAACAATATAATAAATTCTAAAAATGAATTAATCTCTTTCTGTAAACATAAGTCCAAATTTAATTATGGCAATTTTTAAATTACATAGTTATTACTTTTACCTTTTATATAGATATAAAAATGTTTTCTTTAACTTTATCGTTTTTCTACATACTTCTTAATACTTTATAATTTAATAGTCCTTTATTTGAATTCTTTATCTCTTCTTCGCATGGCCAGTTTTTATCTGCATTTTCTGCTTTATTCTTTAAACTTTCCTATCTATCTAATATATAAATCTACCCACACTTTCATATCTTGTATGTATATTTACTTACATTTTACTATATGCATTTACTTACTTTTTTTCTTGCTTTTTCCTGAATTTGCAGATACCGGCCATCCTCTCCCCTTAAATAATTTTTATTTTTTATTCTATATTTTATTTTTATTTTTATTTTTATTTTTTTATTTTTTTATTTATTGTTTATTTATTATTTATTTTCTATTTATTTATTTATTTATTTATTTTCCATTTAGTGTCTTCTAACAACTCTTGCTGGCCTTTTTTTTAAGTGATGACTTGTACATTTCAGTTGATCTATATTATTTTGCCCTATATATTTTTTTCGCGCCTTTAACATTTCCTGTCTGAGTCATTTTGGCATTTGTTTCTCTATTTTATATTTAATTCTATCACCATTTTTTCTCCTCTTTTTCTGCCCTAATCTTTCTTATTTATATTTATATCTCGGCAGTAGAGTGAAAAGCATATCTTATTTTTCTTTTATTAATATTAATGGAATTTTTTCCTTTTTTCCTTGTACACATTTTTGTGAATCATTCCATGGATTTCTGCCTTTGGATTATTATGGACCATCTTCTTCCAATTACGTGATTTCCTTGGATTTTACTTGTGCAAATGGAAATTCATTTAACTTTCTTGAAGTTATATATTTGGGATTTTACCGTCACTGGATTATTTATCTTCCACCAGACTATCCATTCATGTGGAATCACCTTTTTCTTCACCATATTCCCTCTGCTTCACTTTTTTTGTTTTCAAGTAAGATCTTTGACTTACTTGTTGTTTCATCAAATACTTTTGCATGCAAAATCCGATCCCGCATTTTGCTAATGCCTACCCTTTGATGAGAAAGAAAGTATTTCTTCGAAACTCCGCGGATTAAGGACTATCCACTTATCTAGTGTTTCCTTTTCAGATTAAATATGTTTATATATATATATATATATATATATATATATATATATATATATATATATATATATATATATATATATATACAGTGATGATCATATTTATTGGCACGGTAAAATAAAAGTTAAATTTTGTCTAATAAATTCTAAAAAAGGGATTAAATTAAAGAAAATAACAAAGTATATTATGTATTTTTAACTGGCCTTTCCGATGCAGCAATCGGATTTTAGAAAAAATAAATAACAAAGGAACAACAAACATAATTGCAAAAAACCCTTGTTCAAAATTATTGGCACGGCTTTGTTTTTCTTTTAGTATCAGTATAATATCAATCAATTTCCGGTTTACGTGCTTTCTGAACTTTTTTATAGCCATATTATGCTTGTTTAATGCTAATTCAGTGAATAATTTTTTTCAGATAATTTTTAGATAGCGATTTATTTAAACTATTATAAGTGACTAAATTATAATTTTCAATCGCCATGGTTAAAACTAAGGAACACAGCGAAGACGTCAGGAAGCTTGTTGTAGCATGCCATACCAATGGGGAGGGCTATGATAAGATTTCAAAGAAGCTAAACCTTCCCAAATCCACTGTTAGAGCCATAATAAACAAGTTCAAATCGCAAGGCCACGTTATGAGTTTAGAGGGTAGAGGGAGAAAAAGGATTCTTTCCCCAAGAGATGAACGGAAAATTGTTCGACAAGTAAAACAAAACCCAAGGATCTCTGTTGGGAAGATTGTTGATGAACAGAGCACCTCTGGAGTGAATGTATCTCGACATACAGTTGGTAGAGTTTTGAAGAGAGCTGGTTTAAAAGCATGTCGTCCGAGAAAGACTCCCTTATTGAAGCCTATGCACCTGAAAGCAAGGCTAGCCTTTGCAAAACGTCATATTGATAAAGATGTTGCATTCTGGAAACGTGTTCTATGGACTGACGAAACGAAAATAGAGTTATTTGGCCATAATAAAGTGTCTTATATTTACAGAAAATCTGGCGAAGCTTTCCTGCCTAAGAACACCATACCCACAGTGAAGCACAGTGGAGGCAGTTTGATGTTTTGGGGATCCTTTGCTGCCTCTGGACCAGGGCGACTTGTTAAGGTCACAGGTAGCATAAAAAAGGAAGATTATGTTAAAATATTGGATGAAAACCTGAAAGACTCTGCTAAAGAGCTCTCACTTGGTCGTCGTCGGTGGTTCATGCAAGATAATGACCCAAAGCATTCGGCTAAACTGACTAAGAAATGGCTTGAGGACAATCATATTAATGTTTTGGAGTGGCCATCACAAAGCCCAGACCTTAATCCAATTGAAAATTTATGGAGAACTTTAAAATTGAGGGTAATGCAAAGAAAGCCTAAGAATCTTATTCAATTGGAGGATTATTGTCAGGAAGAGTGGGCTAAAATTACTACTGAAGAGTGCAACAACTTGGTTGTAAACTATGAAAAGCGACTGAGGAAGGTAATCAAGGCCAAAGGCTATACAATTGATTATTAAATAAATCGTGCCAATAATTTTGAACAAGGGTTTTTTGCAATTATGTTTGTTGTTCCTTTGTTATTTATTTTTTCTAAAATCCGATTGCTGCATCGGAAAGGCCAGTTAAAAATACATAATATACTTTGTTATTTTCTTTAATTTAATCCCTTTTTTAGAATTTATTAGACAAAATTTAACTTTTATTTTACCGTGCCAATAAATATGATCATCACTGTATATATATATATATATATATATATATATATATATATATATATATATATATATATATATATACAAGCAAACAAATAAAACATGTTAAAAAACACTTTGAAAAAGAGTTAAAAACATATTTAATCTGAAAAGGAAACACTAGATAAGTGGATAGTCCTTAATCCGCGGAGTTTCGAAGAAATACTTTCTTTCTCATCAGAGGGTAGGAATTAGCAAAATGCGGGATTGGATTTTGCATGCAAAAGTATTTGATGAAACAACAAGTAAGTTAAAGATCTTACTTGAAAACAATATATATATATATATATTTATATATATATATATATATATATATATATATACAGTACAAAAATACGACTCTGAAAATACAGAAAAAATATGTTTTCAATTATTCAAGCAATTGAAAGATATTTGATTATACAAATTAAAACTTAGTTGTTATTGGAATGGTTTTCAGTTTAGTTTTATCACCACCGATTCATGAATAATCCACATAATACAAATTGCAAATACTTATCTAAAAAAAGAAAAATCATGTTAAAGTATCATGATTTTCTCCAAATTTGTACTCTGCTATTATTTTTATACAATATTGGTGATAAAAAAACTGAATAAATTCGTGTGGCTAATAACTAAGGTGTTTTCAGAGACTTTTAGCAATCCCTATCAATCACTGCTGACATTTTTCTTACAGCTGCCTTCGAAGTTCAGGTATTTATGTAGCTATTTAATTATTTATCATAGGTGTCAACAGTAAGTGTAGAGAAACTTCTCCTTAGATCAGACCTTCTTACTGGGTGTGAGGTAGTTAGTCTGAATCTTATAGAGGATAGGGGTGGAGATGAAGTTATTAGAAAGAGGGACAGCTTACAATTAGTGATGGCTTGAACAAATGAGAACAGCACGATTTCAATTGCTATTCAAAGTCTGACAATACTAGCAAGAAATCAAGTGCAATACTGGATAACTGTTAAATATCCAGGCTATGTGCACTTGGAAATCATTTTGTCAAAGACGTGCGCCTGGCAACAATATACAAGAAGCAACATAAAATGATTACCAAATGTACTAAAAGGTCATTTGAATAAAAATAAGGAACCTGACATTCAGCACCTATATGGGAAACAACAAACAAACTTGATCAATTGTCAAAAAAAAAGTTAAATATATGATCTTTGAAAGGTCATTTTTGGTAAAAGGTGTACACAGGTGTAATCAAGTCGAACCAAAGTTAGGTCAATTCAGTGAAATGACAATGGTCGAATAAAACACCGTTGGGGTGTACTTACAGTGACAATGCTGTCCCAAGAAGACGTTTCAGTTAGTCACAAATGGTTATTGAATAACAAGTGGAAAGGATATCGTTGTTGGTTGATGATTTGGACCCAAAAAGAATCAACCTGTCAAATTCCCATGCATGTACCTTGTAGTTTTTTTTGTTTTTTTTTGTTGGTTGGTTGTTTTTGTTTTACGGCATATTAACCCTTTTCAGGTTATTTAATCCCGAATCCAGTGATTTTGAAGAAAAAATTTTTAATAGAATATATTTGGGTTTTTTTTGGGTTTTTTTTTTCAAGTCGGTTTTTATTCAACCCATAGTTGGTACCCTAACAGGTACAACCACTCCGGGTTAGAGTGGACCTGGGAGCAATAGCAATTAAGGAGTGGCTCCAAACTCCCCAAAGCCCGCAAGCTGGGGCCTCACCATTGGATATAGTTTAAGGTCATATCCAGGACCTAGTTTTTTTTTATTATATACCTTTCTCCTAAGAACCAACTATTCATCATGGTCACCGACAATAAAGATATAATGTGATATTTACATATATCAGTGTGTCGCCATTCTTTTGAACACAGCAAAAATACAGCACAACCACCAAGTTGTATTTGCTTGCTTATAAATGGCACCAAATGTAAAATCTCCATTATAATTAAAATTGGCTGTGATAGAAAGGTCATCTACATAGATGAAGAAAATAAAAGACAATAGATAACATAGGAGGTTAATAAACATACCTTATATTTTGGGCTGTGATGAAAAGAAATTAAAAATGGCTAAGAGTCAAATTTTATAAAAGGCATCATACAGCTTGGTAAATTTGTCATGTCATTGAAGGGTTGAGAAAATCCAGAGTGCATTAGTGCTGAAAGTGGTCCAACAAATTCTTGTATTCCTATGCCAAAACCTTTGATGATTGGTTTGTAGGCTAATCACTCAGCAGTAAATCTGTCTATTTACAGCAACAGATAATAGTACATCAAAATATGGACTGCTCAAATCTTTTCTACATGCCTAAAATATAAACGGTTTATCATTATGATATATTCTTGGAATACAGCATAATCACGTTGACACACCGGTTCCCACTGGATCACCGAATTAAGCAACGTTGAACCTGGTCAGGACTAAATGGGTGACCATTTGGGACTTTAAGGTGCTGTATGTGCTCTCCGCTTATCTCGGCATTGTTTCCAGTCGTCCTGGTCTTCTCCTTGCTACTGGACTCAAACAGTGCCGATTCAGGAGAGGTGTGGTTTGGTATTGCGCAACCCTTGCCTCACAATTACACACGCTACTGCCCCTAAGGGGTATCCTTTGTCTTTCAAGACTGAACAGAAGCATGGAATGGATATTCTTGGATGTTATTATAATGATGTTTCAGCCGATGTAACTTCCAACCTTCTTCAAAATCAACTTTAATTTTATAGATTGGCAGACATCTGATGAATTATGATAAAATTTCTTCAATATGACCTTGAAATATGACCTTGAATAAAATTATTTAAGATACAATCAAGAAATATTAAATTTCAGTCTTTGGTAAGATAGAACACATCTCAATATGAAACTAATAAAATATAATTGGAATAAACAAGAATATTATTCTTGCAATTAAAAGAGCGAAAAGAAAAGAAAAAAATGGAATGCATAAGATTGCACTTACACATTTTCCTGGAATAATTAAGATCCCGTCTTTAATTACTGATATGAAATAAGATTCAAATGCTCATTTAAGTGTTGTAATAATGCCAAAAATTTATTTGAATTCTATCAAAGCAAATTAAGGAATGAGTTGGATAAAACATTTGTTTTTTTTTGTTGTTTTTTTTTTACATAGGCATCACTACTTATCAAGACCAAGAGGCCACTCGAGGATAAGGGTTAAAGAGTGTACAATAGAAATTGGACAATATAGTAACCGTTAGTAATGGAGATTCGGTAAATTTGTTAACTTATATGGAACGGCTCATCAAAAACTTGTTTACGTTAGACTTGAAGACAAACATATTGTAGTCAGCTGGAAAACAGAAAAACGGAAGACAATTCAAAAGGCGTGCAGTTCTAAGAAAGAAGCTTTGCTCATGGAATCTACGTTTAGGTTTAGACACAGATAAAGAGTGGGGGAAATTAGTGATAGTGTTTTCTGCTAGACAGGTGTTTCTTGTGAAAATTTGGCGAGGGGGAACATAGAATGGAGCTCAGCCGAGCACTTGCCATGAAAATAATGATAAAGCAGAGACAAACTCGGAACATCTCTTCTGTGAGATAGAGGTTGCAGCGAAGAGAAAAGGACATCCCCACAAGGCTACAAAGTCTATTTTGAACTCTATCAAGACAGGATGTCCTTTCTAGCAGCTCCTGCCCAGATGTGGCAACAGTATTCCATCCTTGGACGTACCTGGCTCTTATATAGATAGAGAATTGCATCAGCAGTGAGATATCTACTGGATCGATAGAAGGATCCACCATTTTTCCAGCCGCCTTGGCAACAGATTCAATGTATGTGTTCCATTTAAGATCAGGAGTAAAGGTCAAGCCCAGAAACTTGTCAAAACATGAGGCCTCCTCAAGACAAGAGCCATTCATTTCAATTGATACCAGATGGGGATCAGAGTGTTCATGATGTAAAGATAAAAGCTGCGTTTTAGATGCATTAAAAGTAACAGGCCACCTCTTTCCCCATTATACCATGTGCTCAAGATCAGAGGAGAGAGAATCAGAGAGAACTTGGTCGTTTACTGTCTTAGATGTGTTACCATAAGATAGTAGTGTCATCAGCATAGATGTCTACGAATGATGTAACGATGTGATTTGGAAGATCATTACTATAGATCAGGAAGAGAGTTGGGCCCAGGATTAACCCCTGAGGGACTCCAGCATTAATACTAAGACCTTCTGATTTCTGCCCAACTACTCTTATGAACCTATCAGAGAGAAATGATTTAATAATTGAGAAGACATTTCCAGCTATACCATAGCTGGAGAGCTTGTGAAGTAAACCTTTATGCAATACTCTATCAAAGGCCTTTGATATGTCAAGAGCAATTGCCCTAGAAAGGTAGCCTCCATCGAGAGATTCACTAATCCTATGAGATATAACTGTAAGCACATCTGCTGTAGATCTAGCAGAACGGAAACCATATTGCGTGTCACTAAGAAGGTTATTTTTGCTGAGATGGTTGATTACTTCTCTATTTAACACAGATTCCAGCAACTTACTCATGACGCACAGGAGACTTATTGGCCTGTACTTTGAGGGAGATGAGCGATCACCTGAATTCTTAAATATGAGGCATACTGATGAGATTTTCCAGGGTGACGGGAAGCAATTCTCTTTAAAACAACAGTTTTGTATGGACGCAAGCTCTGGTTGAAGTCTTTTGAGTACTATAATTGGAATACCGTCAGGGCCGGTTGCTTTACTGGAATCAAGGTTTTTGATTAGCTTGGCAACATCACATACAGATATTTGTATATCACATAGCATGTTTTCTGATACAAGAGAAAATATTGGAGGTTGGCAGCCTTGGTCGCAAAGGTTAGAATTAGCTGCAAAGTTCTTGGCAAAGAGTTTGGCTTTGTCTGATGCTGACGAGATTACCTCAGGTCCATTTATGAGAGTTGTGATAGAGCACATGCTTCTGTTCAGGATTCTGTTTGCTATTTGCCAAAACTGGTGGGAACCAAGCCACTGCTCAGCTACTTTGGATTCGACGGACTTTACTGGAGTAAATACAACTCTCTCGCGTTCTTTATTACTTTTTACAGTGGTTGCTGACAGCTCTTAAAGCGGCTTTAGTCTCAGTACATCTATTACGTTGGAAGCAATGGAAAAAGTGATTTCTATGCGCAATGGCAGCAGCACATTCTGGAGAGAACCATGGCTGGGTGTTAGGTTTTTGCTGGAATTTTTTCGGGGGTATGAAACGGTCTATACCTACAATTAACCATTCTGTCAGGTCTGTTACTATAGAGGACACATCCTTTTTAAACATGGAATGCAGAGGTAGATCTGATATAAATGTGCAGAAGCTATCCCAGTCAGCCATAGAGTATCGATATACTGTATGATGGAGAGGTACATCTGGGGACTTATTACATTTCATTTTTATCTTAACTGATATAACTGAGTGGTCGGAAGATCCAAGTGGAGACAGAGCAGAAGCTGAACACAGTTCAGGGCAAGTTGTGAGAAAGAGGTCTAGGAGACTTGCATACTGGCCGTCAGTATTGGGAACATGGGTGGGTTTATGAATAATCTGAGTGAGGTCATAAGCAATGGAGAAATCATGACAGAACTTCTCCTCATCATCGGTCTTCTTTGAGTGAGTTAACCATTCCACATTGTGAACATTGAAGTCTCCACAGACATGAATATTAGCTGAAGGATAAGCAGATAGGGCATGGTCAATTTTCTCAGATATGCTTTTAAAGATAGTAACTCCAGTAAAATTGTCTATTATGAAAAATGGAAGATTTGATGGATTTTGTATTGTGTGGATCCTAAAAGAAAATAACTTGAACTCATTATCTCATATCCAAAAGGTTTCAGTCACTGAACGTGTGTGCCTTCTTCAGAAGCCTTTTTCCAATCTTCTGGTAGTTTCAGTTATTAAATCTTCGTGACAACTTCACCTTGTGGATAAAAGCGTTGTTAAAGAACTATTCTAAAATTGGTTTTATCTGGAGCTTGTGAGTTCAATCCCCGAATATAGAAACTTAAGAAAAAAGGTAGTTAACTGCTGCATCACACAAAAATTGTTTGCTATGTAAAGCAAAAAATTAGTTGGTATTGTGTGAGTCCTAAAAGAAATTAAATAAGACAAGTAAGTATTTGGAGAGCTTGGTGTTTCTCCCTATGGAAAATCATTTTTTATAAAATATAAACATATTATTATGCAAAGTAATAGCAAAAGTAAAGGGTTTTATTACTTATAGACTTTTGTAACAGAGCACATATTAGCGCATAGAAAAATATCAGTAGGATCTGTAGAATAGCTAGCTTGCAAAGATATTAGCAGCAGTTGCCAAAAAAGCACGTATGCAAATTAGGAAGTGTGTGCAGGTTTGCTTGTCAAGGAAAAGACAAAAGAACACCACGTGGTAGAGAGAAGTGCATGCCAATGAAAATGGACATGTAAAGTTAAAGACAAGAAAGGGTTGGCTGTGGTCAGCATGTGATCAGAAAGGAGAAAGAAAAATGCGTACCAAGTTAGATGGACGTGGCAGCAAGAGACTTTTAAGCTGGTGTAGAGACGGCAGGGTGTTGTTGATGTCATGGCAGACGAAATGAACAGTTAGAAAAAACAAGAAGCAGGCATTGTTTCGAAAGTAACTATAATAATTTTTTTTTTTTTTTTACTAAGACTAAAAATAGTCCAACCCCGACATTTTCACAGCAAATGTTGAGTTCAGCTTGGAAGCTAGGAGCACTCCCATCTCGACTATTCTCACCAAATCAGTGGACCCAATCATTATGGATGACCGGGGGCAGCAGCAGCAGTACCCAAACAGCCTTTTTCAGGGTTATGCAACAAATTAATTATGCAAGTCACAAACTACCTGTGTCTGATACACAGTCTACTCTCTTCTGCTGCCTGCCTCCTGGAACTCCATCTTACAGTCTGCCACACTAGTTTCCAGCAACTCTTGCTTACTCTATTGACGTCCAGCTGCCTGTTCCAGTGCCCCCCTGACGTCCATCTATCTGTAAAAGTGCTTACTAATGTCCAAATATCTATTCCCGTGCCCACTGACGTCTAGCTATCAGTTCCTATCTAAAGGACCCAAGAATCTCAACCTCACAAGACGCCCGTTCTCGCACCGGCTAATCCTGAATCCATTGCCATACATTTTACCATTTATTTCTTGGTAAAAATAAAACACAATACACGTCCTTTTTAACCCATCATCTGTGTTTGTCATTCTTCTTTGCTATTGCCATTACCTCTTCGCCTTGTGCCTACTTTATTAGTTGTATGGTCGATTGGTTCCTTCATGCTTCTCGGCCCTCTGCAACAAACCTCAACAGATTCAATATGGGAGTTTCACAGACGACTAAACATAGCATCAGCATATACATACTGTTAACAGAACACACTCGGACACTAGTTAGTATATACACTCTTCCACTAATAAAACAGGCATACTATTATACAAACGTAACTTGATGCTTATCTCATTTACACACATGGAAAATGCATGGCTGAATAATGTGTACTCCATTTCTCTTAACACATAAAACAACTTTTCTTTCACCAGAACGTTCTTGGGACTCTCTAAACTTTCATATTCTAGAATTGCTAATAAGAATTCGCAAAACAGTAGCACACACATGATGAGAGACATTCACGGACTACTATACGGCCAAAAAAGCATGCACAGGATTCTCAACAAATGCATATGTACACAAGCTCATAGACGCATACACACTCTTATACTAACAAAACAGACGTAAATGCTCATGGTGCCAGGCGCAATAAACACATGTACATTCTCTAACAAAACAGACTCACTTAATACACACACACACACACATACACATATACACACACATCACCATTTCTAACTCATTTACACATAAACACATATGGTAACAGCTGAAACAAACATGTGAATTCAAAGAATTTTTCATTCACAAAAACGTTCTTCAGATTCTCCATATTCTAAGAACATTTTATCTTTTTGGTTTAAAAATTAGTCAATAAAATTAATTATTTTTCATGAATCGACTTTGTTATTCTTTCTGATATTATCTTTTCTAAATTATACTGAAACTCCTGAAGATGTTTGATATTTCTGAGGTAAAGTTTTGTTGTCCATATTATTTACATATTTTGGACTATTATCTTTATTGTGGTTAGTATTTATTTTTATTATGAAAATCGCTCCAGACAAAGCAGGGAGCCACTTATTGTTAAGAGCTTAAAAAAACAAAAAGACCACTTTAAGATAAAAAGTCTATCGAAAGAAAAATGCTATATATAGAGATTTCGACCTAAAAACAGCCATTCTTCCCCTTTTGTCAGAAACATCGCTCATGGAATATTAGGATTAAAGGACAAAATAATATTCATACTCTACTAACCAGCCTTCTTCAGAAGCCTTTGGTCATGAATAATTATTAGACTATCATAGTCGATTTAATGACCATTTTACATGCATGTGTTGGGCAGATTTTAGAAATTGATTTCAAAACTAACCTACCTCTGTGCAGGTCTTTATTTACCCATCTTTCTCCCAAGTTTATCATTATCTTCCATGTCTTCCTTGCTGACCTTACTTGCTCAAGTGTTCTACATCTACTCACCCAAGAATTCTCATCCATTCTTTAAACATGTCCATATAATTAAAGTCTCCTGTTCTGCACATGTCATCCTATACTGTCCATATGTAATCTTTCTTTGGGCTCATAAAGTTTAAAACTGTCTTTAAGAGTTGCATTACACATCCACCTTATTATTATCATATTTTTCTCTCCATGCAACTCATATTCTCAATCCTCACTGACCAGGTTTCGCTTCAACACATAATCACACTGCATAGACATACCTGCTAGACTCTTTTCTTGGTTAACTGTGACAAAATAAAAGAACTATAACCAATCTACAAAGTCATTCAACAAATGAAAATATATTCGTATATAAAACAAACAAGAATTGGTCTTAAATGACTCAACAAACAACTTTTAGCGAGGAACAAAATATCTGTTCTGATACTACACTTCACTCTTTCTGACCTCGTTCAGTGAGAGAGAAATCATTCAAGACTGAGGCAATTTTAATTTTTCTTCCTATCCATAGTGCTCTCCAAAAAGGGAGAGCTATATTTTCCCCACATTAAAAACCGACCTTGTGTCCAAATCTGCCCTCCTGGGGGAGGCAAGTAAATAGGAACAGTATAGTTTAATAAAGATTTAAAAATGAACGAAAGTCAATGTTGTACCTATTTACTATGCCTCCCCACGGGACAGAGTTAGACACCAGGGTCGTTTTTTAACGTGGAGAAAAGGTACAAAAATAAAAATTGTCTCAGTCATGAAGAATTTCTCCTCCACCGAAAGAGAACAAGAAAATGAAGTGCAGCATCTGAAGAACAGATGGTATTTATTTGCTCCCCCACCGAGCAAATTAGGCACAAGGCCGATTTTTAATGTGAGGAGTGAAGGGGAAATGGGGGCCAACTCCCCGGGGAGTAGGGGAGCTGGATAGTGACAATTGGTATGAAGGGTTGCCCCTACATTGACCAAGGTCTTATATGTGGGGTCGCCCCCACATATGGTCTTTGTTTGCAGTATCTGCCGGAACAGATGGTATTTATTTGCTCCCCCACTGAGCAAATTAGGCACAAGGCCGTTTTTAATGTGAGGTAAAAACCAGCTCCCCTAAAAGTAGGCAAAAAGGGGGCACTCTGGTTACCAAAAATAATAAGTGTCCCAGTATAGAGGGTTTCCCCTCCATTGACTGGTACAAATTATCTTAAGTGCAGCATCTGCCGGAACAGATACTACACTCTGATCTTGGCCAAAAGGCCAAGGAGAAATATCATAGAACTATAATATGTTGTTTATACTTGTCAAAGACACGCCCTTGACAATCAGTTGGAAGGCAGCTTTATTGTTGTCTGGCTTAGGTATGATCCCATTCAGCTTTAGGAGGTTCACTTTCCCAGGCTTTACCTTCTCTCTAAGAAGGAATAGTTTATTGATAATCACTATTGGGGAATGCCGAAGGGTTGCTCAGGCATTTTTGTAGGCCAAGGTGCGCTTATCCTAGTTTGGTTTCTCAAAACCACACCTGGTGTCTAATCTCCTGACAAGGAAGTAAATAATGTCATTTTTTTTGACTCAAGAAATTATACCACATGATGAAATTTATACATAACTAGCAGACCGCCCGACGTTGCCCGGTCGTAAAATATGCATAATATTATATTTTAATTCATACAGAAACTGAGACGTGCATGTGAGTATTATGCTTTTTCTAAACAGTTCACTTCTGCAAAAAAAAAAAAAATTACTCAAGCTGATATCAAAATCAAAACCTAAAGACAGTGAATCAAGTATGTTAACCATTAGGCCAGTTTGATGCAATCTTTAAAAAGTGTGTTCAAACCTTCTTATTATTAACATCAGGAATCTGTCATGTGAACGATTCATACATGTGCATTCGTGAAACAGTTGACAAACAGATAAAAATCTGATGACCTACCACCCACCCCCCACGGACCAATTTTGTAATTTTCACCCTTTAGCAGTCCTTTTTCCTTGGACGAAAACCCATTACAAAATTTTCCACATGTCTCAATACCCTATTTGCAAAATTTCAAGTCTGTACATCAAAAATTTGTTGTGTATAAGGATTGAGAATTTGCCTCACACACACATTCTAACTTTTATAGATATATAAATCAGTTAAAACTTTACTCATAGATTCAAACATTTTATTGGACAAAAAAAAACCCTGATTTCTGCAGTTATGTTCCTATCTGTTTGCCTCCTCAAAAAGGACAGGATTAGATATAAGGACTGTTTTCAATGTGAATAAAATCCAACTCTCTAAAAGGGGTCACTCTGGACCGGAACAAAAAAAATATTGCCTCAGTCTAGAGAAATTTCTCCATCACTGATCGAGGACAGAAATAGATAGAGTATAGTGTCAGAACAGATGCTACACATTGCTCCTAGCCAAACACCTCAAAAGAGGTAGAATATCTATCCCCCTCCCATGGTTGGAATATATGACACACAAGGGTCGGAAAGTGGGATTGAAGAGAAAAAGCGTTCTGATCTGCAAAAAAAAAAAAAAAAATGCCCAGGCAACCTTGTCGGTATTTCCTGACAGGCAAATAGCAATAAACTAGTCCCTCTTCAAATGGAGAAGACAAAGCTTGGAAGGGTAGACCTCCTAGAACTGCACAGAACCAGTAACAAACCACAGTTTAAAGGTAAAAGGCCATTTCGATAATGGCTTCGACTCTGCTGATTTTATTGCCGAGGATAAACCACCGGCTCTGAGTATGCCAAAAGATAAAGGGTCGGTTTCTTTTCGACAGTAATGTTTCTGTTAACACAAATAACATGCATTAACCTGTTTTCTGAGTTAGCTGTTGTATAAGTACTGACTCAGTGGGCATCCACTTTGAGCAGGATGCAACATGCAATCTCATAATTTGGGCTTTTAAATGCGACCAGGCATTTCTATTAGAGGCTCCGTCCGTCGGTCGGTTACTCATCTTTAATTTTGAAACATCATCATTTTTATAAGAAACTGTCCGTGTGTCACTTTAACCGTTTGTCTCTCTTAAGTTTTACCATGCTATATTTTAGATATGATTTTAAAGTTAAATTCAATTATCTTTTTCTCTATAAAATTGTTGGGGGAAGTATAGAAAAGATAAGAAAGCCCATCTCTCCCCATACTGTGAATTGTTGTTATCAGACCAGGCTGGCTAATGAGACTAATTTCCTGACCTTTATTTATTGTTTGAATAAAAATTAATTTTATTGTGATACAAAACGTGTCTCTTATTTTTTCTTATTGTTTTATTGATTTGTCTGAAAAAAATAAAATAAAATGAATTTAAATGTATATTTTTTTAGTAAAGCTATTACAGTATAAAGATTAATGTGTTTGTAAAGCCACTGAATGTTAAGGTTTATGTGTTCGTAAAGCCATTGAAGGATAAGGGTTAATGGGTTTGTAAAGTCATTAAAGGATAAAGGTGAATATGTTTGTAAAGCTACTGAAGGATACAGGTTAATGTGTTTGTATAGCCACTAAAGGACAATGGTTAATGTGTTTGTACAGCCATTGAATAATAAGGGTTATTGTTTTTTTAAGCCACTGAAGGATAAAGGTTAATGTGTTTGTAAAGCCACTGATGGATTAAGGTTTATGTGTTTGTAAAGCTATTGAAGGATAAAAGTAAATGGATTTGTAAAGTTATTGAAAAATAAGGATTAATGGGTTCCTAAAGCCAATGAAAGATAAAGGTTAATGTGTTTGTAAAGCCATTGAGAGATAAAAGGTTAATATGTTTGTAAAGCTACTGAAAGATAAGGGTTAATGTGTTTGTAAAGCCACTGAAGGATAAGGGTTAACGTGTTTGTAAAACTATTAAAGGATAAGGGTTATTGGGTTTTTTAAGCCACTAAAAGATAAGGGTTAATGTGTTTGTAAAGCCACTGATGAGTTTGTAAAACTATGGAAAGATAAGGTTTAATGGGTTTGTAAAGCCAATGAAGGATAAGAGTTAATGACTTTCTACAGCCACAGAAATCAAGATTATTATGCTTGTAAAGCCAGTGAAAGATAAAGGTTAATGTGTTTTTAAAGTCATTGATAGATAAAGGTTAAGGGGGTTGTAAGGCCACTTAGGAGTAAGAGGTAATGGGTTTGTAAACCACTGAAGGATAAGGCTTAATGGGTTTGTAAGGTCACTGAAAGATAAAGGTAAATGGTGTGGTAAGACCAGTGAAGGATTAGCTAAATGTGTTTTAAAGTGAGTGACGAATTAGAGTTAATAGGTTTGTAAGGTCATTAAAGATTAGGGTAAATAGGTGTGTAAAGCCACTGAAGGATAAGGGTTAATGTGTTTGTAAAACCATGTAAAAATGATGGTTAATAGGGTTGTTAGGTCATTGAAGGATAAGAGTTATTTGTAAGCCACTGCAGGATAAGGGTTTATATATTTTTAAAGCCATTGAAGGATAAGGTTAAATGGGCTTGTAGGGTCACTGAAAGATAAGGGTTAATGATGTGGCAAGGCAATTGGAAGATAATGGTCAATGTTTTTGTAAAGTCACTGAAGGTTAAAAGTTTATGTTTGTAAACCTATTAAAGAATAAGGAAAAATGGAAGGTCACTGAAGGACAAGGGTTAATGTGTTTGTAAGGCTATTGAAAGATAAGGGCTAATATATTTGTAAAGCTACTGAAGCATAAAGGTTAATGTGTTTGTAAAGCCATTGAAGGATAATGGTTAGTGGGTATGTAAGGCTATTGGAGGATAAGGGTTAATGTGTTTGTAAAGCCACTGGAGGATAAGGATTTGTAAGGCCATTGAAGGATAATGCTGAATGGGTTTGCAAAGCCTCTGAAGCATAAGGGTTAATGGGTTTGTAAGGTCATAAAAGAATAAGTGTTAATGTGTTTGTAAGGTCATTGAAGTATAAGGGGTAATGGGTTTGTGAGGCTATTGAAGGATAAAGGTTTTTGTGTTGGTAAACCAGTGAAGGACAAGGGTTAATTGGTTTGTAAGATGGACAGTAAGGCCATTGAAGGATAAGGACCAATTGTTTTCTAAGACCACTGAAGGATGAGGGTTAATTGGTTCGTAAGATGGACAGTTAGACAACACCATGATTAGTGCTAATGATTATGGGAATCAGGCAAAATTTGATTATTTAAGAGGATTACTCAGAAAAATTTGTTTACATTAGATTTAAAAACGTTTATGCTGTAGCTAGTTTGGAAACAAATTTACAGTAGTTGTATGAAAGAAACTCTGCCCATGGAATCTCTGTTTAGTTTTAAGTGTCATTTACACACTCACCATGTTAATAAAGAAGATATAATTTGTGACTAATAAAACAAAGAGATTATACAACCAAACATTTTTGAATCGAACTACAATACAAAGCCTGGCCATACAAACAGTAATGGTCAGTACAAACAGTAATGGTCAGTACAAACAGTAATGGTCAGTACAATGTTTTTGCTCATCATCAAGAATTCGAGTAGTAATTGACTTCTGCTGTGTTACTATGGAAACGATTGTCAAGCATTCCTAGTGGCGGCTTTAGTCTTACTGCTCAATGTTCTGAGGTTCTATTGGTAACTTTTCTTATTGGCTGAAGTCCAATTTTTATAACCTATCTAAATTGAGCATATTTTAAAAGTTTATAAACAAAATTTATGGACATTGTTTCACGGCTGTCGCTACAACTGCTGAAACACAGATTTTTAAAATTAAATAAATTATGAATATTCGACATAGTTATGTTTAGCCATTCATCCCAAGCCCTTTTATATATATATATATATATATATATATATATATATATATATATATATATATATTTATATTTATATATATATATATATATATATATATATATATATATTTATATTTATATATATTTTTTTCATTTGTCATCTGCTACATTGCACATGATTTTTAATGTTCACTAAATGCAAACTCTGGTTCCTTTGTCTATTGGTGGCATGAGGAAATGGCACGTGCCAAAATTGTGAACAAATTGGTATAAGAACAAATATATTTTATATTTCGAGCTTTTTGGTTAGCATCCAAGTGTAGTATCTGTTTTGATATTATGCTTCATCTTTTTTGTTCTCAGTTTGTGAAAGAGAAATCCTTTGAGACAGAGCAAAATTTACCTTTTGCTTCAATCCAGTGTTCCCTGTTTGGGGGAGCTGAATTCCCCCCCCCCACATTAAAAAGCAACACTGTGTCTAATTCTGCCCTCATGTGGAGGCAAGTAAATAGGAAAAATCATTCATTGAATGTTGTTAAAATAATAAATTAGCTTTCGTTTTATTCTGAAAGATTTGTAGTCAAATCATATTCCAAAAGGAACTGCTGATGATGATAACAATGATGAATTCCTTATGGGTTATTGTTGCAGTGATGTAAGGGTCTGGAAGAAAAACACAACTCGGTATTTAATGGAAATAAAATACAGGGTGTTCCAAAGTCTAGGGCACATTTTGACACTGAATATCCTGAGAACTATTAAGTATATAAAAACACATCTGGTATATTCTGAAAGCTTGTAATCTTAGTTTTTTATGGAATGTTCAAAGATGCTCAATGTGAGCACCATTGGTCACATGCCACACATCAAGCTGATAGTCCACTTCCAGCATTGCATTGTCAATGGTTAACAGCTTCTGCTATTCATGCCTTCAGCTCATCCACGTCTCTTTGAATGGAGGAGGGGCAAATAGACCAGTCCTTTCACGAATCCTCACAACACACACGCGCGCGCACACACACACACACACACACACACACACACACACACACACACACACACACACACACACACACACACACACACACAGAGGAGATGAGATCGTGATCATTTTGCCCAGATCGTCCAATCCATCTGTCTGACAGTGTTGTGCTCAGAAACTGCCTAACCCTGAGACTCCAGTGTAACGTGAGAAAAATTAAATCTGGTCAGTATAGGTTAGGAAGATATATGCAAACTGAATTCGATGGTACGGCTACGTTGAAAGAATGGATAAGAGTTCTTAAATTAGAAGATATGTTATATAGTTGTGGAACAGAAGTGAAATTAGCTGTTATCTAGCTATCTATCTATCTTTGTATCTGTTTATTTATCTATCTATTTATCGATCGATCTATCTAATTGGAAGTAAACAAGGGATGAAATGTGAAACTATGTTTTGCTAAAAGTTGTCAACACATGTTGAGGTGTAAACTGAACAAGTTGCACCGGAAGAAAGTTGATCAGCATCGGAGATACGTGTCTGTTGTCATGTGTTCTGGTTAGCTGAGAAAATAGATGAGTTAGAAAGAGGACGTCAAACAGAGCGGACGGTTTTATAGGTCATCCCTCCCTCACTGGGGAGAGAACTGTCGTGTCCCAAAATGGAGACTAGAATTAACCACCCAAGCAAAGATATTCACTTTTCATTCTTTTGCGTTTGTTCACAAGTTCCAGCTTCCATCAAAGAACAGATGAAATTCCCAGGTGAGCCAAAAGACCAGCGACGCTGTTGAAAAGTTGATGAGGTATGCCGTAATACGTTTATGTGTTCATGTTATGTCTGACACGCACGCACGCAACACAGACAATGATGGAATGTAAATACACTGTAAGAGTAACAAATGATTCAGATACTAGAGAACCCTACTATAGACATTTAGCAACACGATATACAATAGCACAACATATAAATGAACCCCTCCATAATGTTACAGATATATATAACAACTACAAAAGCAGAATCAGTTGATATGGGAATTTTTCCAAGTACTCTAACCACGGGTCCTTGTGGCGCAGTCGTTAGAATATTTGTAAAAATTCAATTGTAAAATGATATTCTCCTGAAGGTTGATGATTCAATCCTTATGGGCAACCAAAAAATATAATTGCAAATTATTTAGGACCCCTATCCAGTCATGGCTGATGGAACGAGAACATACTACCCCATAGAGTAAATAAAAGGGTTCCGTTTGAAATTCTGTGTCGATTCTCAAGTTCGGCAAGATGCATCTTATGAATGAGGGTTGGAGGTTACATTGGACAAAATGTGAAAATAACACTCAAGTTGAAAATCGCAGTCTGAAGAATTCAAATAATATGAATAACCAATTCTCATCTCCAAAATTCAGAAAAATAAATGATAAAGATGAACTTGGGAGAAAGAGGAATAAATAAAAACTCGAGCAGAGATAGTTGTTTTGCTTTTATTTTGGGATGGGAATTAATTTGTAAAAGCCATCCAACATATGCCAGCATGTAAAACGGATTTTATAATGATGATTATAACGATGATCATGATAATTATGATGCTGATCATGATCATGATCATGATTGTGATGACCATGATCATGATCATGATTTTCACACATACCTGGAAGAAAAGGATGAAGCTGGAAACAAGAAATGAAAAATAAGACCATCTTGTGGAACCAACTGCCAACCACAGTGACACATGGATTGTTAGCTTTTTTAACACCATTCTTCATGTACAAGCCTACAAACAACCTTGAAGCCTCTAAAAGAAATGTGTTGTCAGAAGAAAGAGACAATCCCAGTGGTCAGATGTTAGTAAGACATCCCAGTTAGCCCAGTTAGGTTAAGAACAGAATCAATGCTGTTCATCAACAAATTGATGACGGTCATTGCTGAGCTGCTCACAGTGACAAACTCTTTTATCATTTGTGTGATGTATGAGAACATCAGGTAAGAAGGTCCTCAAGTTAAATTTGAGGATCATTAATCTCTAGGAGTGACTGTCCAAGAATTATCTCATTTATCTGACCTTTGACACAGTAACTTATTACTTTGTTTTAATTTAATTCTCTGAACTCATGTGTTAGTGGAATTGTACAGAAGGATGCTTAATAGTGAAATTCCTCATTCCTGGTAACATTTGTATACTTTTGGATTTGAAAACTATTAAATCAAGACGTTTTATTATTATTATTATTATTATTATTATTATTATTATTACTAGAAGATGTATCCAGCGTTGCGCCGTATTACACGTAATGTTAAATTCCTTAAAACAAAAATGACGTAAAAAAAAAAAAAACAGAAAGAAACTGAACCACGTGATGCAAGTATTATGTTTTTTTTTTTTCGAAACAGTTCACTTCTTGTAAGTAAAAATAAATACTCGAGCTAAGATCAAAGCCAAAACCTAAAGACAATGAGTCTAGTACGATAGCCATTAGGTCAGCTTGAGGCAATCTTTAAAAAGTGAGTTAAAACCTATTTATTCGTAACATAATGTGAACAATTAGTGCATGCGCAGCCGTGAAACAGGTGACAAGCCGATCAAGCAAATGAAAATCTGATGATCACCAAGTACCAATTTTTCAATTCTGACGCCTTAGCAGCCCTTTTTTCCAGATGAAAACCGATTAAATATTTTCAACATCTCTGAATATTCTATATACAAAATTTTAAATCTGTAGATCAAAAATTTGTTGAGTATATAGGTTGAGAAGTGTCCTCACACACACACACACACACACACACACACACACACACACACACACACACACACACACACATACATTCTCACTTTTCTAGATATACTAGCAGATGTATCCGGCATTGCCTGGTATTAAAAATAACATTAAATTTGTTTTAAAAAATGAAGTAAAAAACTTGGAAAGAAACTGAGACATGCATGCGAGTATTATGTTTAATTCCCTTGGGTTCATGTAGAAGTGTACTTTCTATGTTTTTGTTTTATTTCTGTTACAACTATCTAAAGTTCTATTTTCTAAATCTCTCAATGTATGAGGCATGTTCCAAAAGTAATGTTGCACATATTTTTATTCTGTTTGGATAGATCAAATGGATTGCAAGTTGCATTGTTATGATGACTGAATTAATGCATTCATGACCTGAAAGTTTCATCTCTCTGTTGCAGATATTGACAGTGTGAGACTCTAAAAAAGCAACTCCTGTCATGGACACGCATCAAAAGCAGAGATGCGTCATTGAATTCCTCCATATAGAAGAAATTGAATCGATCAACATTCACCGGCGCCTGTTGAACGTTTATGAAGCCGATACAGTTGATGCCAGCACATTTAGAAGATGGTTCATCGATTTAATAGTGATGACAGAGATGTAAGTGACAAAGCACAGTCCGGACTTTTACAACCAAGATATCAAAAGAAGCTGACAAAAGCGTATGGAGAATAGTTGTGAAGATGTAGAAAAATAAATCCTGAAGTATAAAATGTTGCTCTTTTTAATACCACTCCTGTCATCATAGTTTTTCAACATTACTTTAATTTAAAAAATTAGGAGGTCTTACTTTTGGAGCAGCACTCGTATAAAGTAAAATACTATTTTGTGTAATAATACACGGAGGTAATTTCATGTTATCACATTCTTCTTTTTTTTTTTTTTTAAATGAAATCGCCCAATCGTTAAAGATGCAGGACAAAAAAAAAAAGTAATGAAAAAATTTAATCTAATGTTGTAATTTTGTCAAATGTGAAACTCGAACTTAAATACACATTTTTGACCTTTGGGCAAAGATACAAATGTACTATTTGTTTTGTTCAAAGATAGCACATATCGTGGGTTCTGCACTCATACCGGACATCCATAGAATGGAAATATGTCATAAACTATTGCAAGTAATTTGAACAAAGAAGGTGCAATAATAATGTGGGGACTGCGTTCATACCAGACATCTATAGAATTGAAATATTTTTAAACATGGTATCAATATACAACAGATAAAGGATACAACTGTGGAATTTTCACGGATCCTGCTAGTATATATATATATATATATATATATATATATATATATATATATATATATATATATATATATATCATTCATCATTCTTAGTTTTTTATCCTGATTATCATTTTATTTTTACTTTAATTTTATTTTTACATTTATTAACGTCACTATCATTAATAATATTATACCCACATTTATTTTTGTTTTTATGACCCATATGAATGTACTCACTAGGATTTCTCACGTAATAATATTGTCATTAATCTTCTTCTTCTTCTTCTTCTTCTTCTTCTTCTTCTTCTTCTTCTTCTTCTCATCATCATTATTATTATTATTATTATTATTATTATTATTATTATTATTATTATTATTATTATTATTATTATCATTAATGTTATTTTTATTTTTAATTTTATCTAGGTACGAGCGAAAATGGTGGAAAAAAAAATAAGGGGGATATAGTTTTGAAAGCCGGCTTATCATAATTATTTTGTAGGTTTTCAACTACTTTTGGACTGTATTTGAAAGATTAAAGTCTAAAGTTAATTTCCAAAAGGAAAAAGATATTTGTACTTGTGAAAAAAAAAGTTATAATGAAAAATATTTTCACGGCCACATTCAGAAGCTGATAAATTCAGCTAAATTTTAAAGTTAAATAAATTTATTATAAAAATTCTTAAAAAAATAAATATTAGTTTTCTGGGCCTATTTCAAAGATAATTAGTAAAGTCGTAAGATATTGAATTAAGTAAAAAAAAAAAAAAAAAAAAAACCTACACCTTGTTTGTACAAAAAAAAATAGCCTAATTATCCCTCAAAATCGAGAGATTCTAGCTTTGCAGAATCACCATAAACAAAAAATCGCCCATGTGTGGATTTTACGGAAGCTCAAAATCTCAGAAAGTCAAAAGCCCGTCTGAAAATGATGTCAGAGAGTTAAAAAGACGTAGGGAGTGCTGGTTTTCTTTTCTTCCCCCCCTCCCCCCAGCCATGTATCCGTATATTCCTATCATGAACGTTTGCATAATTTTTATCATTTTTTTATTTAATTATTTTTCTATGTTCCTACTTTTAAATTAAAAAAAAAAATTTTTTTTCAAGATTATATAAAAATTATGTTATGCCGAAAGTTTCACATCATTCAAGCAAGAATAATATTAGAACTTTACATATAAAAAGTATGCGAAACATGTAATCTAAAAAACAGAGAAAATATTTTTTCAATTATAATTTTTTGCGTGAAAATATTAAATAAATAATGCTTAATTCAATGATAATATCGGTAGTTCGAGAAATTGATTTTTTTTTAGTTGTATCAAATTCATTAATATAGATCTTAAAAGCTAAACATTTCAATTCGTTGTCCATCTACCGTTTATTTCTTTCAGCATGTTAAAATGTTCAATTCTTGACAACACCTGTTTCGTAGCGCAGAAACATTCACATAATTATTATGCCAATTTTTGAATTTACTCATCAGAAGAATAGGAACTCATCAACTTTAAAATAAAATAAAGGAATGTGAAAATCAGAAGAGAAGTTGCAATTGTGCTTTCTTTTAATTACACCATCTTTGAATTTATATATATGTGTGTGTGTGTGTGTGTGTGTGTGTGTGTGTGTGTGTGCGTGTGTGTGTTAGGACAATTAATCCAAATTGGAATTGGAAATTGAAAAAAATCAGAACTTTTTAAGGTATCGGAATTGGTATCAGAATCGGAAAAATTTATGCGTATTTTCTGATTCTAAAATCGATTCTTTTAATTGTCTTTATTTGTTTGTTCTTGTTATTATTATAACATTATATTATTATTATATTAATGCTGAAATAATAAGTATTTATTGATTTTAAACTTTCAGTTGAATTAAAATCTATAGATCACTTCCACAAATGTATTTCAATGTTTGCAAAAATATATGCACATATTGTATGGGTTTTTTCAGTAATCTGATCCCCACCCCCCGACACCACAAAAAAACTATATTTATAAATTTAAAAGAATCAGTAATTGTGAATCTAGAATTTAAAACAGAATCAGTAATTGTGTCGGAATTGGAAATTAGAATCATCCTATCACTAATATATATATATATATATATATATATATATATATATATATTTAAAGTGATGGTTGTGTAGTTCCAACGAGAGAAAAAAATGTATATTTAAAAGAGTGTAGCCATCAACAATTGTGGGTTTTTTTTAAAGGTTTTCATCATATTTTTATTCTAAAATATTTTTATAACGCGTTTCGAGCTTAGGGTGTGCTCTCTTCAGATGTTTTCCTAATAAGTTTTTCTTTAAAATGGGAGTTTGAAAAGTTATTTTTACTTCCGCTGATACTAAATGTGTTTTTCAGAGTGATGTGTGGTCTCAGACATTCTGTCTCCAACCGTAAGTGTTCAAAGTGTCCGGTCAAAGTTAGATTCAAAGAGGGCGCTTTTGGTCCATTTGGTGAAGGTTTTTATGGTTTTTTATGTTTTTTTAAGTTTTTTTTTTTTTTTAAAGATTTTCTTTCCCCATGTATAGCACACACTCACACACAATCACACACGCATACATATACATACATGTACATGCACACATGCACACGCACATAGGCACACACACATACACACATGCATATACATAGAAATATATGTAGGAGCATACATATATACGTACCCACCTACACACTCACACACACACATCCACCACTAACACGTCAGGCACATATTGGTTAATTATTTTATTTTATTTTTTTCCCAACCAAAACCCGCATGTATATATGCGCTTAATCATTCAGACATAAGTACACGCACACACACACACACACAAGTAAGATGGAGAATAGGTAGGAGAAGATACATATACACACATATACACGTACATACATATGATGATGATTGCAACGTCTTGTCAGACGAGTGCCACTCCCTCAGACATTTAAAGTCCATGAGCCGAAATGCCTGAGGGAGTATCTATACAAAGATGATGTTACAGAGTCTTAGCTTTGTACGACAGCTAAGTCTCTCTCTCGGTTCAAAATGTTGAGATCCAGCAACAAGCAAGAGCAAGATAGCCAGCAACAAATTAAACTGCAGACCAGCTTAATGCGGGTACTGGTCTCCTGCTTTATGGTTTTTTAAATCAGAGATTTGCTTCTCCTAGAAAGGTTGCCTTCACCACGGCTTACAGGAGCCCTCTCCACCCCAATACACATATACACACACACAAATATACACGGTGCTAGTTGGCCGTTGACCCAGAAAAAGAGTTCATTCGCCCTTTAGAAGGTCTTGTTTTTAATCCTCCAGGGAGACTAGCCGCCCTCCTCACCAAACAAGTCTGGTGGGGGAACCAGTTTAGTCGTCGGTGACCCGACCATGAGACAGGTAGTACTGGGTTACATGGTACCAGTAGCATATGACATGACCTGACATACACATATATATATATATATATAGATCTTTCAAAAGCATTTAATCTCTGGCTTTTATCCTTCTACCCGTGTCTATAGTCCACAACACACATACAGAAATGTGGTACATAGACTATATATAGTGGTGGTTCTGTTTAAATCAAAGCATAACCATCATTCGTATATGAAAATAATTAAAGAATATTATATGAAGAGTTCGAATGCAAAACTCGATAAATTCCATTTACAAAATTACGAATTTACAACTACAAAAAGTATGACATTTCAACCCTCCAACACACCTTAAAATAATTTTTTCTTTCAATTAAAATAAGTTTTTGGTTGTAGTCTGAATTTTATATATTCGAAATTATCCCAATTTAAACATATTTATTACATTTTGCATTCAAAGATTTCATATGTAAACATTTTTGTTTTTTTGTTTTTCATTAAGAAAATCTTTTATTCAAAACATATTTACATTTTTAAGCTGCTCAATTAAAAAAAATCAATAAAATAAATTTAAACAGATGAAATTTATGACGCTTTGCATTCAAAGATTTCATATATAAACATTTTTTGGGTTTTTTGTTTTTTCATTTAAATTATTTTTATATTTTTAAGCTGTTCAGTTAAAAAAATCAATAAAATAAATTTAAACAAATGAAATTTATCACGTTTTGCATTCAAAGATTCCATATGTAAATTTTTTTTTTCATTAAGAAATTTTTTATTCAAAATATTTTTTGTAATTTTGAAGCTGCTCAATTAAAAAAAACAATAAAACAAATAGCTTAATTTATAACATGTAAATTAAATTCATCAGATTACAATAGGCAAAACTAAATCAGTTGTTTTGAATTCAAGCATATTTTCAGAGATTTTAATATAAAAAATTTTGAATTTATACAATTTATTATTAACAAGATCATTTGGTTGTTGTTTTTCTGTATATTGGGTCACTTTGAATCCATCCAAAGTCATTGTTAAAGGAAGTAACTGTCAAGAGTTCAATAAGTCAACTTTAACATTTTCATGAAGAGAGAAAAATGTAAGTAGGAAACATGATCTGAGTCATATGTCCTCACCGAGGAAATCGAGAGACGTCTTAGAAGCGAGTAGGGAAGAAGTATGTTAAAAATGTGAATAGATAAGCTGTTTTTATTTTTATCTTTCTGTCTCTCTATCTCGTCTGTCTGTCTGTCTGTCTGTCTGTCTCTCTCTCTCTCTCTTTCCCCCTATCTGCTCTGTTTTTCTTTTTATTTACCATTAGGTCATCTAGACTATGAACCACTCGAAGATAAAAGTTAATGCCTATCGACCGAAAGATGAGTCACACTATGGGAGTACTAACAATGATCAACGGTACGAACTGCATTTGATTACTTATGACAAGAATTTACTGACATAGGATGCGAAGACAACCAAGTTGTAATCAGTAGGGATGCAGTTCTGTGATAATGTGCTCCACAAGCAGCAAGCTTTTGAAAAGAAGCTCTATACCTGACAATGGATTAATGATAAGATATTGTTATCGCAATTGTTTGTCATAAATATTCACAATAAAAATCGAGTGAGTTTCATTCAGCCAACAAGAAGTCATAATTTCTTTAAGTCTACAACATCAGAAAATAATTTGACCCACTTGGAAAAAATAACCATTAGACGATCATGAATTATATACATTATTAGCTTCAAAAGAAAAACGTCACTGAAAAATGGACGTTTTGAAGAATAGGCCATGAAACAGTTTGGTTGAAAAAATGTAAGCAAATAAGTTGAAGAAATAAATATTTATAATATGAATCTGTCAAGAGACGGGTATTTTTCTATCACTATCTATATAAAGTTGTGTGTGTGTGTATGTTTACATGCTTGTATGTACACGACTCATTTCTAAACTAATTAACCGATCATTATAAATTTTGAAACATGGCTGTTAGGCGTAAGAATAGTAATCAGGGATATATTTAACTTGATTTAATTTTATGGAAAGGGGATAAAAACGGTGTGGAAATCTTTTGTGAAAATTCAGATACTTTCAATTTTTATGAAATTTTAACATCAATTAATATTTCAGTTTCTTTGGAGTATTTTAAATATTATTATTATTAGGGGGGCATATTATGGGCACAAACTCCCATTTGAAAATTCAAATATTTCAGATTTGCATTGAATTTGATCCATGGTCATTAGACACAAATTAAGCCAGATTCCTTGAATTTCAATTTCTTCTTAAGTCTAAAAAGACTTAAGAAGAAATTGAGTAATTAAGTGTAAAGCTTAAATTTTAAACATTTTCTTGATTCAAAAGCTTGGAATGAGGATTCTAGACAAAGGGTTTAGATATTGATTTTAATCTTTGTAAACTAATGTTGGGGAAATCTGTCCAGTTTGAGGATATTCTTCTAGTTAATTTATAATAAAGAAAGAAAAATCGAAGTGTTTGCTATAAATGTTCTATAATTACCTTATCTGAACCCTTATTTCAACAAAATACCTGCTAATCAACGGCCTTTCTATTTCAGTGTTTGATGTAGCCCAGATGCAAGTCCTCCCAATAATTAGGGGTTAGGATAGAAATTAGCCAAAGGGAGACATTTGTGAAGAACAGTTATCTTTAGTTCATTAAGTGAAGTGTTTTATTAAACAGATGCTCATCATTTCTTTTCCCTACGGTATCGTCTCATCGATTTTGCATCATTGTTATCTGCTTTAATTTTTTTTCTTTTTTATTCTTTCATTTCTCTTGTTGCACGATTATTGTTTATGTTTGGTTTCATTTTTTTTTTTTTACCTTTTTCTTCGATGATCTACCTACCGGAAGAACATGTGTCTCCGGAGTTGTTATTAGAAAGGAAATGAGCATTTGTTAAAATATGCATGGCAAGCCGAAATCGGTATATAATTATTAACATGTAAAGATTAAAAAGAAAACAATTTGTAAAATTACTTGGTGTAGTAAGTGATTTTTTAGGGGGGGGGGATCAATAATCATCGCACGAAAATGAGGTAGGCCTCATTGTGTCTACCGCCATTGGTTCTAAAATAGCTTTCTTTCATGTTGCTATATACTAATTAGCTAGGTGCTCATTTATTTTGAACATATGGTCACACCTTTTATAATTGTATTCTGTGATATTTTTTACTGGCTAAGTAATCATCATTATCATCATCATCATCATCATCATCAGTTTAACGTCCGTTTTATATGTTGGCATGTGTTGGACGGATTTCATAAATTGACTTCCAAAGTAATCTATCGCTGACCAGGTTTTTATTTACTCCTTTTTTTTTTTAGGTTATTTATATATATATATATATATATATATATATATATATATATATATATATATATATATATATATATATATTTTTAAGCCTGACGAATCCTATGGTTGGATGAAACGCAGAATATTCAGTGTAGCTTAATCGCCATATATATTTTATAAATTAATAACTAGCTCTACCTACGTATTGAGCACTTTTGAAGTAAATACTTAAAGTTTATGCATAAATCTATACTTTCGTATATTAAATTTATGTGAATAAATGAAGTAGTTATATATATATATATATATATATATATATATATATATATATATATATATATATATTAGGTTGGTGCAAAAAATATCTCATTTTTTGACGTTCAACTTCAAAAGATCATAACTCCTTTCATAATAAACTTTATTAATCGAAATAAGAACCATTAGAATCGACACATTTTTGCCAACGAGAAACAAGTTTATTTATCCCACTGGCATAGAAATCCGGAGTTCTGGAAGCGATGAAGTCATTGAAGGCTGATTCGGCATCATTTCGGCTTTTGAAGCATTTTTCTCACAGGAAGTTGTCGAGATGCTTGAAAAAGTGATAATCGGTGGACGAGAGGTCGAGTGAATATGGCGGATGGGGCAGAGTCTTGTAGCCCAATTCGTTCAACTTCTGCAGGGTCAGTTGAGCAACATGCGGACGAGCATTGTCATGGAGGAGAATTGGTCCCTTCATATTGACCAATCTCGGGCACATACGTTAGAGCTTCTGGTGCATTTTGTCAATTTGTCGGCAGTACTTCTCTGCCGTAATCGTTTTGTCTGGATGGATGAGACTTTCCGCAGACCACCAAACAGTCACTACAACCTTTTTTTTTTTGGTGCAATTTCGGCTTCGGGAAGTGTTGTGTAGCTTCTCTGACATCTAACCACTGTGCCGAACATTACCAGTTGTCATAGAGGGTCCATTTCTCATCACATGTTACAATCCGCTCGAGAAATGGGTTGTTTTCTTGCACAGAAGGAGCGTAGAAGACACCTGAAAACGACGAGTTTTTTGATTATCAATTAATTCATGCGGTATCCATTTATTCAACCTTTTTTTTTACTTACCTATTTGCTTTAAATGGCGAAAGACTGTTAAGTGATCGACCTCAAGGTCAATAGCAACTTCTCATGTTGTTATGTGAAGATTGACTTCAATTAAGGCTTTCAAATATTCGTTATCAACTACAGTCGGCCGGCGGCGACCGTTATCATCTTCAAGGCTCTCATCACCATTGCAAAATTTCTTAAACCACCATTGTGTAACACGTTCGTTAGTGGTTCTTGAGCCAAATACATCATTGATATCACGAGCTGTCTTGGCAGCTTTTCGGCCAAGTTGAACTGGAACAAGAAAATCGTGCGGATTTGAATTTTGTCCATGCTGTTGAAAAGAGGGAAAAACGAGCTTCAAAATGATATGTAACATGGCTATATATATCAATGAATTAATTCAGAAATCATATATAAACGTAACATATGTCAGAAAACGATATTGTATTTGCACCAATTCATATATATATATATATATATATATATATATATATATATATATATATATATATATACACACACATATATATATAAAAATGCACCTAAACAAGGTCAGAGGTAACATTAGCTGAAATAATATTGTTAAGCTTAAACATGGAAAAGTAAAGGACTAGTTGTTAAAACTGGAAAAGAAAAGGACAAGAGTCCAACAGAAAGATTCCCGAGTTCAACAAAAAATGCACCTAAACAAGGTCAGAGGTTACATTAGCTGAAACGTTGTGCAAATAATATTGTTAAGCTTAAACATGGAAAAGTAAAGGACTAGTTGTTAAAACTGGAAAAGAAAAGGACAAGATATTCTAGTAAAAGATTTGACAAATTTATAACTTAAAATATTGCAACATTAAGAATTGATACTATAATGTTATACGTTGAATTAAAAAAATATTGTATAAGGTCTATGAACTGGTCTTCTGTCGATAAAGAATCTTTCTCCATTTTTTCCTCTATCTTTTCATCTCTATTTCCATCTATATCTCTTCATCTCTTTCTATCTCTCTCCCTGTTTCTATCTACACTCCCTATCTACCCATCTCCCCCTTCTTCTTTATTTGTATCTCTTTTCCTCCCTTCCACTCTCTCTCATCTTTCTTCTCAGCTCCAAATTTCATTATTACAAATAATACATTATTGCGTTTATTATTAGTATATAATACTGAATCCCAATCGATGCCCTTCCTTGCCAAGCTTTTACAAAAAACATTCGACTAACTACAACCACTATATATGATCCCCCCCCCATCCCGCTCTCTATCTTTGCCTAAATCTTAACGCAGATTCCATGAACAAAGCTTCTTTCTTAGAACTGCCCGCCCGTGAAACACTATTCTGCTAGCCTGCTTCCCGGTTGAATACAACATGGTAGCCTTCAAATCCAATGTAAACAAGTTCTTGTTGGGCCGTCTCCATAAATAATCAAATTCTACCCAATTTACATCTTTAACAATGATTACATATATATATATATATATATATATATATATATATATATATATATATATATATATATATGCAACTCACTATTTAGCGCATTAAACCCGTTTTGCATATTTTGCATTGCCTACAAGCGCAGTTTTATATATTGTTAAATGTATATTGTCTTTTTTCCTATTAAGAAATGAGAATTTTCGTGGAACCTTTCTCTTTTATCAATCAGTTACGAAATATAAAATCGGATAGATGTTTATCCATTGTCTTGCATGCATTCAAAAAATTGGATGAGACCCATTGTTTTTCAGCCAATGAAAAATAATGCAGGATACAAACTACATAAATGAGAGAGGTTGTGAGTAATCAACAGAAACTTAGTAAAAGATGGATTAATTTGTTAATAAATGGTAAATTACGGCTAATTATAACAACTAATATGGATTTTAAAAGCAAAAACCATGGAATATTATAAGTTTATGATTAAACTATATAGGAAAAATCCTAACTGAAACAAACGTTGTTTAACTCCATAATAATCAATTAACATAATAAGTTATATACGACGCCCTATAAAGAATGTGATACAATATACACAGAACAGACAAAAAATTATAATATATGAGCATTATAGAGCAGTAAAAAAACATTTGTTAAATGTATTATGTGTGTACAATCTGACTAGTTTAACAAAATAGAAAATAATTAATACAAAAATAATATATACAGATTAATCATGGAGTCATAGGTAAATATGATACGATTAAACGAAGAGTAGGTTTTTATATAATCTCATATTCGTATTTCTGAATTTTTATAGATAAGGATTGTTAATTCGTATTATTTATGTTATTCGGACTACTGTTCTCATTGGGAGTGTCATTCACACAACGTTTTGGTCGATGTAACCTCCGATCTTATTCTTGTTGAATTCTGAATTTTTCTATCGAACTCGAGAATCTGTATAGAATTTCAAAGGGAACCTTTTATTTAATCCACAGAGGCAGCATGCTCTCATCCTGTCAGCTGTGACTGAGTAAAAGTCCTAAGTAATTCATAATTGTATTTTAAAATATTGTATAAAAAGTTTGTAAGGACTGGTGGCATAATAAATGAAGTACTAGTTAAAATTCAGTTGTAAGTTGCACTATTCTGAAGGTTGGAGGTTCAATCCTTAGTGCGGGTGACACTCAAAATATAATTGCGAATTACTTCAGACTTCTACCAGTTATAGCTAACAGAACAAGTGCAAGCTACCTCTGTGGATTAAATAAAGGGGTCTGTTCGAAATTCCGTACAGATTGCCGAGCCCAATAGAAAGATTCCCGAGTTCAACAAAAATGCACCTAAACAAGGTCAGAGGTTACATCAGCTGAAACATTGTGCAAATAATACTCAAGATGAGAAGAGTAGTCCGAATAATCTAAATAATACCAAGTTATCTCATCTTTTATTACAAATCTATCTTAATACAAAAGAAAAGCCTTCTTATGTTTTGTATTTTTGTTTTTCTTAATACAACGTATGATTGTACAAGCTAAGTCCTGTTTTCATCAGCTTGGAGTGAAACCACAGTTTTGGGTGGTTACAGTTGTATTGACACACCTGATGCCTCTGGCAGCCTTTCCCACAAGACAGGATATAATTTTGTCTTGTTTATAATGCTGCCTTTGTTTATATTCATGATGTGGCATGTGTTATGTAGGATTTTATTTCCATGCATGATTTTTTTTAAATGTTTTCCGATAATGTTATCCTTTGATTTTGATTGTCATCATTCAATCAGCTTCACTTAAGAAAGTTCACAAAAGCTCATTGCATTACGAATATTAATAGTAAATTTTGCCCATCATCATCATCATCATCATCATCATCATCATCATCATCATCATCATCATCATCATCATCATCATCATCATCATCATCATCATCATCAGTTTAACGTCATGGCCAGGTCTTTATTAAGCCATCTTTCAAATATATTTTTATCACTTCCTTCCGTGTTTAATTTGGCCTTCCTTTGTGAACTGGATCTACTACCTCAACTGTTCTACATCTACTAACCGAAGAACTCTCATTCATTCTTCCAACATAGCCATACTGCCGAAGTTTTCTGTCCTGCACACATCCCCCTATACACATCTCCCTATACAGATTTAATCTTCCTCTAAGTCTATCATTAAGACTCACATTACACATCGATCGTATCATTCTCTTATGATTTCTCTCCATACAATACATGCTCTCAACCTTTACTGACCACGTTGCACTTCCATACATCATCACACTATGTACACATGCCTAACAAACTCATTCCTTGGTCAAGAGAGGTAATGCTCTGCTGGTTAGTACTAACAGAAATTCCCTGAACTTACCCCATTCCACTCTTAACTCTTGCAATCGCGTCCATACCTGCTCCACCCTGTGCTTCAATTGTATCAGCAAGGTAACAAAACTTCTGAACAACCTTAAAAGCTTCACCATATACTTTTTCCACATCTGTGATCTCATCCACTGTCTTACACTCCTTGCATATAAACTCGTTATCTTCTCTCAACCTACCAGTGTCCACTGCACTTTGTTGTGTGCCCAATGCGTACAAATACCACAACAGACTAATTTGCACTGAACTCCCTTTCCACAAAATGAACAGATTAATTATGTGAAACTCCTCCCGCACACAGATGCATTGGCTTTTGAGCTGAAAACTGCATTTGCTTTAATGCCCGATGTAAGAACTGATCAGTTATGTTTATTTTGGATATTAAGGAAAAAGTTGACCATCCCAGGAAACCACAGCATCCAACCTCAGTTAGTAATGAAGTCTCTATTTCAGTCAGTTCAAAGAAATTCATAGCTGTTCTCCTTTTGCTCATGTGCCTATCCCCCATATTTTGCTGCCAACTCAACTCAACCAGGAGAACATATTGCTTGGAATCGGACCACACCACGATATCAAGCATTGATTGGTTTAAATACCATGAACTAGGAAGTGGAAAAAATATGGTGGGATCTGCTGATATTTCTCAGTTGTGCGGTTTATTTAGCAGCCTCATGTTAATATATTTTTGTCGCTTTTCTACAAGAATATCCATCTTCCTTACAAAAACGAATAATTGATTCTTTCGTCACTACAGACAGTGCCTTAGCTATTTCACATTTGATATTGAGAAAGTATAAAATCACTTAAAGTGCTTGATAATGTTGTAAGGTGTATAGATGTAAACATATTGGGCATGACACTAAGTCCTTCAGTCAGTTTTGCAAGCATCAAGCTTGAGATTTGTTGCGCTTAGTAGGAGATTATAGGTAGATTGCTGTAGAAATGATATTACTTAAAGTCTATTTATACAGAAAAGTTGGTTATCTCTCTCTCTCTCTCTCTCTCTCTCTCTCTCTCTCTCTCTCTCTCTCTCTCTCATGGTGGTATGATGTGACACAAGGGTCGGAAAGTGAGATTGAAGAGTCAGCGCTTCAGAAGAAGAATACTCTGACCTGGAAAAAATTTCCTTGAAATTACCATATGATGACCGTATGTCGTTTTTAACTGTTTACCAACATTTTAAACATTCTCCATCGGTTTCGGTAAAAATAAATGTAAAGGTTTCATTTGGCATTTTCCAACGGTTTATGTAACCTACTTGAAATATGCCGATGATAATGTGGTCTGTATTCTGCATAAGTACCAAAAATATAACACAAAAATATGTGACTTCTACAATCTAATCAGTTACATCCCTCAACATTATCTGAAGGCACGACTTCTTAATCTTGAACTCCTCTACAAAACAGCAGAAAAAGAGTTGCTGGTTTCTGTGATTAGTGTAACTGTGGAAGAACAGAGGATGAACTCCAATCCGCTGATGCAGATTTTATTTTGCAGATTTGTTAAATCTGCTTTATTCGAGAAAGTACAACCTCATATTCCTGCAGTAGCCACAAAATATATCAATGTATAATTTATTCCTGAACTCAGTGGCAAACCGCACAAACCACGATTATATTTGTTTAAAACTATCATTACATAAAACCTATGCATTTTTCATCTACATATTTGCATATAGTTATTTATGCGTACTTGAAGTAGTCTATGAATCTATTACATGTTTGGACATCCATAAGAACATACAGACAGACACACACACGCATGCACATGCACACACTTCGTCAATACTTCCCTATCTTAGGTTTTTATTGTTGTTTTATCTTTTCTGGTGGCGACTTCATTTTCTTATTAACAAGTTTTATTTATTTATTCATTTATTTATTCATTTTATTTATTTATTTATTTTTTTTATTCTACTCCTCGCTTTTTTAATATTGCTTGTAACTTCTAGCTAAAACCCCATATTTTTCATAACCTTATGTATTTTTCTTCTAAGTCCGTTACATTTTATGCCTGTGTTAACTATCCTTAACTATCATTAAGCTGTCGTCTCTGTATAAGCCTATATCCTCGATTATTATGTCGCTATCTTCGGTGATGTTATGCAGTATGAATAATTCAACATAAGGTTATAAAAAATATGGGCCTTAAGGTCGAAATTACCAGCAATATTAAGCAAGTCAACTTTCTGGACGTCACCTTTAATTTAACTACCAATTTCTACAAGCCATATATTAGGGACAGCGCACACCACCCACGCTCCAACCACCCACCCTCTATTACTAAGCACATACTTTAATCAATCGAACGTAGAATAAATAATAACTCCTCCCATGAGGTAATATTCAATAGATACAGGAATATTTATAACAATACACTAAAAAATAGCGGATACAAAAATGTTGACATTAAATACAATTGAAGCAATATAAATACGACTAAATCTAATAATTGAGGTAGAAAAATAATCTGGTTCACCCCCACCCATTTCAACCTAATGGTAAAAGCAAAACTTGGGAATAGGTTCCTTCATCTTATATATAAACACTTCCCACCTAGCATTGCACTACATAAAAATCTTTAATAAAAACATCCTAAAACTGCTGTACTAAAAACCTAGAGAAAATCCTAAAAAAGCACAATAATAAAATATCAAGGAAAAATAATCCAACTACAGACACTAATAATAGTGATAACAGAAAGACCTGCAACGTCCAAAGACCAACCGAATGCCCACTTAGCAATAATTGCCTCACATCTTCAGTGGTATACCAAGCTAGAATATGCACCGTTGAAAACCCAGAAACAGAAAAATTCTACATAGGCAGCATCTCAATGACCTTTAAAAACAAATTCTATGGCCATACACTGCCAATGAATACTAAAGCATATGCTACGGACACCTCACTATCAGTACACTGCTGGAAGTTAATCGGAACAACCAAACACCTTTATTCGAATGGAAAATACTGTTACATAGGTGTTGTGTGGGGGTACATATTAAGGAGATGACGCGGAGTTCATATTGGGGCACATATATAACGGGACTCATGTACTACAGACATAACGATAGTGATGAGAGGGAGAAAAGACATTTACATATATTACAGTTCTGAATGCTTGGGACTTCATATATATATACTGAATGAAGATGTATACAAGTTCTTAACACAGAGGATAGGAAGATACTTCACTTCGAAGGGTTACACAATGTTCATTACAGATAATGATAATAACAATTACCTTTCTGTTGTAACTAAATGACGACACGAGACGACATTTACAAAAAAAATGATGATTGCTTTATTCATCTTATCGGCCGATCGATGAACGTCAGGAATTCACTCGTATTTACATGGTTAACCTTCTACCCTTTCGCTTCCAAGGGATTAACTGTCCACTGACTCCCAATTGAGTGACTCTCAACTCTCTCTCTCTGACTGACTCGACTAACTGACTGACTGACTCTAAAATCCGACCCCATAGAACTATATGGAGAATTGTCCTTTGTTGATGACGTCAGAAGTGTGTTTTTCAAACGTGACTAATTTCACGTGGCTGTTTGTCCAAACACACCTCTGCAAACAAAAGAATCCTCTCCTTACCTCTTTTTTTAACCTAATCTATTTTTTAAAAAATATATTTTTAATTTCTATTTTTCATTCTTTTACTGACATATTTAATATATAGATTTCTAAAAGTATTAACAATAGACTTAATTTCTCACATTCTATTTCTTAATTTTGCCTACAGGGTTCTATTCTAGGCTTATCCTAATCTCATTTTTACTTATTTAATATTCTTATTTACATGGAAAGGGGATAGCCCTTTCCATGTAACAATACTAAAGAAGGCTAAACATGTAGTTGATTAATTTCACCCTGTAAACTATGTTTAGCAGAGAAACATGAGATTATTAGACAGTGAAAAATAATAAATGTAAAAGTAGAATCGGCTAAACACTTTGGTGGCTATGCTTTAAATAAGTTGTAAAAAAGCGAATAGCGATCCCCCATAGTAGTAACACTACAATTCATAACCTGCCACACCCTAATAAATGAACTAAGGTAAGAGTTGAAAGAATACAAAATAGTCCTGATACACCACAAATTAGTAACTATACTTACTATAAACTGACACACCTCTAATCAATAACAACACTCACCGAAAAACGACGAAGATCGTTCTGCATATAAGGTCGCTTTTGTAATATATAGAGATCTAGCAAGAAAAAAAAACTTGGTTATTGGAATTTAAAATGCCATTGTTTACACACACACACACACACACACACACACACACACACATATATATATATATATATATATATATATATATATATATATATATATATATATATATATATAGTTTAATGTAAAAGGAAAAGAGAAAGATCAATTCCACAAAAGGAGACTTATCCGGATAATGCTAAGCTCAACAATAATTATTGGAGCTTATACAATAGGACAACAAGAGTATGAAATGAAGACACAAAACTATATGTTGGTAGATATAGAATGGATCATTTATTGAATAATGGAATACAGGCAAACTTTGGGGGATAGAAGGGACTTTTTATGCCAGAGCATTTCGAAGCCTATTGCTTCTCATCAGAAGAGTAGAGAAGGTGCTAGATAGCATGGGGAGATGCGGCGTCCAGCGTAAGGTTCATTAGGGATGAAAAAGGTTAAGAGGAATTATAGAATGTTGGGGGAAGCTTCATTGAATTCTAAATAAATAAGGAGAAGCTTATTATATATAGTATGATATATAAGAATATATATGGTCTTTAACATAGTATTGAGATTAAGGGGTATATGTATTATGGTTAAATAGGTGGTGTATTGGTGCTGTGTGGTAATTTATTTTAACGGTTTGTGGGGTGTCTATTTTCTATGGAGTGGGTAATTTTGATTAATTTGGGGGGTTATGCAAGGTTGTAAAACTGAAAGGTAATATGCGGCAATATATTTATAAGTTTCTACTGTTATGATATAGGGAGTATGATCATAAGGGGGCGGTCGGAGATTAGGGTGGCAATGACTATGAGTGCGTATAACTTGATGTAAAAGGTTAAATATACATATTGGTGTTAAATTGGGGGAGTAAGGAAACTATAGCTACTTATGAGAGTTGTAAAAATATACCAAATAATAGTAGGGTAATTATAATAGTACGAAAGATAATAGTAATGACAATTATAATAATAGTAGTAATAATAAAGCTGAAAATAAATTAGATGTAAAATTGAATATTAAAAAAATTGAATATTAAAAAAAATAAAATAAAATAAAATAAAAATAAAGGCAAAATTAAAAGTAAACATTAAAATTAAACATTAAATATAATGTTACCAATAGTTGTGATAAAATTAAATTCAAAATTATTGTTAATAACAGTGAAAATGGAGACAATGGTAGCGGTTATGGTAGCAATGACGGGGGTAATAATAATGATATCAATTATAATGATGATTATAATAATAATGATGATAAAAACAATAATAATAATAACAATAGTAAGCGTTAAAACAGTGCTGTAATAATAATGATAATAATAAAGGCAGTAGTAACAATACTTCTACCACTACCTCCAACATCACCACCACTATTACCAATAATAATAATGTCAATACTGTTAATACTAATTATTAGGGGTGCGTAAAAGAAAGGGATACAGACAGGTGGGAGGCTTAGAATAGCAGGAAATGGGGTTGAGGAGTGAGGGGTAAGTGGACTCGTATAAAATAAAGTAAAATAGAGAATATATATATATATATATATATATATATATATATATATATATATATATATATATATATATATATATATATATACACAAACACACACATACGCATACACATACATATATCCGTATAAAAAAAAATAGATGTAGAATAATCCGGGAAAGCCTAAGAGTTCGGTGAACAAAAGGCCCTTGGGTTTAAATTAAATTAAAGGATTGCTTCACTAGGAACTGTAGTTTCAAGCGTCCACCTTAAAACTTTAAATTTCTTGAAGTTCGATTATAAAGGCCAGCAAATTTATGTTTATATAGACAAGCCAGGCCTAGAAAACTGAATACATACTTTCTCGTTTATGAACACGAGGTACAGGTCCATCGAATCGCCATAACTACTTTATGAAGTAGTTCTAATCTCCAAGAGATACAAGAAGTATAGTTTATAATATATATATATATATATATATATATATATATATATATATATATATATATATATATATATATATATATATATATATATATCAAGTAAAATGCATGTAAGCATAAAAGACACAAGCTGTGATTATAGTTCCTATTTACAATGCCTCCCCACGGGACAGAGTTAGACACCAGGGTCGTTTTTTTAACGTGAAGAAAAAGAACAAAAATTAAAAATTATCTCAGTCGTGAAAGACTTCTCTACTGACAGAGAACAAGAAATTGAAGTGCAGCGTCTAAAGAACAGATACTACACTTTGATCTTAGTTGTTGGAAATTATTTGGCTAAATATCACATATAAATATTATCTTTCGCAGTTACTGCATTAGTTTGCTTCCAGGAATTTATGCTAGTCCTAGTTGTAGGGATCATTATCTGTTTACCATGAAAACATTTTTGGGGTATTTAATACATAAACACGCGCGCGCACACGCACGCACACACACACACACACACACACACACACATATATGTATAAGGAAAGAGAGAGAGAGAGAGAGAGAGAAAGAACGAGAGAAAGAGAGAGAGACAGAGAATACGGCACAATTATGTTGACACACCGGTTTCCATCAGATTACCGAAGTCAGTACTAAAATGGGTGACCATTTGGGAATTCCAGATGCTTTATGTGCTCTCTGCTTATCTCGGCATTGTTTCCAGCCCGTCTTGGGTCTCGCCTTGCCACTGAACCCAAGCAGTGCAGATTCAAGATTCAAGAAAGGTGTGGTTGTAGTTTGTGCAACCCTTGCCTCAGAATTACACGCGCAGAAAACACAACCACGATTATATTTGTTAAAAAACTACCATAACATAAGATCTATGCATTTATATATATATATATATATATATATATATATATATATATATATATATATATATATATATATATATATATATATATACGTGGTCTTGATGTATTCTGTGCATATCTTACAAAAATATATAAAAGAAATAAAAGAAATATTATATATATATATATATATATATATATATATATATATATATATGTATGTATAATAAATCAAGAGAAAAAACATTTAAGCCTAAAAGACTTTGTCTATTCATACATAAAACAGATAAAATGCATGACTAGCAAAGTGTTAGCAGGATAAAAACAATCATGAATAAAACAGCACCTCAGAGAGACTCGATAAGTTTTACTTCGTTTTTTATCCGTCAAGGTGCTGCGGGTAAAACAATTGTCTCGGAAAATTGATGCTCTTTTCGTATCATTTTATTGTCGCTAGAATAATGGTTACTAATGAGATTATGGCCTCGGTTCCATCTCCAGACGTTTATGTTCTTTGGCGTGCCGCTTTCTTTATTCTCAAATTGACACAATCACAAAAATGACGTGCTGTGTGTAAATGGAGATATTGTTTTATCATTAAAGTTTAAATCTCGCTTTAAGAATGAACCGTCTTAGCTAATCCGAAATTCTGTCATTCGAAATTTGTTTTACCTGTTTCGTTTTTTGTTTTTCTGTCAATCTGTTTATTATGCGTTCATTTTAATTAATTATACTCCGATTGTTTAAAATCACAATAAAGTTTATAAAGCCAATACTAAAATCGATGGTTGCACTCCGACTGGAATAAGGCATATTCTTTAAGTAATACCCAGTGAGAATGTAGTTAAAGGCTAATGGTTTCAGAGATCAAGTGTGGATTCAGCACCCGAATGAGGTTAGCAGCTGAAACGAACGAGTTTAGTCCGACACATCCTTCAAACGCAGACACTATTGTAAATGTTTTAAAGAAAACATAGATTTTGGTAATTTTTTCATAAAATCATAAAAAGACAATTTTTATTCTTACAAAACCATAAAGAAAAGTCAGTCGGATTTTCAAAGTCAATTTTGGTTTGTTTTCACTTCTATGTTATTGTCACGGATATAATACTTTTAAAAATTTTTTTTTCTGATAATATGTTGACCGAGTAGGAGTACTATTAAAATGGATACGTTTTCATTTTTATCCAACACAGAAGCATAAAAATGTGTCACAATTTTCTTTTAATACTTTAATAACACCTGATAATGAAGTACATGTGTAGAAATTAAATTGTAAACTATTTCTTCTTGCTCTAATACTGCAAATGTAATTCAACACTTCGGGCGTTTTTCTACTGATATTGATTTCATTTTGAAGTTTCAATAAGGAAGATGTGCTGAAGTTATATTTTGGTAAAACTAATTTCTCTTCTTCGGTTTATCCTCTTTTTTATGTAATCTTGTTTTCCTTCTTTTCACAACTGTAATATTTTACGTTTCTGAGTTTTTGAGATGAGGATTGATTATTCGTATTATTTGGATTCTTCAGACTACTATTCTCATCTTGAGTCTTATTTTCACACTGTTTCAATCGATGTAACTTCCGACCTTCTTCGGGTGTATCTTGTCGAACCTGGGACTATAATAAAGACCAATGTATATTTTGTTTATATAGGCCGCCATCCGCCCATGCATGAAGTATTGTTGTCACTAGACTAGTGCATCTACCACTAGCCTCTCCCTCTTGGATAGGGTCCAAAAAAGAGTTTTCAATTTAATAGGCCCCACTTTATCAACTAAGCTCCAACCCCTGTCCTATCGCCACAATGTTGCATCTCTGTACCTGTTTTACAAATATTTTAATGGAATGTTCTCTGATGAACTCATTGCATTTATGTTCCCGCGACTTACATATCCACAACAAATCCGTTTAGCAACAAAATCTCACCCCTTCACTGTTGAGGTCCCTAAATGCTATAAAAGCTTTCTGTTCTAATAGTTTCTTCCCTCTAACAGATAGACTATGGAATTCTCTTTCTGCTACCTGCTTCACTTGCTGTACTGATATGCAGAAATTTAAATGCAACGTAAACTAACATCTTGTTAATCTTTCCTAGGCATGGTCCTAAATAGTAGCCCCTTACATCCAAGTGGCAATATGCCTTGTCAGGGGTGAATGTGAGTAAACAAAAAATATTTACTGCCTCTTTGGCTTGTTATTTATGTACCATGAATCTACTTTGATATAAGAATTTGAAGTCTCAATAATCTATTTCTTGAAGATATTAAACCAAACTAGAGAGGCATATTTTTGTATATATCGAGTCAAATAGCACCGTATATATATATATATATATATATATATATATATATATATATATATATATATATATACGTTAGTCGAATTTTTAAAAAATTATATTTCACCTTTTATTCATAGCAATCCTTAATTTATGAAGCTCAATGTAATTACAGAGCATGTAACAAATAAATGATAAAAACCTATATGCCAAAGAAAATAAAATGCATATGAACATGATTACAAAATCCGAAAATTGGGAAAGAAGTTGCAATTACTTCTTATTTTTTCTTTTATTACGCCATTTTTATTTTAATAGATTGATAGTTGCTATTTCTTCTGAGAAGTTAAGGGCAGAATGGATTCATTGATTGATATCATCATCATGCAGCCCGTCAGTCTTGATGATGACTTTCCACCTTGGCTCCAAACTTGTTTGCGCAGTTTAGGTGCAGTATCTGTTGCACATCAGATAGACCCCTTCTGAACCCCCTATGCTCATGTCCAGTGGAGTGACCCCACGACGACTGGCAGCAGAGGAGGCCGCAACTTCTGACTGAAAGTAATCTCAGCGAGGTAAACAGTCACCCTATCGTGTTTGCTACTACTACGCCTTTTCTTTCTGGATGAGGTCCCATAGCCTTTTAAGGAAAACTGCAAGGCAGCAGTAGGATTTCCCATCTCTTAGCCTTTTGCTGTGATAAGGCCCACAAGGCAGTGATGTTTGATTTTGGGGTTGGTTCCCCTAAGTGGTGTAGGGGTTTGTAGTGTGCCAGGGCATGTCCACACATTGGTGGGACATAACACACTACCTCTGGGGTCCCCTACTACTCCAAGGTCTCCTACAAGTTTAGCCTGGGGCCGCAAGGCACCCAGTTACCGTGTGTGGCCAACGTGGAGGCACTGTAGGAGTCTTGATGATGGAGAGACTAGGTACTGGAAGGGAAGACTTATGCATAGCTGCTCCCTTTTCACTGCGAAGTTAGCCAGCAGTGTTAGCTGAAAGCGAGAAGGCATGCAAGCATGAACTTAACACTAACTTATAACTAACACAAAAATAATTGGTTATCTAAAAGTATATACGATAGCAAATAACTATATTCATTAATTTATTTATTGCAAACTATTATCCTCATCTTTCTTAGATGTTGTTTCACGACGTTTCGGTCAACTATTCCTCTGGCCTTCGTCAGGTGGTAACTGCGACGGGATAGGGACTCCGAATCTTCTTACTGCATTCTCAGGAATTACTGCTGGTGAGATGACAACAACTATAGATGGTAGTAATTGCTGAGAACGCAGTTAAGAGATTTGGAGTTCCTATCCCGTCGCGGTTACCACCTGACGAAGGCTAGAGGAATAGTTGGTCGAAACGTCATGAAACAACAACTAAGAAAGATGAGGATAATAGTTCACAATAAAATAAATTAATGAATATAGTTATTTGCTATCGTATATACTTTTAGATAACCAATTATATTTGTTTAAAATCAATATTGACCTATTTCTTTCTTAGAAGTACCCGCATATCATATTAATATATAGAATAATTTTATTTATAAAATCTATTTACAGTGTTATCTTAAGGAAATGTTGCAAGCGACTTTCAGAATTCATGAATTTTCATTCATTCTTATTGTATGCCCAATTTAATTTTAATTCACGTTCTTAGGTGTAGTGGTATAAAACTAATGAGCACACAGACAGATTTCGTATTAGTATAGGTTTGAGATATATTATATACCACTAATATGTATCTTTATTTGTTATTGTATATACATAGTAAAAATAACAAATTGATTAATGTAATTTGAAAATTGTTATCAACAAAGGGAAACGTTATGACGCGAAACACAAGAGGAATAAAAGTTTCTTTGTGAAGTAGTTGCTTTTATTAAATAATATAATTTCCATTCAATGAAAAAAACTCGAAAAAATAAAATAGGTTTACAACATAATAATAAACCTGGCTTCTTATAAAAAGAGACTTAACAAAAAGAATATGAGGATGTGTTTAGATACTCAAAGTGAATTTATCCTGTTCCAAAAGATAAGAGCTATAATTTAAATGTTGAGTTTGTTTTATAATATATCATTATATTGCAACTATATCATGTAATGATATAATGCCATGGATATACTGCGTTAATGTCATTATAATATAAGCTGTGGCTACTCGATTTTGCACTTTCATTCTTTAGTTTTTATTTTATATTCGTAAACTATGTTATATATTTTTTTGTTACAATTTTGTTGTTAAATAGGATTTTGAAAATTAAATCTAATCATCATCGTTTAGTTATTAATGGGCTATGACAACAGCATATTATTTTCATTGTTTTGACTCTCGAGTATATATCTGACGCAAATAGACACAGTTAATCAACCGAGAACCACATCACTCTATATAAAATCATATAAGATATCAACGGATACACACTCGAGAGTCAAAACAATGAAAAGAATATGCTGTTGTCCTAGCCCTACTTATTAATCTCTGAATTGAACCACAAATGTTATAAAAATATAACAAAGTTCGTTGCTTGTTTATATCGGTTATCTTTTAAACCAAACCATTTAAGGTGAAAACATTATTACGTACCTATCTTTTATGGCGAAATTAGTATAAATTCCAAAACTCATGAAAAATGGTCAAATAGAAAAAATAATTACAAGTAAAAACAGAATTTATTGAATTATCAAGTGTTATTGTATGTTTGAATGTGGAAGAATCGTGCTACCAATTCTGGCAAACAAGGGAGATAACCCTTGAATTGAATTAAGTGTCTGCCATTTTAAAGCCAACACATTTTTAGAGCGTAATTGTGGCTGCTTTTTTGTCAAAAATACATTTAGCACATCATCTATTCGATCATTGTTTTGTAACTTTTGAAATTTATCCTAATGACACGTAAGTACGTAATAATGTTTTCATCTGAAATGCGTAGGTTTGAAATATCACTAACGTAAACAAGCACCCAAAGCTTCCTTTTTTTTGTGTAGGAATTGTCTAGGTAGACTTTGTCGGCAAATAAATCTCTTATGAATCTTGTCTTTAGAATTCCAACCAATTATCAAACCACTTGTCAACAAAACAAAATAATAGAGGGATAAATAAAAATAAATAGATGAAATAATGGATGGATACTTGTAATTTATTTTGTTTTGATACAGCAATAGTCTGGTTCGACATAAATTAATGTCTTTGCCAATGACGTTGTGAGTTTTAATTGGTTCCCAGCGTACAATTGTTTTTGGTTTAATTTCTAAATTCAAGTTAATGTCTATGTTGAAAGAAGTATTAGTGTGTTCTCTTAGAGAAAATAAAGTTTTAGGTAAGTATGCGAATCGAAGCACCATTTTAGGTTTTTAATTCGTAAAAAACGATGAATCTTTGTAAGTTTCTAGTATCTGAAAGAAATATCGGATCGGATAGAATATGTAAATGGCGAAGGCGAGATGGATGTCAATTTTTCTAACTAATAAAAGAGTGTGATAATTTTCTAATATGGCTGGTTAGTTAGAATAAAATATGGCCTAGTGATCACTGTTTAGGTCTGATTTGATGTTAGATGATTTATGCATACATATATTTTAATTTAGTAGATTATAAAATTATGACATAAGTAATATTTTATAGTCATGCTCTAAAAATGAACTCTTAATAATGTCTTTACATACGTATCAGTGATGGAAGGATTCCAATATTTTTCCCGATTCCGATAGAATTATTGATTTCGTACTAAATTTCCGATTCCGATACAATTAGTGATTCCGATTATGATTCTTTATAAATCTCTAAATATTTAACTATATAGTCACTATTTTTCCTGATTACCGTATGAACACATGTCAAATGTGCAGATATTTTCTCAAACGTAAAAATACACTTGTGGGGGATGATCTATCGATTTAAGCTTTAGTGGTATTTTAAAAATCAATAAATATTTATTATTTTATGCCAGCAGCGGTATAAAAAAAAATAAAAATAAATAAGACAATTAAACGTATCTTCTTTTTTGCATTGGAAAATAGGCACACATTTTTTCGATTCCTATACCGATTCCGATACTTCCAAAAGTTCCGATTTTTTTCGGCCCCCGATTCCAATTAATCGTCCCAACACTAACATATATTCAAGTGTCTAGAATCTTTACTATCATTTTTAAATCAGAGTAAAACATGAGAAACTTTTATGATTTAATATATATCTAATATATATAAAAATCTCAGCTGGAAAAATGTGAGTTAAAAAAAAACAAAAAAAAACAATAGAGAAATATAAAAGAAAAGAATATATATATATATATATATATATATATATATATATATATATATATATATATATATATATATGATTTAAAGGAGATTAGAACAATAGTCTAAAGAGCTAAGTGTATTTTAATGTAACAGTGAAATTACTAGTTTAATTAAAATACAGGAAATAGACAGTGCTCGTTGTAATTTAGATATATAATAAGCTCGATAGTTAAATGTCCTAGAGCTAATTCAATATTAAGTAATGTGATTTATAATTTAAAAATTAAAAAAAAATTTTTTAATTTAAAAATCAAATTTTAATTAAATTAAAAATCAGTTTCATAAGAAGGAACAACAACAAAATCAATTATCTGTACGATCGTTTCGGAAATCCGTGCTTTTTATTGTGGTATACATTAAGTTATGTAGAACAATTATATATAGTTTTTTTGGTAAGCACGGTCTCCTCATCAGCAAATTTAGGAGGATATTTATTGAATTTAAAAGACACCATAAATAAACCTAGCATTAAAAGTAAGGCAGATGAATCTGAAAAAATTGAAATAAAAGGTTTGGATTTAAGATTTATAAGAAAATTAATATGGGTTAGAGATAGAAATGAGTAGAAAAAATATATATTTTTGAATTTACATAATAAATTTGATTTAAAAATATAGAGAGATAGTTACCTTTTAGTTTTTCTTTTTTTGAAATCAGGAACTGTGTTTAAAGTAGTCATTTAGATGTTTGCTATAGCTTTTTATTTTATTGAATGATGAATTTTAAAAGGGCGACGCTCGTGCAATAAATTGTTTCCGTTAGCGTATTTTTGATTTAAAGACGCTACAGTTTATATATATAGAGAGAATATTTATTTTACAAGTTTTTAAGGGGAGATAATTGTCATGTGTTATTGACTTTATTTATTATTTGTTTTACGGGTCTAAGGGAGGTAATTGGTCTAACTTAATTTATTAAAAAAAAAAAATTGTAATCTATTTTTACTAATGAGTAATTTTTAATGATTTAAGGTGGTTTATATTTATTAAATTTAAACCAACGTTTATGATTACATGTCAGAAGCTCGTGTCTTGAATTTAATAGTTTGGTTGTACTTTTTATATCTTCATATTTTAAAATTTTTAGGGTCTCTTTTGTACATAGTGCACAAAATTTATCTCCTGGTTTATATGATTGTCAAGTCTCAATTATTTGCCATTTTAAGTTGAAAGAAATATTGCTATTTTTTAGTTGCCAAATATAGTTGGATAGAGTAGTTTGGTTTGATAGAGAGTTATTTTTAAAAGAATGTTTGTGCGTTGAAATTCTATGTTTTATTAGGCCAGATGTGGAACCAATATATATTACCTCTTGATTATTGTGATTATTTTCCGTTAGGTCTATTGTTGGATTATTATGTGGTGGGTTGATTAGTAATTGATCGGTAGATTGATTTAAGTTGGTGTTATTATTTAATCTGGTAGTTGAGTTATGGCTGTTAATAGGTTCTTGTAGATTTGGAGTTTTTGATACTGTGCAGCTATAGATAACATTTTTAATTTTACATGAGCCTTGTAGGGGACATTTATTTTTTCTTCTACAGTTACAGTCCGATGTATTTTGTATAGTTGTATTTTGTAGTTTATTAATTTTCTTATTATTAGAGCTAATTATTTTCTGATGAAGGTTAGGCATAGTAGAGTAAGAGACTTTAATTGTGTTCTTATTGAAAATTTTATTATCCTTGTGTCTATTCTTACGTTTACGGGTTTTAGTTTGCTGTTTATTTGTATTATTATCTAATATTTGTAGTTTGGTTTTATCTTTTTTTGTCTCTTGGTTATTTTTCTTAACTCGTATACGGGAAGACATTGCCATATTATATGTTATTACGCTCTTAATAGGTTTATTTTTAATGCAGTTTATGTTTCTATCATTTTCATTTATGAATTTAATTTGTGAATTATATCCAGAGTTTTTAAGGGCTTCATTATAGTATTTTTCATTTTTGGTAAATATTGATTTAGTAGAAGACAGTCTAGAAATTCTTAAAGCGATATTGGGAACTATTGATTTTAATATTGATTTAGGGTGGTTTGATTGATTGTGGACATATAGAAGTGATTGGTTAGGTTTATGGTATGGTTCAAAGGTAGGATTTTCAAGATTTAAGGTTATGTCTAAGAAATTAACAATTTTTTTATTAGGGTCGATTTTTATACTAAGTCCGTAATTTTTAAATAATTTATGTAGAGCTTTAATTGCTTTTTCATAATTTTTATTAGTAGAATTCGTTATGAAAAGTGCATCATCTCTATATAGCCCTCTTTCAAGTTTGAATTGTTTATGGAGTATACAATGTATTTCATTTAAAAGGAAAAGGCCAACTAGATCAGTGACCTGAGTCGAGTCCGTCGATCCCATTAAAATGTTGAAGTGGTTAGGGGTATTTTTCCTGGTCCAATATTTATTATCAAATGTTATTAAAGACTGTCTAGCTATAAGTATTAGTTTAATTTCGTCTTGATTATATTAGTTAATTTTCGTGCCATTAATAGAGATTTATTAAGTAGGATAGGTGATATAGATTGGTAATATGATTCAATGTCAAAAGAAAGAAATTTAATATTATATTTTTAAAATATTAGATAAGAACTTTAAAGCCCCCCCATAGATATAATAAAATTTTCAATAAGAACACAATTAAAGTCTCTTACTCTACTATGCCTAACCTTCATCAGAAAATAATTAGCTCTAATAATAAGAAAATTAATAAACTACAAAATACAACTATACAAAATACATCGAACTGTAACTGTAGAAGAAAAAATAAATGTCCCCTACAAGGCTCATGTAAAATTAAAAATGTTATCTATAGCTGCACAGTATCAAAAACTCCAAATCTACAAGAACCTATTAACAGCCATAACTCAACTACCAGATTAAATAATAACACCAACTTAAATCAATCTACCGATCAATTACTAATCAACCCACCACATAATAATCCAACAATAGACCTAACGGAAAATAATCACAATAATCAAGAGGTAATATATATTGGTTCCACATCTGGCCTAATAAAACATAGAATTTCAACGCACAAATATTCTTTTAAAAATAACTCTCTATCAAACCAAACTACTCTATCCAACTATATTTGGCAACTAAAAAATAGCAATATTTCTTTCAACTTAAAATGGCAAATAATTGAGACTTGACAATCATATAAACCAGGAGATAAATTTTGTGCACTATGTACAAAAGAGACCCTAAAAATTTTAAAATATGAAGATATAAAAAGTACAACCAAACTATTAAATTCAAGACACGAGCTTCTGACATGTAATCATAAACGTTGGTTTAAATTTAATAAATATAAACCACCTTAAATCATTAAAAATTACTCATTAGTAAAAATAGATTACAATTTTTTTTTTTTAATAAATTAAGTTAGACCAATTACCCCCCTTAGACCCGTAAAACAAATAATAAATAAAGTCAATAACACATGACAATTATCTCCCCTTAAAAACTTGTAAAATAAATATTCTCTCTATATATATAAACTGTAGCGCCTTTAAATCAAAAATACGCTAACGGAAACAATTTATTGCACGAGCGTCGCCCTTTTAAAATTCGTCATTCAATAAAATAAAAAGCTATAGCAAACATCTAAATGACTACTTTAAACACAGTTCCTGATTTCAAAAAAAGAAAAACTAAAAGGTAACTATCTCTCTATATTTTTAAATCAAATTTATTATGTAAATTCAAAAATATATATTTTTTCTACTCATTTCTATCTCTAACCCATATTAATTTTCTTATAAATCTTAAATCCAAACCTTTTATTTCAATTTTTTCAGATTCATCTGCCTTACTTTTAATGCTAGGTTTATTTATGGTGTCTTTTAAATTCAATAAATATCCTCCTAAATTTGCTGATGAGGAGACCGTGCTTACCAAAAAAACTATATATAATTGTTCTACATAACTTAATGTATACCACAATAAAAAGCACGGATTTCCGAAACGATCGTACAGATAATTGATTTTGTTGTTGTTCCTTCTTATGAAACTGATTTTTAATTTAATTAAAATTTGATTTTTAAATTAAAAATTTTTTTTTAAATTTTTAAATTATAAATCACATTACTTAATATATATATATATATATATATATATATATATATATATATATATATATATATTCTATGCGTAGGTATATTTTATGTGTAGGTATTTAATTATTATAGTAAAAAATAATTATGTGTAGGTATTTAATTATTATAGTAAAAATAATTATGTGTAGGTATTAAATTATTATAGTAAAAAATAATTATGTGTAGGTATTTAATTATTATTGTAAAAAATAATTATGTGTAGGTATTTAATTATTATAGTAAAAAATAATTATGTGTAGGTATTTAATTATTATAGTAAAAAAATAATTATGTGTAGGTATTTAATTATTATAGTAAAAAATAATTATGTGTAGGTATTTAATTATTATAGTAAAAAATAATTATGTGTAGGTATTTAATTATTATAGTAAAAAATAATTATGTGTAGGTATTTAATTATTATAGTAAAAAATAATTATGTGTAGGTATTTAATTATTATAGTAAAAAATAATTATTTGTAGGTATTTAATTATTATAGTAAAAATAATTATGTGTAGGTATTTAATTATTATAGTAAAAATAATTATGTGTAGGTATTTAATTATTATTGTAAAAAATAATTATGTGTAGGTATTTAATTATTATAGTAAAAAATAATTATGTGTAGGTATTTAATTATTATAGTAAAAAATAATTATGTGTAGGTATTTAATTATTATAGTAAAAATAATTATGTGTAGGTATTTAATTATTATAGTAAAAAATAATTATGTGTAGGTATTTAATTATTATAGTAAAAAATAATTATGTGTAGGTATTTAATTATTATAGTAAAAAATAATTATGTGTAGGTATTTAATTATTATAGTAAAAATAATTATGTGTAGGTATTTAATTATTATAGTAAAAAATAATTATGTGTGGGTATTTAATTATTATAGTAAAAAATAATTATGTGTAGGTATTTAATTATTATAGTAAAAATAATTATGTGTAGGTATTTAATTATTATAGTAAAAAATAATTATGTGCAGGTATTTAATTATATATATATATAAAGATATATATATATATATATATATATATATATATATATATATATATATATATATTAGCAAAAGTACCCGTCGTTGACTGGGTCCAAAAACAACCTACCGAAAATGGACTGATTTATGAAAGTATGATAGGTTATGAAAAGGAAGGGTTGTAAGGAGGTAGCTTCGAATTTGGGGGTATCAAAACCCAAGCAAAATATGATGATAGTAAAAATAAAATAAATAAACCCCATAATTTATTGTACCATACCTGTTCACACTGAAACACTTATCACAATATTCTGTGGATCTATATTAAAAACCCTTGTTAAACTTTGTGACATATTTACATTCTATGGAGGTCAGGTGCGAACGAACACCCCATAATTTTATTATACCATATTTCTTCAAACTGAAACATAATTATCAAAGTATACTTACGCAGATAGATATGAAAAGTCTTTATTAAAGCTTGTGCCTATTTCCATTCTATGGAGGCCAGACGCGAACGCAGACCCCACAATTTTATTATACCATCCCTATTTAAGTTAAAACATACTTATCAAAGTATTCTTATGTACATCTATATCAAAAACACTTGTAAACTTTTTTTTTGAATTTTTAAATTTTTTATTTCCATACTTTGGGGACCAGGCACGAACGCAAACCGCACAATTTTAATGAACCACCGTTCTGCCAGATCGTTTGATTAAACGGTTAAACGCATCAAAATTCTGAAATCACACAACTCTTCGTTTTTTTAAGAGACTCTTTTATTCAACCACATTATCATGTATGCAAATTAGTGATAGTTTTAAAAGAGATAAGACGCCACCTGCTGACTGAATTGCAAATTGGTGGTTCAAATCGGACAAACGAAACATGGTTTCTTTTTCTTAGGTAAATCTGGCCTTCTTAGCAATCGTTATAATATAATTGGATAGATAACTTGAAAATGTTGATTTCGTTTGTCTGTTTTTATAGTAAAACAAACATCTTTGCATTATTTGATACTGAAATCCAATATCGATTGTAAACGATTCATAGAAGACAGATTGCTATTTTACATAGAGCTGAGGAGAAATGATGGTTTCATACTTTTTCTAATGTCATTACAGTATAAGTGAATTAATTAGAATTCATGATATTTGAATGCAGCTTGCTGATTCCATAATTCATGTGTATTAGCAGCACTCTCATCTTCCATCAAATGGAAATCTAATATATAAATGGCTAGATGTCTGTCTATCTGTCAGTCTGTCTTTCTGTAGATCTGTCTGTCTGTCTGTCTCAATATTTTCAAACTCTATCTCCTCTGAAACTAAAAGTCGCAAAGCGGCGCTAGGGGCCTCAAATGATTGGATTTTTTGCATGCCATTCTTTTATGGGTCTTTAGCCGGTTAAAATTGTTTTTAAGAGGTCAAACATGGGCCAAAATTTTCAAAATCGTTAAACATTTAAATTGCCTTTGTATGCGAAATAATTATAAAAGTTAACCAATATATATTATCTAATAGATAAAGAAAAGCCAGTCTGATTCTCTGAATTTATAATTAATAATTTCAGATCTACAGTATCCATATTTCATTTTGAATAACTAAATTTTATTTCTTGGACTCTGATCTTTTTGCAATAAAAAAGGTGTTTTTCGATTTAGTTTCTTTTAAAAAAAAACTTATTCCAGTCTGGAACATTGTTAAACCGTTAAACTTGAAGAAAACTTCTCGAGAGTAGTTTTTCTAAAACCAGATGTTGGACATTCTGCTGTTGACTTTTACTGCTAAAGCAAAATCATTTCTATCTGATAGGCTTATAAGAGTAGTCGTTGATAGGTAGTTATCAGAAACTCATAGAATTAACGCTAACGTCCTTCAAGGTTCCATCCTGGGCCCAACTCTCTTCCTGATCTTCGTCAATGATCTCCCAAATCACTTTCTTAAATCATTCGTAGACATTTATGCAGCGACACCACAATCTATAGCAATGCTTCAAAGGCAAGCAATGACCAACTCCTTTCTGATTCTCTCTTCTGATCTTCAGAATGTGGTGCAATGGGGAAAAGGGTGGCTGGTTAATTTTAATGCATCAAAAACCAAGCTTTTCTTCTTTCATTATAATCACTCTGACCCATATCATGCCCAAACTGAAATTAATGGCTCTCGTCTTAGGGAAGTTCCATGTCTTGACCTGACTGACCTTCACTCCTGATTTGAAATGGAACACATACATCAAATCTGTTGTCAAGATTGCTGGAAAAATGGTTGGATCACTCTACTGTTCCAGTAGGTATCTCACTGCTGATGCAATCCTCTATCTGTATAAGAGTCAGGTACACCCTAAAATGGAGTACTGTTGCCACATCTGGGCAGGAGCTGCCTTATGCACCTTATCCAGCTTGAAAGAGTTCAAAACCGACTTTGAAACCTAGTAAGTGACTCCCTTTTCTCTTCTCTGCAACCTCTTTCCCACAGAACATATGTTGCGAGTCTGTCTCTATTTTATCGTTATTTTCATGGCAAATGCTCGACTGAACTCCAGTCTTTGGTCCCCCTTGCCAAACTTTTACAAAAACACTCGACTAGCTATAACCACTATATACGATTTTACCCCACTCCCTAACTGCGCCTAAATCTAAATGTAGATTCTTTGAACAAAGCTTCTTTCCCAGAACTGCCTGCCTGAAGAACACTGTTCCACTGATCTACTTCTCAGTTGAATACAACATCGTAACCTTCAAATCAAATGTAAACAAATTCTTGTCGAGCTGTCCCCATAAATAATCAAATTCTACCCAATTTACAGTATTAACGATTACTACACTACCACCTTACATTCATTAACCCCTATCCTCGAGTGGAGTAGCCTTTGGGTCTTGATAAGTGGTGACTCCCAAGTAAAAAAAAAACAACTCATGTTTGAAAACAGATCAAAACTTTCTGATACTGACAAGAAAAACTTAGATATGGCTCACTACCAAACAGCTTGCATGTTAAGTCTTTCTTCTCCAGCATCAATTTGTTTACCAAGCCCTTCCGTTTTAAACAAATACACATGCAACACAAGGTCTCTATGAATACTCGTCCTAGGGATTACTCACACACGCGCGCGCAATAAATAAAAAACAAATAAAACACACACATACACTAACAATTATATATTAAGGTGATAATTCAAGCAAAATTTCCTCAAATCATTGCTTAAATGATGTGAGAATTTCTCCGAATATATATTTTTTTCGTGAGAGTTATTGTTGGTATTTCGTTTGACTAAGAGCCATACTGATAATTAAATCAAAATGCCATTTGTTTCCTCCGAACATCTAAATTTTATTGTCGCTACCTGTGAAAAAAAAAATTCTTTTGTAACTAGCTCAGACTCACATTTATTTCACTTTCTGAGTAATGAACCTTACAATTTACAAACGACGTGGAACGTTTCTTCTTCTTCTTCTTCTTCTTCTTCTTCTTCTTCTTCTTCTTCTTCTTATTATTATTATTATTATTATTATTATTATTATTATTATTATTTTTATTTTTTACTTTTTTGCCTTTTTATTATTCCTCCTTCTCTTTATTCTTGTTATTGTTGCTGTTCTTCTTTTTTTTCTTTTTCTTCTTCCTCTTCTCCTCCTCCTCTCCCTCCTCCTTCTTTTTTCTTTCTTCTTCTTCTTCTTCTTCTTCTTCTTCTTCTTCTTCTTCTTCTTCTTCTTCTTCTTCTTCTTCTTCTTCTTCCCTGTTGTTGATTCATTTCTACACGAAGACTTAGGTCTTCGTAACCAAAAGAAATAAAACAGTAAAAAAAAAGAGAGAGAAAAATGTTTTGACTGAAGAAGACAATGAATAATTCTTATATCGATGCATTCATAAAATTGATAATCCTATTTCCCATTTTTGTCTGCTTGAATTCAATATTTACATAAAGATATCCAAAACTACCAAGACTTAGCATTTAGAATCGCTTATTCTTTATATCGATATCTAAGAGTAAATATCACGGTAACGAATGAGAATGTCTACTTTTCTGCTGTTTTGCAATTTAGGTAAAGTATTTTAACTATACTTTTATCGAGTAACGGGTATCTCGCTATATATATATATATATATATATATATATATATATATATATATATATATATATATATATATAGGGTGACCCCCCCCCAATGAAACAAAAGCTAAATTGATGTGATGGATAAATTGGATATATTGGATGTGATGGATAAATTGGAAAAAAGTATAAATTGATGTGATGCTTTGAATATAATAAGCTAGTTATGACCAAAGTTTCATTTCATTCGGACAAAACACTAAGAAACAGGACCTAATTAGAGTTGAACCGTTTTTTTTTAAATATAAGTAATACTCAATTAATATCCAAATATTTTTATTTTTCAATAATTTATTTATTTATGATGAAAAATGTATTTTTAAACCCAAACAAGGGAAGTGATGCAGAACAACTGAAACATTACCGTTGGAAAAGCAAAGGAGTAGAGAAAGAGAGAGAAAGAAAGCAAAAAAATATGAAGAGATTGAAAGAAATTTAGTTACTTACTTTGTTTACACCTACATTATGTTATATCTACGACACAATCACGTTGACGCACTGGTTCTCATCAGATCACTAAAGTTAAGCAACGCTGAGCCTGGTCAGTACCAGAGGGTGACCGTTTGTGAAGGTCAGGGGCAGTTTGTACTATGCTGAGTCGTAGAAATTTCCCGGTTGGTATCTGAGGGCGCGTTTAACTCACAGGGGCAGATGCATCTCCAAATCAAGACGGAAAGCAATCCCGAGATTACCATGGCTCTACAATTTGGAGAACTGTGGTCGCCGACGCTATTAAAAAAACAGATGATGATGATGAATGAATGGATGTTATATTTGATCGTTTACTCCGTAATGACTCTCATGTCTGCTTTCATTAACACTTCCGTTTCAAAATTCCAAGCATGCTATGCCAATAGTTGAACACAAAGACATTTGAGCGCTTCTACACTATTAGGACGAAATTTCGGAACTCGTAATACTGAATTTCACATGAAAGCAATCGTATCTACGTATTCCTTGTATTTTAAGATGATTATATCAAAAAATTACGAAAATCGATGAGGTAGAAAATTGTTTATTGAAGAAAATAAATAATAGAATTTGATGAAAACGTTCGTAAGACATAGGAGAGTTCAAAAGGGAGGTAATTTCCGTTTTGATTTAAACAAGATGACCGCAATTTTTCAACTGCTAACACGATTAAAGTTGTTGTTTTTTTTAGTAATTCAGTAATATTCAGGTAATTTCGACTGCATAATTTGGAAGCTACCATTGTAATTTATTAGAATTGACAAAAAAATCAGTAGAAACCACCACTTTTTTAATCTGAAAACTCAATTTATCGATTACAAAATTTCGTCCTAATAGTGTAGAATTGCCGACATTTGGATTCAAAATATATAATAAATTTCGTTCTCTATCGATTTCAAAACACATGCTTCGGACAGAGAAAGAAAAAGAGAAGAAAAGAGAGAGAGAGAGAGAGAGAGAGAGAGAGAGAGAGAGAGAGAGAGAGAGAGAGAGAGGAATAAAGCAGAAGAGATAAAGAGAAAGAGATTTAATTTCTAGCCTTTTTTAGATCTACATAATTTTATATTTAATTGATTACTTGTTAACGACCTTCTTGCCTAATTTCTATAAAACTCCAGTTTCCAAATTCCCAGCATGCTATGCGATCACATCATTTCTGTTACTTACGTGACCACGTATGCCCATGCATACCATATTTGGACTCTGATCCTTGTATTAGTCTGAGCATGAAGACGGTGTTTTAATGCAGCAGGAGAGCATCAATAGAGTTACAGTAATAATCAAATGATATTGGTAAATGCTAAATATTCAGTAAGTAAACCTACTAGTATATAAATTGTTTAGTTGAAAATATGATATAATCACATTCAAAGTTGAATGATGTTGGTCCTGGCCAGTACTATAACGGGTCATCATTTAGAAATAACAAATGCTGTATGTGTTCTCTGCTTATCACAGCACTGTTTCCAGGCGTCCTGGACTTCTCCTTGTCATTGGAACCAGGCAGTAACAACCCAGAAGAAAGATGGTTAGTGATTGCGCAACCCTTGCTTGAATGTGTTGAAAATAGCAAGAAATGAAAGATCAGTCGATGTTAACTTGCTGAACTTAAGGTTAGTTTTTACTTAGCTGTTGGAATTGATAGAAACGTATATGACGTCACCTGACTCAAAGAAAGAGTGAGTGAGAGAAATGAGTTCCTTAGAGAGAACTAGATATGCAAACACGTGGTTTTAAAAATGTACAAAAACTATATTAAACAGTGATTATCGATCTTTCTCTGTTTCCCCTTATTCAACTAGTTAATGATTTGGGATAAATATCAAGGAAAATGAACCTTCTTTGTCTTCCAATATGTTTTATAATGAACTTGGGTATTTTTCAAGATAAGAAATAACTTAATGGTGCATACAGGAACAAGCAGCTAACAAATATATGTTTATGAACTGTCATTCATGTATGGCACAATGTTGAAATGCAAAAAACTATGGGGATCTTGATGTCACTCAGATTTCAGGTAGCCACCAGTTTTTATCATCGAGAAATCACTGATAGTGGCTGATGTGTGAATTCCACATGAGTAATAAGGATGGTAGTAGTAGTAGTAGTAGTAGTAGTAGTAGTAGTAGTAGTAGTAGTAGTAGTAGTAGTAGTTGCTGTTTCATTAGACACAAAAACAAACATAGACGGACAAACGGACAAACGGACTGAAGTATTTTGAATTACCCACTAAACACCTTCCTCGAATGTTTTCAGTTTTTCTGTACAACAGTTTGCCATGACAACCTAACATAAGAATACTTCACTCTACAAATAAACCCTGACCAAATATTCAAAATAACATTGTATTTGAAATCCAAATGAGATGTCCTTGATTATACGAGAAACGGGCACTATCTAGTGATGTTATCAGGTTGACAAGAAAGTTCTCGCGGTTTTTAACTTTTAAATTCAGATAAACATATCTCAGCTCAAAACAATTTTATTGATCGGAATAAACACCATTAGAATCAACACACTTTTGCATACTCAAAACAAGTGTTTTTTTTTTATATCACTTAGGTTTTTTAAGCATTTCTCACGCAGAAAGTTGTTGAGATGCTTGAAAAGGTGGTAGTCGGTAGGTGAGAGGTCTGGAGAGTATGGCGGATGGAGAGTTTCGTAGCCCAATACGTTCAGCTTCTGCAGAATTGATTTAGCAACGTGAGGTCGGGCATTGTCGTGGAAAAGAATTGGGCCGTTTCTGTTTACTAATACTGGGTGTTGCTGTCGAAGTTTCTGGTGCATTTCATCCATTTTTTGGCAGTACTTTCCCACCGTAGTAGTTTCGCCTGCATTCAAAAAACTAATGGTGAGACTGGTCGCAAACAACAAACAATCAGCATGACCTTCTTTTGGTGCAACTCTGGCTTCGGGAAATATTGTGAAGCTTTGTCAGTGTCTAGCCACTGAGCTGAGCATCGCCGGTTGTCCTAGAGAACCCATTTTTCAGCTCAAGTCACAACCCAGTCAAGAAACGGATCGTTCTTTTTGTGTGAAAGAAGGGAAGATGATATTTCATAATGGCGTTTCTTTTGGTTATCATTCAGTTTGTGAGGCACACATTTATCAAATTTTTGTGTCTTTCCAATTTCTCTCAAATGGTTGGAAATCGTCGTATACGTTACGTCTAATTCAGAAGCAAGTTCTCGAACAGTTATACATGGATTGGATTCAACTAAGGGTCTTCATTGATCATTGTCAATTTCCGATGACCGACTACTACGCTCATCATTTAAGACTCTCGTCGCTACTACCAAATTTATTAAACCATTGTGTTGTGCGTTCAGTAGTTGTTCCTGAGCAAAACGCTTCGTTGATATCGTCTGCTGTTTCAGCAGCTTTTCGACCTAGCTTGAATTGAAATGAGATAATTGAGCAAATTTTCTTTTTTTCACATCTTGTATTCAACGTTCTGAAAAGAAGACATAATTTGATTTAAAATGATTGTAATTTAAACGATTATTGATCGAAAAACGCTCTTTAAAATGATATATAAAGTAAAGGTATTATAACGAAAACTTATTTGAAAATACATCATTTGAAATCTAAATTAAAAATTTCAAAAGAACTTTCTTCTCAACCTAATATCTCAAGTAAAAACACTAAATTGGATACTCCGTTAGACTGATGAAATCTTATCTTGGAATCCGGTAAGAATAAAAGACCAAAAGAAAGATATGACATAGTTAACTGATAAATTGGGAAGAGGAAACTTATGTTCTTCATTTATTTAATAACTCAAAGTTTAATAGGTAGAAGAGAATTTTATAGTTTAACATCTGATTATATATGTATTCAATACAGATATTAAGTCTTAGCTTCAGAAAAGGATCTCCTTGATTTCTTCTGCTAGTTTATTACTTGAAGTAAAATAAAAACGGACACAACTCTCATATTATTGAGAGTGAAGATCATCTTATTTGTATAAAAACAATTTTACCAAAGCTTAAAGATGAAAACTTCATGGCACCCTGCCTAGTCACTTGACCTTTCCTTCGTGGATTACCATCCTTTAAAGCATCACAACAGTTGTATTCAAGATTTTCGCAATCAGAATTCAATTGAAGAAGCTTCCGATGAGTTTTATCGATTCTTTGAGTGAAGAATCCTTTAAGAAAAAAAATTGACAACTTGCTGTCAATATACATGGATTGAAGAGAAGAAACTTGTTTAGATTTCCTTTTTGTTCAAAGAATTTTTTTTGGTTCATATAAACTGTGATTTTCATGTTAAATAACACATATTTAAGCATTCGTTTAAAGTACAAAAAAGCAAAAACAGACATCTGTTATGCTTGAATACGATATCGCTTTATTCATATTCGATCGGTTTAAAATCAAGCTCATTTGAAAGGTCATTCAAAGGTCAGCTATCATTGGATTTGTGACATTAGAAAAGATGAACTATAATGACATAATGACGCTTACCGTTACTGCAAAAATCTTGCCACTAAAGTTAAACCAGAAAAAAATTGAAGCAGAAAACATTATTTATTTTATTTCTTTAACACATCCGTATAACTTCCAGTAAGTATTTGATATAAAGTTTCTGAATTTTTGTCTGAGAAAGAGGGGGGATTTTCAAAAGTTCAGAAACATTATATCAAATCGGTTAAGAGCCGAATCAATACGAAAATGGAAACGATTTTGTGACATTTGTGACAGAAAAGATTTAATCATAATAACGCTTATCCTTACTGCAAAAATCTCGCAACTAGAATGAAATCCATTGAAGCAAGAAAACTTTATTTACACTCTTCTGGAGGGGTTGAAGGTTCAATCCTCGGGTTGGGTGACACTAAAGATACAATTACGAATTACTTAAGCCTTCCACCCAGCCATGGCTGACGAAACGAAAGCATGATACTTCCGTGGATTAAATAAAGAGTGCTGTTCGAAATTCCGTGCATATTCCCAAGTTCGACAAGATACACCCGAAGAAGTTCGAAGCTACATTGACCGAAACATTGTGAAAATAACACTTAAGATAAGAACAGATTCCAAATAATACAATTATTAAATGTCCATCTAAAAAAAAAATCCGAAATAAATCTAATATATAAAAGGCTATGTGTCTGTCTGTCTGTCTCCATATTTCAAACTCTATCTCCTCCGAAACTAAAAGTCGCAGAGCGGTGCTATGGGCTTCAAATGATTGGATTTTTTACGGCCTTTGCTTTTATGAGTCTTTAGACGATACAAATAGTTTTTAAGAGGTCAAAAATGGGTCAAAATTAAAAAAAAAATCGTTATACATTTTGTACATTCATCTTAGTTTGTTTTGAATTTTGAATTTTTAATCAGTTCATGTGCGTTTCCCGTTAATACAATGGTAGTGTCACCAGCTTTGAATGATACATTTTCGATTTCAATTCCAGCTGATGGCACCCAAATACTATTTTTACTTTTGAAATCACGTCTATAATAATACATAGGAAATCTGAATAAATTAAAATATCATATTTAGGCGTATATTTTACGTCCGGACAAAACCGCCACTCTAGTTTTTTATTTATTTATTCATTTTGTTTCTTTAACAAATCAGTTTAACTCCCAGTATTATTTGAATTGTTTAATATTTTCTTCTGGGATGTTATTCTCACAAGCTTTCAGTCGATGTAACATTCGACCTTCTTCAGGTCTATCTTGTATTGTTGAATGATGAAAACAATGTTTTTATTCTTTTTCTCCAACAAAATATAGGCTTTCGAATTTAAAATGCGTGCTGTGTTTAAAGAACGGAAAGAGCGTCGCGTTGTTTCTATTTCCGTATTAATTCGAATCAGTATCGATTTGGTGTAATGTTTTTGAATTTTTGTCCTTTTGGGGGGATTTTTTTAAAAATACAGAAACATTATATCAAATCGGCACGAAATCGAATTAGTACGAAAACGGAAACGTTTCGTCGCTCTTTCCATTTCATAAACAAATCACACGTTTTGAATTCTAGCGACTGTGGTTTGTTGGGGGAAAAAAAGACATTATTTATATCATTCATCAGTAAGAGTCATTGTTAAGATCCACATGAAGAAAGTTGGAAGTTACATCGATCGAAACGTTGTGAGAATAACACCCAAGGTGAGATTAGTAGTTCAAACAATCGGACTGATCCTTAACTCAAAAAATTCAGAAACAACTTCCAGTAAGTTGAAATTTTAAAAATATATACTGATGCGTTAAAGTAAGAAAAAATAGAACGAACCAAGATTAATGCAACAATGTTTTATTATTTTATTTTATATTAACAGTGATTAACAGAAAGCAAGAAATATGACCTTTTTTTATAGACTATTATGTTACCGCGATTGAACAACCAAATAGAAGAGTAAAAAACAAGGTATGTGTAACATCTTGTTACTAAAATTAAATAATTTGAAATATGACAATTTATTTTTTTTTGCTTTGTTCTTTTAAAACATTGGTTATAACTTTCAGTAAGTTGGGATTCTTTAAAAGCTCCAAAGCGTGTCCCACATAGATGTCGATGACCCAAAACCACATGGTAGACCACTTAGGACTAGGACATAAAGGGGATCAGCTACTGATAACCTTACTGAAGTAACTTATTCTCTGTTGACTGAGGTATGATCTTGTGCAGTTCTAGGAGGTCCACCTTTCCCAAGTTTTGCCTTCTTACTTATTACTTATTACTTATTGCCTGGGAGATCCGACGTTGTCCGAGATTGAATGGGGACCAATGAATGTACTTTTATTGTCATCAAAATCAGCGAAATCGCCAATTTTAAATAAAATCGATTGGTTGCCTGCTTTAATCGGGGACTCGCCGTGTGGCACTACGTGGAAGCTTTATATACCTCCATGCAGTGACTTAGTCCACAATATATTGTAGTTTACATTGCACTTTAGAGAACCTACTATTGGTTTTATAAATTATTTTTATTTATTTTTATATAATGGCTTGGGTTAAAGTTTAAGATGCAAAAGTCAATTATCATAATTTAATTGTGCTCTAAACAGAAACATTCATTTCGAACGCGCTATTGTCTAATCAAAGAACCTACTTTTGATTTTATATGCTGGGCCCTTCTTCTTGTGTCATGATAACACTTCTCTAATGCACTTGTGATGTTAGGCTGTATAAAGATGTTAACTTTAGTCAAAATCGAACTGTTCCTTTTTTAATCTGATTTTCGATTTTTTGATACTTATCAGAGACATTCTGATACAAAACCTATCTAAGAACACATCTAGACACGTAAAGTATATTTGTGTAAAATTTCAAAAGAATCGGCTCAACCGTTTCGGAATCCATAGAGAACAAACTCACACACATACACACACACAGAGTGCCTTTTATATATAAGTAGAGATTTGACATTTTGAATGCGCCTTTCTTATGATAAGGTGCAACAAACTGAGTATTATGGTATCCGTTCGATGCACAGTTAAGGATTAATAGGGATTAATAGAGATTAGTCATAGCAATACCACATTTACTATCACTTTTTCTCGGAAACTACTGGGCTATAACTTTTTCCTGCTTTTAACGGGATAAAAAGTCTTTCTATAATAGTTTTGAATGGTTATCTGGCGTTGCCCGTTGATATGGGCAACAAAATAGAAGAGTTAAAATACGTATATATAACCTCTTTCTTTTAAAACTTCTCCTTTCCTTCTCTATCTCTTCGACTCTAAAGCATTTATTTTAAACCATAACTTGAATCGTGTATCCCTGACCGAGAACTGGCAGGACTCCAAGGGTATGTCTGTCTGTTTGTTGTAGAAACCGATTGCTGAAAATCAAAGGTCATCAGATATTCTTCTCTTATAAAAGTCAGGGAAATGATCCAATAGGTCGACGAAACGATAAGTTTATTGAATCACATGCTGTTAATTGCGTTACAATTAATTACATCATGGTTGGTTAATTAAGTCAAACTGTGATCGTTTCATGATGGAAGAAAGAGAGAGAGAGAGAGAGAGAGAGAGAGAGAGGGGGAGGATGAAGATATTATATATAACTTTTTAGATTGCACGTTGCTTAAGTCAGGATTTTTACTTGCGTGATGGGAGGGATTGAAAAATATTTGGAAGATATTGTGTATTCCTACACGTCAACAAATAAGAAAGGGAGAAAAAATATGAAGAGTGATAAATTTTTCGTATTAATGTGTGTGTGTGTGTATGTGTGTGTGCATATTCACACAAAGGTTTATGCAGTAGCTCAGTAGTGCAAGAGTTCGTAAGTAAACATGACACAATCTTAATTCATTCAAAAACGCTTTATTTAGAAACAATTGTTTCTGCACATTTTGTAGATATACGCATTTATTATATGCATGTTCTGTAAATTTTGTACGCCATAAATGTGTATATTAACAAAACAGGTAGAAACAATTGTTTTTAAATAAAATCTTTTTGAATGAATTAGGATTATATTATGTTATATATAAATATATACATATACGTACAAAGCACATTGTTTGTTTTTTATTATTATTATAGAGCGAAGCGGTTAAACTTACCAATTTAATTCCACAATAATCATTAGTTGGTTGTATCATAAAGTTTCTAGGAATTTGACTATGAACAAGAGCCTCCTATATATTCTAGCTTTGTTTTTTTGTTTTTTTTTTATTGTTTTAACTCGTTATGATTCGGAATTTTTAAGATAAGGATTGATAATTTGAATTACTTAAATGATTCACACTACTGTTCTCATCTTGAGTGTTATTTTCACAACGTTTTGGATGATGTAATCGACTTCTTCATTTATATCTTGTTGAATTCGGGAATCTTTCAGGCTAGACTCGGGAATCTCTATGTTGAACTCACGAATCTGTCTGCAACGACCTATGGTGTAACGGATAAACATCAGTACAAAGAGAAACTCTTCTGGGGGTAAAGGTTCAATTCTCAGCGTTGGCGATTGCGAATTACTTAAGACTTTTACCCGGTTATGGCTGACGAAACCAGAGCATGCAACCCTCGTGGATTAAATAAAGTGTTCTGTTCGATATTCAGCGCAGATTCTCGATTTCGACATAGAGATTCCCGAATATGACAGAAAGATTCCCGAGTGCGAAAAGGCATGAAGAAGGTCGGAGGTTTCGTCGGACGAAACGTTCTGAAAATAACATTCAAGGTGAGATCAGTAGTCTGAATAATCCAAATAATACATGTATTAATTTAACTAAACTAGTTTTTTTTAATGTAGCTAACTAAGACATGTAACCTGCTCAGAGAATCACAGCTGGCGATTTTCTGAGACGCGCTTCACTATGCACAGAAACAAGACAAGAGTTGCAAGTAACTTATTCGACATTATGTTCAATGGTAACAACAGAATACAGTATATTAATACAAACTCGCCAACTGACACTGAATAAAGTCGCCCTTTGAACCGGCAATGATAACTGCAAAATAATAGCCAGAAGAAGACAAGGGGGCGAGGCGGGGGATTGTTATGCTTTGTTTGCTTTCGCCGAACTTCAAATCAGAAGGAAGAAAAAGGGTTCAGTAGTAAATTTCTCTTTTTCTTTTGTAATCTTTGTCTTTCTTTCACAGCTTCGTTCATTGTTCATGTAGCCTGTGTGTAAGTTGCGCTCTGCTGTTAGGGAAAGTTCAGCAAGATGGAATATCACTCTCTGTATTAATCCATTCAAGCTACTTTATCAGCAATAAAGGCCGAGCGTTATTCGGCTTAGTTTTGTTCACTACTCGATGCTATTCATAATACAACCATTTTCGGATTTCGGATTTGTATTCTGATCACAATTGAATTATTCAGTTTTTACTGAAATTAGATTTCTTTAATATTGAATCTGGCTTGGTTTGCTTTTGTCTATTTTGGGAGCTACTTAATCTTTTATGAGCTAATGCGTAGAGACTGAGATACAGTTTGGTTCAGTAATAGAATGGCCACCTTCTAAGGCTTTAACTTCTCTCTGGAAAGAGGGTTAGTTTATTATTAATCGCTTGATGCAACGTACTGCAGAATGCTGACGTGGCTGCTCAGGCATTTTATGTAGACTAGAATAATCTTCACCTAATACGCTGGCTTTTCAAAATCTCTTCAGCAATTATGTCTAACCTCTTTCAGAGGGGGAAAAATACCGCGGTAATAGAGGGGGGGGAGCTTTGGTAATTGATAGGGTTGAGAAATAGCTGAGATAAGAATGTAGCAAGAGCTGGGAAAAATAAATTTCAGCGCTGAGAAGAGGAGAGAGAAAATAACTTTACCCAAGGACTGTCCTATGTAGTACAGTGTCATAGGCGAAAAAATAAAAGTTGAATCGAGTATAAAAACTAATATTATGGGATAAACTTTTCTGTTTTACTTTTGTTCAACTGAATCGTGACGAAGTTATTGTCTGTGTGTGACAATTCACGTTCAAACTTTTTTTTTTTTTACTTTTATTAAAACATATTAAATTTTAAACAATTTTATTCAATTAATCTAATGATTAAAAGACAAGTAACTTATTAATGTTTTTTTTACTCACTACAAGAACTTACTTTAATTGTTTTATTTTGCGGCATATCAAATATGAAACTTTTCAGATAATTTAATGCCGAATACGGTCATTTTGGAACAAAAGTTTTTATGCTTCAAGCTGTTGATCTCTTCAAATATTGATGAATGATGAAATATAAAAATGCACTTATGCGTGTGACCTATACATCTTAATTTATCAGTTCATCATTAATACGAGCCGTTCCGATTTTTTCAATTCCCGATTCCTATTATATATATATATATATATATATATATATATATATATATATATATATATATATATATATATATATAGTAAGTTATAAAATATATATGGCGATTAAGCTACACTGAATATTCCGCGTTTCATCCACTCTAGGACTCTTCATCCACTCTAGGAGTCTTAGAGTGGACGAAACGCGGAATATTCAGTGTAGCTTAATCGGCATATATATTTTATAACTTACTAACTAGCTCTACCTACGTATTGAGCACTTTTGAAGTAAATACTTAAAGTTTACGCATAAATTTATACTTTCGTATATTAATTTTGTGAGTAAATGAAGTAGTTATATATATATATATATATATATATATATATATATATATATATATATATACGTCCGCAGACAGGTACATAGTTACACACACATATGTACGAATACGAAATATAAATGAATAATTTCGTATAAATAATTGAATTTATTCAAAAGTATTGCAAACAAAAATAAATGAATTGCATCTCCATAAAACGTGATACATCCAGCAGTCGCGTGAGATAGCCCAGGGGTAGAGGTTTAAGCTTCTAATCTCGCTAGATTCAGCCAGTCTGATGAGTTGTAGACGTCGAAACACGTGTCAGTGGATAATTATATTTTAAACAATATATACGCCGCTCTCAGTTTGGGAGTACCAAATTGGTAAAAGGGAAAATTAGGTAAAAATGCACTTTCATAAAGATATTTTTTTTTTTTACGCAGGAATCACCACTTATCAAGGCCCGGGGGTCACATGAGGATAAGGGTTAATGGGTATACATTAGTCAATGTCATTATAGCTTAGTAAACATAAGTAGTGGAAATTTTGTGAATTAGATTACTTATGGGGGACATTCATCAAGAACTTGTTTACGTTGGACTTGAATGCAATCAGATTTTAGTCCGCTGGAAAGCAGGCAATCGGAAGAGAGCTCCACAGGCGTACAGTTCTAAGAAAGAAGCTTTGTTCATGGAATCTACATTTAGGTTTAGGCGCAGATAAAGAGTGTGGGAAATTATTGATAGTGGTTTTGGCTAGACGAGTGTTTTTCGTGAAAGTTACGTATTGCAAACAAAAAGAAATAAATAACATCTACATAAAACGCGATACATACAGCAATCGCAGGAGATAGGGTTTAGGCTTTTTACCACATGGTCTTGATTTCGAATCTCGCTAGATTAAGCCACTCTGATGAGTCATAGACGACGAGCCACGTGTAAGTGGATAATTATATTTTAAACAATACATATAACTATAGATATCTATAATTGATTTATATACGTATATAAGTGTAATTGTACATATCAATGTGTGGAAGAGCTTATATGCCTTTGGAAAGTTATTAGTGTACGCATGTATATATAAATGTGCAGACCGGTACTTACGTGTGTATATGTTCAGAAGTATATATACATATATATATATATATATATATGGTAAAACTGGAAATTAGTAAAAACCTGAAGAGAGTGCTCAATACTATTGCAGATCAAATATGTGTTTTATTTTTTATTACCGTTTTATCTGTTTGGTTACATATGTTTCAGATGTTGGACCATGTTTACGATCCAACAGCTTCGTCAGACTTTAAAGAAGTGGTTGTTAGTGTTAGGAAGTGTTTTAGAAGAAAAAGAAGAAGAGGGGGGGTTAAGTAGGAGATAATAAGGGGGGAGAGAGACGGGTATTGACAATATTTCAGTTTTGAAGGTTAAGATACATTAGATTGTATTGTGTGGAAGGGGGTAGCAGATTCAGGTAGGCGTGGGTGGAGATATATGGATATAGGGAGCGGGAGGTGGAGAGAGGATGGTAAAGAAAGAAGGGAGGGGGTAAGGAGAGGAGGGGGAGTTTCAATTTTAAGGTTTAAAATTTTAACTGCCTTTTACTTGTTCAGCAAGGTATATTAAGTAGATGAGAGAGAGAGAGAGAGAGAGAGAGAGAGAGAGAGAGAGCGAGAGGGCCTAATATATCCTTATGTGTGCTTATGTATATATTTCTATGTGCGCGTGTATAAATGTATGTGCTCATGGGTCGTGTGTATATGCATGAGTGGGTATTGGTATGTCTATATTTATGTGCACATGTATGTGTTTGCATACATCTGGCTGCTAATGTATATATATGTGTGTGTATCTACGAGTATGCATGACTGAACGTATGTATACGGATACAGCTGTATCTGAGTTTATATGCATATATGTGTTTATAGGCGTGTATGTGCCTGTATCAGCGACGCATTTAACACTGAAAATAAAGTTAAACATAACCACTGCACAATGCACTATGGTAGGGACCCACCCCATATATATATAAACTTAACGATGCGTCTACCTAACCTCGTATTTTACACTGCACCCATGTATTTACTTATTTATTTATTATTATTTAATTATCCTAACTTTACTTTATTTACTTGGTATAAATACATACATGTCTGTATATATATATATATATATATATATATATATATATATATATATGCCCAAAGCACCATGTTATGGACCAACCCCGTATATATATGAACCTAACGATGCGTCTACCTAACCTCGCATTATTAACTACACCCATGCATGTACTTATTTATTATTATTTATTTATCCTAACTTTACCTTGTTTACTTAGTATAAATATATACGTCTGTATATATATATATATATATATATATATATATATATATATATATGTGTGTGTGTGTGTGTGTGTGTGTGTGTGTGTGTGTGTGTGTGTCTATACAAGTCTGTATTTTTATATTTTTTATTAATATCAATATTAATGTAATTGTATATACGTGTATAGAGATAGATGCATGTGTATGTGTATATATGTATGTATGTATGTATATGTACATCTACTTCTTACTGGAGATCTATATCTCCACATATATGTGTATATGTGTTTACATTTGACTCGTCGTCGATTTTATTTGTGAAATAATGTGTGAATTTGTCCATATCATCATCATTTACTACCCAAAAGTGTTAGTCTCAACCAAACTTTTATTTAAAAAAAAAAAAAGAGTAAACGTCTTTGATATATGTCGGTTGGACTGTGTTTACATTTGACTCGTCGTCGATTTTATTTGTGAAATAATGTGTGAAATTGTCCACATCATCATCATTTTCTACTTTAAAAGTGATAGTCTTATAGCGAAACTTTTTTTGTAAAAATAAGAACAAGATGTAAATCCGTGCCATTTTTTTTTTAAATCGTGCCCATCACCATCATCGTCGTTCTGATCATTGAGTATTTAAGACTTTCGGAATGTTCCTTCATGTGTATTATGTGTACGTATGTGTATGCATATGTATGCATATGCGTATTTGTGTGCTACTATGTGTGTATGTTTGCATGTGTGTGCACATGCATATGTATGTTCATCTGTATGTATGCATGCGTTCATTTCCATGTGTGTGTGGGATGGAGAGGGCCCCCGTGGGGCGTGGTGTGGGCAGCCCCTCTTGGAAAAGAGGATCTCTGATTAAAAAAATAACAACAAAACAGGAGACCAGTACCCGCATTAAGCTAGTCTGCAGTTTGATTTGTTGCTGGCTATCTTGCTCTTGCTTGTTGCTGGATGTCAACATTTTGAACCGAGAGAGAGATTTAGCTGTCGTACAAAGCTAAAACTCTGTAACGTCATCTTTGTATAGATACTCCCTCAGGCATTTGTCTATTTAAAAAAAAAGTCCTGTGGCGATAAAAAAAAGCTGTGACGTGTGTACGCCTGAAATTCTGGATGCATGTAACAATTAATCTGCCATAATTATATGTATCTATGTATGTATATGTGTATGTATATTTATATGTGTATGTATATTTATATATGTATGTGTGTGTATATTTATATATGTACATGTGTGTTTATATGTATTTATATCTATGTGTATATGTATGTATATGTGTCTGTGTGTATATATGCTTGTGTGTGTATGTATATACATTTATATATGTTTGTATGTATGTATGTGTATGAATGCATATATATGTATGTGTATGTATATGTAGGTAAGTGTATGTATATATATGTGCATATGTGTACGCATATGTATGTGTATGTGTAAGTATATGTATGTATGTATTTGTATATGTGTGTGTATATGTATGTATATGTGTATGCATGCATGTGGGTATGTATATGTATGTTTGTGTATTATGCATTGTGTATGTATATGGGTATATATGAGCGTATGCTTATAGACATGTATGTATGTATGCATGTATATATTTACATGTATGTATACCAATGACCGTCTTGTGTATGTTTGCATGTGTGTGTATGTATATGTATGTGTGCGTAATGTGTATTGTGTATGTATGCATGTATATATGTGTGCGATATTTGTATATATGTATGTGTGCGTGCGTGTATATATATATATGTATACCAATGACCGTCTTTAGTGTCATGTCTGCTTGAGCATGTGAATTCGCCGGCACGACTATATGTCATTTTCGGGCTCATGAACTTTCAGTGTCTGAGGGAGTGGCACTCGTCTGACAAGACGTTGCAATCATCATATGTATATATATATGTATATATGTATATGTTTCTATATATATTTGTTAGTGTATATATGTGTATAAGAGTTGTGTGTATTTGTGTGTATATCTGCATATGTATGCATGTATTTCTGCATATAATGGTTTATATATATGTGTGTGTGCGTATGTGTCTGTATATGGATGTGTAGAAATATACATAATCATGTATATATATGTATGCGTATTTGCGCGTGCGTTAACGTATGTATTAAAAAAAAAAACAACGCATTGTAAACTGAAATGAACAAGACGACGCACAGCAACTATGAAACTTTTTTAATGAACCCTGTAGTATATATATATATATATATATATATATATATATATACTACAGGGTTCATTAAAAATTTTCGTAGTCGCAGAAGTTTGCACGGACATTTAATACCAATAAAATAAACAAATTTACAGGTAATTTTCATTGAGATAAAATTCGGTCAGCACGAAAGGGTTATAGGGCAAAGTGACATCTGTTACTGAACTCTATTATAAATATATATAAACACGGTTAGAGGGGCAAAATCATTTATCCAATTCCTATGAACAAAACGCCACCTGGAATACTATCTAGCTTTATATATATATATATATATATATATATATATATATACTAGCAAAAGTACCCGTCGTTGACTGGGTTCAAAAACAGCCTACGGAAAATGGACTCTGATTTATGGAAGTATGATAGGTTATGAAAACGAAGGGTTGTAAAGAGATAGCTTCGAATTTGGGGGTATCAAAACCAAAGCAAAATATGATGAAAGTAAAAATAAAATAGATAAACTCCATACCATACCTGTTCACACTGAAACAATACTCTGTGGATCTATATTTAAAAAGCTTGTTAAACTTTGTGAAATATTTCCATTCCATGGAGGTCAGGTGCGAACGAACACCTCATAATTTTATTATACCATATTTCTTTAAACTGAAACATAATTATCAAAGTATACTTACGCAGATAGATATGAAAAGTCTTTATTAAAGTTTGTACCTATTTCCATTCTAGACCCCACAATTTTATTATACCATCCATTTCGCAGACCCCACAATTTTATTATACCATCCATATTTAAGTTAAAACATACTTATCAAAGTATTATTATGTACATCTACATCAAAAACACTTGTAAACGTTTTTTTTTAATTTTTAAAGTTTTTATTTCCATATTTTGTGGACCAGGCGCGTACGCTGACCCCACAATTTTAATGAATCATCATTATGCCAGATCAAACATACCCATTCATGTGTCTCGATACATCTATCATTTTATGTGATCAGTTTTCTATAATAGTCAATCATATAGGAGCCTATTCGTGACCAGACGTTCAGCTTTATATATATATATATATATATATATATATATATATATATATATATATATCCTGTCTGTTTGTTTGTTCACAATTTGATTAATATATACAAAAGGTCCATTTCTTTAATGTTTCATTTATTTCTATATAAAGTATTTTGTTTTCAAAATATACGATTAGGAGGTCATCTCATTTGCATCTTATATTAAGGAAAACCGATTTTATTAAATAGCTGCATATTAGTTTAAGTTTCTAGCGAGAGAGTTGTTTTAAGTGTTCTATTTAAGATTGTTATTTCATCATGATAATATATTTAATTTAATTTATTTGGAATTATTATTTCCGACGTCGATTTTTTTTAGAAACGAGTAGAGCTATTTCTCCTCATGAGTTTTTTTTTGTTCCGAAGTTCGAAAGATAAAAAAAGAAACTCTTCCTCACATAAAATAATTTGGTAATCGCAATAAGTTTCTAGCGTGTAGAAAGAAAGATGTTTTGCTTTATTTTTAAATATTAAAAAATAAAAAAATAAATAAAACACTTACTAATAAAAGAAAAGATCTCATTTGTTTGTTTTTATTATTCTTAAAACGACTATACGGAATCTTTGAGCGTTCGGGGAATTGACCCCCCCCCCAAAAAAAAAAGAAACAAGTCGAAAATTTCTTTTATTTACGAATAAAAATGCCAGTAAAGCGCCTTTACAAAAAAAAAACAAAACAAAAACAAACCAATAAAAGGAATTCCGTTTTGTTCTTAAGCTTTTCAAAAGTGTTAATGTTTACAAACATTATTATTATCGTTTGCAAATTAGCTTTTCCCTTTATTAGCGTTTTAGGTTAGAGTCTGCTTACACGGCTATTTTTTTCGGTCGCTCCGACACTCGCTGCTATTTTTATTGAAACAAAAGTTGTTTTGATTCATTTATTTTTTATTTTATTTTATTTTTTTATTGGCAGGGGTGGGTTCCAGCGTACGAGCAAGAAAAACTGCTCAATATCTGGAGAATAGCTTCTTCTCTTTGTATCCATTCTGTGGAAATATCTGGTGTAGAGGGTATCATGTACTTCTTTTTGGGGGGCGATTACATTTACATGTTTTTATCCGTTCTTTTATTTTTGAAATTGCTGTGGGGTATCGACGTTGCCCACGATGAAAATAATTAATATCCTTAGTATAGCATGTTTGTTCCAAACGGAAGTTCATGTCGACCGAGGCATCGCCGGGTACCCATACTAGTGTATATGTATATGTTTGTAAATGTTTGTAGAAAATTGTTGAATAAATGAACAAATCTATATTTACCAATATATCGTGTTTGTGTCTTCATTTTTATTCCTATTGTTCTCATATATGAAACTTGTTGAGCTTTATATTATCCCGATGTCTTCTCTTATAGAATTGAACTCACTTTCCTCTCTTCTTCTAACTCACTAAGATATATATATATATATATATATATATATATATATATATATATATATATATATATATATATATATATATATATTTAGTAATGTGATTGATAATTTAAAAATCAAATTATAATTAAATTAAAAATCCGTTTCATAAGAAGGAACAACAACAAAAGTAATTATTTGTACGATCGTTTCGGAAAACAGTGTTTTTATTGTGGTAGACATCAAGTTACGGACAATAATTATTACATATAGTTTTTTTATAAACAAGATTTCCTCATCAGCAAATTGTTAAGGGTTTTTATTAAATTTAAAAGACACCATAAATAAACCTAGCATTAAAAGTAAGTACAAATAATTGATTTTGTTGTTGTTCTTTCTTATGAAACGGATTTTTAGTTTAATTATAATTTGATTTTTAAATTATCAATCACATTACTAAATATAAAATTAGCTCTAGGATATTTACCTATCGAGCTTATTATATATCTAAATTACAACGAGCACTTTTTCTTTCCTGTATTTTAATTAAACTAGTAATTTCACTATTACAGTAAAATACACTCTGCTCTTTAGACTATTGTTCTAATCTCCTTAAAATATATATATATATATATATATATATATATATATATATATATATATATACTACCGGGACCTGTGGAAATTTCACAGGGGACTCATTCATATATAATATATTTATATTGGCATTCTGTAGATGTTCAGAGTAAATGGAGACGCTGTAATATTATTGTAGATTTTTTGTTAAAACTGCAAAAGTATTTATCTAAGCTAGCACGAACGCCTGGCAAAGCCCGGTTATAAAGTACACTTAAATATGATGTTTTAATTCCTTTAGATTTCGTATATATTATTATAGAGTTAATGTTCTATTGATTTTTATGTATTATAAAGTTGCGATTTAATACACACACATACATATACATATATATATATATATATATATATATATATATATATATATATATATATGTATGTGTGTGTATTAAATCGCAACTTTATATATATATATATCCATCTGACATGGCTGTATTAGATTGAATTAGAACTGAAATAAAATCTTATGAAAAAATATATGTAAACATATATAAGTTGAGTTCCTTAACCTAAACCAAACCTTATGAAGAATTATTGATAAAATTATTTATATAAAAAAATAGATTACTGGAGTACCATCAGTTATAATCGAAACCGAAACTAAAACTTATGAAGAATTCCTGAAAAAATTATTTATAAAAAAAAATAGATGACTTAAGTACGACCAGTTATAATCGAAACCGAAACCAAAATTTATGAAGAATTCTTGGTAAAATTATTTATGACAAGAAATGGATTACATGACAATTAAACGACCTGGATGTTAGCATGACACAGAAAATAGCACACACGATATCGTGATTGTGTGTGTGTGTGTGTGTGTGTGTGTATGTGTGTATACATATATATATATATATATATATATATGGTAAATATATATAGGTACATATATATATACATATATATATGCATATATATACATATACATATACATATATATATATATATATATATATATATATATATTCTTAAGGTGCTAAATTGGGTACGTGTGCGTAAGCATAGACGCGCTCATACACGGATACATACACACATCGGTGTCATAAGCATGGATGCGCTCATACATAGATACATACATACATCGGTGCCGATGTGTGTATGTATCTGTGTATGAGCGCATTCATGCTTACGCACCCGTACCCAATTTAGCACCTTAAGAAAAATTTGACGTCAGCGGGAGCGGCGCGGGTGTCTATGCATGCATGCGCGCATATGTGCTTATATTTGCACGCCAGGGCGGAGATGTATGTGTACATGTTAACGTTTCTTTAAGTATATATATGTGTACGTGCGCATGTGTGTGCTCGCGCGCGTTGCCGCTAGCTAACCCTATCCAAACAATTAACAACAAATAAAAACCAAATAAATAAACCGAATCATAGCCCCTCCCCCGCCTCCGAACCTAAGCGAACACCCAACAGGTCAAAACATACTTATCAAGAAATCATCTCACCAACGAGACGCCAAAAACTTTAACATTAAGACTCGAATTTTAAAGTAACCCACCTCCTCCTACCCCCACATATCCCCCTTCACCCTCCATTTATCCCTATGCCCTCAGCCACACCAGAAATTAACTTCCCAGACCCTCCCCACAAGGTCATTAAACTCCAAAACTAAAACATTAACGACATAACAAGCACCCCCTTCCACCTTTCCCCTTGTTCCCTTCCTCTTTTTTCCTCTCTTCTCGCACCCCTCCCCTGACATCATTCACTCTTTCATCCCATTATAACGAACATTTCTGTAAAAGTCTGAGGAAGCTACAGACGGCAAAAAAAAACTGAAACAATAATGTAACTTAACAGAAAGATACGGTAATAAAAAATAAAACGCATATTTGCTCTACAGCAGTATTGAGCACTTTCTTCAGTTTTTATTAATTGCCATTTCTACTATATATATATATATATATATATATATATATATATATATATATATATATATATATATATATATATATAGTTTAATGTAGTTTCATGCAATAACAGATAAAGGGCCCGAAAACTCTTCGTGAACATCCGATACTTCAGTATTTTATGAAATTTTAACAATAGGTATTGGACATTAATTAACAGATATTTCCCAAGTTTCATTTTCTTTCGTGTATTTTGAAACGGTTCGTAGGAAAAATCGATTTCAGCATACTTTCACTTTTAAAAGATCAAATATATCAGCTTTGAATTAACTTTGATTCATAGTCATTGGACACTATTTATATAAATAGAGGTATGTGCATGTGTGTTCGAATGGAAGCGAAAATTAGACACATTCACTATGAATTTCCAAAACGTTATGACAAAAGAATGACACACTAATTTATGAAAAAAAAAAAAAATTCAAATAAAGACTGTTAAAAGATAAAATACATGTGTGAAAATATTTACACCGTGTTCTGTCTTTCATAGTGTTAATAGATCTTGCAAAGATTTTTTAATAATTATGCATTTAATAAAATAGCTACCTGTCAGATGAGAATCTTCTTTCTTCATTTTCCTATGACGTTTATTTACATTTTTATTGGACTTGTTTATATTTATTTAATGATAAATTGAATTTTCAGCAATAATCAAATCATTTTAAAACTTTTCGATTCTACATAACGTTCAGCCTTTTTTTTTTAATCTTTCAATAAATGTAGCGATCTTGAAGGAAGACACGTAATTATTTTATAACAAGCAGGAACACCTGACGGTGCCCGAGATTGAATTAGAATCAACGATTGTTCTACACTTCTAATACTTTTATTGACATCAAAATCGGTGAAATCGACAATTCGTCAATCAAATCGATTGACTGCCTGCTCTAGTCAATGGCTCACTGTGGCGACCCGAGGAAGCTCACATACCTCCTCGCAGTGACTTAGTCCAAAATACATTGTAATCTACATTGCAGTGTAGAGAACCCACTGTTGATTTTATAAAATTATTTTTAAATAATGGCTCCATTTTAAGTTTGCAATACAAAAATCAAATATTATTGTTTGATTGTGCTCTAAACAAAGAATTAGTTTTGAACGTGCCCCAGTCTTATCAAAGAGCCTACGATTTATTTATACGCCAGTCTCTTCTGCTTGTTTGGTTATAAAACTTCTCAAATGCACTTGTGATGTTAGGCTGTATAAAAGAGTTAACTATGGTCGAAATCGGACTGTTCTTTTTTAATCCTTTTTTTTCAATTATCAATTTTCGATACTTATTGGAAGTATTCCGATACAAAACGGCCCTGTCGGTGGGGCATTAGAATACACTGACTGCCCCCCTGCAGAGGGTAAAAGTCCCTCAATGGGCGTCCTGGATATGAACTTAAACTATATCCAGTGGTGAGGCCCCAGCTTGTGGGCTTTGGCGAGTGTGGAGCCACCCTTTAATTACCATTGCTCCCAGGTCCACTCTGACCCGGAGTAGTAGTACCTGTTAGGGTCCCAACTATGGGTTAAATAGAAACCGACGTAAAAACAACAAATATATTCTATTAAAAAAAATTTTATTCAAAATCTTTGGATTCGGCATTAAATAACCCGAAAAGGGTTGATATGCCGTAAAACAGAAACAACCAACCAAAACAAATACAAAACCCGATACAAAACCTATATAAGAACACTCCCAAACACATAAAGTACATTTGTGTGAAATTTCATAAAAATCTGGCTAGCCGTTTTGGAGAACATAAGGAACTCTCTCTCTCTCTTTCTCTCTCTCTCTCTCTCTCACACACACACGCACACGCACACACACACACACACACACAAGTGCCTTTTATATATAAGCAGATATCAAACAGGCAAAATGTTTTGAAGAAACAGAATTTGTGTAATTACACTTCTACTAACTACAATAAAAGATGCAAAGAATAGCACATAATATATTTTAGTATTTTAGATGCAACTATGCCTCCCTGTAAAATTGTTTGTCCGTCGGTTCTTCTGTCAGTTTTTTTAGACATAAGATTGACATAGCATTTGTCATAGCATAACATGTTTGACATAGCATAATATTTTAGCTTAAATCAAAATGTTTTCCGCTCACTTATTCCACTCTCATTTAAATCTATGCCAAATGCAAACGAAACTATGTCAGATATCGAGTGGGTAAGTTCACTAGGATATATTTTAGTTAGTTGAGAATAACAAAAATTGGGATTGCTAAGAGATTAGTCGAGATCAACGTGTTGGTCTTGAGTTAAACATCTCATAGACAGGGGGAATGTAATAGAAACGGATATCATATCTCTCAAAGGATGATAGAAAAAACAATCACAGATTCGGATGTGGCTGGCAACATATAATTAATTAGTGATTATATTAATCCTCCTCCTCCTCCTCCTCCTCCTCTCTCTTTCTCTCTCTCTCTCTCTCTCTCTCTCTCTTCCTCCTCCGAACACTGGTCAGTGACTTGGAGCAAAACTCACATTGAATAAATGATTGCTATCTTCCATCAGTTTTAAAAGTAGGAATAAGAAGTGTAGGATTTTTCAACAACCTTGCAATACTTTTAATACCACAGAATAAAAAAACGAACGATGATAAAAAAACAGCTGAAAATTTGCATAAAATTCAATGTTCTTTCAAGTAAATAAATATGTTACTGATTACTGTTGTTTGAAGACAACATATTTATTATGTAGTAATTTCATGCAAATCGGAAATGCCTGAATTTTCAAAACATATTTATGTGAACACCCACTTTTTGGCCACGTTGTTAATGTTGCCACTAGCATTTAGATTTTTCCTTTTCAATTTTTCACAAATTTCTATGGCGCTTATCTGAGCTCAGCCTCTGTCCCATCGACGTAATGTTGCATCTCTCTGCCTGTTCTACAAGTATTTTAATGGTGAATACTCCAACGAGCTACAAGCCCTTGTACCCCCTCAACGTAAATACCTCCAACAAACCAACAGGCAGCAAAATCCCACCGCTACACAGTAGAGATCTCTAAATGTAAGAAAGCTTTCTACTCTAATAGTTTCTTCCCCAGAACTGCTAGACTTTGGAACTCCCTTCCGAGTTCCTGTTTTCCCAACTGTACTAACATTCAGAAGTTCAAGTATAATGTAAACAGATATCTCGCTGCTCAAATCCCTATATAGTATCCCTGCAGCTTATGTCCCCGATAGTCGCCCCTACATCAAAGTGGCACTGTGCCTTGTTTGAGGTGAAAATGAAATAAAAATACAAAAAAAAAACCCAACTACTTTTTGTACAATGACGCTAAACTTAAAATGGTCTTTCTCTATCTATTACGATGCTTACTTATACAAGTATAGGAGAGAACTTGAATTCCCTACAATTAAATTCTGACTAAATATTCAAAATCACATAGATTCTTTATCTGAAAGTACATCTTTTAAACTCCTCGGCTTAACGTTCACAGGAAACATGAGTTGGAACAATTACATTGAGAGTATTGCCAGGATCGCTGCGAAGAAGGTGGGTTCTCTCTACCATGTTAGAAAGCTACTAACGCCTGAAAGTATCCTATACCTCTATAAGGCCACCATTCGCCCATGTATGGAGTATTGTTATCATATTTGGGCTGGTGTATCTGCCACTAGTCTCTCACTCCTAGACAAGGTTCAAAAAAGAATCGCCAATCTAAACTGTCATCTAAACTTCAGCCTCTGTCCCATCAACGAAATGTTGCATCCCTCTACCTGTTCTACAAGTACTTTAATGGTGAATGCTCTGACGAACTGCAAGCACTTGTGTCCCCTTGATGTAAGTACCCCCGACAAACCCGACAAGCAGCTAAACCCCACACCTTCACGGTAGAGATCCCTAGATGTAGAGAGTCTTCTACTCCAGTAGTTTCTTCCCCAGAATAGCTAGACTTTGGAATTCCCTTCCGGGTCCCTGCTTTCCCAACTGTACTGACATGCAGAAGTTCAAGTGTAACGTGAACCGACATCTTGCTGCCCAACTCCCTACACAGTACACCTGATGCTTACGTCCCTGATAGTAGCCCCCTACAACAAAGTAGCAATGGGCCTTGTTTGGGGTGAAAATGTAATAAAAAAAAATTTTCTTTTTTTAATTTTCGGACCAAATAAGAGCTTTTCTGTATGGCTAACTCATGCTGGCTTTTACGAGGAATGGTGCATCTTCCCCAAGTGATGTTAAGTTACAGCACGAAGATTGATACGCCACCAGACTAGATGAATTCTTGTCCTGGAATCCAGTAAGACCAAGAGACCAAAACGAAAGATATACTATAACACATTTAAATGATCAATTGAAAAGAGGAACATTATGTTCTCAACTTCTTTACTAACTCAGTCTTTGAGAGGTAAAAAAGAACTTTAATGGAATGTTCTCATATAGGGATCACGTGTTAGCCCCAGGACAGGGGCTGCTTGATTTCTGAGAACTTCAGCTGAAATTTAATGAAGCAAAAGTATATATAATGAACGAACATATGCTACACTGCTTCCAAAGGAGGAGGTCATTCCTGGAAGCATGGTATCATAACAGCAGTACAGATACTTCACTATCTCCCCATCCTCAAAAAGAAGGTAATCCTCGGGAGGATGGTATTATGATCACAGAACAAATGCTACATTACCTCTCTCCAAAAAGGAAAAGGTAATCCCTAGGAGGATTGTATTATGAAAAGCGAACATATACTATCTACCCACTTCAAAGAGAGAGGTAATACTTGGAAGGATGGTCTCATACCAACAGAACAGATACTACACAAAAAAAGAACAGATAATGTCTACAAGCATGGTATCATGACAACAGAACAGATACTACACTACTCCTCCACAAAAAAGGAGGTAGCACCTGGTAAGATGATTTCATGACAACAAAAAATATATACTACACTACTCTTCTATAAAAAAAATGAGGAGTTAATGCCTGGGAAGATAATCTCATTACAACTAAACAAATATTATACAACCCCATACCTGAATTGAACATTGAAAGATAGTGCATTAGTGTGAAATAGTACGGTACATAGAATTAAGCATTAAAAGATGGTAATAGTATAGTTCGATTTTATACAGACATCTACCGAATCTCCATCAGTAATAGATGATAATTCTGTCAACAAACCAACGCCGCTTACAGTAGATCTATGTTTAGCATCCTCTATATTTCTACTTGGCCAACCTTACCAGGTGTGAGATGCAGATTCTATCTCCGTTATTTTATTGGGCCTTTTTAGCTTCTCCTTTCTCTATAAATGACCGTTCAATTAGTTCTATATATTCACTTTGTGCCAGCATCATGGCTGCTTCTTCATAATCAGCTTGCTGTTCCGCATTCTGCGTCGCTGTTTCTATTTCAGAGGTTTTTCTATTCTGGCTGAATGCTAATAGTTGCCTAGATAGCACCACGATACTGATTTCTTTGTTAATATCAATATATCTTCTTCGGCGCTGGCACTTGTTGCATCTGTCGCTGGTTGATGCAGAGTAGCAGTGATTGGTCTTGACGTCTTTACTGTTCTTTTTCATATCTTTCTCTGGTATTTGTGAACACCAATTTCAAATATTTTCTTCGTCTTCAGATTAGAATCTGCTGAAAATAAAAAAAAAGAGGAAAATTAATCTTTAACGCTTATAAAATGTATAAAACAAGGCGCTGCTCTTGCACACATTATTTACCGTCTTCTATTTAGTTTTTATGCCCCGGGCAACGCCATGTAGCCCTACTAATAAAATATATATAAAGAAAAAATGCTGCAGATCAGTACAGCTGTGTTTACAACTTATTGACACAATCGATAAATAATTAAATGCTAGCGCACAGTTATTAGAGTAAGGAAATAGAGTACAAGGGGCAATTACTGAAGCGTTGTATGGAGACTATAGCGTAGGTAGTGATGTGAAGAAAATAGAGGCATTGGTATTCCGTCTTTGAGTGTACAATGATCCACACTAATAATTAAAATGTAAAAAAAAAAGAAGAGAAAACGGATGTTTTGGAAATGAAAGCCAAGTTAAAAAACGCAACACTCGCATACAGACACAGACACACACATACAGACAAATAGCAAGAAAGAGCCGGCAGAAATATACCGAGACCTTTCAACAGATGAACCTTAAAGAATGGGAACAACATCAGCGTGCAAAGTATTTTCTGGGGGAACTCTCTCAGGAATACATATATAAAGAAGGTTCTTTGGACTGGCTCAAAAGAGGATCCCTCCACCACGATCAGGAAAGGGTCATAATGGCTGCCCAAGACCAGGGATTGATGACCAATGCATTCAAGAAGATGGCAAGGATCAGTAATGACAATAAATGCAGGTTCTGCCATACAGAATTGGAAAGTGTTGGTCATCTGATATCAAGTTGCAAAGTTCTTCTAGGGGGCGGCTACTATACAGCGAGACATGATGGAGTATGCAAGTACCTCCACTGGACCAGCTGTAAAAAATTAAACATCCAGTGTAGCAGCAAGTCCTGGGAACATCAACCTGAAAGAACAGTTGGAAATGACTTATATACATACATTACGACCATGTAATCCCTACAGCCACCTACCTTGAAAATGCTGCTGTGAAACCTGACATAGTTATATGGAGTAAGTCATAGAGAGTTGCAACCTTGATTGAAGTGAGTGTTCCTAATGATGGCGGTCTTAACAGAGCTGAAAGAGAGAAACAGACTATATACCAAGGTCTCATGTATGATATGAAAAGAAACTGGAACCTAAAGGGGATATCGATCATACCAGTTATCATAGGTACCACAGGACTTATGAAGAAGAACCTGAAGTCCTACCTAACTAATATTCCTGGTGAACCAAGTGCAAAAGAGATTCAGACAATTGCGCTTAAGGGAACAGCGAGGATACTAAAAAGAGCTCTCGGTTGGTTTCAATAAAAAAGCGGGGCAATGTTGGCAGCTGGTTTGGCTGCCCCATACCCAGCATTACAATCTTCAAAGGAAGAAAAATAAAAAAACAAAACAAATACACACATTTACACACAAGATTGGAAGATTTGCTCTCATTTCAACTTTTGAACAAGTTCAAAAAGTGGTCTGAAGAGGTCCAGTTAGTCACTCGTTTGAATCGAAATATGTCCGAAAATGAGTAGCACAAAATGTTTGCATTAATATTGCTATGTTTGACGTCCATCTTCGTCACCAACTGTTATGTTTGCAGGTTGAACCAAATAACGTATAAGGCAATACAAATGAAGACTCAACAAACAAAGGTAGATCAATAAGAAGTGTATTAGGAAAAGTATATTTACAGTATATTTACATAATGGTTGTCAAGTAAGAGAGTCTTGGCTGGAGAACATATCTGCTCTAGGCTCGGCCTCCGATGGCTTCTGGTTAACACACACTCAGACTACCTGAGTCTTGCAATTTATGTGTAATATTATCCACATATGTAAATGAGTGGGTGCCACCACAACAAATATAAAGAAAAATAAATGTACAGTTTTATTTATTAGTGAGCAAATTCACAAAAATCATTATACTCTGTGAACATAAATTGACCTTGATTTTATATATATAAGAGCTTTGATACTGTCGGTTTCAAGCCTAACATAAGGGGGACCAGTTAATGGTAAATAATGCTAGGCTTTCGTCAGTCATATTGTTTTCTGTTTATCTTTTTCAGAGATAATGTGTGCGGTCCTAGTTTTTCCTCAGAAAGATAAACAGAAAACAATTTGGCTGATGAGAGCCGAGCATTATTTATGATTAACTGGTCCCCCTTATGTTAGACATGTTGTTCAACTGACCCTGCAGAAACTGAACAAATTGAGCAACGAAACTCTGCTTCAATCACCATATTCAACGGACCTCTCGCACACCGATTATCAATTTTTCTGCACAAAAAAAAATGCTTCAAAAGCTGAAATGATGCCGAATCAGTCTTCAATGACTTCATTGCTTCCAGAACTCCGGATTTCTATGCTAATGAAATAAATAAACTTGTTTTTCGTTAGAAAAAATGTCTCGATTCTAATGATTCTTATTTCGATTAATAAAGTTTATTATGAAAGGAGGTATGATCTTTTGAAGTTGAACGTAAAAAAAACGACATTTTTGCACCAACCTAATACCTTTAGAATTTCATCTTTGCTTACTGTTTTCCTGACAATACGAACATGCAGAATTTTAAATGTAATGTGAACAAACATTTTGTTGCCTAACTCCCCACTCAGGCTGCCCCTATAAATCTTACTTTTATCACAGTAACCTCTTAAATTTTAGTGGCAATATACTTGATTGAGGTGAATAAAGGTTGAAAAAAAAAGAAAAACAGTATAAGCTATCTATTAGTCTCTTAATCGTTACATTATTTGTTTTTAAATCATTTAAACTTACGCCATTAATTCGTATTAACGTCTTAAGAACCTGTGGCGCAGTGGATAGAGTACTTGATGAAATTCAGTTGTAAAAGTTACTTCCAAGCAGATTGGAAGTTCAATGCTCAGTGCGGACGACTCAAAAATACAATAGCGAATTACTTACGACTTCTACCCAGTCACAACTGATGGGACGAGAGCCTGCTATCCTCATGAGTTTTATTAGAAATTATGAGCAAATTCCCGTGTTCGATATAAAGATTCCCGAGTTTGACAAAATACACCTCAAGAAGTTCAAAAGTTACATCGACCGAAACATTGTGCAAATAATAATCAAGATGAGAACAGTAGTCCGAAGAATCCAAATAATATGACAGTAGTCCGAAGAATCCAAATAATATGAATAATCAATCCTTATCGCAAAAGTTTGGAACCGTAATTACCCCATTTATGTTTTTTTTTCTTTTATAACACACTAGCCTGGGCGCCCGGCGTTGCCCGGGTGTTTGGAGGTGTGTGTTGAGCAAAAAAAAAAAAAAAAAGTGGTAGTAGGCAGGCAGGCTCAAACCTGTACTGCGAAGGAGAAAAAGAATGTGAAAAAAAGTGACGTCCATCGCCAAGCCAGAAGTGGCAAAGGTTTAAATTAAGGCTAGTCAATCGAAAAGAGGGGATGACTTTCGAAAATATCGTCGAAAAAAGCGACCCCTTCTTGTAGAAAAGTGCCCAGTTAAGGGTGAAGGAATTAATAGTTTTAGCCAATTTTTCGATATTTGTCGTCCGAAGGTTCGAGCTTCAAAACGATACCAATCTCGTGAAAATCCGTCGCCTCTGTCGAAAGTTTTAGGCATACATACATACAAACATACATGATGATTGCAACGTCTTATCAGACGAGTGCCACTCTCTCAGCCCATGAGCCCAAAAATGACATCCATCGGCACAGGACCATTTTAATAGACAAATGCCTGAGGGAGTATCTGTACACAGATGATGTTACAGAGTCTTAGCTTTGTACGACAGCTAAGTCTCTCTCTCAGTTCAAAATGTTGAGATCCAGCATCAAGCAAGAGCAAGATAGCCAGCAACAAGTTAAACTGCAGACCAGCTTAATGCGGATATTGGTCTCCTGTTTTATGGTTTTTTAAATCGGAGATTTGCTTCTCCTAGAAAGGTTGCCTTCACCACAGCTTACGGGAGCCCTCTCCACCCCAACACACACAAACACACACGGTGCTACTTGGCCGTTGACCCTGAAAAAGGGTTCATTCGCCGTTTGAAAGGTCTTGTTTTTAATCCTTCAGGGAGACTAGCCACCCTCCTCACCAAAAGAGTCTGGTGGGGGAATCAGTTTAGTCGCCGGTGACCCGACCATGAGGCAGGTAGTACTGGGTTACATGGTACCAGTAGCATATAACATGACATGACATGCATACATAAATACATACATTTAAACAGACAGATGAGATTTATATTATAGATATAAACCGACAAATGTGCTAAGTACTCTACCAGAGCTGGGGAGAAGGTCCAAACGGAAAACATACAGCTTGATGAAAATACTGGCATCAATAACCTAGAAAAGTAGGAAAGATACAAATATCCCACAGAAGAGACGTTGCGAGCCTATCCTTGTTTTATCGTTATTTCCATGGCAGGTGCTCGTCTGAACTCTAATCTCTGGTCCCCCCCCTCGCCAATCTTTCACGAAAAACAACCGTCTAGCTGAATCCACTGTGAAAAATTTCCCCCACTCTATATCTGTGCCTAAATCAAAACGCGGATTCCATGAACAAAGCTTCTTTCTTAGAACTGCACGCCTGTGGAACTCTGTTCCGTCTGCCTGCTTCCCACCGGACTACAACTTGGATGTCTTCAAGTCCAATGTTAACAAATTCCTAATGAACCACCCCCTTAAGTAAACACTTCATCAAATCTCCACACTAACGTAATGTACTTGCAATAACCCTTATCCCTGAGTGGCTTCTGGGCCTTGATAAGTGGTGATCATTGTGTAAAAAAAAAAAAAATATCTTGGCAATTCAGCATGCCAAGATGAGAGAAAAAGTTGGCAGTGAATATACATACTGTGTAAGGAAAATCTGTAAAACAGAACTTACAAAAAAAAAAAAAAAAACAAGATCACTGCCATTAACCAACTAGCCATGCATGTGATAAAATACAGCTTTGGCATTGTCGACTAATCAAAATGAATCAAATATATTCAAAACAGTAGGTCTGCCGTGAAAAGACAATTAAAAAAAAAATAAACTTAATTATAAACAAAATACAAAAAGTTATCACCATCATCATCATCATCATCAGCAGCAGCAGCAGCAGCAGCAGCAGCAGCAGCAGAACAGCAGAAATAGATGCATTCACAGAATGCATTGTCAACAATTAGCTGGCAACTTAAACTATTGCTGTTGCTATTTTTTTTTACAGAGGGGTTACCACTTATCAAAGCTCAGAGGCCACTTGAGGATAAGGGTTAATATGTGAATGGTAGTTATTGGGACAATAGCGAAGTAACCATTAGTAGTGGAAATTTGGTATAATTAGATTATTTAAGAGAACAGTTCGATAAGAACTTGTTCACATTGGACTTGAAGACGACAATATTGTAGTCAGCTGGAAAGCAGACCAGCAGAACAGAGTTCCACAGGCAGGAAGTTCTAGGAAAACAGCTGTGTTCATGGAATTTATGCTAAGGTTTAGGCACTGATAGAGAGTAGGGAAAATTATTGATAGTGATTTTGACTTTTTTGTGAAAGTTTGGCAAGGAAGACCATAGATTGGAGTTCAGACGAGCACTTGCCATAAAAAGTAACGATAGAGCAGACGAGTTCGCAACATCTTTTCTGTGGGGAAGAGGTTGCAGAGAAGAGAAAAGGGCATCACCTATTAGGTTACAAAGTCAGTTTTGAATTCTATCAAGGCAGGATAGGGTGCTCCATGCTCCAACCAGCACCTGCCTATATGTGACAACAGTACTCCATCCTAGGACATACTTGGCTTTTATACAGGTAGAGAATTGCATCGGCAGTGAGATATTTACTCGAGCGGCAGAATGATTGAACCATTTTCCCAGTGACCTTGGCAACGGATTTGATGTATGTGCTCCATTTAAGATTAGGAGTGAAGATCAGACCAAGAAGCTTGTCTAAACATGGAGCGTCCTCAAAACAAGAGTCGTTTATTTCAATTGAGTCCGATCTCTTGACTCGATTCGCAATATAAGTTACATTTTTATACAATTTTGTTCAACAAATAATTTATTGATTAAAGTGTATCGTAATAAATTAATTTAATTCCAAGAGTTATTCTTTAAAATGGGCCATTTCTTAAAATAAAATGCAGTACTTAAAAAAACTAATATCTTGTAAATATTTGAATTTTGAAATTAGTTAAACAGAGGACAGAACTAGGTCATAAAAAAATAGCAAATATTTTTTTTTAAATATGTAAATTGATCAAATATTTTTTTGGTTTTATTTTTTTTTTTTTAATTAGGAAAACATTTTTTTTGTTTGTTTGTTTGAAAAGAATTCCAACTTGCAATGAAAATACAATCAAAATCGTTTTAAAAAATTTGGGACGCTAAAAACTTACATGTTTTTTTTATTATCTTCGGTTTAATATTGTTTGAATTCTTAAAAAAGTAATATATAGAAAGATAAGAAAAAAAAAAAGAAATACGCAAAAGCGGAACGATTTTATTTATTTGTAACGCAAACCAATTAAAAAAAAAACAACTTATTTTCAGCTTTATTTATTTATTTATATTTGCTTTGTCCGTGTTAGGAGTGCAGAAAACTAGAATGTATAAACATATTTAAAAATGAATAAAATTAGAAAGACGATCCCGTAAATTGTCGATTAAAAAAAAGGTTTTATGGGTTTGTTTTTATTTATTTACGCATACTTTTGAAACTTGAAGACGTAAACTGGATCCTGTAAAGCGGAACTGGATGAATGAGTTTTATATTATAATAGATTACTAGTACATACTACTGATAACACATTATTGCATTTATTATTAATAAATATGGCATGATCACATTGACACACAGGTTCTCGTCAGATCACCCAAAGTAAAGCAAAATTGAGCCTGATTAATGCCAAAAAGAGTGACCATTTGGAAATTCCAGGTGCTATATGTGCTCTCCGCTTATCTTGGCATTGCCTTGTGTCTTTCCTTTCTGCTTGACACAAGTAGTGTCGATTCAGGTGAGGTATGGTTTGAGGGTTTGCACAACCCTTGTCTCACAATTAAATATACAGCTACTTACAGAGTTGTCCATTGTTTCTTGAGACTGGACAATGTATTCAATAGGCTCCAATAAAGGGATCGCTTTAAAATTTCATGATGGTTCTCGAATTCGAAGCCAAGCATTTGAAGAAGGCTGGAGGACAAAATGGCCGAACCATTGCGATAACAACAAAGATCATGTAGGAAATTTTTTCAAAAATATGTGATTTTTGTGATCAGTAGCAAATTAAATTAAAATGTACACCATCTTTATTATCAACAGTAAATGTAACTATTAATAATATATTAATATTATTTACTGTAACATTCTTTCTCAACTATTAACTTGCTTTCTCTTGTAGCAATGATTTTCTGTTTTTGTCCTTTAATTATTTACTTTTATTTATTACTAGTTAAATGTGTGTTTATACATTCTAGTTTTCTGCACTCCTAACACGAACAAAGCGAATATAAATAAATAGATAAATAAAACTGAAAATAAGTTATTTTTTTTTTAAATTGGTTTGCGTTACAATCTATATATTAAAACTTCTATCGCTCTAATTTTCGTTTCCCCTTCCATATTTTTCCACATCCCTCTCCTTTAACTCTCTTTCAGCTCCTCCCAACCCATTCCTCAGTCATTTAATATTCTTATTTACTTGCCTTCCCACAAGGGCAAAAATTAGACAATGTCGGTTTTTAGTGTAGAAAAAATTTAACTCCCGAATAGGATTGGAAAAAAATAAATAAATAAAAACTAAGTTAGTTTAGAAGTACTTCTTCATGACTGAGGACAGAATCGACTAAGTGTAGTATCAGAACAGATACTACACTTTGCACCTAGCTAAAAATGTATTAAAAATAATAATTTAAATCATTTATCTCTCCTTTATATAATAGATAACATTGAAAATGGCTGAAAATCGGACCCCACTTGACGAAATCTGGCCCAATTGACCTTCAAAGAATCGATAAGTTTATTTTCACTTTTAGATATTATTTATCCAAGGCAATGGCGATCAAGAATATACCAACTTTGTGGGTGTTTGTTTTGTATTTTTTTTTAACTTTTAGTTAGACATTCACACACACATATACATACTAATAATATAATATAAAATATGTATTCATCTATCCACATTTATGAATTCCTTCAATATATGTTAATATGTTCAAATTAGCTATTAAATATGCATGCAAGCAGACCGGTATTAACAAAAAAACACAAAAAATACTTAAAATAAAAAATCGCAAACATAGAAATAAAAAATAAAAAATGAAAAAATGCAAAACTAATCACGGCTAATCGATTAGACAACATATGACCTTCAAATTGACCTTCAAACTTTTAACACACCCTAATTCTAACCCAAACCCTAACTCTCGTCAAAATAAATTGGGTTTCTGAACTCAAACATATTAATATTTTCACAGATGGGAAAAGAAAGAGACGGAAAGTAAAATAATGTCTCCTGCCTTCACTTCTAACTTCTATTTGAATAGTCCCAGACAGAATAAGATTTTATATAATCATATATAAACTGGCATTACAAACTTGTTATCACTACTTGAAAGCTAAATTATGAATAATTAGCAAGACCCGTGTACCAGCGTCGCCCGGTGGAAATATGTCACAAAGCCATTACAGCTATAGTGACCCCTCTCCTTTTAAAAACGAAATAACCTTTGATTATTTAGTGCATTATCGTATGTGAGTCACATAAATTACTAAATATAGAAAAATAGCTAAAAAATATTAACACAGAACACAGATAGATGCCAACGGTTGCTAGTGATAACCATTCTCCACTCAAGAAAACTGTAGGCAGTGGTGGTAGTGGCCAAAATGAAAGCATCTGGCTTCCACTGTCTTGCATTATCTGGAAATGGCAGCTAGTGGATTCCACTAGTTGTTATTGTTGGCAATTAGTGTTGTTTTACAGTGGTTACTTGCCTTTATAACTGCCATTGTCAGTGTGTGGCGGTCAGTATTAATCACTGTCATCCAATGGCGGGCACTGTTATTTAGTGGTTGTTATGACTGTCATCTGTTGTAATTGGGAGATAGTGATCGTTTTAGGTGCTTACTGTCAGTTGATGGCACTGGCGGATACTGTTGGGCACTGTATTATTGTAGTGAGCTGGTTACTTGTAGGCACTGGATGCCTTACAAACTTTTTGTCTCAGTCGTTGCGTTCACTGCATTGATATAGATGCTATATCACACCACATGTTTTGTAAGTATGTAGAATATGAGGCAAAACATGAAAAAGCGTTACATGGAACCAAGAACATTGAAGCTGCATATCTTTAAGTTTTCTATCCCCTTCCCCCTCCCATTGTCTTATCACCATCCGCCCCCCCCCCCAAAAAAAAGAGTGATGCCAAATAGTCGAGAAGAGTTAAGGAGGATGGAAAGACCGAGTAGAGAGCGCTGACCAGAACTCTGCTGGACAAATGCAAACAGAATTGGAACCTTGGAGAGGCTTATTGACACTCAAATTTCAATGGAGACCAATATGAGTTAATCAACGTTTGTTTCTCTAAAGCCTTATACTTAGAGATTTTAATATTATTCTAACTGTGAGTTAATGGATTCGTGTGTGTTCTCTCAGGCATAATCTCCTCCTTCTTTTCAAGTAGGGAACGATAGTCTGACGTGTTTACTTCCGGTAATTACGTCATTATCTTCTATTAAAAAGATGCATATAATATATTTATGATGTACTACATTGACATAAGATGTCATATTCCCAAAATCACATGGATGAGCTGCTAATTCCAAAAATCAGGTAAATGGATCAAGTGCACGTTAGGGGCTTATTTGTAATATTCCCAAAATCACGTAAATAGATCAAGGAATGCTGAGTTCATATTTTCATCCTTGATGTCTTCATGGCAGTAATTTTAAAAACTCTTCTTAAGGGGGGGGAATTGAAGTAACTGGAATGCTGAGACGGATACTACACTTTGAAATTCATGTTGAATTAAGGGGTTCGTAATCCCTAACCGTGTTAATGTTTTTATGTATTAATATTGAAAACTTGCTAAACCAGTTTACAATTTAAACATTACTTTATTTCATGTATATTTTAAACAGTGGACTGGGGGATATGAAGTCAGTCCCAGAAATGGTTGAAACCGTCTACAATTTAGACATTACATTATTTCATGTATATTTTTAACAGTGGACAGGATGAGATAAGTCCAAATATATACTAGTAGAATACCCAGCATCACCCAGGATTGAATGAGATAGGTGGAAAACATATAGTAGCAGAATACCCATCATCATCCGGGATTGAATGAGATAGGTGGGACATATATATACTAGCAGAATACACAGCATCGCCCAGGATTGAATAATAGGTGGAAAATATATACTATGAGAATACTCGGTGTCATCTAGGATTGAATGAGATAAGTGGAAATATATACTAGCAGAATACCTGGCATCACCTGGGATTGAATGAGGTAGGTGGAAATATATACTAGCAGAATATATGGTGTCACCCAGGATTGAATGAGATAGGTGGAAAAAAACACTAACAGAATACCCGGGATTGCCCGGAATAGAATAAGATAGGTGGAACTATATACCAGCAGAATACCCGGCATAACCTGGGATTGAATGAGAAAGGTGTAAATATATACTAGCAGAATACCCAGTGTAACCCGGAATGAAATGATATTGCTGGAAATATATACTAGCAAAATACCCGGCATTGCCTACAATTGAATGACATTGCTGGAAATATATACTAGCAGAATACCTGGCATCACCCGGGATTGTATGCGAGAGTTGGAAATATATATTAGCAGAATACCCGGCGTCGCCCAGGATTCAATAAGAAAGGTGTAAATATGTACTAGCAGAATACCCGGCGTCATCCGGGATTGGATTAGATAGGTTGAAATATGTACTAGCAGAATACCCGGCGTCATCCAGGATTGGATGAGATAGGTGGAAATATATATTAGCAGAATACCCGGTGTCATACATGGAAATATATACTAGAAGAATACTCAACATAGTCAGGGATTGAATAACCTTGCTGGAAATATATACTAGCAGAGTATCCAGCATCATCCGGAATTGAATGACATTGCTGGAAATATATACTAGAAAAATACCCGGTGGCACCCGAGATTGAATAACATAGCTGGAAATATATACTAGAAAAATGCTTGGCATCACCCGGGATTGAATGATATTGCTGAAAATGTCTACTGGCAGAATACCCAGTGTCGCCCAGGATAGAATGAGATAGATGGAAATATATAATAGCAGAATACCAGGCATCGCCCGGGATTAAACTTTGGAGAAGCTTATTGCCACCCAGATTCCAGCTAGGACCAATGACCACTACCAGCAAGAAATCAGTGGTTGCGATACCAAAAAATACATGTGCAGAGTTTGTCAAAAGAGGTGGAGAGTATTGGAAATCTGGGAAGACTTGTTGTCACTTAGATTCCAAAGGATAACACAGGTTGTTGACAGAGAAATCTTTGAAGGCCCATATGAAAACTCCTAGTGAATAATAATAATAATAATAATAATAATAATAATAATAATAATAATAATAATAATAACAACAACACGTATTTAAACTGAATTCAACAGTAAAAAATAAGACTGTGTTTTATTTTATCATGTTTTATTTCCTATATATATTTTTTAACCTAATAAATTACTGTTAAGATATTTATTTTTTAAACACAGTGTAAATTTGGCATAATGAAACATATTGTCATTTATGGAAAATGTCAATTTTATACAGTTATTTTCTAGAACCATCACTTTTAAACAGTTAACTCTAACACAATCTATTTTCTTTCCATATTGTTGTTCAATGAACATTAAATTGTGGATTTAAAAATGAAAAGAAGTAAATTATTTCAATAGGCAAATCAATTTTATCAGTTGAATTCAGTGTAAACACATTTAGTTATTTCTAAACACACGTGTAGCCATCGCCATCATCATCATCATCATCATCATCATCATCATCATCATCATCTATTCACCGTACATGTGTTTAAATTTCCAACATAGTATTAGAAATCAATTTTAACTAATTCTTCTTTAGTAAAATTTAATCAATAAAATTCGCATTTCAATGAATATTTTTATTATAAACTAGTTAGACGCCCGGCGTTACCCGGTTATACAATATGCTTAAATATGATATTTTAATTTATGAAGATTGCATATGTATTATTATATAGTCAATCCTTTATTAAATATTTTATATTACAAGGAATAATTTGCCCAGTGGACTAAATCGAAAAATTAAAAAAAATAATAATAATGATAATGTCGTTCATCAAATTCCGTCTGTGTTTATAATATCGCGTCAGGTGATATTTAGGCTTGAAGAGCTTAAAAATAGTCATTCTTCTCTTATTAATAAAAAAAAGAATTTTTACAGGGGAATATTTTACGTTATACCGGCGAAGTTTACACTGGTATAATGTAAAATATTCCCCTGAAAAATTCAGTTTTATCTACAAGAGAAGAAAGAATATTTTAAAGATCGATTTTTTTCGATTTTCGCTACTTATTGGATGAAAACATATCTAAGAACAACCTTTGTGCAAAATTTGTAAAAGATAGGCTCAGCCGTTTCGGAACCTATGAGGAAGGAACACACACACACACACACACACACACACACACACACACACACACACACACACACACACACACACAAAGTGACTTTTATATAATAGTAAAAATAGAGATAGAGATAAACTATTTGCTTATTGATAAATTGATAAGCTTTTCACATATATTTTTATATATAATATCGAAAGTTGATAGTTGATATTTCCGATTATGTTATGACTCAATGAATTTATTGGGTCTTGCAAAAAAAAAAAAAAATTAATGAATAAATAAAATAAAATCCAAAATAGTGTCTATCGCATTTTTTAAATAAAACTAACTTTCGAAAGCAAAATAAATAGATAAAATATCAAAATCTGTTAAAAAAAAAAATATGATTATGGGGCGTGGTTACTCAAAAAATTTGAAAATTACATTTATCACGTTTTGCAAACGAGCTCCTTATATATATATATATATATATATATATATATATATATATATATATATATATATATATATATATATATATATTGTATGTGTATGTGTGCATCTGCTGAAATAAAAATAAAAAATAAAATAATAAGCAAAAGTTATGATTGTGAAGTGATTCTTTGTGATGCAACGAAGTACTATGTATATATATATATATATATATATATATATATATATATATATATATATATATGAGAGGCGATTCTGTAAGGTTGAAAAAACCTAACACCTAAGTTAATTACACCAGTAATACGATTATCATTTAAAAAATACAAGCAATAATTAACATGTAAGTTCAGGCAGGTTTTCGTATTGGCTACAGTCCCAGTGGCTTGAATCATGTCAGTCAACCACGCTTATGAGCAGTAGTATAGTATGACGAATCATGTGTCTATGGATAACTATTATATATATATATATATATATATATATATATATATATATATATATATATATTAAAACATTGTTAATTCATGACTCACTCAGCAGCCACCGATTAGCATAATGGTTAGGAGCATTGACTGTAGTACAGGCGGTCGGGTTCTGATCCTGGCTTGAGGTAGATGCCTGCTAGCCGCACTGATGACCTGTGAAACAGCGAAACAGTACTGTATGTGGATGACTATAATGCTCCTTACCTTGAGTTGAGCATATTGAGAAGTGATACACGAATTACCATTAGCGTATAAAGCAATGCTCTTTGTGTAAATAAATCGAGCTTAGGTAGTTCGGATGATGTCAAAACATCGTTAAACTCACGACTCACTCAACAGCCGCCGATTAGCGCAATGGTTATGAGCCTTGACTGTCGTACAGGCGGTCGAGTTCCGATCCTGGCTTGAGGTAGTTTCCTGTCTAGCTGCACTGATGAGCTGTGAAACAGCGAAACAGTACTGCATGTGGATGAATATATATATATATATATATATATATATAAATATATATATATATATACATATATATATATATGTATATATATATATATATATATATATATATATATATATATATAATCAACCAAGTGTAATATATTTTTCACAAAGGCATAAGATGTAATCACATAAATCATTGATCATGCAGCTGTTACTTATAGCTGTCTCAGAAGACAAAATTAAAAAGTCTCTGTGGCCGTATATTCTCTGCATAAATACACATTTCCTTGAAATATCTATTGTTCGAATAAAAATAAGTCGCCATCTTATATTTAAATTTTTGTTTAAGTATGAATAATTGCTGTCTAGTACCTTAAACATTACTTAATTTGCACAGCTGTTTCATTACGTCATCAGTAACTGATTTATACTAATTTAGTATTATATGAAGCACCTGCCTACATTAGATAATAAGTAATAGCTATAATCCTAACAATTACATGCCCTCATATGTTTTTATAACATGTTACTAAACAGTATATTAACATTTATTAACAACTAGAAGCAATGAGGGAGGTACTGCCTGGGATTAGTATTGCATTTCAACCTCGTGTCACCCACACAGTAACTTAGTTGCTTAAAATTATTACAAAAATCATTAAACTCCGGAATTTGTATTCCTACCTTGGTGTTTTCCTTCTACATGTTCCCAAATGATCTTTCATGACCGAGGAAAGGAGGAAACAATGCTTGCAAATAAGGTATTTCAGGACTAACTAAACACAAGAACTAATGGAAGATAGTGCATATTTATTCAATTTAATCTTTGTTTCAAATCACTAATTAGTGGAGAGGAAGACAGATAAGTATATAGAGAGAAAGACTGATTGAAATCATTAATTAATTATATTTTATCAGGCCATATCATTTTACACGTCAATGAGCTGTATGCTCCCAAATGGACTAAACTCTTTTCTCTCTCGCTCTTTTTTTGAGCTTGAAACGTCATATCAATGTATAGTAATTCTCACCTTGAGTTTATCAAGTTGATCACGGATGACTTTACATTTCCTATTATTTTCAACTATTTTGTGTACTCGTAGGTCTACTTGCCCAACATCTATACTCCTATAAATGTTTTTTGTGTATGTATTGATATTCATATTAAAAACCCTTTTCTTCTATTTATTTAAAAAAAAGAAAATACAACTTTGTTATATATGGGTCGTGAAATTGCATTCATTTGCAAAAGATCTAGCTAATTTGGATATTCTTTTAAACATTCAGAGCCAAGTAAAAAAAAATTGCTGCAATTTCTTCAGTATTTCCTCAGAAGAAGAGGCGTCTACCTATTGTATGTAAGACTTTACACAGGGTACACAAGGTGATTACATTTTATAAGTAATGCATTACATACAAAAAAAAAGTAAGAAATTTTTGTCCCTATCTAAAGTGCCTCTTTTTGAGGAGCTGAATTTTCCTCGCATTAAAAACCGACTTCTATGTAACTCTTCCCTCAGAAACTAATAGTTGTATATGTATTCATAACATATTAAATATTTACATCCATAGGATATATATTTTTGCTAGTAATGCTAATTGACTATACAGGGTGTTTGAAACAATTATTTTTTGTATTCTTTAATTTCAAAATTATTTAAAGTATATAATGACACACAGGAACAGCTATCTGTTGCACTTTACCAATATTAAATACTTCAAATAATTCTGAAAAAAAAGAAGAATATAAAAAATATCAAATAAATGCTTAACACCTTGCATATCATATGTGATAAACATCGATCATATGATACTGAAAGAGTCTGAACAAAATAGTGAACCTATATTTCATGTAATAATGTATATTCTTCGTTGTTAAACTTTTTATTATGGAAATCACTTTTGACAAGGCATGAAGCCATTGATATAAGTAGCTAAAAATACTACTTCAAGGTCAAAAACTTGACAACTGTAAATGTTAAATGGATAGATTCTAACCCATAAAATAACAATTCTTCCCCCTTTATGAAAAACATCATTCATGGAATGTGAGGAGTAAAGGACAAAATAAGGGAAGCAACAGTTACAAAGATGCCAAAACTAAACCCAAGGACCACTTTCTACTCTCCTTAAAATTACAACTTATTACAACTCATTTTTGATGCAGTTATATATTTTGAATTTGGGAAGCAATCTTATTGTCTTTGGTATATATTGAAGTAATCAAAATCAAATCTGCTTTTCTTATGGCTTATTGTATATGCAGCACTTCAAACCTACATACTGTTCATCCACTGAAGTAATTACGCGTTTTCCTTGTCAAATATATATGATCATCTGTAAAACCATGCTGATCTCAGAATCAGATCATCAGTTTGTTGATGAGTCCATGGAATAGCAGCATTTGTGGTCAAGGTTTATTTCTCTAGATCCGCCATATTCTGTCTATGCATATTAACAGGGTAACTTTGAGAACGAACCGTCATTCACTATGGAGTGATATATGTGATAGTCATCAAAGTAGCAAACGCCCACGTATTTGTGCCTTGTGTGACTGTATGTAAAAACGACAACAATAACGAACTTACCTGCAGATGGAATCTGAAAGAGAGACGCCATGAAGATTGACTGAGCTTTTATACCAAACCCGATTCAGATGTTTACAGGTCATGTGATGGGGGGGGGGACAGTGTGAGAAGTGGAAGAGGGGGAGAAGGAAGGAAATGTAGTCAACAGGCATTTTGTTTAACCACTACCAGGAAGCAACTGTTGCAACAACGAATTTTTTTTTTTTGAAAAGAAAAAATCAACAACTGGAGTTATTTCAACACTATAGTTTGAGCATCACATTACTTTTGACCATTTGTGAACGTTTCGCAATTCATTGGTGGATGATTCAAGACAAGTCAAGAATATCAACTTTTGATGGATTTTGAGCAAAAACTAATTAAGGAAAAAAATCAGATATTTACTTTCCCTCATTATATTTTGTGACATTTTAGAGCCCTGAAGGAAAAGCCAACTGAGAAATTTGTCAGGTAGTTCTTCATTCATACAAAATTTCGAGAAAAAAAACTCATGAACCATTTTTTTCAGAATATCAGAAGACCAACTGAATAATAGAACCACGGAGAGTGACAAAAATATGAGACCTTTTCGAATAATTATTACAATCAAGACTCTTTTATAGAAAGACACTGGTCTCTTGAGGGTTGGAGCTTCTTGCCCTCATGAGTGAGCAAGCATCATGGTTCACAAACTTTGTGAATGTTTCAGCATCAAGAGATAGGTGACTCAAGAAGATGAGAAGAGGAGTATCGGATATTCATGAGTAAAAAAGGTGCATCTAATTTATAACCTGGGCATATCAAAAACAATGATGGTATACATAATGCAGATAATGAAGATAAGCATGCTAATTATTTCGATTAGCAACAGAAATTATTTTAAAAGAATCAAAAAACAATTTATTTTGCTTTACTTAATATTAGCAGGGAGACCTGGCGTTGACCGAGATTGAATGGCGATCAACAAATGCTCCATCCTCTCATTCTTTTATTGTAATTGAAATCGATGAAATCATCATTTTTTTAATCAAATCGATTGATTGCTTGCTCTAGTTAGGGATCCCCTCCCCACAGTGTACCGGGAGGAAGCTTCACATATCTCCTCAGAGTGACTTAGTTCACAATACATCGTAGTTTCAAATAAATCGGCCAAGACATTTCCGAGTCAATAGGGAACGAATTCACGCACACACACACACACACACACACACACATACACATACACACACACACACACATGCACAAAGTTCTTTTTATATAGTAGTAGATTTGTAACCTATTTGTGTTAAAAAATGTAATATTTAATATTCAAAAGATGTTTAAAGCAATTTACTTCATCGTGAATAATAACTGTAAGTAAAAAAACTCTGTGTTCAGCCATACATACCGGAAGTAAGTAAATCAGTAGACCAAAAGTGACATAAGAGCTGAATATTGGCTTCTGCATTTAAGACTGTAAATCATGCCATTACATTAGAACGCCATCTCTTTCATGGACGTGAACCAATGGTCCAATGACTGAAGTCAAAGAGAAATTTCCTCAGACGTTTTGTACCTCTAAAGAAATCTCAAGAAGAGAACAGACTACAACTGTGGACCATATAGCTAGAGAATGTTTCCCCCACCTTCTATCGACATTTGGAATCTTCCTTTCTGAGACCCTTCCACCACGTTCAGAAGCATCCTGGCTCTAACAGAAAATACAACTGGTTGGGTGAGAATATGTCGATCAAAATTAACATGACCAAATGGGGCTACAAAACTGACCCAACCATCTGCGAATATGGAGAACAGGACCACATAATGCAACATTGTCCTGTTTATTATATACTGGCTAGCTAATGCAGCTTTAAAGGTTTTGCAGAATATAGCAATAATACAAAGGACTGCATAAAAGTGGGAAACGTTCGTTTGACCACATGCTTCAAAGATACTCAAAGAAGAAGAATTAGATGAGGGCTTTTTTCAAGATTCAGCACTTCTTTTCAGTCTGGTTATGTACTTACTTCTTGTCAATAATTAAAATGGCGGAACCCAAATTATTTTACTTGCAGTTACTATTTATGATAAAATAAATTGCTTTAAACATGTTAAATATTGAAAATTTGTTAATGCACAGATGAGTAGGTAAAGCAAAGTAAATTTTTTTTTACTAATTTTTCAAATGAATTTTTAAAATGATTCATGTCAATAATAGTTATGATTACTGAAACACCTCATTAGATATGTGTTAGATAGTAGCTAAGCAGAAGCTATCTATCTATCTATCTATCTATCTATCTATCTATCTGTCTGTCTGTCTGTCTGTCTGTCTGTCTATCTGTCTGTCTATATAATTATTTATCTAGCTTGTGTAGACAAGAGATCTAAAAATAAGTTTTAACAGGTTATCAAAACATGTCAAACTATGACCCGATCAAGTTTACATGAGAAAGTATCAAAATGGTGACTGGAAATTGACGTGTTGCATGTCACATGTTCCAATTTGACAAGCATAGTGTTGAGTTGGATTGAAGACGTCGATGGAAGAAGATGATCTAAAAGGGGTCTCCTCACGAAGGGGGAGGAGAAGTCTCAGAATGGAGATGTAGAAGAACGATTCCCAAGTCAAGATCGTTGATCATTCCTCTGCTGGATGTAATACCTGGGAGTGAAATAAAATATGCATAAAACCAATTATTCGTCTTGGGTCGTTGAAATGTCTTTGTTACAACAGATTCCAGCTCCCCCGAGGACGGATGGTGATTTCCCCAGGTAGGGACAAAAGACAGGTGGCCAACAGCAGAAACAGGTATGTCGTCGAACATATATGTCTATGTAATTATGTTGACATGCACGCATCAACACCTAGATGAGACGAATCACAAGCCGTAAAATAGACAGTAAGAATGAGAACAACAGTACATTACACAACATACATACCCTCATATGGTCCATTTATGATTAAGAACACGACGGACATTTCAGTGTCATGTATACACTCAAACACACGACGATACAATACAAATAGGTCACAAACACGTATAAACACACGTACGATTCGAACACATATGTTATTTTGGCATCAAGTATACATTCAGATATAAACACTCTTCCCCCCTATGCAACATACGGATCAACTTTTGTATATCATGTTTTATTTATTTATGCTAAAAAATGTAATTTTTTATTACTAAAGAGTCACCACTTGTCAAGGCTGAAAGACCACTCGAGGGTAACGCTTAATGAGTGTCAGGTAGCCTGTGAGACATTACTATGATGATTATGAATAGTGGAAATTTGGGCAAATTGACTATTTAAGAGGACGGCTCAACAAGATCTTGAAAATGACCATCTCATAGTCCACTGGAAAGCAGCTTCGCAGTATTGTGCCCCATAGACGTGTAGTTCTAGGAGAGAAAATTTGTTCAGCAAATTTTCGTTTTGTTTTAGACACAGATAGAGAGCAACTATCCATTGATAGTGGTTGTAGCTAGTATTTGTTTTGAATGCTTTACAGGAAGTGGGTCATAAATTAAAGTTCAATTGAGCACCTGCCATGAAAATAACGATAAAACAACGCCTCTTCTGTGAGAAAGAGGTAGTAAGTTCTAACTCTGTAGAGTTCGTGTAAATAGCCATTCTGAACAAGGTAGCCATCTTTAGTCAGTCAGTAAAATAAATGAATATGACTACTTTACGCAAGCAGCATTTGAAAGCGATTTATATGTATACAGGTAAGATTTACAGATAATTTTTTTTAGTCTATCATGAGTTAAAGTTAATTTGTTTAGTTTCTGTATAAAGATAGCAAGTGCGTAAAAGACATTTTATTGCCTGAAATAGCGAAACGGAACAGCATTAAAATACTATTATCACCTGGATTTCAACATTGCCTAAAACCGCTTAAAAAAAAAAAAATTAAAAAAAGAACTGTTTGACTATTCGGAGTATTGTTAGAGTTTACATTCGACAGTAACTGTCAAGATTATTCACCCCAAGAAAATAAAACGAACATTATTGTGATGTTAACCTGATAGCAGGTTTGTCTCTCATCAATCAGCCTTTTCTATTCGAAATATTTTGATCATGACCGAGCGTGAATAGGAAAGTTACTAATTTCCTTCAGGTCATAGAATGTGCTTTTATTACCATCTACAAAAAAAAGGAACACGTTGCGAAAACACCAGTAGAGTTAAGAGTCACTGTTTCTTTATCATTCACGACCAGCTGCACCCCTTTGCACACGATGAAAAAAAAATGGCTGACAGAATTACCAGATGACATGAAACAAGACCAAAAGCACAAAGATGTATCACTCGAAAAAAAAAAAAATATAATAAAATAAAACACAACAAAAAAGCTGCTGCATTGTCCTAGACTTTGCGTGCTAAAAAGAATCTGCCATTTCGATTCTCTCATCGCATTTCATTTGATACAAAAACAGGCGCAGCTTAGCTTGGATCTGTCTGATAAAAACTACGGCGAAATGGTATCCACAATCAATAGAGACAAAACAGATGCCACTAAGCCAACGTTCAAGTGACCGTCACTCTCCTTCTCGACAATTACATTTCCTCCCTCGACGCCTTTTCAACAGGATTCTATTCACAAATCCTGAAACGCTCCTCTGCGTCCTTTTGTTCTTCATAATAAAATATAAAAATCACAGAAATGGTAATGTCAAAGTGAGCGGCCGCTGAGACTGGATGATGTTTTTCTAAATGTTGGTCGTTTAGTAACAAATGAGTTAATGAAGACATGAGAGGATAGGTTTCTTTATTTACACGCTACCGTGTTGTGTACTGAGGCTTTTGAACACCGGAATCAGTACATATTGAATGTCTATACAACATAATTTTGAAAAGTTTAAAAAATGATGGCACTCCTATCATGCGCTATTCTGCCAATAACTTCCTTTCTCACAAAGAAAGTTTGATTAGGTTGGGTATTTCTCATGGACAAGACTGACTAACACACGTGATATAATACAGAAAAGGAAAACACTTTTTCCAGAAGTCAGGTCATATCGTACTTATTTACTTTTACTGTCTACGTTTTGTTCATCCTAGGTTGGCTTGGGATGAAATAATGAATTATATTAGTTTCTATTCATCACAGGTGATTTAAAAAAAAAAAGATTTTTTTTTACACACCTGTCAACGCTTATCAATGCCCAAAGGCTACTCAAGCATAAAGGTCATTCAGTTTGATAGCTTCTTTGATGATATTTGTAACGACTCAAAAAAAACAATTTGTTTACATTGGATTTGAAAACGGTAATGTCGTAGTCAGATGGGAAGCAGCCCTGCGGTACTGTGTTTCACAGACGAGTAATTCTAAGAAAGGAACATTGTAGATGGAGTTTCTGTTTCATTTTAAGCATAAAAAAGGAAAAAGATTATTGAGAGAAGTCAGGTTTTATTTTTGTTTTCCTTTGCAGTCTATATTTAAAAAGAAAAGTCATATTGGTATTACTAGATCAAACTGTCTGAAGAGACCGGTTTCCTGGCCTAAAATGCACCAAATATTGCTGTTATTTTTTCCTTTTCCTTTGCAAAATTCAATCATGTTTTGCCAAGCCAAAAAGACAAGCAATAATTTTAGTCCACAAAACAACCAAACCAAACCAAACACCATAAATAAATATTTGAAGACATAAAAAATTAAAACATATTTTTATTTTTTTACTAAAATGACCCCGTTCTGCATTAAATAATCCGAAAACTGTTTATATGCAATAAAACAAAACTACCAAACTAAACAAAAAAATCACCTCTTATAAAGATCCAAAGGCCACTCAAGATTAGTTTTTATTGAGTTTGACAGGTGGACAGATTAACATCGAGGGAATTTATAACGATGGTTGTGACTGGTCATAAATTATTTTTTATGAGGGCAGCTTAACAAAAATTTGTTTAGATTGGACTTGAAAATCGCAATGTCATAGTCAACTGAGAAGTATCACCGTGGTATTGTGTTTCATAGACGAGCAATTCTAGGAAAGAAAGTTCTGTTTAGTTTTAGGTACACAGAGGGAAAAGAGGAAATTATTGACAGTGGTTGTATCTAGACGAGTTTTTATTCTGAATTTTACAGAGAGTGACCATAAATTGAAGCTCAGACGAGCACCTGTAGAAATAACATTAGCCATAAATAAAAGCTAATATATTAAAATAATATCTTACTCATAAGAAAAATCTTTTACTTTTGCTTTTTACTTGTTTTATTAAATGTGTATAAATCTTGGAACTATTTGAAGTATTTCATAATGGTAAAGTAAAATAGATAGCTTCTTTTTTTTTTGCACCATTAAATATTTTAAATGCTTCTAAAATTAAAGAACATAAAACAGGGGCTTATGCATTATTTAGATGGCGATATTGAGTTGCTGTCTCCTGTTATCAGATGCATGGTAGAAAGAGTGGCTTCAGCAAGGCCACTTGCGAGGCAGCATGACTTAGCTCTGTGTTACACCTTTGAGAAAACCCAGAAATGAATATCTGAGAACTTCCACAACTTCTCCAATCCTAACATCTTCTCGCTCACCCTAAAGTTGCCGATTTTTAACCTCATGGTTTATTATATGTGAGGTGCAGTTGAGAAAGACACAAAACATACTATCTGCAACACTAGGGAGATAATGGTGGTTAAGTGGTTAATGACACAGATTGACAACCTTGAGATGCCAACTTCGAATCCAGTTCGTTCTACAGAAACACTTTTGTATAGAAATGTTGACAACCTTCATGTGGTCCCTTTTGTAAGAATCATATGTCTTTCTAGAAAGAATTCTAACTAGAAAGGTATTTAGGAAACTAATGCTAATAATAATCATCTGATTTATATGAAATGAATGAACGGTGCTCAACAACAACAACAACAACAACAACAACAACAACATCAAGGACCAGCTGATTGCCAAGATCAAACTCGAGTTTAGATGTCTCTCAAAGGAGAGTGTAAAAGTAGCACGCTTCAGATGCAGGTGCCACTTGCAGGCGATGATTAAGGCTAGGGCAGCTTTTTTGTGTTATTTGTATTTGACAAAGATCCCCCAAGAGATTCACTTAAACTTAAAAAAAAAAAATTCTTAGTGTTTTATTCAAGCTGGATATGAAGCATTCTACCGGATTCCAAACATTTACCTGCTAACTCGGATATTCCAACCAAGAGACGTGTTTAAGATTCTGAACGCCCCTTTGAGTGCAATTGCTTGGATCTCTCTTGCACTTGATTCACCGGGTATATTTGCCAGGTAGGTTTTTAAATTCTTTTGAGAATACATCAAGATATAGCGTTATTTCTTTCCTTTTCAAAAAACGCCAAATTTGTGTCAAATTGTAGAAAATATAAAAACAAACCTTCTAATCTCAAAACTTTATTGAACAAATGCATTACCCAATATTTTTAAGTTACTACTACTACTGCTGCTACTACTACTACTACTACTACTACTACTACTACTACTACTACTACTACTACTACTACTACTACTAAGTTTACTACTCTTTGACAGTGATTTAAAGTAAAAAAATAATAACAGTAATGGAAAATTAACTTAATTAAATGACTATATATTCTCCCAAAGTTTTCAAAAGGCAAAATATGTAATCAACATTTTTGTAATATTATACACCAAAAATGCAAATTGTAGGATTGGTGAGAGGGAACAGTTGTTAAATAACCTGTGTGTACCAAGTTCGAATCGAGGTCGTTCCACAAAAATACTGTTGTAAAACCCACATTTAACCTTTTGTCTAATCTCTTGTAAAGGAGGTAATAAAATAATAGTGTGATGTTAGCTAAGTGGTTAACAACACTAACTGAAAACCTGGGGGTACCAAGTTCTAATTCAATTCGTTCTATAGAAACACTTTCATCAAACCAACACCTCACAGAAAGTAGATAATTAAAATCTAATAAATGTAGCTGATGCTCCAACCACAGAATGCCAAAAAATGTCTTCTAACCTTGATATGTCTTGCACTGTTTACTAAGTTCCAGCCCCTTGCTTCAATGTGGCTTTCCTATGCTTGTTTTACAAGTTCTTCTACAGAATGTTACATATGTTACATAGACATTATATAATGTTACATATGTTAAATAGACATTATATATTGTTACATAGACATTATATAATGTTACATATGTTACATAGACATTATATAATGTTACATAGACATTATATAATGTTACATAGACATTATATAATGTTACATATGTTGCATAGACATTATATAATGTTACATAGACATTATATAATGTTACATATGTTGCATAGACATTATGTACGCCCATGACAACTAAGAGAGATTTTATATATACATCTAACAAGCACACATTGACATGCAACTCATTCTAAGATTTTTTTTTTTTTGCTAGGGAATCACCACTAGTCAAGGCCCAGAGGCCACTCGAGGATAAGGGTTAAAGAGTGTATGGTGGTCAAAAGGACAATATCATAGTAATCGTTAAAAGTGTAAATTTGGTAAAATTGAATTACTTAAAGGGAACGGCTCATCAAGAACTCGTTCACATTGGACTTGAAGACGGCCATATTGTAGTCAGCTGGAAAGGAGGTAAACGTAAGAGAGGTGTGCAGTTCTCAGAAAGAAGCTTTGTTTATAGAATCTACGTTTAGATTTAGGCACAGAAATCATTGATAGTGTTTTCAACTAAACGAGTGGTTCTCGTAAATGTTTGGCGAGGGGGACCATAGATTGGAGCTCAGACGAGCACTTGCCATGAAAATAACGATAAAACAGAGACAGGCTCGCAACGTCTCTTCTGTGAGAAAGAGGTTGCAGGGAAGAGAAAAGGGTATCCCCCACTAGGCTACGAAGTCAATTCTGAGCTCTGTTAAGGCAGGATAAGGTCTTCCTAGCAGCTCCTGCCAAATGTGACAGCAATATTCCATCCTTGGACGTACCTGGCTCTTATATAGTTAGATTATTGAACCAACAGGTAGATATCTACTGGATCGATAAAAGGATCGCATAATTTTTCCAACGACCTTGGCAACAGATTTGATGTACATATTCCATTTAAGATCAGGAGTAAAGGTCAAGCCCAGAAGCTTGTCAAAGACAATAATATATGCAACTATAACGACTTCATGATTTTATACATACATGAAAAGACACACGACATTGATGATTATATAATATGTCGTTGTATTCTAGAGACACAAAGGGTTGATATAACTTTATAACATGAAGATCATCCAGGGATATGTCATGTATTCAAGTTTTCAAAAGTCGAAAACGTTATATGTAAATAGCCTCGGTTCTGTCTCGAGAGGCAATGGATACTCCTTGTAAGAGTGTCTGCGCATATAATTGTGAAGCAAGGGTTGCACAATCTCCCCAGCACCTCTTCTGAGTTGACATTGCCTGATTATGTAGCAAGAAGAAGTCCAGGACGACTGGAAACAATGCTGAGATAAGCATGGAGCAGGTACAGCACTTGGTATTCCCAAATAGTCACCTATTTTAGTACTAACCAGGTTTAACAATACTTAACTTTGGTGATGAATGGGAACCGGTACGTCAGCATAATTATGCAGTATATCGAAACCGGAAAGTTAGGCTCTTAATATTAATATATGATCTATATGAATTAGCATTAAAAAAACTGTTTAGTTTGTATTAGATGTCAAATAAATCAGATACTAATATTAAGAAAATAGAAAATCATATAACAAAAACTTTACGAATCCAAACAAAAAAACTAATCTTCATAATTATAAGATACTTACGAGTAAAAAGGTAAAAAACGAATTCATATTTTCTTTTTACTTATTCATTAAAAACAAAACTTGTAATGATTTTCTCGTTTTGGAATGTACTAAAATATATTTCTACGATTTATGCGTGCAATTTGATTACATCTATTTTGGTATGTTAAACTAATCTTCATATGAAATTAAGTATGTGTATATATCTCTCTATTTTGTTTATGGAAATCGCTCCAGACAAGGCATTAAACCAAATAATGTAAGAAGCTTACAAGAATGAAATATGATTATCTCAAAGGCAAGAAATGATTATTGGCGTTAGTCTTGAAAAGACCAAGCTATAGATGGGAGAAAAACAGTTAGCAGAAAGTGATATTCAGACAGATACACTCATTCAAGCAAGAAGATCAGATGTCATAATAGTTAACGAAAGAAAAGTTCTGCCAGATTGTAGACTTTGCAATTTCAGCAGACCACAGAAGCAAGAGCAAGGAGACACTGAAGTAAATACACAGAACTGGCCAGAGAGCTCAAAGGAAGACGAAGAAATTTAAGATAACACCACTAATAATAGGAGCACTAGGAACAATACCGAAAAACTTTGGAAAAAGAATCAGAGAGATTGATATCAGAGGGATGGCTGAGAAGATATAATGTATAACAATAATGAAAATGCTGAAATATTAAGGAAAACCCTTGAATGCAGAGACTAACACACACGAGCTACAGGCACAAGCCAGACGTACAGAAACTGCTACAGATGTAAAATACAAAGGAACATTCATGGAATCGTCAAAACTTAAACTGTATGATTGTAAGTTAACTGCTCTGTACTCCTGCCTTCCTTTTACCATTTCTTCTTCCCTTCTGTGTGTGTCACCATAAACTGATGCCACACCAAATCATCAAGGAGGGTTAAGGAGGATGGAAAGACCGAGGAAAGAAAGCACTAGCCAGACCTCCACTGGATGAGTGCAAACAGAACTGGAATCTTGGAGAGGCTTATTGCCACCCATATTCCAGTGAAGAATAATAGTCGCCGCCAACAAGACATCAATGGTAAACGGCTGTTGCAATAACGGAAATTTATCTGCAAAGGTTATTGAAAGAGGTAGAGAGTACTGAACATATGGGAGGCCTTGTTGTCGCTAAGACTCCAGAGAACAACACAAGTTGTTTTCAAAAAGAAATCTTTGATGATGGCCTGTATGACTACTCCTAGTGAGTAAATAATAATAACAATAATAATAATAATAATAATAATAATAATAATAATAATAGGTAACATAATATATATATATATATATATATATATATATATATATATATATATATATATATATATATATATATATTGGGTGTTCAAAAACTCACTGAAAAAGTTTTGAACTTAAATAGATTCTTTATTTTTAATGATACCATTCTGTAATTTTAACACACTCTGACTAACACATTGGGAAATTAAAAAAAAAACATACGAAATTCAAAAAAATTTTATTTATGAAAATAATGTCTTGCCCATTTTCAGCTTCGCATATTCGTGCTCTTTCCAAAACATTATTCATGACAAATTGCAGAATCTCTGGATTGTGATTTAACTCCCTTAGTTCGTTCCTGATGTTTTCTTTCAATTCTTTCAGGGTTTGGCATTCGACGTTTCGAGGTCTGCCAATATTTTTCCCGATTCCGATACAATTACCGATTCTGTACTAAATTCCCGATTCCGATACAATTACCGATTCCAATTTCGATTCTTTATAAATCTCTAAATATTTAAATATCAAAGTATTATTTTGTCCGAATTACTGTAAAAACAGATCTTAAATGTGCACATATTTCCTCAAACGTAAAAATACACTTGCGAAGGGTGATCTAGATATTTTAGTTTTACTGGAAGTTTCAATGAATAAATATTTATTATTTTATTATTACTAAAAGCAGTGGAAGATGTTTCTTTAAGCAAAATCAAATAAAAAAGATAATTTAAGGAATCGGTTTTGGCATCGGAAAAATAGGCTCAAATTTTTTCGATTCCGATACCAATTCCGATACCCCAAAAAGCTCTGATTTTCCGATTCCTGATTCTGATTCCGACCAAAAGTCTATAGTATATATAAAAAAGTCTCTTTCTCTTTATATATATACTAGCGGGGGGTACCCGGCGTTGCCCGGATGTTTGGAGGTGTGTGTGGTTTTAGGTAAATCAAAACACCCGGGTGTTTGTGTCGAGGGAGGGGGGGGTAAAATAAAAAAAATGTTTTGGTAGGTAAGTATGAAGGATCGAACCCAAACCCTTGAGTCGAAGTTGGAAATTAAAGTGTGAAAAAAATTTTAAAAAACGTGGGATGTTAACCACTGGGCCACCACGAAATAGTAACAGAAACATGTTTGAATTTATTTAAGTATTAAAACTTGGCAGGTGCCCGTACTTAATGAGGTCCACTTTGACTGCGGGGCAGAATATTATTTTTTTTTGTTTCCCTAAGATGTTGTGGGAAAAACCAGCTCCCCATAAAAAGGGGATTGCCCAAATTGAATATGCACATGCAGCGATCAAAAAATGTTGAATATTTATCTTTTCAAAGTCGAGCAAATTAAATAGACAGACGGCCCCCGTTGTAAACTCGTAAATATTATCATTTAGGCATGATATAAAAAGTTTTAAGAAGTGAGTAGCCCGATCGCTTTTTGGAAAAAATCCTTTCTCGGACATACACAAAAAGCGAGCATACATACATACATACATACATACATACATGCATAGATACACACATTTTCGCTTTTATATATATAGACTAGCGGGGGTACCAGGCGTTGCCCGGGTGTTTCGAGGTGTGTGTGCTCTTAAATCAAAAAGAAAACGGGGGGGGGGGGTAAAAAGTTTTTGTAAGTAGGTAGGTTCGAACCCGAAGCCTTGAAGTGAAGTTGGAAAAAAATGTGAAAAAAACATGACACGTTAACTGGTCGGCCAGCAAGAATGAGTTACTGAAAGCCGTTTGAATTTATTTAAGTAAGAAGAGAATTGACAGGTGCCCACACTTAATGACATCAAGTGGAAGTCGTAGAGTTAACATTTTGTGCGAGCGTTACAACGACGATGTAAGCAATAGCTATTCAGCAGTTAACATTTTCTGCGGGACAGTTTTTAATGAGGTCAATAATATCGTTTGTTTGTTTTTACCCAACTTTGAGGAAAACCAGCTCCCCTGTTTATTAGGGGAGTGTCTCGTTTCGAAATGAAAGCAACCCTCTGATATGACGACGATAAGCCGGCATTGACCAAACGTTACATCGCTTTCTGGAGACCACTGGCCGTGGGCCAGAGTATTTATTTGCTCCCACACCAAGCAAATAAGGCACAAGGCCGATTTTTAATGTGAGGAGTGAAGGGGAAATGGGGACCAACTCCCTGGGGAGTAGAGGAGCTGGATAGTGACAATTGGTATGAAGGGTTGCCCCTACACTGACCAAGGCCTTATATGTGGGGTTGCCCCCACATATGGTCTTTGCTTGCAGTATATGCCGGAAGAGATACTACAGTTTGATCTTGGCCCTTGGGCCAAGAACAACCTCACTGGCTGTAGGCCAGAGATTCGAATTGAGTTTCACTTTTTTATACCGAAAAACGAAAGCAACACGCGGCGATCCGAAAATGTCGAATATTTAACGTTTCAAAGTCGGGCAAGTTAAATAGACAGGCGACCCCCGTTGTTAACTAGTAGATATTATCATTTAGATAGTATATAAAAAGTTTTAAAGATGCGCAATGGCCTTGAGAGCCTGCCGGAAATAAGCCTTTTGCAGACATACACAAAAAGCGAACATGCATACATACATACACACATTTTCGCTTATATATATATATATATATATATATATATATATATATATATATATATATATTATCTCTCTCTCTCTCTCTCTCTATATATATATATATATAGAGAGAGAGAGAGAGAGAGATAATATATATATATCTCTATCTCTCTCTCTCTCTCTCTCTCTCTCTCTCTCTCTATATATATATATATATATATATATATATATATATATATATGTATATATATTTGTTATAGTTGTTGAAGATGGAGGAAGTGAGGAAGCATGGCTGTGGAAATCCTTTTTCCCGAATACGATGTCTAGCATGTTAAAAATATACCTTTTGTTGTAAAAATCTAATGGATAAACATCTGAAGAAGTTGGTGGGGACAGGATATTTTTATGGTAACATAAATCGTAAAATTGCCAACTCATCAATGAAACAGCTGTAATGGAAAAAATCCAGGAAATAAACGAAGGTTATAAAAAAGAAAACGCGAGTCTTTGAAATTTCAACAAAATCTTGCACTATATATATATATATATATATATATATATATATATATATATATATATATATATATATATATATATATATATATAAGGAGAAGGACGGGATGTTCTGGTAAAAGGTGTGATTTTGTAACTTGAAGTATTGCAACATCACAAATTTTTTTGAAAATTTAATTTAACATTATATAATCAATTCTTAATGCTGCATTATTTTGAGTTATAAATTTATTATGTTTTTTGATGGAATATTTTGTCCTTTTCTTTTCCAGTTTTGGCAACTAGTCCTTTGCTTTTACATGTTTAAGCTTAACCATATTACTTTACATGCTCGCAGTTTTCTATTGTAATATATATATATATATATATATATATATATAATTTTTATTTTTATCTTTATTCTTTTCTTATTTTATTTTATTTCATTTTATATTATTCATTATATTTTATATTTTATTATATTTTATTTCTTATTTATTTATTTATTCTTTATTTTCTATTTATCTATTATATATTTATTTATTTATTTATTTTTATTTTTTATTTTATTTTTTATTTTCCTTTTACTGTCGTTTAATAACTCTTGCTGACATTTTTTTAAAGTGATAGCCTGTACATTTCAGTTGACCTATATTATTTTGCCCTATATATATTTTCGCGCCTTTAACATTTCCTGTCTGGGTCGTTTTGACTTTTGTTTCCCTTTATTTTATTTTATATTTAACTTTATCATTTTTTTCTCTCTCTCCTTTTTCTTCCTAGATCTTTTTTTATTTATAGTTATGTCTCGGAAGTAGAGTGAAAAGCACATCTTATTTTTCTTTTATTAATATTATTTTTTTTTCCTTGTACACATGTTTGTGAATTATTCCATGGATTTCTGCCTTTGGATTATTATGGACCATCTTCTTCCAATTACGGGATGTCTTTGGATTTTACTTATACAAATGGAAATTCTTTTAACTTTCTTGAAGTTTTATATTTGCATTTTACCGTCACTGGATTTTTTATATTCCACCAGACTATCCATTCATGTGTAATCACCTTTTTCTTTACCATATTCCCTCTGCTTTTCTTTACCATATTCCCTTTGCTTAACTTTGTTTTCAAGTAAGATCTTTGACTTACTTGTTGTTTCATCAAATACTTCTGCATGCAAAATCCGATCCCGCATTTTGCTAATTCCTACCCTCTGATGAGAAGGAGAGTATTTCTTCGAAACTCCGCGGATTAAGGACTATCCATTTATCTAGTGTTTCCTTTTCAGATTAAATATGTTTTTAACTCATTTTAAAGTGTTTTTTTAACATATTTTATTAACTGTTTGCTCATATATATATATATATATATATATATATATATATATATATATATATATATATATATGCACACACACCTCCACATATATTTATGTCTGTGCGTTAATCATAAAAAATCTCTCATGAAAAGGTCCCATTGTCCAATATAAACTTACAATTAATCAATAAATCCCTTTTACATGATGGGATTAACGCTTCATAGAAACTATCACAATTTCTGTACGTAAACCAAAGCGTCGTCAAATATAATTTTGGCATTCTACTTGCTTCCATTCTTTCTGACATTTATTTATTATCAAACCGATCCTAGAAGAATGGGGGAAAAGTTCAAATAGAAAAATAAAATAGAAAATAATGCCATCTCAGTTGCCACACGTATCACACATGTTCATATATACTTAAAAACGGAAGAACATCCAAAATGCGCGCCATGCAATGTTACGCTCGCAGTGCAACACATCTTTACTAAATGCACCAGTATTACCCCTGCAAGGCATAAATGCTACACAGGAAAACAATATGGGGAGCTGTTTGCAAATACGAGCATAATGCATACATCGCAGCTGGATAAATGTTTACGAAATAAGATTGTTTACCAGCTATTCGTCTATAAAGCAGTCTATTTCTATAATACGAAACAACATTCATTTACAAAGCATACGTCTGTGAAGCTAGATGGCCTATTAACTCTTTGTGCTCTATCAATTTGTTTGTGTATCAAAGCACCTCAAAATGAACAACAACCAAAGTGACACATTTTACTTAAACACCGACTTTTAAAAAAACATTTTACTTCCAGTTTTATCCTTTATTATAAAATAGCAGGATTATCCGGCGTTGCCCGGGGCAAAAGTTTAACCTACTTCTATGTAAACTTCTATCTCTCTACCTCTCTCTAATCGGCTCCTCTATTTTTCTTTTCCAAATCCTACGCCCAGCCCATTCCTCTTTAGCTAGACATACATTCCATAGCCCTGGAGCCCATGGAGGGGCATAGGCCATCTACAACTTTTGTAGATGCTTTTGTAGCGAGGAGTCCTTTTTACAGGGTGAGGGTGCTGGCCCCACGCTCAACCTTCCCAGAAGGTACATACAGCGCCTAACCTTCCCAAATGGTCACCCATCTGGTACTGGCCAGGCTCAACGTTGCTTAACTTTGGTGATCTGGCGAGAACCGGTGTGTCAACATGATTGTGCTGTACCTAGACATACATACACATACACATCACTCTCTTTCTTTTATATAATAGATTCCTTGGGGAATAAGTCAGTTTTTCTTTCCAAATTAGTACATAAAAACACTGAAAAAGCGTACTTCCCTCTAAGGAAACTTGACTTAGTTAACCCCAGAGGATGAGTATTTTTCTAAATTTTAGATATTATTCATCCAGTGCAACACTGATCGAAAAATATTAATATTGTGGATGTTTGTTTTATTGTCTTAACTTTTAGCTGGACGTACACACATACATTTACAAAGCATAATTTGTGAAGCTGGATTGTCTACTAACTCTTTGTAATCTATCAATTAGTTTATGGATTTAAGACAATCCAGAAAGAGCAAAAAATCAAGAAGAATTCATCTTGTCTTAATACGGAATTTTTAATTTGGACTTTCAGTTTTACCCGGCCACGCGTTGCTTTGGCTCAGTTTGTTTTAATGGACCCCCCTAGTTTGTTTAAATGGCCCTTCCCAAAGAAAAAAGACAAAATTTAAGGCTTTTTTTATAAAAAGAGATTAGTATGTCAAACTATTTTTTTTTCATTATAAAAAAATATCCAAATATCTTGAGAAAGAGAGAGAGAGAGAGAGAGAGAGAGAGAGAGAGAGAGAGAGAGAGAGAGAGAGAGAGAGAGAGAGAGTTAGGATATATATATATATATCTTCTGCGGTTTACATCCTGTTTCTCTGTAAGTCTCGCTCAGTGACACTCGCCTATACTGAGTGAACAGACCTCATTACAAAAATTACCAAAAAAATTACCTACCTTAATAAATTCTAATTTTTACTATTTTCGATAATTTACTTTTCTTTTCCAAATGTTTTTTTTGTTTTTGTTTTTTAAGGTATTTTTTTTACATTAGGTCCACCTCAAATTTCTTTAAATTGACGACTTTTAAAGATTTTCGAGTACACTGATTACGAAAATCTCGATTAGATTTTGCGAAGGCAATTAATTTTTTACATATAAAGATGCGCACGCGATAAACAGCTCTACTTATCTGCAGATGATGTATTTCTGTGTCCGTGTATTTGTGTGTTCATGTGTTCATCATCTACCGAAATTTCGCTGTGTAGTAGTATTTGTAAATATGGAGAATTTGTGTAAAAATGGAAAGAACCAATGTATTTTATTTCGTGTAGTAAAGGTCTGGTGTGTTTTGTCGGCATAATTTAAGAAAAAGAGTGCAGCAATGTAGTCAAATGGGAAGAATAATTATCATTGTGACGCCATATTTGAATGGTAGGTTAGCGTTCGTTTATGATGCAGATACCGTTAATCTCAAATATAAGACTGTTAAAAGCTCAGCCAAACACAATAGACGAAATAAGGCAAGGGAGACTTTATTATTTATGAATCGAAAAATGGAAAGAGTATGTTATGTGTATGTATGTAAAAACCAATTAATAGCTTGTGTAAGCATAACATCATAGGAAAATATAGAATTTGACCCAGTCTCAACTGGTAGCGGTGGGAGCACTAAATATTGAGAAAGAAAAATAGGAACTTCTTCCTTTGTAGATGTGGCGATTGTGATGCTGCTGCTCATCGGATGTAATGAATCCACTGTGAAAAATTTCCCCCACTCTATATCTGTGCCTAAATCAAAAGGCAGATTCCATGAACAAAGCTTCTTTTTTAGAACTGCACGCCTGTGGAACTCTGTTCCGTCTGCCTGCTTCCCTCCGGACTACAACTTGGATGTCTTCAAGTCCAATGTTAACAAATTCCTAATGAACCGCCCCCTTAAGTAAACACTTCATCAAATCTCCCCACTAACGTAATGTACTTGCAATAACCCTTATCCCTGAGTGGCTCCCGGGCCTTGATAAGTGGTGATCACTGTGTAAAAAAAAATGTAGCATTATCACAAGTGAATGTGACAGAAATGGTGGTCGTAAGCTACATAACACAGTGACAGTCAGGATAGATGTATTGCATTTGTATGTGGCATCTGTTGTTGCAAACCTACGGTACTTGGATCCAAAGGAGAATTTCTGCAATCAAAATATTATATACAGAGATTATAAATTAAAGATTTTTATAATGAAAATTTAGACAATATGTAAGTCATCTTCCCTTGGTTAAGAAAACAAAAGACGGCGACTCAGGGTCAAGACTAAGGTGTGAGCTTTGAAGAAGTGCTAGCAATGGAACCATATCAGACGCTGAAGAAAGCAGATGGTACGTGTAATTGCAGAGTTTCTATTTGTCTCCAGAAAAAGGGATGCCCAAAACTAATACACGGATAAGTACACTGTATACAATTTTAAACTTTGACGAACATCAGTCTATTTCATTCCATCTTGACACAAAACCGCAAAAGCCAATTTTTTTACTAACTTCGTTCTTGATTGTCATCGTTTCTACCAAGCAGTTAATGTGTGTGTTAAGATATAAATCTCGAATCTCTCGTCGCCAATGTTGTAGCCTTGCAGGCTGATAATAATTAAGAAGATACAGTGGTATGATTAATGAAAAGAATAGAAGTATGTTACAGAAGTGCACGTCATGATTCTGGAGCCATAACTGCCACGAATCGCTGCCAAAACGTTTAGATGTAAGTATATTTATTTTCTCTGGGTAAGTCCATTGATTCCTGAAATGGGTAGATCAGCTTACCCCAGAACAAAGTGTATAAACCTTTTTGGTGTTATTTTGTTTGTTTATTAATTTGTTGTAAAAATCCGCACATTTAAAGAAAGACGGCTGAACCTGTCAAGGATGTGTGATTCAGTAGAACAGTAGGTTATGATCCAAGAATCTATTATAATAAAGTCGTATTCTTCTGTGTTTATTTGTTCACAATTTGATTAATATATACAAATAGATACAGTTTCACAAATAGATTTTAATACTGAGAACGGACTCTTATATACTCTGATTCCTGTATGATTTCTATATATATACTATTTATTCAAAAGGAATCAACATTCAAGAGGTTATCTCATTTGCATATTAGATTTTAAAAAATCTGTTTTAATAATTAGCTTTTAATTGTTAACAAAAATTAGTAATAGAATTGTTTTAAGTATTCGATTTAAAATATTATTTAAAGTTGATTTATTTACTTTATTTTTCATTTAATTTACATTTAATTTATTTTTAATTATTAGTATAATCAACATCAGCGGTGTTTAAAAACAAAAGTAACTTTTCATTTAACCTATGAGTTATTTCCCTTTAAGCGACAAGATTTTATTTCCCTATTTAAATTTCATAGATGAAGATGACTATGTTTTATGCTTCAAAAAATCCAAAATATGATAAACTTTTTGGGAAATCATAACAAATTAGGATATTTGGTGTATCTTAAATAGTCTGTGACTAAACTCTGTACTCGGCAATATATTTTTTACCTGACAACACGGGTATGTGCAACTAGTAGACATATAATTCAACAGAGACATAAAAACACAATTTATTCTAAATCATGAAAATAGTATTGTCAACATTTAAAAAGCAATAATTACTCCGTAGTAGAAGTTTTGTGATATAAGAAGCATTAAAAATAACAGAGCAAAAGAAAACAAATAGGATATAACTCCGTTTTTATTTTGATTTTTGAAAGGCAATTAGTAAAGAGTTGTCTTCCCTGAAGTAAAACGAGAAGTGTTCTTTTTTTATTACTTCATGGTGAAAAGGACAACGTCATCTCCAGCCTCCAATTTGGTCTAAAGTTTGCCAATCAATAGTGACAATATTCCAATCTTTTATTGATTGTTTCCCAACTGATATTGGTCCACAGATGTTTTACAGGCAGATACTGTTAAATATTACTTGCCAGGAAAGTGTAGATATGATTCGCCGAGTACTAAAGGGTGAAAAGGTATGATTAACACAGTTTGATCTTAGAGTCATCTAAAAGCTGTATATATATATATATATATATATATATATATATATATATATATATATATATATATATATATATATATATATAAACCCACTATGTCTCTGTATGTGTCTGTCTGTTTTTATTTTTTCAAACTGCATCTCTATCGAGATGAAAGGACACGGAGTGGTGTGAGGTGAGTCAAACGATTGCAGCTTTTGTGGACCCTTGTTATATATATATATATATATATATATATATATATATATATATATATATATATATATATATATATATATAAGCCGTTAAAAATAGTTGCTAAGGGGTAGGCGTAACTCGGCTTAAAGTATTTTGTATGCATGCGCAAATATATGTTTATATGTAAAAATCGGTTCATTTTTTATTGTTTTTTATCCATCTGACGATAGCTCACACAGTAACGACTAAGGTTGGAACACTAAATGTTTTGTTTTGATTCTAACTGATGACACTCAAGTCATATTTTTTTTTACTTTTGAAATTATTACTATATATTGAGTATAATATAATAATCAATAGAGAATTAGTTATATAATATTAAATACAAATCTGCATAAATTAAAATATTATATTTAAAGGTATTTAACGACCGGTCAAAGCCAAGCGCTCTGCTAGCCATATATAAGAAGTAGATACTTGAGTGGTTAGGTTTATCATGCGTTAAAAATAAAGATTTGCGGCATAGAAAAAAAAACAAGTAAAGTTAAAGTCTTGGTTAATGTATCATAGATCTATGTGTGTGGATGTTTTAATGAGAAGCAACTTTTAGTTACATACATGGATATCTATGAGTATAAGTAAACAGAAAACAAATCAGTCGTGAGAGTGAATACCTCAACATGGGTCCAAATTTCATCTGGGACTAATTTCTCTAAATTTTATGAAGTATTCCCAAATTTATACCATGGAAACATTAAGAACTCCAAAACTATTCATCTAATCAGGCTAAAATTTTGCATTGTGATTACTGTTATTAGAAAGCATCATATCCATACATAAAATCTGGAAAAATCGGAAGTTGAAATACCGTCAAAATTCCAATCACGACTGAATTTTTCAAAGTCAAATATCAAGGTCATATATGATACAGAACACCATTAACTAAAATATGGGTCAAGTAGTGTGTCTCTACAATGAACAGAACTGAAGTTTCTGACTGTGGATTGTTTTAATAGAAGTTAACTGTAAGATAACTTCATCGATAAAAAAATTGGTGGAGGTGGTAAGGTCCGGTGAATGTGAAGCCCATTCAAGATCACACTGTTTATTGATGTGACAATCACCAAAATCTCACCCTATATTATTAAACGTCAATTAAAGACTGTTTGAAATTTATATCTGAAATTTAGACTAAAGTTTATTTGTACAAAATATGGTTAAATCACAAAAAGCATTGTGAATTTTATTAAGTACTAGCAGGCCACCCAGCGTTGCCCGGTCGTAAGATATGCTTAAATATGATATTTTAATTCATGCAGATTACGTATTTATTATTATAGAGACAGATTTCTAGTGATTATTATATTGAACCTAATATATAGCAGTGAGATCAAAACTATATATATATATATATATATATATATATATATATATATATATATATATATATATATATATATCGAGAAGAGGTAGTTCGGACGATGTCAAAACATCGTTAAACTCATGACTCACACAGCAGCCGCCAATAGCGTAGTGGTTAGGAGCCTTGACTGTCATACAGACGGTTGGGTTTCAATCCTGGCCTGAGGTAGTTGCCTGTCTAGCCGCACTGATGAGCAGTGAAACAGTGAAACAATACTGTATGTGGATGACTATATATATATATATATACATATATATATATGACTTGGGTTCCATCAGCTAGAATTGAAACCAAAACATACCACTCTCCATCCACATTCCTTAGCCGCTGAATCACGCCCACACACATATATTTTTATATATACATATTTATATATATATATATAAATTCACTTGTCATTCCTTTTTTAAAAGATGGAATTGCCCAATTATCGAAGACAAGATTTAAGCAAGCAAGTACAGCCGAGCGATCCACAGAGTTTTATAAGAATATAGATTCTATGTGTTCGCTAAGTAAATCTTGTTTCACTGTTTCACTGCTAATCAGTGCGGCTAGACAGGCAACTACCTCAGGCCAGGATTGAAACCCAACCGTCTGTATGACAGTCAAGGCTCCTAACCACTACGCTATTGGCGGCTGCTGTGTGAGTCATGAGTTTAACGATGTTTTGACATCGTCCGAACTACCTCTTCTCGACTTTGACCTTTGACCTAGACATCCCCAAATAAAATTTAGTTCAAGGTTTCCCAACAGGGTTCGTACCGTCCACCAGAGGAGGGGGGGGGGATGTTACTAGACTTCAGATGGGCGATGGTCAAATTTATCGTATAGAGAGATACTTTGATACTCAGATACTCTGACATCCTTTCATGTGGAAATTGATTGCATCACACTTACTTTTAATTGAAAAATTTATTCAAGAATCATACCCTGTAATGTTGACAAAGCTATATGGATATTTAATTATTTATTTTGTCTTTAATTATGTACTCCTACTACTACTAACATTATTATGTAAGGATGCATGTAGGGAGGGAGGCGATACTAAATATCCGATTGTTCTAGGGGGCGTTTGCCGAAAACGTTTGGGGAACCCTGATTTAGTTAAAGCTTCAATCTTCAGACTACCCAAGAAAAGGTCCTTCAAGAACATCATCATCATCATCATCATCAGGTCACAAGGAAGCGCAGACAATCTCGATAATCCATAAGCGTTGTGCAACAATACCTTTTTCTGTCTTTAACAATTCTTTATTTCTAAAAATCCATATTTTACTATAATCTGCCATAAATGACATGAATCTAAGACCAGATATTTATTATCTGCATTATTATACAAGATGCCCCAAAATTAACTATCCATTTTGAAATATAAATTAGGATAAAAACTGATTATTAATTTTGGGACACCTTGTATGTTTCTTTTTCTTTTATGCGCTTGTATATTTTTAACTTTGGATTCACAATTTTAATTTTCGTATAAGATAACGCTCCTCCCCAAGATCTTACTTATTAGATCGTCATTAAATCATAAGCACACCTGAATACAACATGCAAATTATCAATTACTCTGACACGCTGCTCTCTTGACATTGCCTTCATTTGGGCTGTGATGTTCCTCGTCTGTTTAATGATAGTTTGAAGACTGTTTTAAAAGACATTATCTTTGGGGTAACTTCATAGATGTGAAGCTCATTCAGGATCACATTTCCTACTGATAAGACGATCACCAAAATGTCTCGCATATTATTGAAATCCAATTAAAAAAAAAAGGTTGTTAGATGTTGTAAATTATGTGAAAGGATGAAAAGAGTTGTGTTTGAAGGCGATATCAATGTGGTTCGTAGGAAATACTATGGACACGAGTTGGCATATAAAAGAATAATGACAATATTAGAAGAAATTTTCAATAATTTTCATTATTCTTTTGTATGCCAACTTTCCTACGAAACACATTGAAATAGCCTTCAAACATAACTTTTTTTCACACTACGCACAATGCTTTAAGCAAACTACGACATACTTCTCATTCTAAATTATATTCTTAACCCCTTCTCCCACTGGATGAACTCGTCCATAAGATTTTCTTTCGTTAGGCCCAAAATTATTCAAGTACCTTTGAACTGTTTATTATTTGCTGTAGTTTTCTTTTTAATTAAAACTTTTACCAGCGGTATTTTATTATTTTCTTTCTCACTGAGATTTTAATTACAAAACAAAATGGCCAAAGTACTTTGTTTAGAAAGATTCAACAAAGATTCGACAGTGTCTTCTTTTTTTTTATAGAAATCGCTCCAGACAAGGCATGAAGCTACTAAAAATATAAATTAAATAAAATACTACTTCAAGATCAAAAACTAGTATGTGTTAGCTAGATAGATTTTGAGTCAGAAAACAACAATTCTTTCTCTTTTGTCAGAAACATTGCTCATGGAATGTGAGGATTAAAGGACAAAATAAGTGAAGCAAGAGTTACTATGCTGGCAAAAGTAAAGCCAAGATATACTTTCTACTCAAATTCAATGCAGAAAAAAAAAATACAAACATTGGAAATTTACTTTCATTAAATATCTGCGTATGGTTAACTGTGCTGAAAAATGGAAAGCATCCAAACTGTCTTCTATGCATTCATAAACAGCATATATCGGCACAAGTATTTGAAATCATTAATGATACAATGTCTATTGGAGTGAACTTGAATGCCTACTAGACAACATCTTCGAGTGTCTAAGATCTCTCTGTACAGAGATTTGTCAGGAAACCCTGCCATGAGGATACTTTTCCTTAGAAGTAAACTCTGACCAAATATTCAAAATAACACAGTATTCACAGCCCAAGCAAGATCTCCTCACTATAGCTAACCCACACTGGCTTTAACAAGAAATAGTGCACCTTCTCCAAGTGATGTTTCTTTCAAGTAACTACACAAATCTTGACATTCCACCAGACTAGATGAATTCTAGTTATGGAATCCAGTAAGACCAAGAGGCCACAAGGAAATTATGCTCTAACATATTAAAATGGTCAATTGTGGAGAGGAAAATTATGTTCCCAACTTCTTAACTAACTCAGTGTTTGAGATGTAAAGAATAACTTTAATGGAATATTCGAATGTCTGTCTATGGATCTCATATAGACAAGTGTTCGCCCCTAAAAAGAGGCCCCTTGATTTCTGAGAACTTCGACTGAAGTAAAATGAAACCAAACTATAAAAACTCTGGATTCGGCCTACAATCGACACCAACTTATTAGCATTAAACACCAACTTATCAGTATTAAACAGAAACTAATGCAAACAGTAGATTCTTTCGTGTTGCAATTGGAAAATCTCATAGAGAGTAAAGGTCGTTATTTTTAAGAAAAAAGAATTTCGAAAACGCACAGTTTTTCATTTACAAGATAAAATTTGATACCGATAAAAACTTTTGCATTCAACTAAAATGTTATCTCCTCATAGGCAAACACACATGCTAAAAAGAAAGAATAAAGTTATGTTGTTGATATATTTTGTTCATGAATTCATGTTTTCTCGCTTTTATTATAAAAATCCCGTTCTAAATTTAGCTCTTGCTAACTGGTGACCCATTCATAACATTTATGTTTTTTATTGATCTTTTTCATTCGCCAATTTAAGTACATGCATATTAATTGTTAGCACTGTTCTTGGTACTCTTCAAATACGCCACTATCACTAAAATCACACTATCCGAAACCAGGAACGGTAATATAGATTCTTTCGTGTGGTACAGTTGAAAAACCTTGCTAAAACATGAAATTTCCAGGCTTTTTTTTTTTTTTTTTTCACATGAAAAGTGTATAGTTCACCTTGTATTTTGATTTTATTTACTGGAAAAAAATTGGAGTACTGATCTAATTAAAAACACCAAGCAAGCAATATCGTTGTTGTTGTTGTTGTTGTTAGTGGTGGTGGTATTGTCTAAAACCGATCTACTTTGCTGTTTAGGGGTAAGTTATACAAATAGAAATAGATTTCTAATCTATTTAAATAAATTATACCAATAAAATTTTACAATTTCTACATTCATTTTTAAACTATTTTCGTATTTAGATTATTTACACTACTGTTCTTATTATGACTGTTATTTTCACAACATTTCGACCGATGTAAACTTCAACCTTCTTCATGAAGAACTCAGGAATCTTTCTGCAAGGATCCCTGCCGTACAGATAAAGTACTAAGTAAAATTTAGTTCTCAGTGAAACTCTTCAGGGGGTTAAAAGTTCAATCCTCAGTGTGGGCGATACTAAGAATACAATTTTGAATTACTTAAGACGTTTGCCCGGTCATAGCTGGCGAAACGAGTGTATGCTACTTCCATGGATTAAATCAAAGGTTCTGTTCGACATTCTGACAGAAAGATTCCAGAGTTTGACAAAAAGATTTCCGATGTTCGACAAGATACACCTGAAGAAGGTCAGAATTTACATATGTCGAAATGTTGTGAAAATAGTACTCAAGATGAGAACAGTAGTCCGAATAATCTAAATGATCCAAATTATAAAACCTCATCTCAAAAAATTAATATAACATTTTTGTAAAATGACATCCACTTTTACACATTTCAGAACTAGAATGGAAACCAAATTCTAACGGCAATAGTTTTACAATTGATATTATTGATTCCACTCCACGCACAGACGGACCAAATTGGCACGTTTATTGTGCTTATATTTAACTGATTTTTTTTTACATCGATCAAAAACATGAAAGTCTTGCATATGTCAATTTAAAAGGAAATTGTTTTATCTTAAGTTGTTGAAATTCTGACAACATTTATGAAAAATAAAAAGCTGACAGCAGCCACTTCCTGTCAGTTTTATCAATAGGGCTTATATATTTTAATTGTATTTTGTTTTGTTTTTCTGTTGTGTTGGTCGCATTATTTGCCTGCTGAAGATATTGGTTATTTTGACAGTCTGACTGATTATCATTCAATCAGTTTTTTTTTTATTTAAGTTTTTTAAGAAAACATATTCAGCCTCTTATACTAGAAAAAAATATCAGGTCAGTGCAAAAGTTTTTGCTAGTTTGTAGAAGAGGCATTTTAACCCATTGTAATTAATTTTGTGCATATTGTTATCACTTAAACATATCGCCATGATTAATTTATTACTTTTCTTTCAGATTATTAAACCATCATTCGTATTTTTCTGCAATATCCTCACTTATGCAGGCCTGAAAAATGGACTTCTTTAGCAAACAAAGATGGAGTCATCTTCTGTCATGATAATACTCATCTTCTGTCATGATAATACTCATCTTCATGCAGCACTATTGCTTAAAGATCCCTTGAGAGAATTTAGTTAGAAATCCTTGCCTGACCCTGCACATTCTCTTGGCAAGCTCCCTCGGATTATCACTTATTTTGAGGATTATAAAAACATTTAGATAGTCTTAGGTTAAGGAGAGGAGATTGAACATGAGTTAGGCTCATATTTTAAATAAAAACCTAAAGAATTTTACAAGTGAGGCATTTCTAAGCTCGTTAACAGATGGAATCAAGTTATAAGGACCAAAAATCATTATTCTTATGAATAAAGATTTTCCAAACATACAGTTTTCATTTTCAAAATTGAATTTTAAATCGGAAAAAAAACAAAAACTTTTTCACCACCCTAATATATATATATATATATATATATATATATATATATATATATATATATATATATATATATATATATATATATATATATATATTGCTTAATAATAACTGATATTATCTTCTTGAAGGGGCATCATAAATAAGGCAAACACATATACTGGAAAGAAAAATAGGGTTATAATACAGTAATACAATCTCTCCAGTATAGTATTTGCTAATATATATCTCTCTATGGCCTAATGTTTACACAATAGTTCTCGTTAGGTCACCAAAGTTGAGTAATGTTGAGCCTGGCCAGTACCAGATGAGTGATAATTTGGGAATACTAAGCGTTGTATGTAGGATAAAGTCGACACTTCCGGCAACTCCTGCATCCCACCTGACCTCCAGCTGTCTCGCCCGTATTCTGCCACTTGAACAAGTTGGTTGTGACATGAGAGTGAAGCTGGTGCTGCGCAAATCAGCTTAACTTTAAACGACTTCCCAGTGCAAGTTATCTGTCATCCCTAGGATGACAGTTGGTACTTGTCATTCCGACGGACTAATCACATCTCCCTGCCACTAAAAATAGATGTGACACAAGGTCAGAAGGCGGTAGAAAAGCACTTTTCTGTTGGTAATTATATCTGAAATTTTCATGGATCGTGTTTTATTGATTATTAATTATTTATTTTTAATAAATGTAATTAAAAAAAAAACGAAAAAAAAGTTATCCATTTAATTCATCGTTTTTAATCTTCTCAGCTGGTACTACCAAATCAGGTTGTCTGAAGATATCGCCTTCCTGATCTAAAATGCATCAAACTTTTCTCTTTGCAAAGACCTCCCCCCCCCAAAAAAAAACCACAACAATTTTCCTCTACAAAACAACCAAGCCAAACAATGTGAATAAATATTTGAAGATATAAAAGAATCGAAGCATAAAAACATTTTCTAAAATTACTGGATCCAGCATTAAGTAATTAAAAAGGGTTGATATGCCGTAAAACAAAACAATCAAATCCAGCACTGTGAATAAATATTTAAAGATATAAAGAAATCAAAGCCTAAAACTTTTACCCAAATGACCAGATTGGGCATTATATAATTCGAAAAAAGTTGATATGCCGCTAAACAAAATAACCAAACCAAACACTGTGAATAAATATTTTAAATGTAAAGAAATCGAAGCATATAAGCTTTTATCAAAATAACCAGCTTAGGCATTAAATAACTCAGAAAGGGTTGATATGCTGTAAAACCAACCAACCAACGACTAACCAATGCTATCATAATATTGTTCTCATGTAATTGAAACTTTTATTCCCCATTATCCTCGAATAGCCTTTGGCCTTGATAAAAGGTGACTCATTAACTTAAAAAGTCTCTTTTCACAATCTAAAAGTTGGCTGTGAATGCAATGTATTCATCATCTATTAAACATTTAGATAACACATTCTATTCATCAAAGAATTGTCTTAATGAAAGAATAAAAATTGGCTGCTTAAAAGATTGTAACAAAATATATATAGAATACTTTATTACTGTCAAAGACAAATCATTCTGTGAGGATGGAATTATTAAGTTATGGAACCAAATGGTAAAAAAATGTTTTTTGTATTCCTGTTTTTGTGTTGCGTTTTTCATTCAAACATACATTTTTCTGCTACTAATAAAATTGTTTATTAGGATTTTCTGTGACTGGAATTAATGAGAATTCTTTTGGAAATTTTTCTTTTCTTTAAATGTTCTTTCTTGCATTATATACATATTTTAACTCTGCAATAAGCAAAAAAAAAAAAAAAAAAAGAAAGAAGAAAAAAAAAGACCTTTCTGTCTACTGTTGGAGTGGTTCAATTTGACAGGCAAAAATGGCTCCATTTAGAACTTGCTTTATTTTGGCATAACCATCTGCTAGAAGAATCTTTAGAAAACTAACGAAAGGACCAAAGAATAGTGAATGATCATTGCTTCATTGACGATTCAGATTCGGTCAGCAAAATTAATTGAAAATTCTGTAAGAGAGAAATTTCAGGTTTGGTATATCAATGATATCAAAATAAAAGAACATTATTAAGACATGTCTTCTATATGGTTTTCGAAAATGGTTAGTCAAGTTCAGTCTTACAATATGTCTTTGATAGTAAGTCTGCAGAACAGATACTGCACTACAACCTCAAAAAAGAATAATTTATTGCCATTGTGACAACACAAGTACAAATATAACCCGATCCTGAATTGAATATTGAAAAATAGAACATTAGTCAAAATAGTAAACTGAATTGGTTGGTTGTTTGTTTTTGTTTTATGGCATATCAATCCTTTTCGGGTTATTTAATGCCGAATCCAAAGATTTGGAAGAAAAAAATTTTTTAATAGAATATATTTGTTGTTTTCACGTCGGTTTCTATTTAACCCATAGTTTGGACCCCAACAGGTACTACCACTCCGGGTCAGAGTGGACCTGGGAGCCATGGTAATTAAAGGGTGGCTCCACACTCCCCAAAGCCCACAAGCTGGGGCCTCACCACTGGATATAGTTTAAGTTCATATCCAGGACCCCCCATTGAGGGACTTTTACCCTCTGCAGGGGGGCAGTCGGCGTATTCTAATGCCCCACCAACAGGGCCGGACTGAATTGGGCATTAGAAAATAATATAATAGTATATTAATAGAAGTAATAGTATATTTTCGACTTCAGACAGACAGGTACCATATCTCCATTAATAATACAAGTGTGATAGTACATTAAAGGAAGAACTAGTATAATTTCGCTTTCAGACAGACATATATTAAATCTTCATCAATAATAAAAGTACAACAGTACATTAAAAGAAGTAATTGTATGGTTTCGGCTCAGACAGACAGATACTAAATCTCCACTTTGCCATGTTTCTACATGCAAGTTGCTATAGAATCAACATCATGAAAATGTTACTTTGTGAAATTATGAAGATGTAAATGTTGCTACAAAATTAACAAGATTGTAAAAGAAGAAATTAAATTGACATTAATAAGACTAAAAGTTTATGTCGATCTAGTTAATGATCTTGTATATTTGGAATCGAGCAAGAATCTTATCTTCTACATTTTTTCTGAAGAATCCGATGAAGAAACCAATAACAAAAAGAGCATCTGGAATCAATGAATAAACTATGGTATTTCATCAGAATGAAACTAGATAATATAATTCCTTTAAAGTTCAGAAAAAAAATTCTGGCTGTACTGTACAGTTTTACACACTCGTCTTAGTAACTTTGTGCCGCCATTTTGGATTCCATACTTTTGATAGCTAGAACTTTTCTTGAGATGAATTGATGAATTACAACAGAATGTGTTACATATCATTAACAGACCAAGACGGTTGAGGAAGTCCTGCATGGTCGGATCTATCATTCCACTTGTTTCCACAGCGATCTGCTGGAATACAAATTTGATGAGAAGACCAGCATCTGGGAGATATTTTCTTTGGGACCCAAAATCAACAGAGTCTATGTCATTTCTGAAATTGCCTTTTCCCTGTTAACTGCCCTACATTGTTGATTCTGTGCAGTTCTAGGATATATACCTTCTCAGGTTTTGCCTTCTTCCTTTGAGAAGAGGTTAGTTTATAGCTAATCGCCTGAGGCGCCTCTACTGAGGAATGTTGATGAGGCTGCTTAGACACTTTTTGCAGACTAAAATGCTCCTCTTCAGGGACGTTGATTCTTCAATCTCACTTTCCGACCCTTATGTCACATCTTCTCACCGTGGAAGAGAGATAAATACCCAATGTATTTTGATCGTTTCCAGTCCTCTGCTGATGCTGATGCATGTCCAAGGTTTGTCATCGATTCCGTTACTGATAATAGCATAAAAGTGTCGGTACAAGTCACATCTCATATTTAACGACTTACTGCCAGGACATCGGGCTATTTGCTGTCCCCTCTGTCAAGGCTAATGGTTTGAGGATTGACAGAAAGTCATTATTTCTAAGGTTGTCCAACGATATCGTTGAGAGTGCCGTGTCTAGGAAATCTGCAGGCACTCCTTCTACATAAAAGTCTGTAGTATTTATAACTGCTTCTTTGGTTTCTTACGATCATTTGTTTATTTAATCCTTCAATATCAAACGACTCTTCATCACTTCCTGTATTCCTTGTGAATAGGCCTCTTAAAGAAGTGACAGGTGTTTGACACATATGAGAACTCCCTCTATATTAATATATTACTTTTTTCCTTTAAAGCTATTATATTAATAGTCTATATATTAATACCGTAGTACCGTTAATGTACGTACATGTGTCATGGTTTCCAAATTACAAATTATTCGATCGGGAGATCCTATTTATTAAACAGGAGGAGAGAAGGTAATAACATACTACGAGCATTAAATTAGTAAATAGATACGCTAATTTAATGTTCGTAGTATGTTATTACTTTCTATCCTCCCTTTAATAAATAGGATCTCCCTATCACAAAAGACACAATGTTAAAAATAAAAAAATTTAAATAAAAAAAATGATGTCGCTTTTGGGCCGTATATGAAACTAAAATATACCTTCTTAGTCTTCTGGCTAGGATCCAAGGGTTGTATCTGTTCTGTCTAAAGATGGTATACTGATATCGTGGGGGTTTCCATTTGAGCCGAGCATCCATACAATGGAAATATGTCAGAGACTCCTATAAGTATATTGGAAATAAACTAAGATATATTCTGACGCTACATTAACCAAATTGCTTAGCTAAAAACTTTTACAGTTTTAACAAAAGGGATACAATAATATCGAAGGGTCTCTATTCATGTTGAATGTCCACAGAATTCCCAGCAGCAATATGTTACATTTGAAAGATGCTGCTATGGAATTTCCACAGGTCCTGCTAGAATATATTAATTTAATAAATTAACGTTATAATCATTGTATTATTAAGTTGTTTTTTTTTTTACGTTTTATTATTACACTGTTTTTTTTTTATTATGTTTTATTAAGTTCTTTGTTTATTTAGGTTTATTTTCAGTAAAAAAAAATTCGTTTTTCCGGCTTAAGGTTTTAATAAAAAAAAAATTAATTTAGTAATATATTAGGATTTACGTTAAAGTTTTACTGCATAGATTACTAGAAAATTTGCAAAATATTCATTTACGAAGTAAATGCATTCTTTGAAATGTGTTAGAAATTAATTCCAACTTTATTTTTCAAATGACAATTACGTTAGCACATACTTTTAAAAACACCTTCATAAGAGAAAGAACAACGAAACAAAGCCAAAAATAATGTATATAAATCCCAATAAATATATATATATAAATATATATATATATATATGTATGTATGTGTGTGTGTGTGTGTGTGTGTGTGTGTGTGTGTGTGTGTGTGTGTGTGTGTGTGTGTGTGTGTGTCATTGAAAATAATATATGAAAAACCCTAGGAGTTCCTTGCACCAACAAACTTATCAGGAGTTAATCGTTAGTATATCAAAAGATACAAAAAGAAAAAACTGCCAAATTGTCATACAAGAACAAATACCAAATACTCAGAGCTATATGAGTAAAAAAAAAAAAAATGGAAAAAGAGGCGAATGGGAATTCGCGTAAAATATATATACAATAATATAAAATATATGTACAGTTGAGAGTGAGGAGGTATGAGAACGATTGAAACATATCTTCACGCAAGTCTAATGATATAACAAATTCTTTCTGCCGACAAAGTGAAGACTTGCGTGAAAAAATTAAGACTAACTCCAAAATCTTTGAATTATCTTGAGTCATCCCAGTGTAATATTTTAAAACAGTCCATTTGATAGGCATTGATACAAACTGAATTTTCGATTAGATATTGTCCAATGGCAGATTCCAAGGCAGAAGAGGGACAAAAACGATGTGGCTTGCTTAGCTTAATTTCTGCTGGTATATGTTGATTGATGCGTGTCTGCAAGTTTAAGGAGATTTGACCCACATAGCCAGCAGCGCACTCGCAATTAAATTCATAAACAACATTACTTTGTGTGATGCGGGGCAAACTGTCCTTCAAGACCGGAAGGAATGCAGATTTTACACTAAAAACCAACCGTAACACAACAGACGAGAAACAATTTGTAACAAACTCAATAATCCGCAACTATAATCCAAGGGTTGCTCTTGTGTAACAGTTTAATTCATATTATTTTGCATCTTTTGATGTACCAACGATTAACTCCTGATGAGTTTGTTGGTGAAAGGAGTCCCTAGAGTTTTTTCGTATATTATTTTCAAAATGCTGTATCGTTTTTGTGCCATTAAAAAGTTATATATATATATGATTACTTAGTTTAATCACATAAATTAATATACGAAAGTATAAATTTATGCGTAAATTTTAGGTATTTACTTCAACAGTGCTCAATATGTAGGTAGAGCTAGGTAGTAAGTTACAAAATATATATGGCACTTAAGCTACACAGAATATTTCACGTTTCATCTACACTAGGATTCATCAGGCTTATATATAAATATATATATAATATAAAGCTGAACGTCTGTGTGTGTGTGTGTGTGTGTGTGTGTGTGTGTGTGTGTGTGTGTGTGTGTGTGTGTGGTCACAAATAGGCTCCTATATGGTTGACTATTATTGAAAACTGATCACATATAATGATAGAAGATGTATCGAGACACAGGAATGGGTATGTTTGATCTGGCATAATGATGATTCATTAAAATTGTGGGGTCTACGTACGCACCTGCTCCACAAAGTATGAAAATAAAAATTTTTTTAAAAAGCGTTTACAAGTGTTTTTGATATAGATGTACATAATAATACTTTGATAAGTATGTTTTAACTTAAATAGGGATGGTATAATAAAATTGTGAGGTTTGCTTTCGCGCCTGGCCTCCATAGAATGGAAATAGGCACAAACTTTAATAAAGACTTTTCATATCTATCTGCGTAAGTATACTTTGATAATTATGCTTCAGTTTGAAGAAATATGGTATAATAAAATTATGGGGTGTTCGTTCGCACCTGACCTCCATAGAATGGAAATATGTCACAACGTTTAACAAGATTTTTTTAATATAGATCCACAGAATATTGTGATAAGTGTTTCAGTGTGAACAGGTATGGTATAATAAATTATGGGGTTTATCTATTTTATTTTTACTTTCATCATATTTAGCTTTGGTTTTGATACCCTCAAATTCGAAGCTATCTCTTTACAACCGTTCCTTTTCATAACCTATCATACTTTCATAAATCAGAGTCCATTTTCTGTAGTCTGTTTTTGAACCCAGTCAACGACGGGTACTTTTGCCAGTATATATATATATATATATATATATATATATATATATATATATATATATATATATATATATATATATATATATAAAACACAATAGTATTTCTCTTAGCTGATGTTTTGGCCTTTCAAAAGATAGTCGTCCTCGAATTTTTTTTCTTCATTTTTGAACCATTGGTAATATGAAGAGACGTCATTAAAGCACGCATGTGAAAGAGTATTCTTACTAATAAAAAAAAGTCTGCTTAATTATTCATACAACATAAGACATGCGCAAAGATAGTTTTTTTTTATTATTTATTTTATTTTACTGTGCAGCATTATATTAAAGGAATATACTTATTTCTAGCAATTTCTAACAGCCTTTTCAGAATTTCAATCCTAAGCAAGGTAATTATGAACAAACATGCAGAAAACCAAAGGGTGGCACCTTTTAAAAAAATTGATCTTGAAACTAAACAATTGGACACTAAAATCATTTAATTTTTAATATGAAGTTGATCGCTTTTAATTTGAAGTTCAGCTTTTTATATCAAGGTTAAAAAGGTAGTTTCATCATTTTTGTTGCTACAGTTTTTTCGAGAACTGTACTCATAGAACTGTTTCATATTTGGGAACATTCTCCTATGTTTTAATTAATCTACATTGTTGTATTGTTTTATTTATCTATTTTTTTTTTAATGAAACGAAATCCAGTAATTGAACTGCCCGCCATGAGAGAGATTTCTAACTTTCACTCTTGAAATTGAAGACTTACATTAAATCTGTTGCTAAACATCTAAAAAATGTTTGGATACTTCTACAACCCCAGAAAGTATATGTGGGCCTTTCTTTATATTTCTTAATAATTTTTCAGTACTTTTACAGAATTTGAACCGAATTGTTTTCTTTTTAACTCTAACCTAACCCTCAACTAACCCTAACCTAAGTTTTACGTTTAATTTAGCAAAAGTTGGTTTCGTTCAGTTCAAATTCTGTAGAAGAACAGGTTTGTCTGTGTCTTATTATTCAAAAAGAAAGTGTTTACTCGAACTTTCTATTACTGAAAGTAATAGGTCTTTTGAGGAATTCTCAATCGAGCATTAGCAACTTTCTTTTAATCCGAACAATTGGGGAAAGCAATTTGATGCTCCTTTTAGAATGGATCTACTCTTCACAGAAGGAGAAAAATCTAGTGACTGTCCTTTGAACTTTCTATTCTTTGATATCAACAATTCCTTGTTTTGATCAAATCTGGGAGACGTTCTCAATGCTTCTGCTGTTCAGCAAGACGCCTTAAGAATGGTAATAATAGGTTGACTGATGGGTCAGTAGGGTTAATTAGACATACAGGAAGTGAGAATTAGAGAGTGGGTTTCCGATTGAAATAAGGAAGAGACGAAAAAAGATTTTTTTTACTATTTTAATCATTCAGATCAAAGTATATTTAATTGAAATAATTAATTAAATGAAAGGATGAGATGAATGGCATTTAATGGACAAATTAAAACAAACAAACAAACAGACAAACAAAAAACTACCGTGTTAATAAAATTAATTTATTGAAATTGTTTATTTAATACTTAAGCATGTATAAACAGTGTGATTATGCATGAAAGTGAAATCTGGCCAGTGAAGGTTGAAGACACGCGTTGCATGCGGAGAAATGATATGAGAATAATAAGGTTAGCTTGTGATGTGAATCTTACAGACAGGCTTAGATCTGATGACTTCAGAGGAAGATTAAATCTCGATAGTATAAAGAAATATGTATAATAGAGTAGATTTCGATGATATAGCCACGTTGAAAGAATAGGTGAAAGTTCTTGGGTTAATAGATGTACAACAGTTTAGGGATCAAGTTTAGTTCGCAGAGGAAGGCTAAGGAAAACATGGGAGGAAGTGGTAACAATGGATGTCAGGGAAAGAGTGATAAATGAAAACATTGCCAGAGATAGGTTACTTTGAAACTGAATTTCATAAAGCCATCCAACACATGGCAACATGTAAAATGGACGTTAAACTGAATGATGATGATGGGGATGATGGGGATGATGATGATGATGTTGGTGGTGGTGGTGGTGGTGGTGGTGGTGGTGGTGGTGGTGGTGGTGATGATGATGATGATGATGATGATGATGATGATGATTCCTGAATGCAAATGTCGCCTGTCATGAGTATTATTGTAAGACATGGAGCTATTGGGAAAAGCTTAAGGATACCAGATTTTTAATGGACACAGTTCAGTGGTCACTGTGAGAACGGAGAATGTTAGACCCCTTTCTGGTATACAGAATGTCCCAGAAGTCGTGCACGTGGTCAAGAAAGTAACAATATAAGAAAGAGTTAAATTGGTTTTTATGTTTGGAAGCGATGAGGCTACATACCGCTTTGTAGCTGAGGAATTCAACCGCATCCATCCCGAGTGAGAAAAACCATTGAGCCATACCACTGCCTGCCGTTTAATCAACCTTTTCCAAGAAACTGGCTCAGTAGCTTACCGTGAGAGATGTGATCGACGAAAGAGTGCAACTGATGAAGAAACATCAACTATTGTTTTGGCAAATGTTGCTAGAAGCCCCGTGAAATCAGTAAGGAAAATAAGCAAGGAGCTTACGATTAGCAAATCATCAGTACATCGTATTCTTAAGACACATAAATTTCATAAATAAAGAGAATTGATGCATGTATCGATGCAGAATGTGAACAATTTGAGCATCTATTATGATTATGATGAATAAAATAGATATATGTATTTATTGGATGTTTATAAAAATCTACATGATGCGCGACTTCTGAAACACCCTGTATATATTTCTTAATTTATCTTGCAAAGTTACTCCAAGGATATTCTTAAACATTTCATTCCAAAGATGTTGAGTTTCTTCTCATGCTCTGCCAGTATTATAGTCCATATTTCACTTGCATATACTGCAATAGGAACTATCAATCTATTGAAAAGTCTTAACTTCAGAGGTGTTAGTATGTCATTCTTGCTTTATATCTTTTCTTTTAGACGTCCAAATGCAAAAGTTCCATTACAATCAGTATATCTTGAAATCACTAGTGATTTATCTATTTATACCTGCATAATATATAATGAATAATAATTAATAACGCTCATTTCTAGAATAAAAAATGACTACAGAAACGCTGGAGATGAGACAGTGCCAGTGTTGAGAGAGAGAGAGAGAGAGAGAGAGAGAGAGAGAGAGAGAGAGAGAGAGAGAGAGAGAGAGAGAGAGAGTGTGTGTGTGTGTGTGTGTGTGTGTGTGTGTGTGTGTGTGTGTGTGTGTGTAAGCGAGGGAGTAAGAAAGAGTAAAAGAGAGTAAGAAAAACAGAGAAAGCGTAAGAGAGAGAAAGAGTAAGAGAGAGAGAGAGAGAGAGAGAGGAAGAAAGAAAGAGAGAGAGAGTGTATGTGTGTGTGTAAGCGATGGAGTAAGAAAGAATAAAAGAGAGTAAGAAAAACAGAGAAAGCGTAAGAGAGAGAAAGAGTAAGAGAGAGAGGGAGGAAGAAAGAAAGAGAGAGAGAGAGAAAGAGAGAGAGAGAGTGAGAGAGAGAGAGCGAGGGCACAAAGAGATATTACATTTTCAATAACAAAATAAAAGTCTTTATACACACATCTGCAGGTTTTATGCACTTTTCGCTTCTTTTCATCATTGTCCTTCCATCTAGTGGTTGCTGTAGGAATAAACTTCTTTTCATGAAGAAAGACGCCAAAATGGATGTTCGATGAGAGTTTTCTTTAAGTTTTTATGAGGAGAAAATTGACTCAGGACAGAGACAGAGACTAATATTCCTTTACTTAATTATTTACTTCTTAATTTTTTAATTTACTAAAATGAGTGACGCACATGGACAGAGACATTGGGGTAACATTCTGTTTAGATTATTTCTACATTATTAGCGGTGTCTCATTCGCACAGCTTCCACAGAGAGATTGATTGCCTCAACTTTACGTCACCCATCTTTCATTCAACCCTAGCAGATTTAGTTTATAATGTACCTAATGTGACCCTTGTTACAATTCATACTAGCTAATTTAATTGCTACTGACGTAGAGTCCCCACAATGTAACAGAGAGAGTGTGCTTTGTTATGATGTTTTTTTATGGCATATCAATTTTTTATGGGTTATTTAATGTCGAATCGAGTCGTTTTGATAAAGCTGACGCATAACAATTTCTTAAAAAATGTAATTGATCAAATTTTTAAAATCTTCAATGGTTTTGATACAAGAAGAAGGAAAATAAATTTAAAGATATTTTTGGAAAACTTGGAATCTTTTTCACTAATTTTTTTCAATTATTATTCGATAGATTATTTTTTTTTTTTTTAGTCTTGCTCACCCCAATCAAAGCGTATTGTCATTAGGATGTAAGGGGTTACTATTTAAGATCATGTCTACTGGGATCTATACGAAAACAGTGATAGAATTTCAAAGTCTAGAAATCTGAAAAAAGAAACTATTAAAATAGAAGGCTGTCCGGCATCTAGGGACCTCTACAGTGAAGGGGTGGGTACAAGTGTAACGAGTTACATCCCATTAGAGCACATCTCGTTAAAGCACATCTCGTTAAAGTACATCTCGTTAAAGTACATCTCGTTAAAGTACATCTCATTAAAGCACATCTCGTTAAAGTACATCTCGTTAAAGCACATCTCGTTAAAGCACATCTCGTTAAAGTACATCTCGTTAAAGTACATCTCGTTAAAGCACATCTCGTTAAAGCACATCTCGTTAAAGCACATCTCGTTAAAGTACATCTCGTTAAAGTACATCTCGTTAAAGTACATCTCGTTAAAGCACATCTCGTTAAAGCACATCTCGTTAAAGCACATCTCGTTAAAGTACATCTCGTTAAAGCACATCTCGTTAAAGTACATCTCGTTAAAGTACATCTCGTTAAAGCACATCTCGTTAAAGCACATCTCGTTAAAGCACATCTCGTTAAAGTACATCTCGTTAAAGTACATCTCGTTAAAGTACATCTCGTTAAAGCACATCTCGTTAAAGCACATCTCGTTAAAGCACATCTCGTTAAAGTACATCTCGTTAAAGTACTTGTGAAACAGGCATAGGGATGCAACATTGCAGCGATGGCGCAGGGGTTGGAGCTTGGTGTGAATCAATAAATATTAGATAACTCTACAAGAATTTATCATGATAAGACGCTCTCATAGGTTTGACTTTTATTTTATTTAAAGGCATATTTATTTTATTAAAGACATATCAATAGTTTTTTGTGTGTATTTTAATGCTTATGCACGTTTGCTATTTTACTGATTTATTGCATTTGATTAGTTGAAGTCACTATTTTTTTTACCATATCTGGGAAATATTGTGAGATTATACTTTTCCTAATAGTATACTGACGTGCAGAAGTGTACTGATGGCACTCGAGGTGAACTTCTTAATTGTGTACTCGAGTATAAGTACTAGTACTAAAAAATATGAGAAAGAAAAATACTTTGCATATTTCTCCCTCTCAGAATAAAAAAAAAATGGATGCCTAGGGTCACTGTCCCATCGACCCTTTTTCTCTGCACATCACTTCAGTATTGGAATGTAGTTAAACACAATACATTCAATATGATTTCAAGTCTGCATAGCTGCTTCCATAATCTGTAATGGTATCCATTAGGATAGTTACACACCGGTTTATGACCTACTCTTTTTTATTTTATGCAACTTATATATTTTTGCACTACCTGCTGCTTTATTTCTAACTTCAAACATATGCCAATGAGATTATGCATATGACATCGGTTGGGACTGTGATGTCTGTGATGATGATTATGTAGACAAAATCCATGTCAATAAATGACAATACTGTGACGACTTTCTGTTTCTTCACTCATTGGTTCCAAGATTCTCGTCGGACATTAGCAGAAGAATAGAAATAGTAACTTCGGCATTTGGACGTCTAAAAGAACGGAGCAGGCAAGACATATCAATGCATCTAAAGTTAAAACTTTACGATGTGTTGATAGTTCTTATCGCTGTACATGAAGTGAAACATGGTCTATATTAGCAGAGCAAGACAGAAGGCTTTATCTTTGTGAAATGAAATGTTTAAGAACTTTATTTAGAATAACTTTATGAGATTGACTAAAATAAATGCAGATTTTATAAAGTGGCTTAACGTTAATACATTCATTAATGTTATTCCAAAGAAGAGGGTAACATACAATTGCATTTCACTTCCCTATTGGAAATTACTGATTTATTCCCACTCAGATTTCCAGCTAATTTCATAAGCTGAGACAATAAAATTTTATTATTTTAGAATACGCACATTCTGACAAAAAAAAAAAAACGAACTCGAACAAACTTTAAACAATATGGCCGCCAACTCTACACGATGGGACTAATCTCTTACTAGTACCTTTCTTTTATCAATGTTTGGTTCCACATTCATACATTATGGCAAGGCAGGGAGAGAGTAACATGGTTTGAACATGTTTCCCGACTACCAAATCGTATCTAGAAGATTTAATTCAAGAAAAAAAATCAAAAGGATAACAATTTACACACCTTATATATTTGCCTTATCTTTCACTTCAAACAATTTTTTAAATAAAAATTAATAGAAATCCATTGTTAAGAAGCATAGTGAAAATGAAATCCGAAACATGACGATTAAAAGATCAGACACGTGTAGTATTTTTATTTTTTGAATAAAAATTTATTTAAAATTTCTAGTTTTCACTTTATGCCAAAGCCCTCATCAGAAGGATGGAGTACTGTTGCCATTTCTGGGCAGGAGCTGCTAGAAAGATCTTATCCTGCCTTGACAAAGTTCAAAATAGACTTTGTAGCCTAGTGGGGGATGCCCTTTTGTCTTCCCTGCAACCTCTTTCCCACAGAGACATTGCTAGCCTGTCTCTGCTTTATCGTTGTTTTCATGGCATGGTCCCTCCTCACCTAACTTTCACGAAAAACACTCGTCTGGCCAAAACCACTATCAATAATTTTTCCCACTCTTTATCTGTGCCTAAACCTAAATGTAGATTCCACAAAGAAAACTTCTTTCTTAGAACTGTACGCCTCTGGAACTCTCTTCCATTTGCCAGTTTTCCAACAGACTACAATTGACTCCCATTGACTACTGTACACTCATTAACCCTTATCCTCGAGTGGCCTCTGGGCCTTTAAAAGTGGTGACTTCTATGTAAAAATAAATAAATAAATTTTGTTTAAAAACACGATAAAAATGAAATTCAAAACATGACGGTTGAAATATCAGATATGTACAATATTTTCATTTTTTAAATAAATATCTATTTAAGAAATATTTTAAGTGTCATGTTTTGAATTTAAAAAAAAATATTTTGTATAGAACACTCTAACAGTCATGATTCAACTGCTTTTTTGTCCAAAAACAATTTCACTTTATTGTAATGAGCGATTAACCAACCAATTAAAATCTTTTTATACATAGTCAGAGGGTGTTTACATGTTTTTATAGTTACTTCTTCTCACCATCGTTTCATGATCAAGGTTTTATGGATGGCCATGTTATATTTTGGGAATTTCAAATTGAGGGGTCATCGCCACGATGTTTCAACATGTTCTAGAATTTTCGGATATGTGGCACAACTGATAAAGGTGTTAAGATAATCAGTTTTAAGCAACAGTCTTCTGAAAAGTTGAAGATTAACTGCAGGCGAAAAAAAATTATTGATAAAAATGATACAGACACGAAACATCTTCGAAAATTGATTTATAAAAAAAAAAACTGACACTATGAATGTCATAATGTTCAAATCTAATTATTAAAACCTCACTAAATATAGTGATGTATCTTTTTCATGTAGTTCTACATTTCTTCTTTTTTTTTTTTACAAAATTAGCCATGCTGGGGAGGGTGTTCTTGAAAAAATATGGAATGAGATAATATCTGAGATGATTTAGATGATATAAGAGACCAATTGTGTGCACGAAATGAAGAAAGTTGGCATATGAGCATCAGGGAAAGGGTTGAGCAGACGCTTGTGGGTTTTGCATATCATTGATATACGAATCAGTTGCTTCTTTTGGTTTGCTTCCTTTCCTTCAATACCGTTTTTAAAACACTTGCCGTAATATTTGGTGCAACATTCAATCTAAATCTAAACCGTGTTAAGCAATAAGTTATTCCTTTATAGCACATCAACTAGTACTGCTATAGTCCCTTCGTCGCCACATGTAGCTGCAAGTAGGCAAACTTAAGATCCACAATCGCAGTTCCTCACACCAACCGTCCCACTTACTCATCTTTTCATCACACACATTTATTATATTGCTCCATGCATGACATGTATTGCTCCATGTATGACATGTATTGCTCCATGTATGACATGCCACAATTCATGGAAGTCTAAGACTGGCCTGATTTTCCCTTTTGTGAACTGGAACACTACTACCAATGGTAACACACCTGTTCCTCATCCCTTCCATGGCAAAAGAATACCTTGTGCTATCCACACCACCTCCTTCTCAGACTGAGGTTTTCTCACTTCCCAGTAAATTCTTATAATATGTCACTATTCCGTAACACTGGAGGCTCTCCCTTCCATTTCCATTTTACTGTCGATTTCTCTCCATCGAAATTTGTTTCAAATTCTTTATCCTCAATTTTAAAGACATTTGGCTTATGAGTATCTATGGCACAGTGTACATCTCCAAACTTTATCTCAGTTTTCTTTATAGTTTAAAGTTTGTGCAGGTGCGTCTGATGACATCATCTCTGTGTCTCCAGGATTTGGCTGTTTGCTTCTAACTTTGCATTGGCTTACTATCTTCGTATATATGTGTTACTTTTGGGATTTTGAACGATTTTCATTAATGAAAATAATTTGAGTTAACATGTTCATGTGAAAACGTACTAGCATTAGGGAGTGAGTAAGAAAGGAAATCGCAATGAAGCGGAGACAAAAAGAGGCTAAGCAATTAAAGCTAATTGCGCTATTGGAGATTATTTGGATGCTTTTAAGATTAATATATAATAATGCAAAAGAAACAAATATTGTCATTTTCAAAAGAATTGGAGAAAAGGTAAAAATTATTGGAGATAAAAATGATACCGAATTGAACAATTGTAAAATTGAATTATGTAAAAGATTAATTGAAAATATGGATGTCCAAAAGAGATATAATGTTCAAATCTAATCACTAAACACTTCATGTATTTCTTTAATTTTCGCAACAGAATACAGAGATGCTTCTTTTTCTTGTAGGTCTGCATTTTTTTTTTGTTTGTTTAATTTACGAAATTAGACATGCAATAGTAGATGTACATTTACCAAAAGATGCAGCGAAATAATATTCAAGATTGTTTACATGTTTTGCAACTGTATTGGTACATGATGAATCTGTAATACATAAAAATTCATAAGAGACCAATACTGAGATTTTATTTAAAAAAGTAAGTATTATTGAAGACAAAAATGATACTGAATTGAACAGTTGTAAAATTGAATTGTAAAAAAAAAAATGAAATAACTGAAAATATGGATGTCCAAAAGAGTCATAATCTTAAAATATAATCACTAAAACTTCCATGTATTTTTATTTTACGCATTTTCCTATCAGAATATGAAAATGTTTCTTTTCGATACAATTCTACAATGTTTTTTTCTATTATAAAGATATATTGTATTAATCAAATTAGTTGATAGTTTTTTTTCTATTACTGCGCATCATATTGTGCGTGACTGACTGCATTGGTACATGCTGAGTCTGTAATGGTATCCATTACAACATTCATGCACTCCCAAAATGTTAATAATGACACATGGACAGGTAGCTAAATAAAAATTAATAAAGGTAAGTGAGAATCGGTTCTAAGTGATAATCTTATGGGGGGGTTATATGTTCAATTTTCACTACAGACAATACTAACAAAGAATAAAATAAAAATTATTTTCAGATATAAGATTTATGGTTGACAGAATGAGAACAATCAATCCTCCGTGAATTGAATAATGGATTCAGTTCCACATTGTGTATAAATTCTCAAATTTAACAATTCGACAAGATGAACGTATAGAAGGTCGGAGATTACATTGGCTGAAATGCTATTAGAATAACTTCCAAGGTGAGAAGACAACCCCAATAATACAGCACAAAACATATTTGCAATGCGAATGAGAAACTAAACTTTTCAACTTTCATTATATTCTTACAATTCTCGTAATATTTCAAAATCGATTCACTGAGTTGTATTCATAGAACATCAAAAACATGTGCTTTCATTTCTTCTTACAAATTTTCTCACGGAAAATCAAAGAACGGAAATCCATTGGCTGAACTGAACATACATAGAAATCGCAAACTTCCAAAAACCGTTTTTCTATTAAGTTGCTTTGTGAGTTTTTGCTTATTTTATCATCTTTGATTATACATGTACCGAGGAAAGTTCTTGGGACCGGTTGCCTTATGTCAGACTAGTGTAGGTGTAAAACGAAATATAAAGCAATATGAGATTAACCTTTTAAAACACAATAAATTATTGAATTAAAGAAATCATAATGGCAGAATGCCCTGAACCATTTCGATGCCAGGACAGTACAGAATAGGACGATAAAATTGTCACCCTAAAGAAAGCAACACTACAGCTTTAGTTAAAAACTTTTACTGAAAAAAGCAATTCAGGTAAACATGGTATGTAGTAGAGTTGGCATCTATTAAATGTAGCCGCCTTCAGCCTCAATGACCGCTTTGATACGGGTCCAAAACTGGGAGTATGCCTTTTCCATAAGCGCTGGCAGGAGCTTGGTGAATACTCGGCAGATGACGGCGATCAGGCTGGTTTTGTTGTTGTGGGAGGTCATGTGTGTAATATTCTTAACGTATGATCAAACAAAGTAGTCCGGCGGATTCAGGTTGAGAGAGAAGGGGGGGACGAGTGAGAGAAGGGTACAAAGTCATAGTACTCCTTCTGAAGTCAAATCTGGGTGTTTGGACTTGTGGGCCGGCGCCAAGTCCTGCTGCCACACCCAGGGTCTGTCTGCAGGGGATCACCACACTCTTCAGTACATCCAGGTACACTTTGATGTTGATTTTCAAGTTGACTTAAAAGATGTGAGGTGGCATAATGTAGCCCTCACTTGAAACCACACCAAAAACCATAACCGTGGGTCAATCAATGTGTTAAGCTGTGCCCTCAAGGATTGAACCATCTGGTTTTGCATTTCGAGGGTGCTGGCAATTATCTTGTTGCCATAACTCGAATTAGTAGAGTGCATCTCTGATCTCTCTCATTGAACATTGTGTCACTTTCAGACATGACAGAAGGCTCCTATCGTTCTTGGAATCTGTACACAACTGGCCTACTAGTAGATGGTCTGCAAGCAAAAAATAAATAAATAAAATAAAATCCGTTTTCATCAAACGGAAATGGAATCATGTCGTCTTTTCTAGGGCGGCAATTTTATCGTTCCACCCTGTGGTCTGTGATCGGCTATTATCTCAGTAATTTATTCATTACATTACAGCCATTTTAGTATTAACCATGCCCAATGTTGTTTTAAACATGCATACAAGTTATAGACATACAAATTGTTGGCACAAGACAAATCAAGCATAGAAAATTGCATTTTCACCTGAACACAAGCCCAGACAAGTAATAGATACCTCCAAAGTGCACCACAGAATTAACTCCCACCTATATGTAACCGATGTAACTTTAATATAAGTTAATATTATCATCATAACTTTTGTACCATTTTAAAAAAAAAAAAAACTTAAAATAAATTAATAATAACTTTTTAAAAATTAAAATTTTAAAAGCAGTTTTCTATGAAATATATGAGGGGAAATATTTTTATTTTGTAGGTATACACTCTCTCCATGTTACGAAAAACTAAACAAAATAAATGTAGGTTATGAAAAAATTCCAACGTTTTAGAAAGATGAAGAGTTTAATTAATTGAAAAATATTTTATTTTTTAAAACCCAATTCTTATTTCACTTACCTTGAAGTTGTAAATAAATATAAAAAAATATAGGCATAAAGTCAATATTATTATATTAAAGTAAAACTTTTCTCGTTAATATATAATATAATTAGTCGAATTGCCAAAAAAAAAACCCCAAAAAAAACAAAAAACACAGAATTCTAAAAAATAATTGCGTTTTTAAAGCTTAAAATCGATTTAATTCCAGTATTTTGCGATGTGAGTTTTAAATATAGAATTTTGAGTAACGGTTCCCAATTTTGAAAAAAATATTTTAATATAATGTGAAAATGACTATTGGCAATTTTAAAATAGCAAATTAAACCACAACCTAAAATTATTTTAATCGATAAAGGATTTTTATTTGTACAGGGTACAACTAGATTTTAGCGCCTATTTTTCAAATAATGCACAGAGACCTCTAATGAATACAATTATCATAATAAATTGTAGCAAACAAAAGTTACTTCTATTATTCATTTTAGCGCTTTTGACTATTCGTAAAATTTACACAATTTAATTTACACACAAAATAATGACGTTGCTGATCCTTCGTAAAAATATGGCGAATTTACTTAAGAAAACGATTATACCTACTGAGTAACGTAGCCATATTTGTTTGCTGTGCAAACTGACCAAACAAAGATAGTTACTTTGTTCAGAATATCTGTTTATACTAAATTTAAAGATTTATAACTTCTATTAAATATTTTTAATAAAATAAAAAATCACAAATAATCTCGAAGTTGATCCACACCCAATGAGCTGTTTCAGTAATCATTACTATGATCGACAAATTATTTTGAAAGAAATTGCAAATTAGTCAAAAACAATTTATTTTTGTTTGACAATTGCTTTTGACTAATTCCTAAACTGTATTTCCTTTAAAATAATTCATGTCACTAGCAGTAATCATTATCGAAAGAGCTAATAAGATACCGATCAACTTTTCGATATTCCACTTATTTTTCCATTTCTTTATTTTATCTTCTTCAGACTTAGAATTTCATCACAGCTTAATTTGGAAATCCAATCTGTTGGCTTGTTTATCATTGAGAATTTCTAAGGCTGAATGATGAACTTATGCCAAGTGATCTAAAGTCTTTGGCATTCATATGTATAAGCTTCTCTTCAATTTGTAAGATCCGAATAAGCCCATTAAAAAGATTAACTGTTCAAATAGAATGAAATAATAATATGGAGATTTGACTGTACATTAATAGATAAGACAAAAAAAAATGAAAGAGGTAATGCAGTACAAAATTTCAAGATATATATTCTCTCTCTCTCTCTCTCTCTCTCTCTCTCTCTCTCTCTCTCTCTCTCTCTCTCTATATATATATATATATATATATATATATATATATATATATATATATATAAGTGAACGTGTCTGTGTGTGTCTGTGTGCGCGTGTGTGTCTATGTGTGTACATTTCCCTACGCAATAACTCTATCAATTTTTAGTCTACAGACTCAACATTTGATATACATGGTACAGAGATTTGGAAAAATCTATGTGATTGGTTTTCGGACAGAAATTTGGCTGTTAAGGGGTCAAAGTTCAACGATTTGACCTTGTAGAACTCTATCAAACTCCTTCGACAATTTTAGGTCTAAACACTTGAAATTTTAGATATAGGTTCCTTGGACATGGATCTAACTTAATAACTTGATTTGAGCTCAAAACAATAAATGTTAAGGGGTCATAATAGGGGTCAAAGTTTAAAATATTGACTTTTTTTTTTGCTCAGCATACACCTCCAAACAACCGGGCAACGCCGGGCACCCATGCTAGTATATATATATATATATATATATATATATATATATATATATATATATATATATATATATATATATATAATGAAATAAGTTCAAATGTATTACACTTAAAATGTTGACTTACACCTGAACTTCAAATCGTGTAACTAGCTGAACAGTGATCGTCCACACTGATGTTTTTGGAAAAGGATGAAACATATGTGCATGTTGATAAGAAATTAAAACAACATATTTATCATCATATTTTTTTTCTCCTCCCTTAATGCTAGGACGGGCCATTTAAGAGAATTATAATTAGGTTATCAAATTGAGTGCGTAATGCAAAGTTTCGCCTGACTGCATCATTGATTACTGTTTATGACAGCTTTCAAGTATATGTGTTTTTAAAGAGATAAATATACCTTAATTCTCTTCCTTTCACCCGACTACAACTCCATTGACTATTTCTTTTGGGGCGTGGTCAAGGCCAAGACAAGAAAGGCCATAAAGATGGTCGTCTCTTTGAAGGCTGCTATTGTTAAAACGTTCACTATAGTAGATAAATACATGGTTGGCAATGCATATGACTCATTTTGCACCCGATATAGGATGGTCGTCTTCGCCGTCGGTGGTTACAATAAAAAATAATTTAGCATGTAACGTTAATTGTTGATACATAAACTAACAGATCTATACAGCAATATACCTCACAACCTAGCGAAAGAAGTAGTCGCATATTGGACTGATAAACATACACAAATACTACACCCTAGATTCACTAAACAATTCGTTATCAACAGCATAGGTATACTCCTCAACAATAATTCTTTCGACTTCAACAATGATAACCATCCATACACTAAGAACAGTAATGGAAACACAAACGGCACCGAAACCTTAAACTAGTCTACCGGGAAGAGACCCTATATGAAAGGAAAAAGCAAAATGCAGTAAACAGCAATATGGAGTCTGTGACATAATAATAGAGGGAAACTCATACACATTCAAAACCCCAATACAAACATAAAACAAAACTAGACTGCACCTCCCAAAATGTAGTGTATGCACTCAAATGCACAGCATGCGACAAATCCTACATAGGCGCTACCAAAAATCTCAGTAATAGTGACCTTACATAAAAGTAAAATAAAAATTGCAGAAAACAGACTCCTATATGTTTCGCAACACGTACATGAATACAGTGGGAATAACTTCAGAATAATGCCAATCTTTCAAACCGATAATTACTTCTACTTACTCACACAAGAATAAAATTTTATAACAAAATTCACTCTCAAATTGAACAAAGCTTAACATTAACATGCAAACAGAATGCAAAATACATTCATACATACACATGCGTATGCATGTGTGCATCACACACATAAATCAGAACCGACACGTTGAAGCGTACACACATGTGCACGTGCAGACACAGACACGAAATTCCTCAGCCAAACTTAACAATTAGACTAACAACACTAAGGAAATATTTTATTTACTTTTACTTTTATTTCATCTTGTTTTATCTTTATTTATGAATATCGCTCTTTTTTATTATCAACAAATGTTTTTTAATCAATATCATATAATAATATAAATCTCACCTGTCTGTTTAAATGTATGTATTTCCACACAATTTCTGATTGAGGGGTAGGATCGAACCCGAAGCCCTGAGGCGAAGTTTGAAAATAAAATCGTCCAGCCAGAATGAGTTAGTGAAAGATGTTTGAATTTATTTAAGTAAGAACCAAGTTGACAGTTGCGCGCCCGGAAGTCGTCGAGCGTTACGACGACGACAACGTCAACGTCAATGACCAGTTTGTTATAAGCGAAGTAAAAAAAGAAAACAACGCTAAAACTTAAGCGAAAAAAAAACACAAAAAACTAACGCAAGGCAAACGAATGATGAAAACAGAAAAACAAACACGTGAAAAATGGCTTAAATAAGCCTGTTTCGATATTAAAATTTAAAAATCGGTGGGTACCCGGGTGTTTTGGGGTGTGTGGTCGGGAGTGGATAAGCGAAGTAGAAAAAAAAAAAAACAGAAAAACGAACGTTACGTGAAAATGGCTTAAATAACACTGGTTCAATATTTAAATTTAAAAAATAAAAAGAAAAAAAAAAGAAAAAAGACATCTCACACCACGATTCGAGCCCAAAACGACAATGAACCTAGGGCCAATCGACTGACCTAACGCGACGTACACGAAATTTGTTCAGTTTTTCAGCTATTTAAAGTAAATCGGGTCATGACGTCATCTGGCGCATGCGTAGAACCGCTCGTCGTCACGAGAAGACCTTTTTGTTGACCCCTCCTGTCGAAAATTGTCGATTTCGAGGTGAAAAAATGAACGTTTTTGGCCAATTTTTCAATATTTTTCGAGCGAAGGATGGGGCTTCGATATGATACCAAGTTTGTGAATTTTCGTCGTGTCTGTCAAAAGTTTTTAGCAGACATACAAACATACACACGTACATACATTTTCGCTTTTATATATATATAGATTACTCGTTTTTGTGTTACTCTTTCACGTATGTATGCGTGCATAAGGAAACAAAATAAATAAAGAAACAATATTACCACCATTCAATAAGCTTTAACATCAAAGTATAGATATATAGATTAAACATTTAACATGTTAATAGTAAAAAAAATCAAAGCTAAACTTAAAAACAATAAACATAAATAAGAAGAAAAATAAATAAAAATAAATAAACAAACAAATATATAAATAAAATTAAAACATAAAAAAACTCAACTAAAAGACATCAAATCTCTATCAACTGACCAGTTGACCCAATTTAGTTACATCTTACCAATAGCTGAAACACTCCGAAATGACCTGGAATTTGATCCTCACCATCGGGTTTCATCGGTAACTATAACAACTGTGCTAATTCAGGCTCTATTTCTCCCCTTTCCCCCTACTGTCTTCACACCCCACCTGTGTATTACTATATTACCCCCCTCCTTACTAATTCCTTAACCTTAAACTACCCCTTCTCTCAACAGAAACTGAATCTTCAGAATTAACATATTCTCATAAGAACTACAATTTCATCCATCGCCATTCATGGCGAATTCTCTCTCTTCAAAATTTGAAAAGGTGTTAAACCTTTTCAGTTTTTGTACCTTAATTTTTCTTGCCTGATGATATCTAATATGATTGAAACGGTCTGCACATCGTAGCAAGATATGACTGTATTTACATAAAAAATAAAAAATATATAACTTGCTCTCTTACGATTGAGCACTATCAACGACTCTTGTTGAAATTCAATTATTTTCCATTTTTGGATACCTTCCCACCTAAAAACTAATATATATATATATATATATATATATATATATATATATATATATATATATATATATATATATATATATATATATATAAAGGATGGCCCCAAAAAACGGGCCCCAACTCTAATTAGGCCCCATTTCTTAATGTTTTGTTCAAATGAAATGAAACTTTGATCATAACTAGTTTATTATATTCAAAACATCACATTAGAGTCTTTGGCCATTTTTTTTCTCCGTTGACTGTAAAATGTTCAGAAAAACAATTGAATGTCCTCTGTTTTTTTTGGGGGGGGTCACCCTGTATATGTATACATTCACATAAGTACTGTTTCGCTGTTTCACAGCTCATCAGTTCGGCTAGACAGGCAACTGCCTCAAGCCAGGATCGAAACCCGACCGCCCAAATGACAGTCAAAGCTTCTCGCCATTGCGCTATATGGCTGCTACTGTGTGGGTAATGAATTAATGATTTCTTTACATCGTCTAAATGCCTCCGCTCGATATGTTTACACAAAGAGCGTCGCTTAATGCACTAATGGCAGTATATAAGTTCCCAATATGCTCAACCCAAGATAGGGAGCATATATATATATATATATATATATATATATATATATATATATATATATATATATATATATATATATATATTGAAAACAATTAATATAAATGGATACGTTTTGAAGACTAAAAACCACGCATTTTTTTATATAAGCCTTCAAAACGTCTCCATTTATATACGTAATTATTTTCAATTTTACATTAAACACACGACACTTCAAGTGTAGGTAAAGAAGAAAACTATTTTCTTTCGTTATATATATATATATATATATATATATATATATATATATATATATATATATATATATATATATATATATATATATATATATTAAACATTTTAGTTTGTAGTTATAGTTAGTTGAGTTAGAAAGAATGCTTTATGCCAAGCCTATACAGTAAATGTGGTATTGTGGCGAATGCATTAAATACTAATCCCTACCAATCCTTAACCGTGCCTCAAACAAATATTGTAATACTTAGTTCGCTGCATTTTATCATAACAAAAGTCCATACAAAATTTTAGCCAAATTGAGCAAAAGTGGAATGTACAGACAAACAAACAGACAGACTAAGAGAAATATATATATATATTTGTTTTCTATTGGCATTCAATGTAGGTAGATTGAACTGGCTTGCTCTGAAATAGAAAGTTTCATGGAAATATCAAATTCACAAGCGGTCCCTAGTACTTTGATGACGATGATATGTTTTGCAATTCTTGCAGGGAGGTATCGCGGTCCTCCTACATACAGCGCCTGGTATCCCAAATGGTCACCCATCTGTGATCCATATATATATATATATATATATATATATATAGTACAAAATTTTGTTGAAATTCAAAGACTTACATTTTTTCTTTTATATAACTCTTGTTTATTTCATCTTGGATCACTTCATTACATCCGTTGCATTAATGGGATGACAATTTTATGTTTTATGTTTTCATAAAAATTTTCTTTCTCATCAACTCGTCAGATGTGATTTCCAAACAAAACAAACAAAAGGTTAATTTTGTACATGATAAACTTGGTGCGTTCGTTTGGAGAAAAAGAAATTCCATCCCCACGTTGTTACAGATCGGCCATCTTAGGTACCATGCAAACCAAATTTGAAAATTATATATATATATATATATATATATATATATATATATATATATAGTTTACTGCAACAGCAACCTTAATGTTGTCAGCTAGTTACCTTATCCACTGAATTATTCATATATATATATATATATATATATATATATATATATATATATATATATATATATATATATATATATATATATATATATATATATATATTAATGTATTTAAAATATAAAAATCCGTGTAAATAAATTTTGGAAGAACACGGGTTCGCTTCTTACAGGGGAGTAAATAAATATGAGAGCTGATAATATTTTTTGCAACACAATGAAAATAATATATTTATAAGCAGTAGTTAATAATAATAATAATAATAATAATAATAATAATAATAATAATAATATATATATATATATATATAAGCAGTAGTTAATAATAATAATAATAATAATAATAATAATAATATATATATATTATTATATATATATATATTATTATTATTATTATTATTATTATTATTATTATTATTATTATTATTATTATTAACTACTGCTTATAAATATATTATTTTCATTGTGTTACAAAAAATATTATCAGCTCTCATATTTATTTACTCCCCTGTAAGAAGCGAACCCGTGTTCTTCCAAAATTTATTTACACGGATTTTTATATTTTAAATACCTTAACATTTTTCCTTACTATTTCATAAACTTTAGAACTGATGACAAAAATCAAGTGCACTTTTATTTAATCCAAATTAACATTACGTTTAAATTTTTTAAATAAACGGTTCGAAATTCCGTCCAAATTTCCGAGTTCAACAGAAACTCTCCTCAGTTCGACAAGATACACGTGAAGAAGCTCGAAAGTTATATCGGCCGAAACATTGTGAACATGACACTCAAGATGAGAACAATAAGCTAATGAGTCCAAATCACGGAAATTCATATTACTTTAAACTATTGACAAAAACTGAATCCTTATTTATTTTTATTATTATTATTATTATTATTATTATTATTATTATTATTATTATTATTATTATTATTATCATTATTATTATTATTATTATTTTGCTTTTACAAATATCCTCACATTGTGATTTTTCTTTTCTTTTTTTCTTAATAAAACGTACACGTCTAGGTTGCGTTGATTTCAGCATACCAAATTCAATTAAGACCAAAGTGATGCATGTATTAGTCAGTCAAATTTCTATACAAATATCCTCGCATTCCTACATTCATTGAATCCTTCCTTTCATTTCGTTTTTAAATATTAAATACCTTAACATCATTTTTAGTATTTTATTACTACGGCTTATCTTTAATTAAAATTAAATTTTATACATATATCGTCGCATTTTCTATATTTTCGTGTTTTTTTCTCATATTTAAGCTCGCCTTTTGATTTTTTTTTTAATTATAAGTATTTTTTTTAACGTTGTACAGTCTGTGTTTGTGCACATCATCTCCCGGGCAACGCCGGTATACGGGCAGCTATTTGCAAATATTACCAGTTTTGTATGTAGTATAGTCTGCTATTAAAGGTTGTAGACTTGTCACAATTTTGCAACAGCCGTGCTAAAAGGATTAACCTTTTAAAGTAAACAGTCTAACGATAGTCTAAGATATTTGCATAATCGAAGAGTATTTTAATAGATAAGTAAACATATAAACAACTTGATTCCAAAGCAGTTAATGATATGAATTGTTATCAAGTATATTTCACTCTTATTTCATAGACCAGCTGTCACTTGTCTTGCGTTGTAGTTTCTGATTTTACCTTTCTACTTAAGTATTTAAGTAGTATCAATCCTTAAGATATGCTAATTAATAAATTTACATATCACTACAGAAATATTTTTACTTTTGTACACGTTTAATATCTATTTATTTCAAGCAGAAAATTATAGACTTGTTAATTAAATATAATGCTGTTGGAAAAAAAGCTCGTTTGGGGGATTTTTTACATGGAGATTAATAAGTCGGAGCATTTAGAGAATTCAGATATTTTTTACTATGGAGGGGGGGGTCAATGCTTATCAAGGCTCAAGCACAACTCGAGGATAAGCGTTAATGAGTGGCATGTCAGATAAACTGTGAGACAACACTGTGATGACCAGTAATGGTGAAACTTGTGTAGGATTTGATTTTTTTTTATTTTTACACAGTGGTCACCACTTATCAAGGCCCGAGAGCCACTCAGGGATAAGGGTTATTGCAAGTACATTACTTTAGTGTGGAGATTTGATGAAGTGATTATTTAAGAGGACGGCTCATCATCAATTTTCTACCCCCCAACCCCGTCCGTCAACACGTTACTACTTATAAAAACATGCTTGTCCAAATAGCGAGCTATGTCACGTGATCACCATTTTCTTTTCAAAAATGAAAACGCCGAATTTTATTTCAAGCAAAATCAATTCCTATTTGCAGCCGCGAAGGACGTCCTATTATAGCAGTTAAGTTATGAATTTTGTAATATTTCTTTTCTCGATGCAAGTGCTAATATTATATTTATTTCAGTTTTTAATCTTTATTTTTATTTCATTGTTTTATTAATTGTGTAAATGGTTTTCTCATGGAAAAATGTGCCGATTCTATCTGGCAAGTTCATTTGGAATATGTATTGTTTTATTTATTTATTTTTTTATAATAGATTTTTCTTGTCCAGAAATGTTTATATTTTCCAAGTTGATAGCATAACAGCTTTGGCAATTATATTCATTTTCAGTTAGTGAGAGGACAATCATTCACCATACTTTTCCCTAAACATGCCAAATGGACTTTTATTAAGTACAATACTTAATAATTTTTTTTTTTTATGGAGAGTAGACAATGTATTGTGGATGCGTTATCAGCAGCTCCCGTTACTCTCACTTCTTTTTATTTGTCACTCAGTCCTCGTATTTTAATGAGTGAGTTTTCTGACAAAGGAAGAAGAAAAAGCTGTATTCTAGGTTGGCAGTATTTTGCATGAACAGCTACCATAGATGTCGGAAATTTTCTGTTTCTATGTCTATCCTTGTTGCCATGTCACTAGTAAGGGTGCTGGAGGTAAACGTTTTGTCTGGGCTGATGTTATCCGCCTGACAGTCAGGGACCCGAACCTTGCATTAACCACTAAAGGTGCAAAGTACTGGGGCTGCTGTATTGCCATTTGGCGAATGGATTCTGAACCATGCAGTAACTTCTGGTGGGGCCTCTCGATGCCATACTAGTAAGTAATTGTTACGGCTTTACCTTTTCATGTGCTACAAAAAACATATTTCTTCATTTCTATTTTTCTCTTACTTTCCCTGTCTGCCCTGCTTCAAGCAAGTCAGTCGACCTAATCCACAATTCCCAAAACTCCATCATGAAAAGTTTCAATAAAAAATACACGATTAAACCCGGATCTCCAACTTTTAACGTAGACCCTCACTACCATGTCTCCTTCTCAAACATCAGTGGTCTACGTTCTAACCTTCCAGAGATTGAAACCCAATTACAGGAGACTAAACCTGACGTGTTCTTTTTAAGTGAAACTGGCATTGGACAGACTATTTCCCTAGATGATTTTGTAATTAAAGGATACTCTAACTTAACTTCCAAATCTGACCCCCAAGATCACCATGACCATGGAATTTGTGCCTATATAAAAGATGGGTTTCCATGTGGTAGGCACATCTCCAGAGAAGATCCTAACTTACCCTATATGTTGCACTTGCTCAAACTACTGCATTTATATTTGCTTTCTATCGCCCCCACAACAGCGGAGTAACTATCTTTAAAAGCATATCTGAGAAAATTGACAACGGCCTATCTGTTTATCCTTCAGCTAATATTCATGTCTGTGGAGACTTTAATGTTCACAATGTGGAATGGTTAACTCACTCAAACAAGTCCGATAATCAGGGGAGGTTCTGTCATGATTTCTCCATTGCTTATGACCTCACTCAGATTGTTCACGAACCCACCCGTGTGTCCGATACTGACGACCAGTATGCAAATCTCTTAGACCTTTTTCTCACAATTTGCCCTGAATTGTGTTCAGCTTCCATTCTGTCTTCACTTGGATCTTCCGACCACTCTGTTGTACCAATTAAGATAAAAATGAAATGTAATAAATCCTCAGATATACCTCTCCATCGTACAGTATATCGATACTCTATGGCTGACTGAGATAGCTTCTGTACATTTATATCAAATCTACCTCTGCGTTCCATGTTTAAAAAGGATGTGTCCTCTATAGTATCAGACCTGAAAGAATGGTTAATTGTAGGTATAGACCGTTTCATACCCTTGAAAAAGTTCCAGCAAAAACCTAACAGCCAGCCATGGTTCTCTCTAGAATGTACTGCTGCCATTGCACACAGAAATCACTTTTAACATTGCTTCCAATGTAATAGATGTAAAGCCGCTTTCAGGACTGCCAGCAACCATTGTAAGAAAGTAATAAAGAATGCAAGAGAGTTGTATGCTCAGTCCGTCAAGTCCAAAGTAGCTGAGCAGCGGCTTGGTTCCCACAAATAGCCAACAGAATCCTGAACAGAAGCGTATGCTTTATCCCAACTATCATCAATGGACCTGAGGTAATCTCGTCAGCATCAGACAAAGCCAAACTCTTTGCCAAGAACTTTGCAGCTAATTCTACCCTTTGCAACCAACACCGCTAACCCCCAATATTTCCTCCTGTATCAGAAAACACGCTATATGATATACAAATATCTGTATGTGATGTTGCCAAGCTAATCAAAAGCCTTGATTCCAGTAAAACAACCGGCCCTGACGGTATTCCAATTATAGTACTCAAAAGACTTCAACCAGAACTAGCGCCCATCTTTGCAAAATTGTTTAAATGTTGCCTTAAGGGGAATTGCTTCCCATCACCCTGGAAAATCTCATCAGTATGCCCTGTATTAAAGTATTCAGGTGATCGCTCATCTCCCTCTCAGTACAGGCCAATAAGTCTCCTGTGCGTCATGAGTAAGTTGCTGGAATCTGTGTTAAATACAGAAGTAATCAACCATCTCAGTAAAAATAACCTTCTTAGTGACACGCAATATGGTTTCCGTTCTGCTAGATCTACAGCAGATGTGCTTATAGTTATATCTCATAGGATTAACGAATCTCTCGATGGAGGCTTCCTTTCTAGGGCAATTGCTCTTGACACATCAAAGGCCTTTGATAGAGTATGGCATAAAGGTTTACTTCACAAGATCTCCAGCAACGGTATAGCTGAAAATGTCTTCTCAATTATTAAATCATTTCTCTCTGATAGGTTTATAAGAGTAGTGGTTGATGGGCTCATAGTATCAGAGGCTCATAGTATTAATGCTGGAGTCCCTCAGGAGTCCATCCTGGGCCCAACTCTCTTCCTGATCTATATTAATGATCTTCCAAATCACATCCTTACATCATTCGTAGACATTTATGCTGATGACACTACTATCTATGGTAGCACATCTAAGACCATTAACGACCAAGTTATCTCTGATTCTCTCTCCTCTGATCTTGAGCATGTGGTACAATCGGGAAAGGAGTGGCTGGTTACTTTTAATGCATCTAAAACCAAGCTTCTATCTTTACATCATCAACGCTCTGATCCCCATCTGACATCAATTGAAATGAATGGCTCTCGTCTCGGGGAGGCCTCATGTTTTGACAAGCTTCTGATCTTAAGTGGAACACATACATTAAATCTGTTGCCAAGGCCGCTGGAAAAATAGTGGGATCCTTCTATCGATCCAGTAGATATCTCACTGCTGATGCAATTCTCTATCTAAAGAAGAGTCCGGTATGTCAAAGGATGGAGTACTGTTGCCACATCTAGGCAGGAGCCGCTAGAAAGGACTTATCCTGTCTTGATAGAGGTCAAAATAGACTTTGTGGCCTCGTAGGGGATGTCCTTTTCTCACAGAAGAAATGTTGCGAGTTTGTCTCTGCTTTATCATTATTTTCATGGCAAGTGCTCGGCTGTGCTCCAATCTATGGTCCCCCCCCTCACCAAACTTTCACAAGAAACACCCGTCTAGCAGAAATCACTATCAATAATTTCACCCACTCTTTATTTGTACCTAACCCTAAACGTAGATTCTATGAGCAAAGCTTCTTTATTAGAACTACATGCCTATGGAATTGTCTTCGTTTTCCTGCTTTCCAGCTGATTACAATATGGTTGTCTTTAAGTCTAACGTAAACAAGTTTTTGATGAGCCGTTCCATATAAGTTAACAAATTCACAAAATTTCCATTACTAACGATTACTATATTGTCCAATTTCTACTGTACACTCTTTAACCCTTATCCTAGAGTAGCCTCAAGTGTTATTGTCATCATGGATCATATTTTCACAACATTTCCTGGGTCATTGTCGAACTTGGGAATCTGTACAAATTTTCGAACAGAAGCTTTTGTTTAATCCGTGGGGTTAACCTGCTCTCTTTCTATCATGGCCAGATAAACATCTTAAGTAATTTGCAATTATATTCTTAATATCACCCACAATATGGTATAATCACGTTCCCATTAGATCACCGAAGTTAAGCAACGTTGAGCCTGATCAGTACTAAAATGGGTGACCATTTGGGAATTCCAGGTGCTGTATGTGCTCTCCGCTTATCTCAGCCTTGTTTCCAATCATTTAGCACTTCTCCTAGCCACTGGACTCAAGCAGTTCTGATTCAAGAAAGGTGTGGTTGGAGAATTGCGCAACCACTGCCTCATAATTACACGTGCAGCTACACTTACAGGGAGTATCCATTGTCTCTTGAGACTGAACGAAGGCATGAATTACTTGTACTGAGTATTCAACATTTAACCTTCAACAAATTATTTTTCAGAACTGATTATTAATAAACACATTTATTCATTGAGAAAATACAGAAATCACTATTCGTTTGATAGATGACTATTCGTGTTTTTTTATACTAATTTATGCACCATCTATCAAGGCCAAATGGCACTCAAGGATAAGGATTAAAATGAGATTGCCAGTAGGCGACGCACAACACCTTTGAGAGAATTGGAATCAGTGGTTAAATAGTCAGACTTTGATTATTCAAGTGGGCGGCTTAATATTGAACTTGAAAATCACCATGTTTACTCAGCTGGGAAGCAGCCTCATTGGTATTTTATTCCACAGATGGGATGTTCTTGAAAAGAAACTTTCTTCATGAAAGTCTCGTTCAGTTTAGGTATACTACAAAGTGATATGATTCCAGGAAAGATATATATATATATATATTGTTCGAAGTAGCTGAGCTGAGTGGTTGGTCTTGCTTCAGTTTGAGTAATAAATCTGGGATGTCGCACTCTGGACTAATATCATAGTCGAAGCAAGAGTTCTTAGGATAAGGTTTATGTACCTTTTCATGTCTCTTCCAAATGTCTCTATCAGCCGGGAGGAACGTGCAGGGAGGTGCTAGGAGTTCTCAAGCACTTGCCCCTTTTTACTCCTGTTTTAAAAGTGCCCTTTTCAGAGAAATGTATTATAGGGTTGTGCCCTACCGAGACATGGTTTGTTACTTGAGCACCTACTCTTAAAAAGTTCTCTGCACGTCATTACCAGCCGGTATTTATGGTTTAACCAAACAATCACAATATCGCAGGAGGAAAGACCTGGACGCACTTATTTTCATTACATCACAAAGGAAGAAAGGAATATTCTTTACATTTTTTGCTGTGATTGTTTTATGTCAGGGAATTAGAGATTGGAGTTCAGTCAAGCCCTGCCATAAAAATAACTATAGAGTAGTGTAGAAGTTTTTGTTGATCCATCCCAATAAATAATCAAATTCTACCCAATTTACACCATTAACGATTACTACACTATAATCTTACATTCATTGACCCTATACGGCATAATCACGTTGACACACCAGTTCCCGTCAAATCCGAAGTTAAGCAACATTAAACCTGGTCATTACAATGAGTGACCGATTTGGGAATTCCAGATGCTGCATGTAGGAGGACGTCGACACCTCCTCGGAAGAGTTGCAGAAACCTAACGTCTTATCTTACATTCATTAACTCTTATCCTCGAGTGATCTCCAGATCTTGATAAATGGTGACGCCCAAGTAAAAAAAAAAAAAAAAAAAAAAAAAGAACGAAGCACAGAATGAGGATTTGGAACTGGTCGGAAGTCAAGGCTAGAAGCACGAGCATGCTCAGACATTACAATTTATAGTCTCTGTCATGAGTTCTATATGCAAATTTACCAGCTGATTCAGTTGTATATATTGTGTCATCTTAGCAGTTGAGTGGTTTGTTTTCTTTTCTTACCTTTGTAGTTGGGTAGTGTTGTAGTTTGGTGCGATATGGAGGAAGAGATTACCATTTCGCAACAAGTAGAGAAAGGCTAGCAACGTCTTTTTTTTATGAGAAAAGAGCTTCAGAGAAGAGAAGAGATCATCAGATTTTGAAGTAGATTCTGTACTATGTTAAGGAAGGAGAGGATGCTCTGAGCGCTACTTACCCAGATGTGGAAACAGTAATCTTACTCTTTTTCACTCCAAACAAGGCATATTGTCACTTGGACGTAAGGGATTAATATTTGGGATTGTGTCTAATAGGGTATTCTAATAGGGTATTATGAGTTGAGCAGGATGATGTCTGTTCACATTACATTTAAATTTCTGCAGGTTAATATAGTAAGGGAAGTGGGAATCAGAGAGGGAATCCCAAAGTCTAGTAGTCCGAGTCATGAAACTAATAGAGTAAAACGCTTTCTAGCATTGAGAGACCTCTAAAGGGAAGGGGTGGCATTTTGCTACTTGTTGAGTTAGGACTATATACGTTGAGGGGGCACAAGTGGCATGAGTTTATCAGAGCACATTCCATTAAAGTACTTGTAAAACAGGCACGGGGATATAACACTGCAGCGATGGGATTCAAGGGTATTCGTTTCTATACTATATATTGAAAATATCTTGGTTATTAATAAAAATATATAAATTTTATTCATTTAATTAGCGGGGCGGGACAAACTTGCTTATCATAAACTATGCTCAAATATATTTCGATTCATGCAGATTTCGTATTTATTATTGTAGAGCCAATGCTCTATTGAAACCAAAAAATCCAGCTCTCCAGCCATGTTCTCTACCGTTTGAGCTAATTTGACAGATAGATAAGAAAGTTTTTAAATTAAACCACTTTTAGCTATGATCAGTTTTATGCATGTACAAACTAAGAAAAATATGTTGGCAAGTTGAAATAAACATTTTGCATTGCAACTTACCAACTTCTGTATGCGTTATTCATCCATCCAAACAAAGATTTTACTCATTGTAAACCATCCTTGGTGTATGATTACTATTTCATGTTAATTTCAATGTTATGTGACCAGTAGTTTAAGAGTTTATCGGTTAAATATTTACCGACAGACAGACACACACACATATACATCTACTGTTTTATTTATATAGATGAGTCAGAAAATTTGACTATTTAATAAGATAGATTTTGTTTCAGATCTGTGTCATGAGTGACATTTGCTTAAAATGGCGAATCCATATTTTTGCCAGAGTCATAATACATGTTTTTGTCCATTCTTCAACTGATATGGTGCTGTGGAACATTTAATACCATTTTTATTGTTAAATATTGAATTTTGGCAAAACAATATATACCTTTATAAAAACATAAAAATTATATAGCTTGAAATGCAGCCGATTTGCTTACAAGGAAGGATTTGGAAACCTAAACATATAATGTCTAAAATCAAGCCATTCATTTAGGATACAACGTTATCAAAAGCTATTATCCCATACAATGGTGGTGGTGGGGGTGGTGGTGTAAGCATCTTATATTAATAGAAATTTTGTTTGCTTGTTTCTGATTGATGTGACTGATGGAAAAATTGTAAATGATGGGCGGATGCCTGCCAATTACAATTTTTCCATCAGTCACATTTTTTAAAAACATGATAAATATGCTGCAAAATTTGTTTCACTTTGAAATACAAGAGACCTTAACTATTTTTAGAAATGAAAAATATCGCATTACTAGTAAATAATAAGTTCCCATCAAATAAAGCAAATAACATGACCAGAAATTGAAACCGAAATATTCAGCCTGAGTTTTTACCAACTTTTTTTTACAGACATAGCTTAAACAAATTACATTAAAAAATAATGGTACCTTTGGCGTGATGTCATACATCTATGATTTACATCATGCTTCAAAACATGAATTCAGGCATAAGCAATAATAAAGTAAAATAAATGAATGAATGGGCTATCAATAGCATTGGAAATTATTTTAATTGTTAAAAACAATTTATTTTATTTTAACTAGGTATTCGCATTAAAAAACAATTGACCATTTAATATATACTAGAATTTGGGCCAGTAGATTCTATAATTCTTGTTTTACAAAAATGTTAAAATTTTACACATTATAAAGAAACTTTGAAGCCTCCTGAAGTAGGTATTATAATATATTCTAAGGTCACTATTAAGTATTTCATTCTATTGGCCTATGTTGTCCAGTTTGTGTGCAAGAAGTGTAAGACTGACTGACTTTCTAATGACATTAGTACGGAAAAATATCAATTTTTGTGGCACTTGTATATACAAGAAGTTCAACGGAATTATTATTAGACTAAGAGAGGATTAAAAGTTCACGTCAAGAAGGACAGATGAATACTAAGATGTGGAGACAGTATATCTGGACGACAAAGCTATTGAGATTGTTCTGAAGTTTTATCAATTTGATGATATCATTGAAACACAAGGAGGAGCAGATGCATTTCAGATTTCAGATCCAAACACTATTACACACTTAAGTGTCGTGTTGAAATTAATATAAAATTATTTTAGAAAATTATGCAAAAAATAATTCGGTAGAAGATATCCTAGATCTACTTTTCAGAAAAAAATTGTAGAGACTAGCAGTCGGACATTTTCTATTTCGTCAATGGCGGATTTCAAGGAAAGAAAGGGAGATAAGTCAGTTTGTCATAGGTAACGAGATTTTTTAAGAACTTTCCAACTTTAATAATTTAAGATCTACGATAAAACTCGATAATTCAATAAATTCTATTTTTACTTTTAATTATTTTTCTACGGGATCAATTTTTGTAATTTTAAAAATTTAAACTAAGTACGTAATATTGTTTTTACCTGAAATGGGTGTCCGAAAAGCTGGTATACTGAACAAACACTGTAAATATATATATATATATATATATATATATATGTATGTATGTATGTGTGTGTGTGTGTGTGTGTGTGTGTGTGTGTGTGTGTGTGTGTGTGTGTGTGTGTGTGGCTTATAGACTTCTACCATGTGATAGCTAATGGAACAAGAACAAGATAACTCCCATGGATTAGATAAAGAATTGGGCTAAGAATTTAATACAGATTCCAGACAAGCTGAAGAAGATTGGACGTTACATCGGCTGAAACAGTGAGAATAACATTTTATATGAGAACAGTAGTTTGAATAATCCAAATAATACAAAAAAAACGCTTATTGTTATTATTATTGCTTGCTTTACCTCGAAAGAATCTAAATGGCCAAGTGATTTGTATAGGCTTTGGTTAAGAGATATTCTAGCATGAATTCTACCTAGTTGTAAGTTCAATCCCTGGAGAAAGAACTTAAAAATAATTCATTGACACTATTAGATATTGATTTGATAGACCCACTACTATTAAAATTTAAGTAAGAATAACAGGAAATGTTAACCAAGGACAACTTGATGATCCAGAGTTAAAAATTGCTTAGGTGATGGGTATACTAGAAACGGATATGTGGCCATATAGCTGAAAGAGAGAGAGTGAGAGTAAAAGTCAGTCTGTTGGGAAGCACATCAGGCGTTGATATGGACTGACGACATATGATTACTTAGTGATCTCTCTCTCTCTCTCTCTCTCTCTCTCTCTCTCTCTCTCTCTCTCTCTCTCTCTCTCCTACTTCACCTGGTCAATTATTTGGAATGAAGATCACATTGAATAAATGACTATTATATTCGATCAGTTTTGAGTCTTTTAAAAGTACATCCCTCAGTTTGTGAGAATCATGAAAAGGGAGGTACAAAGATAGCGTTCAGCAGTCAAGTTATGAATAACAATTTGTGAACTGTAATGTCTCTGTAATGATTACAGCAACTTAGTTGCTGTATATGGGACAAAAGTTTGAGAGCGCAGCACATGCAGCATATCAAAGCTGGATATTGTCCACGGTACTCTGCTAATTGCAACAGTTATATTTCCCATTGTAAAATATATACGATTATCTGCAAAGCAGATCTTAGCAGTATGCAATGTGCAAAACATAATATAGTGAATAACCGTGCATGGTCTGGATCACTCCAAAAGCAACTCCAGAAGGAACGACAAGCAATGATGTCACATGGCTCAAAGGACAATCTGTTGGGAAGCATATGATACGTTTATGTTGGGCTGACAACATAATTAATTAATGATTCTCTCTCTCCTCTCCTCCTCTTCCGCTCTCTCTCTTTCTCTTTCTCACACCTCTTCTCTTTCTTTCCACCTATATATACACACTGGTTGGTGACTTAGAACAAACATCCCATTGAATGAATGACAATTGTCTTCCATCAGTTTGGAGTCAAGGTAGTCTTTTTAAAAGTAGGAATAAGTAGCATTAATTACAAGACAGCATTGCCTCAGTCATGGAGGATCATGAGGAAGGTATGTACAAAGAGAATGTCCAGCAACCAAGGTATGGATAAAATATAATTAATTACTTATTATCAACATGTCTCACTACCACTGATCTGTGATTTGAAACAAAGATCATATTGAATAAATAACTACTGTCTTCCATCAATTTTCAGATGAGTTAGTCCTTTTGAAAGTATAAATAACTTACTTTAATTACAGGATAGCAAATCCTCAGTTTGGCAGGATCATAAATAAGCGCATATAAGGAGTATGGTTAGGATAACAATAGTAACGTTTCTGCAATGATTTCAGCCACTTAATTACTATATGTATGACACACAGTTGCATACTAGACATCTTAAAGGACATGAAACACAGAATGAAAGCAATTTACTCTATTGTGTTCAGAAGATTACTAACCACAATAAAAGAAATCTGAAGAAGGGCAGAATGTATAACGGCCGAAACGTTGTGAAAAATGCAACAACCAAAGCAAAGTGAATAGTCTGAAACTTATTACTAGCAATCCTTAAATATCTGGCAAGAAAACGTTCATTTTACTTCTTGAATTAATATGTTGACCTAATCAGTGCTTGTTGGTTTTTCCCTCCTTGGAACAATACCAGGCAGAAATCAGCACAAACGTGTGTGTGTGTGTGGGTGTGTGTGAGCACCTCACGACCTTTGACGTTTCAGAAATGTTCTAAATTATTCTTCTGGCAACGAATATTTGGCTTTTTAACAAAAGTTTCGAATGGTATAATGAACAGTAATGTAAAACAAAATGGCGAGTTCAAATCCCGTCAAGGTTGTTACATTCACTTACCTTTCCAAATAGAATGACAGTTGATGAACACACACCTCTCTAGATTGCTACATGTTTGACCTAATCATTGTGGGCTACTAAATTAGTTATGTTGGGGACAAATCCAGTGAAATCAATTGTATTCATTTCCGGGCTTATATTTTGGAAAATGATATCAATCTGCAAGTTCCATGGTGTGCAAAATGTGCTGTTTATTGTATTTAATTAACCGCCGAACTTCGAACATCGAAGATATATATAGTCTTGAAAGTTTATCAACCTTTAAAATTATATATTAAAAAAATTAGTCTTTTATTGGAAAATTTAATCTCCTGCAATTGCTGCATCAATTTGCCTTCACACTAGTCCTAATGTTATTTCAGGGATCATAAGTTCTTTACTATGACACATTGTTTTGAGGATTGAAAACAAAAAACTATATTGAATCATGGATCCCCAGCAGTGTTGACCAAACACGAACTCCCTTAAAAAAAAACAAGAACAAAAACGTTTCGGATATTGGATCTAGTTCTTTTTGCTCCAGATTAATTAGGCTAACCTATTCATGTTATTAAAAAATGTCTTTCTTACTTGTGTCACCCGTCCTTGTCTCCAAAAAGAAAAGAGTTGGTTATTTATAAAACTGCTGTATTGTATATTATTCAAAGGAATCCATTATACTACTTATCACCTCCCTTTTTTGTTATTAATATTATTTTAAAATATATTCACATCATTATTTACTGAAATGATTCGGGTCAAAATAAAAGGATAATTATATGATGTAGATATAATATTTTTATTAATGACCACACACATACACACACACATATATATCTATATATCTAGAAAAGTGATCGTGTCTGTGTGTCTGTGTGCCTGTCTGTCTGTGTACATTTCCCTACGCAATAACTCTGTCAATGTTTAGTCTACAGACTGGATATTTGATATACAGGGTACTGAGATTTGGGAAAATCGATGTGATCGGTTTTCGGCCAGAAATTTGTCTGTTAAGAGGTCAAAGTTCAATGATTTGACCTTTGAGAACTCTACCAAACTCCTCCGACAATTTTGGGTCTAAACACTTGAAATTTTAGATATAGATTCTTTGGACATGGATCTAACTTAATAACTTGATTTGAGCCCAAAACAATAAATTTTAAAGGTAAAAAATTACCGTTTTTTTGTTTTTTTTTCTCAGCATACACCTCCAAACACCCGGGCACCCATGCTAGTATATATATATATATTAGGGATTGGACGATTTCACAATTTTTCCTAATTCTAATACAATTACCGATTCTCTGCTAAATTCTAAGTCTATTTAGCAGCAAAGTAGACTTGTTTATTGTGCGTGCATGCGCATAAAAATAAAGAATTACAGTGCATAATACAAGTCTTTATATCTCGATAACTACTTGTCTCTGCAAAATTTAAATAAGATTTTCGCATTCAGCATAGTTGAAAACTAAAGAAAACTGTGGATGTGGACCTGATGTAAAAAATACCAAAAATTGTAATTAACTATATGATATAATAAATAATAAGCGAAATGTTTTTTAGCAGGAGAGATGTGTGTTGAAAATCTATCGCAGAGTCATTTTTAATTTTACTTCAAAATTGTTAAACCATTAAGAAAAAAAGTAATAAATGAAGAAATTTATTTATCGATTTTATCGAAATCTCTACTCCTGTTATTCAACGATCTTTTAATTTCATTTCTTTTTGTTATTATTTATTGTTTTGTTTTTGAGGGGATATAGTTTTTAAAACACTCCCCACCCTCTCTAAATTATATTTAAAAAATATTAAAATGTATTTTCTTTTGGAAGGGGGGGGGCTCTTTTTAAAATTATATCTACCTTAGTATTTTCTTTAATTTTCTATTTTTAAGCGATTATGGAAACTCCCAAGATGTGATCCTCTCGTGTCAGACATTATTTTTGTTTTAAAGTAACACTCGACACTATCGTTTTTTTTAACTGAATAAACGCTATAAAATAAGTTAAACCATTAAAAACTTTTACAGGTAAAAAACAAACACTTAGAATAATCGATTTTATCTCTTTTAAAACAACAATAAACAATTAGAAATTTTAAAAAATATTATGGAGGCATAGTTTCTTTTAAAAACAATAAAGCAATATCTTCTTCAAGAATAGTCATAAAATGTGTTTTCAATCGATATTTATTCAATAATGGACGAGTGTTTCTACCTAGTAAAAATGGACGAGTTTTCCATTGACAAGTTTTCCGTGTGCAAGTTTTCCGCGGACACGTTTTTCGTGGACTAGTTTTCCGGGCACCATATATATATATTCTTGTCTATGTAAATACAGACTTGCCCCAAAAGGTGCAGGGCCTAAACCCATTGAAATGCTTAGAATTTGGAATAATATTTTATTTCCTATTTGAAAATAGTTCTTTTAAAAAATATAGAATATCCTGTTTTGGTGGAAATTATTTGTTTGATTCATAATTAATTAAACACTTTAGATATAGTTTTACTTAACGGTTTCATGATGCACATCTCTGAGGCAACAATAAAACTGGCGATGTTTTTGTGCATTTTAGGTACCTAATACATACATAGAAGCTTTTTGTTTTTTCACCCAATTTTACTCCTAATTTTTCACAAATAATGTTTCCATTCGAATTCATTATTACTTGATTTATAAGTATCTGAAACTTTACCTGTAATTCCTACTTCTAACAATAAGAGTTGTACGAAGGGCGTGCAATAATTAATGCCCCTGACGCACTTCCCATAGGAGTAGAGCAACGAAACTTGGCACAGTTATTAGTCTTTCTCTACATAGAAACCAACCAGAGTTAATTAAAATTTAATTAAAAACTTTCTTCGGAATATCTGCTATAAACATTGAGCATGAAATAAGCCAAAAAATTGACAGAGAGAATTTAGTACAGCAGTTTGCCACAGGAAAAGCCAGAAAAGTGAAATTTTAATTATAAGTTTGGCAGAGACATACATTTTCTTCAATTCCATTTCAATTTTTGATAAATTCTGTTTATTGTTTTTAACTCTGACTAAAAATTTCTTGCATTTGTTGCTTCAAGATGCACAAACTTTTTGTGTGATTGAAAACCTGTTTTACGAATAAGTAATGCCCCTGACCCACTTCCAGTTGTCTAATCTAGCTGAAATTTTGCATGTGCAATGATTTATATCTAGAGATAGGGGTATGTGGCAAATTACAGCTCTGAACTAATTGTGGTTTCTGTTTTACAGGTGTTTGAACTGAATCAGGTGTGAAATGGAGCCTGTTGAATGTCGAGCAGTGATCCGGTTTTTATATTTGAAAGGACGCACACCACAGGAGACTTTTGATGAAATGAAAGAAACTTATGGTGATAATGCCCCATCATATGACCTTGTAAAACGCTGGCATCGTGAATTCAAACATGGCCGGAAGTCTGTGGAAAATGCTCCCAGACCTGGTCGCCCCCTTCTGTCATTGATGAGGCATCTGTCCGTCAAGTTGAGGCTGTCATTTTGGAAGATCGGTGCATTACTATTTGCCAAATAGCCCAAGATGTCAAGATTAGTACAGGGTCTGTGGAAACTATTATTCATGACCATTTGCATATAAGGTGTCTGCCAGATGGATTCCCAGGTTGATCACACCATTCCAGAAACGAGAATGCATCGAATGCTCGAGGATGAATTTGGAGATGTGCCAAGAAGATGAGTCAAAGTTTTTCAAAAGACTGATTACACAGAATAAAACTTGGGTCCATCACTATGATCCAGAGACCAAAGCCCAGTCAATGCAGTGGAAGCACTTGGACTCACCACCTCCAAAGGAGGCAAGGGTGCAGCCCTCCGCTGGCAAGGTCATGCTCACAGTTTTCTGGGACCAGGGCGGAGTAGTGATGACAGATTTCCTGGCAAAGAGTACCACAATTACAGGAGCCTATTATGCTTCACTTTTGAGGAAATTAAGGGAAGCTATCAAAAAAGGTATCCTCCTCCTGCAGGACAACGCACCGGTCCACAACTCGCATGTCGCCAGATCAGAAGCACGGGTGTGTGGTCATGGAATCTTCCCTCATCCTCACTACTTTCCTGACCTTGCAGCTACTGACTTTCATCTCTTCCTAGCCATGAAGTTGTTTTTGAAAGGAAAGCGTTTCCCAAATGATGCAGCCTTGATTTCTGAAGTCACGTCATGGTTGGAGGACCAACCTGGGGTTTTCTACAAAAACGGTCTTCAAAGCTGCATCAAACGATGGGAGAAATGCATAACTCTGGGTGGTTCCTGTACTAAGTTTCGTTGCTCTACTGCTATGGGAAGTGGGTCAGGGGCATTACTTATTGCACATCCCTCGTAATTTCACTACACAACACACGTACAAATAAACATACAGTATTCATAAAAATACTTTTATCTGCTTTTTTATTTACCATTTACAAATGTTGTTTTCATTCAGTTTTTTTTTCTTTCACGTTCTAACATTTTCTGATACTCCTTCTATTAAAAAAAAAACAACTCCTAAAGTAAAATTTTTGACAGTATATCAAACTTTCTGTAGCAAAATACCTTTACAATTTAGGTTTAATTTTTTGGAAAATTCCTTTAAAAAAACTTGTGGAAGATTGAGAGCCGAAACGCACTGAAATGGCTATAAAAATTAAAAAAGTAAATAAAGTTGTGAAAACGTTCGTAATGTAAAGTGTGAAAAAACCAATATGATGATTTTTTCTGTTTTTTTTTTGTTTAAATCACGAAATACTTGTGTTCTGAAAATTACTATTTATTGCGGGTTTAGTATGTTTGGAGGAAGGGTGCAAGTTGTATTCTTGGGGTAGAGCGGCTGAAAATCGCATTCTGCGGGGGAGCCACGATATTGCTAAGCACAAAACTAAATAGGACAGTATTTTGTTCATCACATTTGTTATATATATATATATATATATATATATATATATATATATTTATATATATATATATATATAAACCAGAAATAACTGTAAGAAATAAATAGCGACAGCTAAGAGAGAATTTACTGAAACCACCAAAAAACGCATAGAAGCACAGAAATTAGGTACCCCAGACTTCTGGAAAATCTACAACAGTGTAGTAAATAATGGGCAATCAACAATTCCCCCACTATCCAACAATCATGAGGTTGTTTGTGTAAGGTTTCCGAGTCGACTATCGTCATAGTCGTCATTCTTCTCCCGGTGCGTGTGTGCGTGCGTGCTCTATATATACCACTAATCAGACGACGGTGTCACTCTTTTGTGTGTCCCGTCTTAATGGTCGTTCCTATTCTCTACATGCCCTCCCCCCACCATGTGACCACACTACCGTCGTTTTGTGGTCATGTGACTGGAGAATTCCGTGTAGTAGTGAGTTGGTCCTTGCATTTGAGGGGAAAGTGGCCTTGGTGCTCGTGTTACCCTCATGCTGCGTCGTGGGACCGGACTCGTCTGCATTGGCTTGTGGTTGATCGGATCTTGGTCCACCTCCATATCTGTTTCTGATGTGTCACAATCAGCTTCTTCTACCTCCATCATCTCATGCATGTTGCACGGTGGTTTGCTGTCCTCCCTTCTTGGTGTTTGGGGAGGTGGTTGATGGGGTTGTTGAGTGGGTGGATACTCCGGCGTATCCATGACCGGTTTGATTTTCCTGAGGAAACGGCGATTGCATAATGTGATCCTGCCGCTACCATCCAACCGTATCCTGTACTGCCTGTTACCCATTGTCTCGACGACTCTCCCAGTTTTCGCCCATCGTCGTGGATTTGGTCCCTCCTGATTCTGCACCTGCACAGACTCGTCGACTCGGAGCTGTTGGAGGGGGCGGCTGTGTATGTCGTACTGTTCTTTGTTAAGTACGTGCCTTTTCGCCATCGCCCTCTCTCTCAAATCTCTGGTCTCCGTCCAACGCTTGTGGATGCAGTATTTTTTGCGAAGTGCGGGGAGATGGCCCCTTACTGTTCGACCATATAGCATTTCCGCCGGCGACAATCCAAGGTCCTGACTGGGCGTATTCCTATGAGTCATCATCGCCCGTGCTGCCCGATCATGATGTAGGTGTCCGTAGCCATCAACGCAGTCCATCAGCATTCTTTTGGCCGTTTTTACGGCCAGTTCAGCTCGGCCATTACTCTGGGGGTAATGTGCAGATGATATGCGCCTTTTTACGCCCCAGTCTTCTAGGAACGATTTGTATTCTAGTGAATCGAATGGTGGCCCTCCATCGGATGATATTTCCTCCGGCGCACCATACGTGCAAAACCAAACCCTCAGGGCGTTACACACCGCTGCAGCCCTTCCTGATGGTAGTGGTGCGACCTCAATCCAACCGGTATATCGGTCCGCGTATACCATGTAACTTTTCCCGTGCATATCTAGCAAGTCAGTGACTGTCTTTTGAAATGGGAATTCCGGGTTTATGGGTGGCATTAATGGTTTCCTAGGCTGGGATGGGGCGATCGAATTGCAACTCCGACATTGCGCCCTTGTTTGTCGGATGCTGGCGTCTAAACCAGGCCAAAATAACCGTTGTCTGGCGTTAGCCAACATACCATTCGCCCCTTGATGGGCGGAGTGTAATGCCTCTAACACCTCGGCTCTAAGCCGTTTTGGTATCAAAATTTTGTCCCCTTTTATGGGTACCCCTTCCAGACAATATAGTTGGTCTGCCATCGGCCAGAATTGCCGGATTTCTGGTGGTAGTTCGTGGCGTGACCTTGGGAACCCGTCTTGAATGTATGACGCCAACGTTCGGCACTCCTCATCGGTGGCTGCAGCTGCGACTATCCTATCCCAGGTGATCGCTCGGAACTTGGGGTCATGTGCGTATGCAGCTATGATGGATGCTTGTATACTCCCCTCGATTTGCTGGGAAGTGTCAGTGCCCTTTAGTTTGCTGTGTCTTGACGGCGCCGGGTATCGGGATGTGCAGTCCGGTGCTGCGTTGAGTTTCCCGGGAACATGCTTAATCTGGAACCTGTACATCAACGACCGGTCCTTGAATGAGAACAGGCGGGGATTTTTTATGTTCTCCAGGATCTGATCCGAGAAAATTTTCACTAGGGGCTGGTGGTCCACGGTGACCAATAGGTCTGGGGATCCCAGGATGAACATCCTACAAGACTCCAAGCCATAAATCAGCACTAGAGCCTCCCCCTCTATAGGGGAATAACGAGATTCTGCATCTTTCGTGAAGCGAGACCCGGCCAAAATCATCTTCCAGTGGTCCTTACCACAGTTGGGACCTAATTCCGTTGGGCATTGGCAATGCTTCTGGAACAGAAAATACCCAATGCCAACCTTACTGAAGTCGGTTGAAAGGCAGGTCGCTCTGTTCATATCGAAGGTTTTCACCCCTTCTTCGATTTTCTGAATGATATTCCTCTTCGACTCTTCGAAAAGTCTATTCAGTGTGTCGTCCCAGTAAAATTTACGGTTCTTTGTCCGCAGCAACTCTCGAAAAGGGGCCATTATATCGGCCTGTGCAAATGTATACGACACCTGGTTAACTAAACCAAACCAGGACCTGATACCAGTAATGCTCGTTGGGGTCGGGAAATTGAGAATAGCCTCCGTCATTTTTTTAGTTGGCTCCACGCCGTCCGAGGTTATCACAAAGCCGGCAAATTCAACTTCATCGTCAGCAAATTGAAATTTGTCAGGGTTAAAGACTATCCCACTTTTACCACAATGGGTAATATAGTACACAGTATGCCAGAAAGCCAATTCTAAGGACCTGTCCCATAGGAGTGTGTCGTCTATGCACCGGGTCTTTTGAGGCATGTCAACTGTGATGTCATCGAACCGGCACATGTACCTGTCTCCGGATGCGTGAAAACCCTGGGGAGCCCTGAGATACCGATAACGACCCCATTCCGTTATGAACGTGGTCGCGTCCCGGGCTTTTGGGGAGAGTGGCAGACTATGGTACCCATTCCATGCGTCCAAGACAGTCTTTTTGGTTTGGGCAGGCACCACGGACACCTGATTAAAAGGGGACGGTGTGTGATGAGTCTCTCTCATCGTTGCTGCATTCAATTTTTGTAGGTCTACCGTCCTTCTTGGTGACCCGTCTTTCTTTGGAGCGACTACCATCCTCGAACACCAGATCATAGGTGTGCCTGCTGGTACTGGTTCGATAATACCCAACGCAACATCTCGATCCAAATCATCCTTTACCCTTTTCTTCCAGTGATGAGGGACTGGAATGGGTGTGTGTATGGCCGATGGTTTCGCCCCCGGGGTAAAAGTTATATCCAGCGGCCTCCCTACCATGACTTGTAACGGTTGATGGGGGCAGGTGTTGAATGCGCTGGACTTAAAGTGTTCACATAACCACTTCTCTAATCGTTCCCTATTATCTTCAGTGGGGGTAAACGGGATCCTCGCTGGCTGTCCGGGACGGATTCTCTTTTCGGACATCCACACGGTGCTGTCCCACTTTCTGAAGCCGATAAATCGGCCTTTGATACTCGATGCGGGAAGTCGCGATTGATTACTCCTAGGTCTTTGAGGGCCGATTCTGACAAGTAGAATCCTGACGTGTTTTCTGAAACGTAGACCACTTGTCGCGTTTCCTTCTGACCGAGCTTAATCTGAGTCAGGACCACCCCCTTGATATCTAGGGGTTCGTCTGTGATTCCTCGTATCCTGTGGGTGGTAGGTATCAAGATCCTGCTGGTGCACCCTAATATTTTCAATATTTCTGGGCCACTCGAACACGTCTGGGCACCGGTATCTGCAATGGCCTGGATGCAGTGTTTTCGACGGCTTACTCCCTTATCCAAAGCGCACCCGAATTTAGCCTGGGACTCTGGTATCAGGGACACATCGACCATTAATGAGGGTGGTGGCTCAGGGGGATTTCTCCTGAACCCACCACTGCTCCATGCAAGGTGTGGCACTGCTGCTATTCTATCTTTTTGATTGTAACATGCCAGTGCCCCCTCCATTCTGCTGCCGAAAATATTCGATTGACGTGTGGCATCGTTTGTTGACTCCACCGTCGACCTCTCCTGGTTCCGGCACACTCTTTGTAAGTGGCCTGTGATGCCACAATTAAAACATTTTAGCCCCCTCGCCGGGCAGTTCTTCCACCCTTTTAACCCACTGGGGTGTGAGGTCCTCCCACACCCTTCACAAGGACTATTCTGAGGGGTTTTGAGCAGCTGCTCCTTCCGATATGGTTTTTTCTCGGTTGTTAGTAGGCCAAAAGTCGAATGTCCCTCTGAGCCTCGTTGCAACTGAGGAGCAGACGTCTCTGTAGTTTCTAAACTAACCAGCCTGTGAAGCTTCTGCTCCACAGTGGTTAGAATATTTGCTTCGGCCAGCAATTTACACTGGTACTCCGCATTTGCCAGACCAGCTATGAGTTGGCCAGCTACCATGTCCTCCGAATAGTTTATGGCTTGCCGGCAGTTCTCGTTGGGGCACAGAACCGTGAAATTACAAAATCGTGCCTGGGACCGAAGCTTTGCCAAGAACTGTGCGGGTCCCTCCCCCGTCTGTTGTCTGATGTTATGAAATTTATGTCTATGCACCTCCGGGTGTAGACCTTTCACCGCAATGAACTGTATATGCCTTAAGAGTTGTTCCTCTGTGACAGAATTGAGGGTTCCAGGCCCAACTAAGTCAAATAAAAGTCTATTTACCTCATTTGAGCAGGCTGTCCTTAGTTCATTGCGGATTTCCACGGGGTCGGTAAGGCCGCACATTTGTTTGTATCGGGCCCACGAGTCGATGAAAAGCGCCCAGTCCGCGTCAGTGAATCCATGTTCGATACGTGGCCGGTCTGGTTTCTTGGTGTTAGACCGACTCGAGGCACTCCCTCCGCGAAGCTCATTGTTTTCTCTTTGCAGATTTATTAGTTGTTGAATCAACTGCATGTATTGGCCGTCCTCGTGTTGTCCTGACGCCATTATACTCCAAAAATCGTGCAAAAGAAATTATGTTGAAAAATAAATCCTGTTCGTAGCGCCATGTAAGGTTTCCGAGTCGACTATCGTCATAGTCGTCGTTCTTCTCCCGGTGCGTGCGTGCTCTATATATACTACTAATCAGACGACGGTGTCACTCTTTTGTGTGTCCCGTCTTAATGGTCGTTCCTATTCTCTACAGTTTGCTCAGCAACTGAGAAGGCTAACATGCTTGCCAGACGGTTTGCTTCCAACTCCACACTGGACTCTGCTAACCACCCGCTCCTTGACTTTCCTTTGCAGACAGACGCCACACTAGACGATCTAAAAATCACCCCTGCTATCATAAGAAAGCTTGACTGCAAAAGCATGTGTAACTGATCTCATCCCGGCTGTGCTATTAAAAAAGTGCTCCGCCGAAGTAGCTCCAGTTATCTCCAAACTTTACAACAAATGCGTTAATGAATCTTGATTTCCTGCCTGCTGGAAAACTGCTTCTGTAGTGCCAGTTTTCAAGAATTCTGGCGAAAAAACTGACCCAGTAGATTATCGTCACATTAGCCTCCTCCCACTTTTCGCCAAAATATTTGAGACAATAATTAGCCAAGCTCTAGTTCATCACCTTACAGATGTTAAACTTCTGACTGACAAATAATATGGATTTAGGCAAGCCTGTTCAACAGCAGACATCCTAACTGTAATCTCAGAACGTATATACCAGTCACTGGACAAAGCGGGGGAGGGTAGAGCGGTAGCTCTAGATATATCTATGGCTTTTGACAGGGTATGGCATGAAGGTCTTCTAAAGAAAATCAGATCATACGGCATCACTGGAAGAATACATAACATAATTAGATCCTTCTTAGATAAGAGAAAAATCCAGGTTGTTCTTGATGGTCGTATATCTAAACAATATGATATAAATGCGGGAGTGCCTCAGGGGTCTATCCTTGGACCTCTATTGTTCCTAATATTCATAAATGACCTCCCCGACAAAATTGCCTCTGAGATGGGTATATATGCTGATTGATGACACCACACTCTGTAACAGACATGACAGGAAAACAAATGAACACATATCTAAAGAAATGGCAAAAACACTAGAGGATGACCTCCAATCTGTAGTGGAATGGGGACAAAAATGGATGGTCACCTTCAATTCTGCCAAGACTAAACTTGTTTCATTCAATAATTACAAGAAACCTTCCCTACCGCCAATAGCAATGGCCAAAGACTCTTTATCTGAAAGTACATCTTTTAAACTCCTCAGCCTAAGGTTCACAGGAAACATGATTTGGAACAATTATATTGAGAACATTGCCAGGACTGCTGCAAGGAAGGTGGGTTCTCTCTACCGTGCTAGAAAGCTATTAACGCCTGAAAGTATGCTATACCTCTATAAATCCACCATTCGCCCATGTATGGAGTATTGTTGTCATATTTGGGCTGGTACATCTGTCACTAGTCTCTCGCTCCTAGACAAGGTTCAAAAGAGAGTCGCCAATTTGATAGGTCCTGAATTGTCAGCTAAACTTCAGCTTCTGTCACATCGACGAAATGTTACATCCCTCTGCCTGTTCTCCAAGTACTTTAACGGTGAATGCTCTGACGAACTGCAAGCATTTGTGCCTCCTCGACATAAATACCCCCAACAAACCCGACAAGCAGCTTAATCCCACCCCTTCACAGTAGAGATCCCTAGATTCAAGAGAGCTTTTTACTCCAGTAGTTTCTTCTCCAGAACAGCTAGCTTTTGAATTCCCTTCCGGGTACCTGCTTCCCCGACTGTACTGACATGCAGAAGTTCAAGTGCAACGTGAACCGACATCTTGCTGCCCAACTTCCTACACAGTACCCCTGATGCTTATGTCCCTGATAGTAGCCCCCTACAACAAAGTGGCAATGGGCCTTGTTTGGGGCGAAAATGTTATCGTTTAAGTTGAGGGTACCGTCTGGAAAGTTAACTTTCTTGTAATTGCTATCAATTGTTATCTCTAATCCAAATTCCTTAAAAAAACTTCTGATGTTTTTTCTTGATTTTTCCATAATACGATCGCTAGAATTAACTATGAAAAGTGCATCATCCCTATAAAGTCCCCCATCTAAACCTGGACTTTTCTTGTCTATCTCCTTTAGTAAGTAAAGACCAACCAAGTCAGTACTCAAGGAGTCTAGGGCACCCATTGTGATGTTAAAATGGCCCTCTCCATCTTTTCTAGTCCACAATTCGCCCTTATATCTGATTAAGGTTTTCCTGGCAATTTTTATAATTTCAATTTCCAACTGTGTTAAGTCAGTTCCATCTTCTGCTAGTTTGAGTGCTCTTTCAAATAGTGCAGGGGAAATAGAAGGGTAGTACGCATCTATGTCGAACATGATAAATTTGCTTTTTTGGTTTTTAGGGAACCTATCAAACCACTTGATTATTTCACCTGAAGAAATCCAGAGGCTGTGCTTAATTTTGGATTTTAAGGTTGGTATCATTCTGTCTGTTGAAAATGACTGGAAGTCATTTAATAAAAATGTGTGGACACATACTTCATCACCGGAGCCTGCGACATCCAGAAAGGTTTTAAAAATTACTATGAACACATTTTGTTTGACGAAATACTAAGACACACACAATGTGTGTGTATTTTATTTACAACATGGAGAACCGAAGAGTTACAATAAAATGGGAGAGAATCCCCACAGTAAAAGGGTTTTGGAAAGGGGCAGATAACCCTATAGCAATTGAATATATATCAACACTCCTCCTCAATTGCTGACAATCTGCATTATAGTTTATGGAGTCCCAAAAGTTCCCTGAGCCTTACAAACTGTGTGCTTCCAAGTCCTTTAGTTAGCAGGTCGGCTACCATCTCTTTACTTGGACAGTATTCGAGCTTAACAGTTTCCCGCTCGACCAGTTCTTGAACATAGTGGAACTTTATGTCCACATGTTCGGCCCTTCCATGATACTGTGGACTCCTTGCCATACATATGGTTGACTGGTTGTCCTCATATATAAGGGTTGGTGTTACTGGAGATCCTAGCAAGGCACTTTGAAGATTCTGCATCCAAACAGCCTCCTGTGCTGTACTTGCCAATGCCATGTACTCAGCTTCGGCTGTTGATAGAGCAACACAGGTTTGCCTTTTGCTTCTCCAGCTGACTGCCGCACCACTCAGCTTAAAAACAGTCAAATTAGTCAGCATCGGAGTACCCCAGGAGATTGGTGGCTTTCTTCTTGTCATAAAGTAAACCATATCCTTGTGTACCGTTTAAATACCGGAGGATATGTTTCACAGCCTTCCACTGTTCCATTGTAGGTTGAGAGCAGAATCTCAAAACATTTCCAACGGCATGAGCAATATCCGGTCGTGTCCTTGTCGACAGGTACAATAGGCTCCCAACTGCAGACTGATACAACTCTTTGTTGACCAGTTTACTTGTTTCCGTTGCCTTCGTCAATTTTGTTCTGGGATCAATTGGAGTAGACACAGGTTTGGAATTCTCCATCTGGAACTTTCTCAAGACATCTGCTGTGTATGTAGGCTGTCCAATCCATATTTTTCCTGCTTCGGGATAAATAATCTTCACACCCAAAAAATGGTGTAGTTTTCCCAAATCTTTTATTTTGAAAATCTTTGATATCCCTTTCATGAAATCTTCAATAAGACTTGTGGATTTACATGCCACAATGATGTCATCAACATAAACAGCTGTTATGAAAATGTCTCCTCCTGAAGATTTTATGTAGATGCAAGGATCACTTTCCAACTGTTTGAAGTCCATCTTCTTCAGCTGACCATGTAGTGCATCATTCCAACATCTTGGGGACTGCTTCAAGCCATAAATACTTCACTTCAATTTACAGACAAGATGTTCCTTGCCTTTAACTTTGAAACCCTCTGGCTGCCTCATGTAGATTTCCTCCTTCAGCTCTCCATTCAGGAAAGCAGTGGCTATGTCCAATTGATGCAGCTTCAGATCATGCTGTGCTGCTAGTGCAATAACTGTTCGCACCGATTCAAATCTCACAACTGGGCAGAAAGTCTCGTCATAATCGATTCCTTGCTTCTGAAGAAAACCTTGAGCTACAAGTCGAGCTTTATGGTGTTCCATATTACCATCAGCATCGTATTTTTGCTTGAACACCCACTTGCTACCAATAGTTTTTCGTCCACTGGGCAATTCCGTCAGGTCCCATACTGTATTAGAATGTAAGGAAGAAATTTCGTTATTCATTGCCTTCAACCATTCATTCTTTTCAGGACCAGAAAGTGCTTCCTTCATGGTCAATGGGTCATTTAAGTTATGAGCCATGTAAACCCATTCGCCATACGGATCTGGGGTTTTCTTTAGCCTTGATGATCTTTGGGGTCCTGTTAGCTCTTGTGGATTGTCTTCATCATCGGAGCTATCTTGGTGTCCAATTTCTACCAGAGATGGATTTACTATTTCTTCTTTCTCCTGTTCAGCTATTGAACCTGATTCATTGAAGATGACATCTCTGCTATGGAGCACTCTGGATTTTCTGGTATCAAAGAGTCGATACCCTTTTATACCAATCCCGTAACCAAGGAATTTGCACTTCTTTGCTTTTGAGTCCATTTTGAATCTTTCATCCTTCGGTACATGGACAAAAGCATCACATCCAAAAATGCGTAGGTGTTTCACATTAGGCTTACATCCCTTCAGCACTTCATATGGTGTCATACCTTCTACTGCATTTGTTGGGCTCCGATTTCTAATATACGAAGCCGTTGATAATGCCTCAGCCCAAAATTTCTTAAGCAGCTTAAAATCCGATAGCATTGATCGAACCATCTCCACCAATGTTTGGTTCATCCTCTCTGCAACACCATTTTGTTCTGGCGTTTTTGGAACAGTATACTCGTGCTTAATCCCCTCCTTCTTCAGGTATTTTTCAAATTCTTTTGAAGTATACTCTCCTCCATTGTCGGTTCGTAAAACCTTTATATTTTTACCAGTGAACTTTTCCACCATAGTTTTCCATTCACTGAATTTTGGGGGGACATCTCGTTTGTTTTTGAGCACATATATCCACACAAATCTGGATTTGTCATCAATGAACATGACAAAATATTCGGCACCACCAAGCGATTTTGCCTCTATCCTTCCACAAACATCGCTATGCACAATTTCAAGAATCTGAGTTGCTCGCTTTCCTCCAGATTTTGGAAACGATGAACGATGATGTTTTCCATCCAAGCAAGGCTCACAAAACTTAATTTCCTTGTTTATTTTATAGTCAAGGCCAGTAACTAGTTGGTCCTTTACTAGTTTTTGCAAGTTCTTTTCTCCAAGGTGGCCAAAGCGTCTATGCCAAATCTCCTCCTTTGTGTTACCATCTAAACAGAAGTTTGCTGCATGGGTTGATTCATTTATATCAGAACAGTTTAAATAATAAAGGTTCCCAATTTTGGAACCTGTAGCCACCACCTTTTGCTTGTTATCTAAAAATTGACAATTTGAGTCACTGAAGATACAGGTTTTTCCAGATTTAGTGGCTCTGGACACACTCAAAAGATTGTAGGACAATTTAGGAACATATAAGGTCTCATACAACCTGCATTTCTGGTGTTTCCCGTCCGGTACACCCACTTTTAGCTCTATTGTTCCTGTTCCTATTGCCTCAACTGAGAATCCATCACCAAGGGTTATTTCCTCAGCTACATCCAATTTTCGAAAGTTAGAACATTTTTCAATATCACTACACATATGACATGTGGCTCCAGAGTCCACAATCCAGTCACTCCTTTTTCCATTAAACAATAATGCATGATGTGTAAAAAGTCCAATACACTCACCCTCACCAGAGTCGCTGGAGTTGTCCTGTATTTTCTTAGTAAAGAAAACTTTCTTTCTTGGAGGGTTCAACTTAACATTCTTTGTTTCAAGTAAACGGCAGTCATGTTTAATATGTCCATTTTTTCCACAGTGAAAACATTTAGGTCCCCGTTTGTTGACATGATGTTTTGATGTCATGGCTTTCAATTCCGTACTGTTAATTTCCCTCTCTTTAATTTTGCTTTCTTCATGCAACAAGCGTTCAGTCACTAACACCCATTTAGGAACGTCCTGACTTGCTTCAAGTGCTGTTACCAACATATTATAATCGTCTGGGAGAGTAGCCAGAAGGTGAACAACTCTATCCTCCTCGTCAATGGAATCGCCAATGACAGCCAATTCGTCAAATAATTCCATCATAGTCTTTATGTGTTCATGGACAGAGTCGCCGTCTTTTAATCTAAGGGAGTATAATTTTCTTCTCAGCGCTAGTTTATTTGCCCATGTTTTCTTTTGAAATTGGTCTGCCAATTTCTTCCACACAACTGCAGGGTCGTCAGGGTCTCCAATTAAATACAGTAGTGAGGTTTCTACTGAGAGCACAATAGTCGCTAAAGCCCGGTCTCTTCTCGATAAATATTTCACGTGGGATGCTGGCTCATTTCGTTTGTCCGGAACAATTTCTGTTTCATTAACTATATTCCATAGTCCATCCTTAATTAATGCCATTTTGCATTGGACCTTCCAGGTATTATAGTTTGAACCATTTAGTGGAACCAAGTTGTTTAGTTTTGTTTCCATTGTTATTTAACTTAAAAGAAAAAAAAACAATACAAAACTTCAACGACAAGAAAAAAAAAAAATCCAAGATGGTGAAAAATTACCACACGTGTTTGCTTCACTATTATTTTCAAGACTTTATCACGTAGACTGGGCCCATAACCAATGTTGAAAATGAATGGAAGTCATTTAATAAAAATGTGTGGACACATACCTCATCACCGGAGCCTGTGACATCCAGAAAGGTTTTTAAAATTACTATGAACACATTTTGTTTGACGAAATACTAAGACGCACACAATGTGTGTGTATTTTATTTACAACATGGAGAACCGAAGAGTTACAATAAAAGGGGAGATAATCCCCACAGTAAAAGGGTTTTGGAAAGGGGCAGATAACCCTATAGCAATTGAATATATATCAACACTGTCTAGTATCTTTTTACTGATATTACCTATGTCGGATATACGTGGGGCTATAAGTCTAATACTGGGGTTATTATTGAAGTCCGGTTTATGGTCTTTCTATAGAAACCGAGAGTTAAGTGGGGTGTAAACCTCTATTTTATCCTGAATGTTTATTTTCTCACAAATGTTTAATGCTAACCGGTTGATTCTAAATAGATCCTCTTCAGTTGCTTTCTTATACTTATTATTAAGTTCAGTTAGAATGAGATTGTTTGAAAATTCATACTGTAAATGTTCATAGTTTTATCTGCTGGAACCATAAGGTTTGGGTTGTCCATTGTTTTTTTGAAAGTCTTATTAATGTTTCTTAACTTAGGGTTTAAATATTCATGCTTTTTTTTTTTAAAAACTTTTAAGCCTTTTACCATATTTATCAGATCAAAACGTTCCAAGGATTGTAACTGTGGTGGGCATTTTCTAGTGTTTATCTAGTAGAGTTTGCAGTAGTTCCCGCTGTCTTCCTCCGAAGCGTTTCCATTCAAGCCTTTATCAATATCGGCGGTGATGTTGTTGTCTTCATTATTTTTCATAGTGTGGTGATAGACCTTCCATCTAATTCTTTTAGTGAAATCCTTTATCGCCTGGATCATGCTAATTCTGTATTGCTTGTGTCCTGCAATTGCTATGTTCTTTGGTGAGAAAGTGATTTCATCTTTTGAGAACATGTTCTTCATATTGGTGTATTTTTTCAGCTCACAATAAGGAGCAGTATAGACTTGTATGTAATATACTGAGTTCGTGTAATCCAGTAAATTTTCATATACCAATAAGTTTTAAGCCAAAAGGAGATGACTTAAAAAGTAAGCTACAAAATTATCATGTTTCATAATTGAACATTAATATACTGTGTAAGCAAAATGAAGACATTCAAAAAAGGTGTTGATGGCAGCAAAAAGTGTATTTCATTTTATGTTACAATTGTTTCCATGCCTAGTCGACAATTTCAAAAGAAAAAGAAAGAAAAATTCCCTTAACGGAAAAAGCATGTGAGAAACATTTACCCTTGGGGTAACCTCCACGTAAAGCCCATTTAAATATTAATATATCACCTAATTTTTGTATCCTTATTTAAGAACAAAGTCATAAGAAGTTTTCACACAAAACTCTTAGCCATTTAAAAAAAAATTTATATATACCATTCGTTCCGGTAATTGCAGAATACCTGGGAATTGTCTGTTGGGTGGGAAATGTCTAACCTCGGAAATAGTGTATAAATGCGAGATAAAAACCGATAATACTAAGAAGATATATCCGGGGGCCACGGGAACTGTGTTTAAGGACAGATACAGAAACCAAGTACTATCCTTTAAAAAGGAACCTGAGATAGAAACTAATAGAGATGGCGCTAACGATAGCAGGGGGGAGGTACAAGAATCATCATTAAAAATAAAAACAAAAAGAGGAATACAACTGCATTAGGTGATTGGGTTAGGGAACTTAATAGAAATAATGAAGATTTTGAATTAAAATGGTCAGTAGTGGACAGGGGGAAAAAGTATAGCCCTGGGAAATCAAAAATGTGCAATCTATGTTTATTGGAAGCCTTTTACATAGTGAATTCTAAAGAGGAAATTTTGAGTAAAAGACTAGATGCCATACAAGGATGTCTTCAGAGGAATAGGTTTCTGCTATCACACCTTAAATGTAACTGAGGTATAAGTTTTTACAACAATAAGGATCTTCGGATGCTAGGATTAAACTTTAATGTAGAGGTAAATAGCTGGGAATGATATAATCTAAATGAAGGATCCAAATCTAACATGCAAATTTAGATTCTATTATTCTAAACTGGGTAAGAAATATAAATAAAGTATAAAGCTCATCTAAGAATAGAATTTTTTCCATAACGGTGAGCATTTTTTGTATTCAGTTGTAGCAGTATTGATGGTGAAATAAGTGATACCCTCTTCAAATCAATAAAACAACTTAACAATAAACTAGCAATTATTATTAAAAAATTAAATTAGCAATTTGGGGACTGGAAATTAATTTAATTGATTTTGTCATCTGACATCTTAAGTTTGTAGAATCCATGCTGGTTTATTTATTTATTTATTTACTTTATTCTTTGTTCTAAATGTTTCTACCCATAAATGCAGTGGTAGACATCTTCTCATCGGAGTAAAACACATTTGTAGCTATTGGGTGGTTTTGCTGTCAGAATAATAATTAGAGGATATATACCATTTTGTTTAGATACCCAAGAATGCAACACACGAATTATAATTCTGGCTTTGAAGACATAAGCAACCTAAGTTGTTAGTGGATTAATAACAGATGTGGGTTAAATCCATGGGTGAAAAAACAGTTTTTAAGATTAAAAACATAATTTATATATTTAATTTGTTAAATAAGCTATCGTAGCACGTTTTGGACCTGTTTGATTAAATTAATTATTAAATCATAGACGCTTTATAGTAATCACTAGACCGAAAACATCAAACGGTCTGAATTATCTCCCTTTAGCTGTTATGGGAAATAAAATTGACTCTTTTCCAACAGAATTAACTATTAGCGATTAACAACATAATTGGATTATCTCCCTTCGTAATCGTTTTTTAGTAACGATAGGAAAACATATTTAATTAGAATGATAATGAATTTTACAACATTAAATAATGATAAATAGATTAGAATCCCTTACCCGAAATGATGTATAAGGATTTATATATATAATGCAGTCTTTTCTTTATTCTCATATTCAATTAAACATTAAACCTAAAATGGTTTTAAATCTAAGTACTAAAATAACGATAATTTGGAAACATTACTTGCGACTAATACAAAACTAAAGTTAACCGTAACGTTAACGCAAAGTTGTTATGGCCATATTATAAATATAGAAATAAAAATTTAAAAAATTATTTATAAAAATATTAATTATGTGAAATAAAGAAATAGTGAAATCTAATTTACGAACGAATGGGATATATAAAATTTTTTTTAAATGGCTAAGAGTTTTGTGTGAAAACTTCTTATGACTTTGTTCTTAAATAAGGATACGAAAATTAGGTGATATATTAATATTCAAATGGGCTTTACCGGAGGTTACCCCAAGGGTAAATGTTTCTCACATGCTTTTTCCATTAAGGGAATTTTTCTTTCTTTTTTTTTTCGCTTCAAACATTGTTCTATTGTCAAGAGTGTTTATATTCATAAAGTCTGAAGAAATGCTGGTTTTTGAAAATTTTCAAATGATATAATGTTTGAAATTGTCGCCTGGGCATGGAAACACTCATCTAGCTGAAAACACTATCAATAATTCCCCCCACTCTTTATTTGTGCCTAAACCTAAACGTATATTCCATGAACAAAGCTTCTTTCCTAGAACTGCACGCCTGTGGAATTGCCTTCCGTTTTCCTGCTTTCCAGCTGACTACAATATGGTTGTCTTCAAGTCTAACGTAAACAAGTTCTTGATGAGCCGTTCCATATAAGTTAACAAATTTACCGAATTGATTACTATATTGTCCAATTTCTACTGTACACTCTTTAACCCTTATCCTCGAGTGGCCTCTTGACCTTGATAATGTGGTGATGTCTGTGTAAAAAAAAATTGTAACGTAAAATGAAATACACTTTTTGTTGCCATCAACACCTTTTTTGAATGTCTTGCTTTTGCTTACACAGTATATATATATATATATATATATATATATATATATATATATGATGAAAATAATGGAAATAGTATTCCGACAAAATAGAGAAATAAAAAAGAACAAACCGTATTATGTGTTCATCAACGTTTCGTCTTTATTTCGAGACTTACTCTGGATGAATGAGATTAAGAAACAAAAAACATCAGTACAAAATATTTGAAAATGTTTCACGTGCAAAGTGTGACGCTGTTCTATTTCAGAAAAACGGAACAAAGACGTTGGAAATTTAAAAAGCGAGGGGGGGGGCTTGCGCTGTTAAAGAGAGGGAAATCTTAATGACATCTTTTAGTCGTTAATGTAATTTTAAAAGATATGGACGCAGTTAATATTCTTACTGAAAAGAAATATATCTGTTGAAATTCAAATATGGGTTTGTAACAGAAATGAAATGAGTGTTTTTTTTGTTATGTAATTTATTGATTGAGATTGTATGTATTAATTATTAGAGGGGGTGTTTGAATGGTGTGAGAAGATTAATCTGTGTGTACAGTTAAATTATGTTCTTTTAATAAAAGTTTACTTATTAATGACGCTGTGTTATAGAAACCTGCACGTTGTTTAATTGTGCTTTAATTTGCGATAAGCGCAGATTCAAGAAGTCTCCGGCGTGGTTTATTTGAAATAAATTTAACTACTTTTGCTTGTTTAAAGTCAAAGGTGTGATTATGTTGCAATGAATGAGAGAATAATGCACTTAGAGAATTGCTATTTTTTATATCTCTTTTATGTTCATTGAGCCTTTTTTCTAATTTACTCTGGGTTTCACCAACGTATTTATGATGGCAATTTTGGCAAGGAATAGTGTATATACCTCCATTGGAAACTGGTTTGTTTGGGAGATGTTTCGTAGTTTTTAACATTTATCTTATGGTTAGTGATGTGGCTTGTACGATAGGAATTTCTAGTTTGTTTAGTGTGTTACAGATTATTGTATTATTGGTGTGTGTCGGTAAAAGAAGATGTCTGTTTATGAGAGAAAGGTCTGGTGTGTATGATTTTTCATTATTTATCCTGGAAAATATTTGTGTGACTTTTCTCTTAGCATTCAATATGAAATATGTCGGATATTGCAAGGTTTTCAAAATGTTTGTGAGGTATTTAGATTCTCCGTCCAGATATTCAGGACTGCATATTTTGTCGACAAGAACCGTTCTCCTTTTAAGCCGACCATTATTTTGAAAATCAAAGAGTTCTAACATTCCATGTACCAAGGCTCATGATTTTTTAATGTTTTTGTTGCTCTTCTTTTGACAGCAGTACAGTGGGCACCTGCTAGTTTCAGTGTAGCAGTCAGCTATCTATGTTGGCGTCCGATGTTTGACTTAGCTTTATTAGGGCTCTCCTCCAGTTGGGGTGGGGAGTGGTAGTCCCCAAAAAGGCCTGCCCAGTTGCAGATACAGGACCTCAGGCTAGAGTCGACATCTTTTTTTATGGTATGTGATCATCAAACATTTTCTACCTGCATGCAAATTAGAACTACCAGCTTGGCAAGCCTAGCCTCGTCAACTCTACCTTGTCGCCGCAGGACTTTGTGGGAAAATAAAAAGCTAGAGTTAAGGTAAACTTAGACTTTTGTGTAATCCACTTCAAATGCCACCATCGATTGTGACAAACGTGTGCTTTACATACAGATTCAAGAAGGCATCTTGCAGCGGGTTGCTAGTACACAATTACATGAATAGAGTACCGCCTTGTCATTTATGGTGAGTTCTGGTCGTAACCCTGACTTGGGTGGTTATCGACTGCTACTCCTTACTAAAAGGTGATCTGTGATTTTTGTGGTGTGGTAATGATAATTCCTAACCACCGGGTCCCCTGGTTGTGAATAGTCAGATCAGTATCTAGATATAGAGGTTAGCTATGAATACTAATTATAATTGATTACTAATTTTTTTTTTCTAGACTTAAAAATGATTCAAAATATTATTCTAAAAAGTAATTCACAAAAATATTTTTAAAAATCGCATGAAAATATGAACCAAATATAAACTCTGAATCCATCATCGACTTGTAAATCAGTTTTTTTTGTTTGTTTTTGTTTGACAAAGGATAATCCAATTATTAATGACCAAAATGTATAGTAACTTTGTCCTAAGAAACCGATGTCATTTCTCTCCTTCTTCCTACACTTTACCTTTCTTTCATTTCGTCAGTGTCGCCTCCATCTTAAGCTCATCTATTTCATTATACGGAACTCAGGTCGGATATACGGTTTCAAGACAATTTATCGCATCAGATTCCTAAAATACCATTATGACCGATTTGGCAAAGCCTTATTCAAAGAGTCAGTTCAAGAACATTTTTATCTATTGAATAAGATCTTATTTTCGTGTCAGACATCGTTTAGACTGATTTAATCAATCTTTGGATTTCGAGAGTTTGCGTCACGCATTTTATCTCACACAAATAAATTTCCCTCTTATCTTTTCCTCGGGACTCTCTCCAACCTTTATTAATTTCAACATATTTGAACCTTTTCAACTTCGCTTTCAGATAATTTGACCGTTTGCCCTTTTTTCTACCTTCTTGTTAATCGTATATTTCCAATAACATTTATGTTTTTTTTCTTGTTTTACCTTTTCTTTCTACTGTTTTAAATCTGTTTATTCTTTCATCTTCTGTTGATTACTTTACTGACTCTAAGATGGAAGTTAATTCTTATGACCACCCCATCTATGATATAGGCTTCTCACTAAAAATTAAAGTTATCAAAAAACAAACGATTTGTACATTTTTTTTTACAACTTTTCAGTTTGAGACGTTTTCTTTCTTATTTTTCTTTCTAACTTCATCAATTCAGACGTTACTTTATATAAACATTAGTGCGAACATTGATAACAGATAATTTTTTTTCCATAATTTTTTGATAAAGGTGTAGCGGGGGGCCATACAATAAATAATACCCCTGATCCACTTTCAGTTGTCTGATCTAGCTGAAATTTTACACCCACAATGCTTTATATCTTTATGGGTTATGTGGAAAATTATGGCTCTGGGCTGGTTTCTGATTTACAGGTGTTTAGATTGAATCAGTGTGTGCTGTATAGTGATCATGTTTTTGCATTTGAAAGGATGTAAATCTCAACAGAATTTTCTAGAGGAAGGGATATGGCTCCAATGAATAGGTAAGGTAGTTTTGAAGAGGAAGTGTATTTTGAGATCAAAGACAAAAGGTTCCACAAAAAAGATATCGAATTGATAGCGAAGCGTTGAGATCACTTGTATCATCCAAGATGTTGATGAAGAAAGGATTTTGCTTGTAAGTTGTCTTTTTAGTTAGATCCCAGACATATGGAGTGTTGTTATAAAAGATTGAAACACTGAAACTTATTTTCTCTTCTTTATTTGGTCACCAGAAGACTTTTGTTTGCCCCTATTTCTTTGCACATGTATTGATTTGCTGAACATACTATTACATCTATATATTATTTGAAAATTATACCTGGTATTTTCCTTCTCTTCGGCTGGACACGATTAGTTTAACAATAATACAAGCACTTCACATCATATCTAATTGCCTTTATGCTCTATCAGAACATCTTGTTTGCTTTTAAATATGTTGGAAGATCACTCGGGCCATTTTGTATCGATCATCTTTTCTCTTTTTATTTACTTAGTAAGATGATTTTTAGGATTGAATTCATTTTTCAGACATTTGGTTAGTATAGTTATAAAGAAAAACGGAAAGAAAAATGTTATTAAACGTATCTTATGGTCATAGAAATGCATCAATTATTTGGTGATGGTCCCCCCTCTCTTTTAAAGGGAGATAATTTGTGTAAAGAACGCATGTGAATGCTTACAAACTCAATTACAACAGTCAATTACGACAGACAGTTTAGTGGGTCAGTTTCAACTGAATGCTTCCGTTTTGCGCTCACCTTCTTTTATTCCAAAAGTAACTGAAGTTCCTCGTGACAGATGTTCAGGCTTACATAAATATAAATCAAGACATTTTATTGATAACTACCTCAAAATAACCGGCGTTGCTCGATAGTGATTTATTTTAATATTACTTTATATAATGGGACGACGTTATAATGATTGAGTATTGTAATTTGCTCCACCGATATCTGTTATTGCCAAATATTGAATACATCTCTTATATTCTGTGGTAGTGACAAAAATAAAATCTCCAAATTAGACAAGAGAGGAAATTAGATTAGACGCATTCGATTCTAAGTGCCTTAGCAAAATTCTAGAGATTAAATGGGATGATCAAGCAAAACGTCAGAGATTGCAACAGGTGGTATCATCAGTAATCTGCAAACGACATCTAGACTGGCTCGGACATATCCTAAGATTGGCTGCAAGAAAGATTGCTAGGTAAGTGTTTTATTTGACCTTTGAAAAAAAAAAAAAAAAAAAAAAAGAGGAAGATCAAAAAATGAACTGAAAGCAAAGAATTGAGAAAGATTTAATCGCAGCAAGAAAAAGCTGGAAGGACACTATGGATTTGGCTTTAGACTGAAAACGATGGTATACTTTGAGTGCCTCATGCGCTCCAGGACGGGAAAGTTTCTAAGTCAAATAAAAATACTATTAGTTCCTGTTTTTCTTTTATATATATATATATATATATATATATATATATATATATATATATATATATATATATATACCTATAAGTATCGACCGTTTACATATATCTTGCTTCTATTCAGCATTAGATTCATCATTAAGCAAAATAAGCGAGCGAGTATGGAGTAAAAAAAAAAGTTGTCTTTCTTTTAAATGTATTTCAACGTATCACACGAAAGAAAACTGCTTTTTCCTACTAATGTTAGTTTATTTTTCACATAAATCCAGTTATGGACACACGTCCGTTTGTCCAAACCGCCATCTTTGTTTTCCCAGACAATAAACAACAACAAGCAAGACAGATCTCTCTAAAAACTTATCACAAAGAATAGAACTCTTATATCTCAGTACAAGGGAGATAAGTAAGGAGATTAGATATCTATAGCTATTATAATTGAAGTTTACAGACTTCCTGAACGAACCACAGAATCGTAGTAAGTCTGTTGATTAAAAACTATGTGTTTAATTGCTTTCATTTCATTATCTTTTTAAATTTTCTCCTAAGTAAAGTTATATGTATAGAAATTTGTTTGAAACAAAAATATGCAAACATCGCCCCCCCCCAAAAAAAGTTAACGGTACGGACCTGTATTTATGCAAGCAAAAAAGACGTCGAGAATTACATCAGTCGAAACTCTATTTGCGTTTTGAATTCTAACGGCTATGTTGGTTTGAACAACAAAAAACAAAACAACCAAACCAAATATTTTCCACTATTCATCAATAACACTCCGCATGGATATGCATCTCAAGACGGTCGAGAGTCAAATGACATAGAGCACTCGCTATCTGGCTGTGAAGACTAGATCCTGGCACTCATAACAGATTGAAGGGGTATATTTCCTCCTATAGCAGTTTTGCGGACGGAAGTCACACTTGATGATTTGAAAATTACCCCTTCTCATGTTTGTGACATCATAAAAAAACTTAGACACCTTGAAGACATGTGAGCCTGATCTCAATCTTGTTATACTACTAAAAAAATGCTCCGTAGAGGTTGCCCCATTTCTCTCCAAACTTTTCAACAGATGCCTTATCAAATTTTCCTTTCCTGACTGCTGGAAAATTGCTACTGTGGTACCAGTCTTCAAGAATTCTGGTGAAAGAACTGACCCACTCAATTATCTGCTCATTAACTTCCTCCCTCTCTTCACCAAAATCTTTGAGTTGTTAATCAATCAAGCACTAGTCCACCACCTCATAGATAGTTTATTATATTTCTGGCCGACAGTATGTATCTAGGAAAGCTCGTTCTACTGCATTGTAATCTCTGAACGTCTATACTATGCATTGGATAAGGTAGAGCGGCTGAGTTGCAACCCTAGATATATCTAAGGCCTTTCACAGAGTATTGCACGATGGTCTCCTCATAAATATGAAATCATGCAGTATTACTGGACGTATACTTAACAATATCAAATCTTTCTTAAACAAGAGAAAAATCTAGGTTGTCATCGATAGCCATACGTCAAAACAACACGATATAAATGCGGGTGTGCCACAAGAGTCAATCTTAGGATTTTTATTATTCCTGATATTCATAAATGACTTCTCTAAAAAAAATCGTCTCCAAGATGGGTATATTTGCTAATGACATCATGCTCTATAGCAGACATGAAGCGGCAAATGAATGAACACATATGTAAGGCAATGGCTGAAACCTTAGAGGGAAACCGCCAGTCTGTGGTAGAATGAAGACGTAAATGGATGCTAACATTTAATGCTGCCAAGACTAAGCTTCTTCCCTTTAACAATTACAAGAAATCTTCTCAACCACTGACTCTCATAACTAATAATATGCTATCTGAAAGTTCTTTGTTCAAATTCCTTGGTTTAACATTCACAAGCAACACGAATTGGAACAAATATATTGAGGACATTGCCAGGGTTGTTGCAAAGAAGGTGGGTCTTCTCTATCATGCTAGGAAGTTGCTTACACCTGAGAGTATCCCATATCTCTACAAGGCTACCATTCGCCTGGGTTGGTACATCCGTCACTAGTCTCTCATTCTTAAACAGGGTCAAAAAAGAGTCTCCAACCTAATAGATCCCGTGCTATCACCAATACTCCAACCTCTGTCCCATCGCCAAAAATGTTGCATCTCTGTGCCTGTTTTACAAGTATTTTAACGAAATGTGCTCCAATGAACTCCAAGCACCTCAACGTAAATGCATTCAACTTACTTGACAAACTGTGAAATCCCACTTTTGCACTGTAAAGATCCTTAGATGTGGGAAAGCCTTCTATTCTAATACCTTCTCCCTCTGAACCGCTGGACTTTGAAATTCCCTCCCTGATTCCTGATTTTCTGACTGTACTGATACGCAGAAGTTCATGTGTAGTGTGAACAGACACTTTGCTACTAAAGTCCCTACATATTATCCTTGCAAATTTTGTCCCAAATAGTAGCCCCTTATGTCCAAGTGGCACAACAGCAGCCTACCATTAATTTGCCACTGGCAATGATGATTGGTCTTCATTAGGATTTGAGCGGCAATAAGCCTTTTCAAGGTGCCAGTACTCTCTGAACTTTTCCAATGGAAGTCTGGGTAGTGTTCTCCCTCCTCGGTTTTTCCATCCTCCTTGATCTATCACAGCTTTGTGTAATATTAACCGAAACTGATGCCTATTTTTTTTTTGGGGGGGGGGCGGTAATTTATAAGGTGTCTTGTACTTTCAGTTCCCTTTAGTTCATACTGTGTTTCTTCAATTTTCTTGAATTTCTGCTGTATGTGGCTTATTAGTATCCGTAGTTTATCTGGGTTTGTTGCCACAGTTGAGGATTTTCCTTGAGAATTCTGCTGTTTTTTTTATCATTACTGTCTGTTGTATATTATTATTATTATTATTATTATTATTATTATTGTTATTTTTATTATTATTATTATTATTATTATTATTATTATTATTATTATTTACCCTCAACAAGACAAATTGTCACTGAAGTATGAGGGACTACTGGGATGAGGGCTAGATTTATAAAATGCAGCATGGATGGAGAGTTTATCAGCCAGATTGTTGAAAACTTCTACATGGTTCTTCTTATATGTAAACGATTTGAGAAAAATTGGGAGAAACCAACGTTAATAATAGAATTCAGCCGTTCAACTAGTGTAACCAGGTCAGGCTGTTTGAAGATATTGGTTTCCTGGCATAAAATGTACCAAACATTGGTGTTATTGTTTCTTCCTCTTTTCCTTTGTAAAACTCAATCATGTTCTGCATAGTCAGAAACAAAAACAACAATTTTCCTTTATAATACAGCTAAACCAAGCACTATGAATAAATATATGAAAATATTAAAAAATTTTAAGTGTATACAAAGTTTTACTAGAATGACGGGATTCAGCGTTAAATAATCAGAAAAGAGTTGATATGCCGTAAAAGGAAACAACTAAACTGAACACCATGAATAAATATTTGAAGATATAAAGAATTTGAAGCATAAAACTTTTTTTTTTTTTTTTTACCAAAATGACCGAATGCGGCATAAAATAACCCGAGAAGGGTTGATACGCCGTTAAAGAATCAAAGAAAACAAAATCCATCAGGTCAAAAAGTCATAACATGCTGATTTATATACAAGTCGTCGAGTATATTTTGTTTTTACTGGCCCTCATTACCTTTCGGCGCCTATATTCATGCTATTATATGCTAATTAAATTCACTAACATAGAAACGGATACTTAACCGTACGAATTACCGTCATCAACCACTTTTATTCATATTATTAAGGAAACACTATTCTCTTTGTCAACATGTGTTCATTTGGAATCATTTACTTAAACTAACTCCAACACAATTTTCTCGCCTGCAATCAATCAGCTAACGATGGAAAGGAAGGATGTAATCAGCATTGCAAGCAGGAAATTACAAAAGTAATAATAGTCATCATCTGGATTTTAATGTTTTCCCACTGAGTAACACCGTCACCTTGCAAGCATAACATTATGTATATTAGCGAGTGTAGTATCGCCTCCGTCGACGTAAATGAGAGAAAAAATATACTCTTCCCCACGTAGATTCTTGCGTAAATAAAATTACGTCAGAATTGGTTAAGTAAAAAAAAAAAAAAATGGAAAGTTCGAACAATTAAAAAAGAAAAGATAAAAAACGTATAAATAGGTACAGAAAGCAGAAAGAATATATATATATATATATATATATATATATATATATATATATATATATATATATATATATATATATATATATATACTTGTCCTTTTTGTAGAAAAAGAAATCCCATACAGTGCTCTATTATTAGGGAAAAAACCTTTCTCGAAAGTAAAGGATAAAATAAATAAATAAATAAAAATTATGGTGTGCATATATAGAGTTCCGGTTCCGGTTAAAGACAGATGAGAGTCGGCTGAAGAGAGCCTGAGGCGGACATTAAGAGCAGTCCTCAACTACCGGGCTTGAAACCGTCGGTACCGACTACCGATATAAATGTAAATTCCTGTATATATTATACAAAAAAATAATATATATATATATATGAGTGAATGTGTGTATGTGTGTGTGTATGTGTGTATATACACACACACACACACACACATATATATATATATATATATATATATATATATATATATATATATATATATATATATATATATATATTATGAATTGTCCGTGTAGTTGTTTCTCTTCCCACTTTTCTTTTCTCGTCTTATCCTTTATCTCTCTGTTTTCTGTTTTGTTGGTTTTTCAGTGTCTCTCTCTGCCATAATTATCCTTTCAGTGTTCTGCATTATGTATTTTTCTAGTTCTTTTTTGTGTCATTCACACAATCTTCTATATAAATCAGTCCTCTCCCGCTGTCTTTTCTTTTTTCATAGATTCAGTCAACATCGTCCTTTGGGTGTAGTGCATTGTGCATGGTCCCCTGGTCTTCTGATCGAGCTGTCTCAGTTCTTCTTTAGTCCACCCTATAAACGGTCCAGAGTATCTTACTAGTTATACTGGCCATGTGTTTATACCTTTTATCATGTTTCTGCTATATAATTTAGTTTCCAGGAGTTTTCTTGTTCTTCTGAGGTATTCCTTTCCTATTCTCTCTTTCATTTTTGTTGCTTTGATGGCATCTGTTTCCAGAATTTCCAAGTATTTATTCACGTTTTGTTCCCTTAATGTTCTTATCTCCATTTGGTTGGGTAGTTCCATGCCTTCTGTCATCTTCAATTTTCCCTTTCTTATAACTATTAGTGTGCACTTTTTCATACCTATTGAATATCCTGGCTAAAGATCCTGGTAGTGTTTATTAGGGTCTCTAGTTCCTTTTCGATCCTTGCAAAAAGTTTCAGATCGTCCATGTACATCAGGTGGTTCATTTTTTCCCTCTGTATTAGAGAACTTGTATCCGGCTTGGCACTTTTTCCATATATTGTTCAGGGCATCATGGCTATGATGAACAGTAGTGGTGATAGTGAATCTCCTCAGAAGATGCATCTTTGTATGTTAATTTCTGTAATGTGTTGTCCATCAGCTGTCAGTTCTAGTCTCCATGTTCTCATTGCATTTTCAATCACGTTGATGATCTTGCTTGGTATTTTATACATTTTTAAGCATTCTTTTATTCATTCTTGAGGGATTCTGTCGTACGCTTTTTTGTAGTCAATCGATACTATGGTTACATTCTTTCTCCTTCTTTTTACCTCCTTTAGGATCTTTAGGTCTATATATAGCAGATCATGTTTTCCACTTTTACCTTTTTGGCATCCTTTCTGTTCCTCGGAGAGGAGTCCATGATTATTCAGAGAGTGGTAGGTTTGTTCCCTCAGTTGTGCTGTCAGTACTTTCCACATAGTGGGTAAGCACGTGATAGATCTATAGTTGCTGGAGGCGGTTCCTTTCTTTGTGTCCTTCTGTATCAGTGTGGTTCTATCTTTTGTCATCCAATCTGGCACTTTTATTTCCTGTATACATATTTTCATGTTTTGAGATAGCCTTTTGTGTAATGTTGTGAATTTTTTGAACCAGTATGCATGTATCCCGTCGTGCCATCTTGCCTCCAGCTTGCCATTTTTTATGATTCTCTTTAAGATTTCCTTGCTGATTTCATTTACTGTTCCTTGTTCGATTTGTTTTAACTCTTCTTTCATGTCTTTCAGCTATTCGACATTTCTATTGGGATCCCGTCGTGCTTCCCATATCTTACTCCAGTAGAGTTTTGGTCATTCTCTTTTTGTTTTTCTTCTGTTCACATTTTAGTAGAATTGGCTTTCGTAGTTTTCGAAGGTCTTGTTTTGCTTATACTCTTCAGATTTGTATCTATATCGAGTCAATCTCCCTTGTTTTGCTTCTATTTTTGATTCAGCTCTTCATGTTTCTTGTTTAGCCTCTCCCTGCTAGTTGCATTTCCAATTTTCCATCTTACACACGTCGCTTTCTTCCTGCAAATCGTTTTAGCTTCTTTTTTTATTTTTGTTGTTTTGGGTTTCTAGCCTCATTTCCCATCCAGGTTTCGTCGGTTCATCGTTCCCTGGCTGTTTTTCTGATTTGAACTTTATACTTACCATCTTGGTACTTGCATAAATTGAATTTTTTAAGTTTATGATTGTATCTGTTGTGGCGTGTGGGAGGAGTTTGTTAAACTTCTCTATTGTTTTTAATTTCTTCTGCTCTTAATTCCTTATAGATGAGAGCTTTGTTTTTTCCTCATTCATGAAGTGTTTTTTTGTTCATCTGTTTCATCTGGTTCATACTCTGTTAGATCTGTTTCATTATTCTCTGTTTCAATGTTTGTAGAGTCCGGTCTTTGCAGGTCCTCCACCTCTGATGTTTCTACTCGTGGGGCTTCCACTTGTGTGGCTTCTACACATGCGGTTCCAGTGGGCGATGCTTCATGCTCATTTTCATCATTTATTTCTCGCTGTATTTCCATTAGTTCCAGTTTTGAGAGCCAGCCTCTCTTGCTTGGTCTACAATTCTTTGTTCTGATGTATGGTAGTCACTGGACAAGTCCCATAGCTCTTTCATTTGTTTTCGATAACCTCCAATTTTATATTTACGGTGGCTTCTATAATAGCATTCCATTACGAATCTATAACTTTTACTTGGGAGAAAAACTATGTGACGTCATAAAGAATAATTTCTACTTGAGTAAAAGGGTATACAGATTGAAATATAAATGTATTTGGTAAAAACCTTTCCAGCGTCATAAAGAATAAATTTTACTCAGCTAAAGCGGCGAGGATTCATCAAGTATAAATTTCAATTGAGAATAAGCTTTATGACGTCACAAAGGAAAAATATTTAGTTGGTAAAACGGTGCATATTAATGAAGTACACGTGCTATTTTAAGAAACAGTTTTTCTTTTGTTTGTTTTTTGGCATCACAGATGTAAAATACAACTAGGATAAAATAATGTGGATTCTTATATATATATATATATATATATATATATATATATATATATATATATATATATATATATATATATATATATATATATATATATACTGGCTGTACCCTGCCATGTGTTGCTGTGGCTCAATTTGGTGTAATGAAAAATTCTAATAAAAAGAGAAAATGCATGTTTCTTATATTCTTAGTACAGCAATCCACTCCAAAAAGTTAAAAAAAAAAAAAAAGGCGAAAATGAAAAAAAAAATGGTACTCTTGCAGAATTGGATCCTGATCCTCGAGATTACCATCAATCATGGCTTGGGCTCGACCAACAATCAATGGATAAGGCTAATTCGCACATTTTATTTTAAGATTCAAATATTAATAACTACATTTTATTTCAGTATTTAATTTATGTATTTCTGTTGTATTAAATGCTAGCTTCTTTTTTTTTTTTTTTTTTTTTTTTTTTTTCTCGTCCATAAATGTTTATTTATCTACCGAGTTGATTGCAAAAATAGATTACCTAATTGTACTCATTTGTAGTTCGTGGGAGGGGAATCTATCACCATACTTTCCCTTAAACAGGTCTGTTGGACTTTTATTAAGTACAATACTTATTAGTTATTTATTTATTTATTTATTTATTTTATTTATTTATTTATTTATTTATTTATTTTTTTTTTTTTTAATGGAGAGTAGAAAACGCATTGTGGATGCGTTATCGGCAGCTCCTGTTACTCTCGCTTCTTCTTATTTGTCCCTCAGTCCTCATTTTTTAAATGAGTGATTTTTCTGACAAAGGGAGAAGAATAAGCTGTTTTCTAGGTTGGCAGTATTTTTGCGCGAACAGTTGGCAGAGTTGGTGGAAATTTTCTGTTTCTATGTCTATCCTTGTAGCCATGTCACTAGTAAGGGTGCTGGAGGTAAACGTTTTGTCTGGGCTGACGTTATCCGCCTGATAGTCAGGGACCCGAACCTTGGATTAACCACTAAGGAGGCTGTCCTATCAGCAGGTGCAAAGTACTGGGGCTGCTGTATTGCCATTTGGTGAATGGAATCTGGACCATGCAGTAGCTTCTGGTGGGGCCTCTCGATGCCATACTAGTGGGTAATTGTTACGGCTTTACCTTATCATGTGGTACAAAAAAAAAAAAAAATTCTTCGTTTCTTTTTCTCTCTTAGTTTCCCCTCTCTGTCCTGCTCTAAGTAAATCTGTCGACCTAGTCCACAAATTCCAAAATTTCATCATGACAAGTTTCAAGAAAAAATACACGATTAAACCCGGTTCTCCAACTTCCAACGTAGACCCCTACTACCATGTCTCCTTCTCCAACATCAGGGGTCTACGTTCTAACCTTCCAGAGGTTGAAACCCAATTACAGGAGACTAAACCAGACCTTTTATTTTTAAGTGAAACTGGCATTGGACAGGCTATTTCCCTAGATGAGTTTGCAATTACAGGATACTCTAACTTAACTTCTAAATCTGACCCCCAAGATCGCCATGGGCATGGAATATGTGCCTATATTAAAGATAGCTTTCCATGTGGGAGGGACATCTCCAGGGAAGATCCTAACTTACCCTATATGTGCTTCCGGGTTGCTTTAGCTCACACTACTGCATTTATATTTACTCTCTATCGCCCCCACAACAGCGGAGTTACTATCTTTCAAAGCATATCTGAGAAAATTGACCAAGTCCTTTCTACTTATCCTTCAGCTAACATTCACGTATGTGGAGACTTCAATGTTCACAACGTCGAATGGTTGACCCACTCAAACAAGACCGATGATGAGGGGAGGTTCTGTCATGATTTCTCCATTGCCTATGACCTCACTCAGATTGTTCAGGAACCTACCCGTGTGCCCGATAATGACGGCCAGTATGCAAGCCTACTAGACCTTTTTCTCACAACTTGCCCTGAACTATGTTCAGTTTCTGTTCTGTCGCCTCTTGGATCTTCCGACCACTCTGTTGTATCAATTAAGATAAAAATGAAATGTAATAAGTCCCCAGACGTACCACTTCATCGTACAGTATATCGATACACTAAGGCTGACTGGGATAGCTTCCGTACATTTATATCTGATCTACCTCTGCATTCCATGTTTAAAAAGGATGTGTCCTCTATAGTATTAGACCTAACTGAATGGTTAATTGTAGGTATTGACCATTTCATACCCTCTAAAAAGTTTCAGCAAAAACCTAACAGCCAGCCATGGTTCTCTCCAGAATGTGCTGCTGCCATTGCGCACAGAAATCACTTTTTCCACTGCTTCAAACGTAATAGATGTATGGAAACTAAAGCCGTTTTCAGGACTGCCAGCAACCATTGTAAGAAAGTAATAAGGAACGCAAGAGAGTTGTATGCTCAATCTGTTAAGTCCAAAGTAGCTGAGCAGCGGCTTGGTTCCCACCAGTTTTGGCAAATAGCAAACAGAATCCTGAACAGAAGCGTGTGCTCCATCCCAACTATTATCAATGGACCTGAGGTAATCTCGTCAGCATCAGACAAAGCCAAACTCTTTGTCAAGAACTTTGCAGCTAATTCTACCCTTTGCGACCAAGACCGCCAACCCCCAATATTTCCTCCTGTATCAGAAAACACGCTATGTGATATACGTATATCTGTACGTGATGTTGCCAAGCTAATCAAAAACCTTGATTCCAGTAAAGCAACTGGCCCTGATGGTATTCCAATTATAGTACTCAAAAAACTTCAACCTGAACTAGCGCCCATACTTACAAAACTGTTTAAACGTTGTCTTAAGGAGAATAGTTTCCCATCTCCCTGGAAAATCTCATCAGTATGCCCTGTATTTAAGAATTCAGGTGATCGCTCATCCCCCTCTCAGTACAGGCCAATAAGTCTCCTGTGCGTCATGAGTAAGTTGCTAGAATCTGTGTTAAATACAGAAGTAATCAAACATCTCAACAAAAATAACCTTCTTAGTGACACTCAATATGGTTTCCGTTCTGCTAGATCTACAGCAGATGTCCTTACAGTTATATCGCATAGGATTAGCAAATCTCTCGACGGTGGCAATCTTTCTAGGGCAATTGCTCTTGACATATCTAAGGCCTTTGATAGGGTGTGGCATAAAGGTTTACTTCATAAGATCGCTAGCTATGGTATAGCTGGAAAAGTCTTCTCAATTATTAAATCATTTCTTTCTGATAGGTTCATAAGAGTAGTAGTTGAGGGGCAAAAATCAGAAGCTCTCAGTATTAATGCCGGTGTCCCTCAGGGATCCATCCTGGGCCCAACTCTTTTCCTGATCTACATTAATGATCTTCCAAATCATATCCTTACATCATTTGTAGACATTTATGCTGACGACACTACCATTTATGGTACCACATCTAAGACAGTAAACGAGCAAGTACTCTCCAATTCTCTCTCCTCTGATCTTGAGCATGTAGTACAATGGGGAAAGGAGTGGCTGGTTACTTTTAATGCATCTAAAACCAAGCTTCTCTCTTTACATCATCAACATTTTAATCCACATTTGTCATCAATTGAAATGAATGGCTCTCGTCTTCAGGAGGCCTCAAGTTTTGACAAGCTTCTGGGCTTGACCATTACTCCTGATCTTAAATGGAACACGTATATCAAATCTGTTGCCAAGGCCGCTGGAAAAATGGTGGGATCTTTCTATCGATCCAGTAGATATCTCACTGCTGATGCTATTCTCTATCTATATAAGAGCCAGGTACGTCCAAGGATGGAATACTGTTGCCACATCTGGGCAGGAGCTGCTAGAAAGGACTTGTCCTGCCTTGATAGAGTTCAAAATAGACTTCGTAGCCTCGTAGGAGATGTCCTTTTCTCCTCCTTACAACCTCTATCTCACAGAAGAGATGTTGCGAGTTTGTCTCTGATGTATCGTTATTTTCATGGAAAGTGTTCAACTGAGCTTCAATCTATGGTCCCCCCTCGCCTAACTTTCACAAGAAACACTCGTCTAGCTGTAAACACTATCAATAATTTCCCCCACTCTTTATCTGTGCCTAAACCTAAACATAGATTCCATGAACAAAGCTTCTTTCTTAGAACTGCACGCCTGTGGAATTGTCTTCCGTTTTCCTGCTTTCCGGCTGACTACAATATGGTTGTGTTCAAGTCTAAGGTAAATAAGTTCTTGATGAGCCGTTCCATATAAGTTATTAAATTTACCAAATTTTCATTACTAATGATTACTATATTGACCAACTTCTACTGTACACTCTTTAACCCTTATCCTTGAGTGGCCTCTGGGCCTTGATAATGTGGTGATGCCTTTGTAAAAAAAAAAAAAAAAAAAAGGCTGAACGTAGCAAAAATGTTGAAACGCTAAATGTTTTTTTTTTTGTTTTCTGTATACAAAAATGTGAGTTAGTAATTAATATTTGAGTGATGGGGGATGGGGTTACTATACACAGATTCGAAAAAGTTGTCCAAAAACAAATAAATGAAAGCAAAGGTAAGGTAAGTTACGTTTCTACCTAACTGGATAATTGTTTAGTGTTTTTATGCAATGTAAAATGTTTAATCGGCTGGAAAAACAGAAATGGTTGCAGACTCTGTTGAATACGTTAAGTTTGGGAAAGTAAGTTGAAAACTAAAAACTATACAATACAGTGTCAAAAACCCACCGAATATATGTTACCATGACATAGACTGACATAATCGGTGGGTTTGTGACAGTATTTTGTATAGTTTTTAGTTTAAACTCACTTTCTCAAACTTAACGTAATCAACAGTGTCCGCCGCCATTTGTATCTTTCAAATACACTGATAAACACTGTTTTTCGAGCCGATTAAACGTTACATTAAATGAAAAGGATTTGTATTACTAAACACAGATACAAAGAAGTTGTCAAAAAATAAATATATAACAAATAAATGTTATCAAAGGCAAGAAAAGTAAATGTTCTACCTAACTGGATAAGATTGTAGTGTTTTTATGTAATGTATAATGTTTAATCGGTTCAAAAACACGCAGTGTTTATCGGTATATTTGAAAAATACAAATGGCGGCAGACTGTATTGAACACGTTAAGTTTGGGGAAATTTTGGGAAAATGAGTTTAAACTAAAAAACTATACAAAATACTGTTAGGAACTCCCTCAATATATGTTACTGTGACGTAGGCTGGCATATAATCAGTGGTTTTAAACTTTTGCTCGATACAGATGACGACTTTTAAGAGTCCTTTTTAGTGATTACCTGGTTTGAGGATATTTGTACAACTAAACGGCTAATCTGCCCCAAAAACCCGGTATTATTTTACTTTAAGGCCCGTCTCATGTTCGTATATAACGAAATATTTTATTGTAGATTTCGGTGTACTAAAAACGAATCTGCAAACCGTTTCTGTCGCAAAAAGAAAGTTTTCATGATATGAAGAAATTACTTTTTCGAAAAGTGTGTGATCACTTTTCAATGTAAATTTAACTTAGAATGAACACCCACTTTTTGGCCACCTGAGAGAGGGGCATTTTTTTGTGTGTTTCTTGGCTAAAAAGTTTTTTGTTTGATTTCTTTTGCATGGTAGTAAACCCTGAACTCTGGGACTATTTTCCATTTCACAGCCATAGCCTTCATTTATGCTACGCACGAGCATAAACGAAAGCTATTTAGCCAATAAACATGGAAAAAAATCCCCCTCTCTCTGAGGTGGCTAGAAAGTGGGTGCTTATTTTAAGTTAAATTTGCATGGAAAAGTGATCGACTACTTTTCGAAAAAGTAATTTCTTCATATCATAAAAACTATTTTTTTGCGACGGAAACGGTTTGCAGATTCGTTTTTAGCACACTGAAATCTACAAAAAAAAATTTTTGTTATATACGAACGTGAGACGCACAGCCCTTTATGGAAAATTTTATCAAAATAGTTTTCAATAAAAACAATAAATGAATTCGATAGAAAAAAATGGATGCTATTTTAAAAAAATTTTCTGTGTGTTTCTTGGCTAAAAAGTTTTTTGTTTGATTTCTTTTGCATGGTAATAACCCCTGAACTCTGGGACTATTTTCCATTTCAAAAACATAGCCTTTGTTTACGCTACATGCGAGCATAAACAAAAGCTGTTAAATATGCACTCGCGTACCAAACTGCCTTGTCAAAAAACCTTTAAATGTTTAGTAACTTTTTCCTTTTATTATTCTTAAGAAAAACATGCACCACACGTTGACGGTGGGCCTTAATGGAAAATTTTATCAAAATTCCGGGATGCTATTTTTTTTTTTTCAATAATATAAGAAATTAAGAATTAGCCAAATTTATTTTAGGTAGGCTTCGCCAGGAAATCTTTTAAAAATAAGATTATTTAAATAAGATTTTAAAATTAAGATAAACAAATGGTGCTAGTGCACTTACCGATCCGCGCTATTTTTTAAATCGTATTTCCAAGTTTAATTAAAGTTTTATGATATGTTTTTTTATTCAATTGTAAGGTTAAAGTACAAATATATATATATATATATATATATATATATATATATATATATATATATATATATATATATATATATATATATATATATAATTTAAAAAATAGGGATTTTTTTTTACCCATCTATTAATTAGTTAAATGTTGTAATTCGAAAGTCGTCAACGTGTGGTGCACGTAAAAGGCTTATTTCTACTGGAAATGAAATGGTGGACAGTCTCGCAGTTACGAAAAATATTTTTATTTTATTTAATATATTTTTATAATTTGCGATCTTAACGATCTTAATTTATTTTAATAACATGCAAACATTTCTTGACTTTACAGATAAGTTTTCTGAAACTTTCAATTAAATTGGTAATGTAGAAATATGGTTCTATCGACTTTGAATGAACCAAGAATTACATTTTTATATATATAGATGTTATTTGGGAAAAAAGCTTTGCGACCTCATGAAGCATGAATTTTACTTGGATCAAGCGATTGGTATTCACCCCGTATAAATTTTATTTAAGAAAAAGCTTTGTGATGTCAGAAATGGATCAATTTTACTTTAAGCTTTGTGACGTCATGAATGATACATTTTACTTAGTTCTTGGGTAAAACTTTGAATTCATCAAGTATGAATTTTATTTGGGAAAAAGCTTTGTGACTTCATAAAGGATACATTTTTTTGGAGTAAAGCAGTGTATTGGGAAAAACCATTGTGGCATCATAAAGGATAAATTTTACATTGGTAAAACGGTGTCGATTCATCAAGTATAAATTTTATTTGGGAAAAACTGTGTGACGTAATAAATAATATATTTTACTTTGATAAAACAGTGCGAATTCATCAAGTATAAATCGTATTTGGAAGGAGCTTTGTGACGTCATAAAGGATACATTTTATTTGGGTAAACAGTGCGAATTCATCAAATATAAATCGTGTTTGGGTGAAAGGTTTATAGCTTTATAAAAGATACATTTTACTTTGGTAAACCAGTGTAGATTAATCAAGTATAAATGTATATGGGAAAAATCTTTGTAGTCTTGCAGAGAATTTTATTTTACTACTTATTGTTGTAGACCCTTGCTAGGGGTCACAAATGAAAGAAACCACAAGTAGTGTAAAGTGTATAAAATATAATATGTATTTAATACAGACTACAGAAGCCACTAAAGTGGTATAAGAGGAACGTGTTTGTAGCATGCGGTTAAACATGGCATGAATGTCTCCATTTAGTCTCTGAAATCAGTGGTATTCATAGGACTGGTTGATTTCACTTAGTTCTCAAATAGGGGTGATTTGTACCCCGCAACAGTTATCAAGGCTCAGAAACTACTCTAGGATAAGAATTAATGAGTGTAGGGTTGTCATTAAGACAACGCCATAGTCATCGTTAGGGTTGGAAATTGGGTATAACTTGATTATTTAAGGGGACGGCTTAACAGAAACTTGTTCACATTGGAGTTGGAGAGGACCATATTGTATTCAACTGGAAGCAGGCCAGCAGAACAAAGTTCCACAAGCAGCAGTTCTAGTAAAGAAGCTTTGTTCATGGAAGTTGCATTTAGATTTAGGTAGAGATAAAGAGTGGGAAAATTGTTGATAGTAGTTGTAGCTAGATGAGTGTTTTTTTTAATAAAAGTTTAGAAGGGGGGTGATAGATTAAAGGTCAGACAAGCACTTGCCATAAAACTAACGATAGAGCAGAGCAGACTCCCAATGTATCTTCTGTGGGAAAGAGGTTGCAGGGAAGAAAAAAGGCCATCATCTACTAGGTTTCAAAGCCAGTTTTAAATTCTGTCAAGGTCACCGAGCAGCTCCTGCCCAGATGTGGCAACAGAACTCCATCCTACGATGTACTTGGCTCTTATACACATAGAGGATTGCATCGGCAATGAGATATTTATGGGAGCAATAGCATGATACAACCATTTTTGTGGTGATTTGTCAATGGATTTGATATAAGTGTTCCATTTCAGATCAGAAGTGAAGGTCAGTCCCAGAAGCTTGTCAAAACATTGTGCTTCCCCAAGACCAGAGCCATTCATTTCAGTTGGAGCTAGATGGAAGTCAGAGCGTTGATGATGAAAAGAGAGAAGCTTTGTTTTGAATGAATTAAACTTAACCAGTTACCACGTGCTCAATCCCAGAAGAAAGAGAATCAGAGAAATCTTGGTTATTGCCACATTTTTGACTTGAATAAAGCGGTGTACGTGTTTTATGAATTTTGTCAAAAGCTATGTAATGCCATAAATATACATTTTATTTGATGAAAGTAAGAGCAGGACACCTGACGTTGCCCAGTCGTAAAATGCACTTAAATATCGTATTTAAATATATGTAGATTTATAATTTGTTATAAAAGAACCAATTCTCTATTGTTTATTATATTGTACCTGATATATAGTAGCGATTTCAAAAATAAAAAAAATTTGACTTGGGTGCCATTAGCGATAATCGAAACCAAAGCATTTAGCAATTCTACCTTAGTCTCTACAGTTTCAGCTATCGTCAGATGGATAAGAAATAGCTAAAAAAAAAAAGAACAACTTTAACATATAAATGTATACATATTTGCACATACGTACAAGAACACTATAAGTCGACTTACGCCTGCCAAGTTTCAATTTTTTTCAGTTTTGACCTTAGCTGCTATTTTTACCGGCTAAAGACCCATAAAAGAACGGTCCACAAAAATAGAACCATTTGATCCACCTCACGCCACTCTGTGCTCTTTCGTCTTGGAGGAGATGCAGCTTGACAAAATGGAAACAGACAAACAAACGGACATAATGAGTTTTATATATCTAACCCCTGTTCCATCGATGCCATGTTGCATCTCTGTGCCTGTTTTACAAATATTTTAATGGAATGTGCTCTGATGAATTCATTGTACTTGTGCCCCCTCGGCGTAAATATTCCTGAAAAATTGGCTAAGCAACAAAATCACGCCCTTTCACTATTGAGGTCTCAAATACCAGAAAGCTTTCCACTCTGATAGTTTCTTCCCTAGAACAGCTAGAAATTCCCTTCCTGCTACCTGTTTCCCTGACTGTACTGATATGCAGAAGTTTAAATGTAATATAAACCAACATCTTGTTAATCTTTCCTAGGCATGGTCCCAAATAGTAGCCCCTTACGTCTAAGTGGCGATATGCCTTGTTAGGGGATGAACGTGAGCAAAAAAAAAAAAAAAAATGAAAAATAAATGAAAAATGAAAGAAAATAAACGTATATGGGAAAAACCTTTGTAGCATCATAAAGAATCCATTTTACAAGGCAGTTGGTTCATCACGTATTAAAGTTTATGAAAAAAAGCTTTGTGACGTCATAAAAGATACATTTTACTTGGGTAAAGCGGTGTACATTCATTATGAATAAATGTACATTGGAAATAGTTTTGTGACGTCATAAAGAATAAATTTTCCTTGGTTAAAGAAGTTTCGAACGACGATAAAACCTTTATTTATGAACAGAGAGTGAAATAATGTTCGCATATATTTTAAATTGATGACCATTATTGTCCACCAGATAACGCTGGTCACATTTGAAGTGTGAGTACATTTTTTGAGACACTGTATTTCGGAAAATGTTTTGTTTTGGGTTTGTTTGTTTTTTTTGTTTTTTTTGCGTCTTAAATGATAAATTTTACCCGGCTTTACTCGGCGTGAATTCATCAAGTATATTTAAGTAAAATGATTGCAATGATTATTGAAAATTTATTTGGAATGCATTATCTTTGCAAAGAATAAACTTCTCTCTTTCTTTTTTCTTTTTGTGCCATCGTAATAATAATGATTAAATTTCCAACCCATTATTTATGAATCATTAACCGAATATTTTATCAAAGTTTGGGACGGGAAAATCGGCGTTATTTCTTTCAGGTTTTAAATAGAAATAAGAGAGGGTTGCTTTATGAAATTTTCTCATTTTGATTTTCATAATGCTAATCATTATTAACAGTTAAATAAACTTTTAATTCAGTATCTTCCAAATAACTAGAAGAAAAAAATTCTCCATTAAACAATATTAAATTAAGCAATGAAATGTGTGAATGTTCAGTATTGTAATAAAGTAAGGCACTTGTACAGTTTAATCAAGGCATTAAAAAATGAAAATATTGAAAAAACTGTTATATTGTACGTATCCGTTTTGAACTGAAGATCTCCGAAAAAAAAATTCACTTAATTTGATTGACTTGAGTAGTTTTGTTTTTTTTTACAGCGGAAAAAAAACGTTTTTATGAGAGCACGTTGAAGGCAGACATCTTGGAATTTTTCTTAATTTTTGCTTGCAGTTTAGAAGCGCCACAGGAAGTTAACTCCAGTTAAAGCGCCGACACTCCCCCCCATCTTTATTACTAGCTTTTCTTCCTAAAAATCAAACCTTTTGTTTGGTATCATAATAAATTGTTTTTTCACTGTAAAACAAAAACTACAGGAAAATTAGATCATATGGTATCACTGGTAGAATACTAAGCATAATTAAATCCTTCCTAGATAAGAGAAAAATCCAGGTTGTCCTCGACGGTCGTACATCTAAACAATATGATATAAATGTGGGAGTGTCCCAAGGGTCTATTCTTGGACCTTTGTTGTTCCTAATATTCATAAATGACCTCCGCGACAAAATTCCCTCTGAGATGGGTATATATGCAGATGACACTACACTCTATAACAGGCACGACAGGAAAAAAAATGAACACATATCTAAAGAAATGGCAGAAACACTAGAGGATGACCTCCAATCTATAGTGGAATGGGAACAAAAATGGATGGTCACGTTCAATGCCGCCAAGACTAAACTAGTTTCCTTCAATAATTACAAGAAACCTTCTCTACCACTAACAACAATGGCCAACGACACTTTATCTGAGAGTACATCTTTCAAACTCCTTGGTCTAACGTTCACATGAAACATGAGTTGGAACAATTACATTGAAAGCATTGCCAGGGCCGCTGCAAAGAAGGTAGACTCTCTCTATCGTGCTAGAAAATTACTAATACCCGAAAGTATCCTATACCTCTATAAGGCCACCATTCGCCCATGTATGGAGTATTGCTGTCATATTTGGGCTGGTGCATCTGCTACTAGTCTCTCGCTCCTAGACAAGGTTCAAAAGAGAGTCGCCAATCTGATAGGCACTGAACTGGCATTTAAGCTTCAGCCTTTGTCCCATCGACGAAATGTTGCATCTCTCTGCCTATTCTACAAGTATTTTAATGGAGAATGCTCTGACGAACTGCAAGCACTTGTGCCCCCACGACGTAAACACCCCCGACAAACCCGACAGGCAGCTAAATCTCGCCCCCACACAGTAGAGATCCTTAGATGTAAAAGATCTTTCTACTCCAGTAGTTTCTTCCTCAGAACTGCTAGACTTTGGAATTCCATTCCAGGTCCTTGCTTCCCCAACTGTACTGACGTGCAGAAGTTCAAGTGTAACATGAATAGACATCTTACTGCCCAAATCTCCACATAGCACCCCAGTAGATGTTACCCCTGATAGTAGCCCCCTACACCAAAGTGGCAATGTGCCTTATTTGGGGTGAAAATATAATAAAAAAAAAGATATCATTTAAGTTGACAAAACTATATTAGTAGGAGTATCGGAATTACAACTTAATAATTAAATGAAGTATACATTATTAGAAATAATTAATATAATAAACGAATAAAAGGTAAGAGAATAACTCATATATATATATATATATATATATATATATATATATATATATCTTTTGTTTGGTGCTAAAACATTTCTTGTTGTTTTAGTGGATTTTATGAGTTGAAAAGATTTTGTGAGCGTATTTTTTGGTGGACAAACAAAAATGCAAAAAAAGGATTTATTTTATTCAAAAGATTTTTTTTTTTTGTAAAATTATATATTTTATTTTGTGAAACGGTAATTTTGTTGTGTTTGAAAAGAATTTCATTTTTTTAGAATTATTTTCTTTGTGTTTTGTTTCTTGAAAAATAAAGTATTTGTTTCTGAAAGGTTTGCCTTTTGTCGACATTTCTTTTTTTTTTTTTTTTGGTAAACAGCATTTCTTTTGTTCAGTGTAAGTTGTTTTTAATTGGTTGAATTTTGAGTGTTTGTCTTTGAGTTCTTTTATATTTCTTTGAAGATGAAATTTTGTTTGATTTCATATATTTTGTAGTGAAAAAATATTGGGTGGACTTACCGTTACACTTGATTTTAATTGAGTCAGAAGGTCGTATTTTTTGTTTTGCTTTGTTTATAGTGTGGCACTGTGGCACACAGCGATCTTCCTTTTTGGTTGCTGTTGTTTTCATATCAGAGGTTTTGTGTTCAAATCACATCTAGTGTTCGCCAGTTGCGGCGTATCACCAACATAAAGTTACATAAATAAATGTAAGGGATATAAGTTTCAAGAATATTGTTATGATCTCCAATCTGGTGCAAACGCAGTACTTCAGCTAGTAAGCATGAAAGCAAAATGGCAACAAAGATCGAACATCGGTTTAACCTAGATTTATTCCCTCTTAAATCTGCTTCAAGATGGAATCTGCCATGTGTCAAATTTGTTCAAAATGACGAACAGCAGACATCATTTTATGCATTTTGTATTCAGTTTTTGTTCGCGATTGACTTTTAATTTTGATTTTATTTTTCTCATTTTGTCGTTTATCAATCATGAACTACTTAGTAAATACTTCTTTGAACTTTTCACTGACCAAAAGCAGAAGAGAAAAAAACAAAAACAAAACAAAACAAAAAAAAAATCAGTTTCCACAATTCATTATTCTAACACGATTTAATCTTCTAGATACGGTTTATTAATTGGTTTGCAATGTTTCTGTATAAATTATTTTAACCAAAATATTATGTTCCAAATGTTATGGAATGACGATTATTGTATTTGTGTTATGTATTATATAATTTGTATTATTTTAGGACGACTCTATTATGAGATTATGTATTGCATAATTTGTATTATATTGTATTATATGGCCTACTTATGCATTGAATTATAGGATTATATATTGTATTATGGCATGTTTGTATATTGGACTACTGTATAATGGGATTGTGTATTGCGTTATTTATATTATATTGGGACTACTGCTCTCATATTGGATATTATTTTTACAACGTTTCAGCGAGTGTAACCTCTGCCCTTCTTCGGATACATTTTCATAAACTCAGCAATCTTTATGTCAAATTTGTGAATCTGTATGGAATCTCAAGCAGAACCATTTATTTAACCCACAGGTGTAACTTGCTCTTGTTTCATCAGCCAGTAGCAGAAGTAGAAGTAATTCGTAATTGTATTCTTAATATCGGCTGCAAGTATCGAACCTTAAACCTCCAAAATACTGTCTGCGAAGAAGGTTGGCTCTCTCTACTCAGCTAGAAAGTTACTTTTACGCCTGAAAGTATCCTGTATCTCTATAAGGTCACCATTCGGTCATCTATGGAGTACTGTTGTCACATTTGGGCTGGTGCATTTGCTACTAGTCTCTCACTCCTAGACAGGGTTCAAAAGAGAATCACCCACCTGATTAGTCCTAAACTGTCACCTAAGCTTTAGCCTTTGTCCCATCGACGAAATATTGCATCCTTATGCCTGTTCTACAAGTATTTTAATGGTGAATGCTCTGATGAACTACAAGCACTTGTACCCCCTCGACGTAAATACCCCCGACAAACCCGACAAGCAGCTAAGTCTCACCTCTACACAGTGGAGATCCCTAAGTGTAAGAAAGACTAATAGTTTTTTCCCCAGAACTGCTAGACTTTGGAACTCCCTTCCGAGATTCTGCTTTCCCAACTGTACTGACATGCAGAAGTTCAAGTGTAATGTGAACAGACATCTTGCTGCTCATCTCTCTACATAATATCCCTGCAACTTATGTCCCCCATAGTAGCTCCCTACATTAAAGTGGTACTGTACCTTGTTTGAGGTAAAAATGGAATAAAATAAATAAATAAATAAAAAATTAACAAAATAAAATATAAAATATTTATACTAGGTCATTATTTATTAATGTTAACAGAGTTATCGAAATTGTCAGTTAGATGACCAATACTATGAGAGGATTGGAAATGATGGGTGCAATGAGCAGAATCTGAATGCGTAATATAACATTTTCAATAACAAAATAAATGTCTTTATATATATGTACGTCCTTTAGACATGTGAGTGGTCGCGTTTTTATAATTGCTTCTTTTCATCGTTATAGTTTCATCAAGTGGATTGCTATAAAAATAAGCTTCTTTGCACGAAAAAAGAGGACACAAAGACATCTTTGCAGAAAGTTTTTCCAAGGTTTTATTGAGAGAGAATTCACTCAGGGGAGAGAGGCTAATGTTATCTTAATTAATTACTATTTAACTAAAATTCCTAACTTAACTGAAATGAGTGACTCACACAAACAGAGACATTGGGGAAAGATTTTGCTTAGATTATCAAGTTTTCTACATTATTAGCCAACTGCTTCACACAACACATGGCGATTTCGCATTGTTTAATGTCTCACGATTGGCTTCTACTGATAGACTGATTTGAAAACCTTAGTTTCTCCCAGCTCAAAAAACGTGACTTCATTTGTTATTTGACTCTGCTTTGTCTACCGTTTGATCTGCTACCTCCTGCCTCAATTTTATGTCACCCGTCTCTGGTGAATGATTCTGTTTTGCAGATTAAGATTATCATGACATGCGCTAAGTGTGACACTTGTCAAAATTCACAGTAGCTGACTCAATCCCCGTTGATATAGGGTCCCTAACATGTAACAGTAACAGTTCCTTAGTCTAAGATAAGATATAGAGGTCATCTTAAGGACGAATCAATTATGCTGATCCGTTCATGTGGAGCTTTCATCTTTCTGTATAAATCATTGAAGAAGCATGGGTGTCTTGAATGGTTGCCAATGAAAAACTTGAAAGCAAATGAATAGGCAAGATCGTAAACAGTGACATTTAGATACAGTTTATTCGTTGAACCATGAGTAATGGAGAAAGAGTTTGCAAAATATTTAAACCTTTTGAGCCTTGGATACGGTAAAAATGGCGTTAAACAAATAGAAAGAGAAAAGAATGGAGTAGTAATTTAATACTCTTTTTTTCCCAAGAATAATTTGTCTTTAGCTTCTAAATGCGCTTCAGTTTCTCATATCACTTCTTCATTGAAACTAAATCTTTTCCCTGGAGCATCCTTTTGATGTCTGCAAACATCCAGTAATCACTGGGGACAGATCTGGAGAAATGGATGGGTGCAAAATCAATTCAAAGTGCAATTCATGTAGTTTTGCTATCGTTGTGATACAGCGAAATATATATTTCATCTCCATCTATATATATTTCATTTCCATCTGTGGTCGTTTTTTATTTTGCAATTTCTTTCTTCAAACGTATCAAAAATAGTATATTATTATTATTATTATTATTATTATTATTATTATTATTATTATTATTATTATTGTATAATACTTGCAGGCCACCCGGCGTAGCCCGGTTGTAAAATACGTTTATCCATGTTTCGTATTTAAGCTTCTTTGCACGAAGAAAGAGGACACAAAGACATGTTTACAGAAAAGTTTGTTGAGTATGTTTCCCGGAGTAATATTCAGGGAGAAGTTTGGTAGAGAAGTATTGCACACACACAGACAAGGTCACTTACATAAATTCTCTATTGATTAATATATTGTACCCAATATATATAGTAATGATTTAAAAGGGTTTTAAAAAATTACTTTGGTGCTATCAGTTTGAATCGAAATCGAAACATTCAGCATTCCTGCCATAGTCATAATTTAGTGCTTCAGCTCTCATCGTTACCGTTTGTCAGATGGCTAAAAAGGCTGAAAATTAAGCGACTTCAAGCTAAAAATGTATATGTACGCATACTCTGTAGTTAGTCAATTTACTCTTGCCAAAGTCAACTGTTTGTTATTTAATTTTTACCCCTTAGTATCTATTTTTACAGGCTTAAAACCAAATCGAAAGTATTCTTAAGGTCTAATTACCCTATATATCAAGTTTCATGTCTATAAACCAAATATTCAGGGAGAAGTTTGGTAGAGAAGTATTGCACACATACACAGACAAGGTCACTAACATATATATATATATATATATATATATATATATATATATATATATATATATATATATATATATATATATATATATATATATATATGAATAAAATAAAGCAAGATATAAACGATGCTTTAGACGTTATGTGAATTAAAAGGAAAAACCTAAAAGAGTAAAAACAAAAATAAAATCAACGTTTCGAACATAAAAGGGACATAAGAAATGCCAACCCCTTAAATGCACTCTTTTCCCACTGTGTCGAACATGGCCACTCTTTCAGCTTTGGACGTGCAAAAATCTTAAAATCCATCCCAGATAGAGCAAAATGGAGACTTATTGAATCTGCTTTAATTTCAAATATTAACACCATCAAACAAAGAAAAGGATTTTATAATGTAGCCCCAATCATAGGTAATATAATAATAAATGAACAAAACATTAACTTAGATCCTGGTTGATAAAAAAAAAAAAATGCATATATGTATATAACCCGACCCCCCTCCACACACACTAGATATAAATTCTCTTTTCATCATGAAATTTTTTCTCTCCAGAACAGAAAGAGAACTGAACTTCTCCTCTTTCGCATGTGATATATAACCGTCTTCCTGTACATCCTCGCCTAGAAATCCTTATGATGTCCCCTGAAATAGGGACGAAACGTTGATTTTATTTTTGTTTTTACTATTTTAGGTTTTTCCTTTTTATTCACACACACACACACACACACACACACACACATACATATATATATATATATATATATATATTAGCATGGGTGCCTGGTGTTGCCCGGGTGTTTAGAGGTGTGTGTTGAGCAGAAAAAAGTAGTAGTAGGAAGGCAGGCTCGAACCCGTATCGTGAAGGAGGAAAAGAACGGGAAAAAAATGTGATGTCTTTGCTGTTACGACCACCGGCAAACCGCTAGACAATCAAAAAGAGGGAATGACTTTCGAAAATATCGGCGAAAAAAGCGACCCTTCTCTGTTGAAAAGTGCCTAGTTGAGGGTGAAGAAATTAATGGTTTTAGCAAATTTTTCTGTATTTGTCGTCTGAAGGGTGAGCTTCAAAACGATACTCATCTTGTGAAAATCCGTCGCCTCTGTCTAAAGTTTTAGGTAGACATACATGCATACATACATACATACATACATTGGTAGCTCAAATTTTCGACCCAAATCGATTAAAACGCTTGCCCTATCTCTGAATACCCTTTATGTAAAATTTCAAATGTTTAGACCAGAAATTTTCTGAGTAATTTTGTAGAGACTGCAGAGATCAATTTTTTTTTTTGCTTTGACCCCTATTATGACACCTAGACATTTGTTTTGGGCTCAAATCAAGTTATTAAATTAGATCCATGTCAAGGAACCTATATCTAAAATTTCAATTGTTTATACCCAAAATTGCCGGAGGAGTTTGGTAGAGTTCTCAAAGGTCAAATCGTTGAACTTTGACCCCTAAACAGCCAAATTTCTGGCCGAAAACAGATTACAAAGATTTTCCCAAATCTTAGTACCCTGTATATCAAATATCGAGTCTGTACACTGAAAATTGACAGAGTTATTGCATAGGGAAATATACACAGACACACAGACGCACACTTTCACTTTTATATATATATATATATATATATATATATATATATATATATATATATATATATATATATATATATATATATATATATAAACATGTCTGTGTGTGATAAAATTTTTATCCTAAATTCTATGCAATTGTGCAAGATGTAGAAACTATGCATAAAAAGAATTAAGCATAATAGTTAAATGAAACCAATTATCTATTAAGAAACCCCCCAAAATGAATAATTAATTAATGAACGCTTATTTTTCAGAGGAATATGCAAATTAGTTAACCTTCATGAAGTCGCACACATATCTATGGCTGAGTATAGAAGTTCTGGAAACCCTTCTATACTAAGGCAATTTTTATTTTTGCCTAGCTGGTTTTCCTCCACATTAAAAACAATCTTGAGTCACATTTTGCTTTTGTGAGGAAGCAAATGAATACCAACAGAAAAAGTAGGATTTTAATATCAATGTCGTGTTACATGATAAGGGGTGTCCCCTTGTCATGTAATTAAAAAAAGAGAATTAGTTAAATGAAAATGACATCAGATAAAACGAGAATCGAACCCTGTAGATAAGTTTTAAAGAACAATGATTTTAAATGGAATGTCCAGTTAAATTGTTAATTCTTTTTAAATATTTTATGAATAAAATTTGGCTAGAAAATCTATTCACATTCTTAGAAAGAATGCATAATAAAAATATCGGTTAGAGAATTAACAAGTAGGTTAAATTCCTTTGTAAAACAAAGAGAATGGGAAATTTCCTGGTCGTCAGAAATGGTTTCAAAACGTGCAAATCGCGCATGTTTCAAAACGTGCAAATCGCGCATGTGAGTAACAATGCATGCTTAAACACGGAGGCATGTCATGCCATGTGTCTAATATGCACGTGTTGGTCATGCAATTACGTCATGGGTCTCAATATAGTCAGTCGAAAAACTCAGTCAGGGGGACTCAGGGAAGAAGAGAGGAGTCAGAGACAGAGCTGATAGAACCTTGGAAGCAGAGGTTATAAGAAGAATCATGTAAGACTTGAATTCCTTGATGCAAAGCCATTGACCGGTCGAAATGGAATAAACAAACAACTTCATCTTTTTGTATCTGCGTCTTCGTGTTATGTTTTCAACAGAAAAGGTATTGTCCATTTATATTATAAGAACTTGTGAAAATCATCATCTCAAAAATAGGTTAGAAATATATGTGTCAATGTTTATAGAAACACTTCCATTCACGGAACTGTCAAACGTAAATGGCAAATGCACTCTCTCTCGGTCTATCTATCAATATATCATAAATCTCCTCTCATTGAATTACATGCTCGGCTCTCCTGTATTAGCCTGTACCCTGTCTCGTTATATATAAGATCTGTCTCCATCTTTCCCCGCTCTAAATTTCCCCCACTCTATATCTGTGCCTAAATCAAAACGCGGATTCCATGAACAAAGCTTCTTTCTTAGAACTGCACGCCTGTGGAACTCTGTTCCGTCTGCCTGCTTCCCTCCGGACTACAACTTGGATGTCTTCAAGTCTAATGTTAACAAATTCCTAATGAACCGCCCCCCCTTAAGTAAACACTTCATCAAATCTCCACACTAAGGTAATGTACTTGCAATAACCCTTATCCCTGAGTGGCTTCCGGGCCTTGATAAGTGGTGATCACTGTGTAAAAAAAAAAAAAAAAAAAAAAAAATCTCTCAACAATATGAACACTCACAATGAATATATATAATATCTAGCATCTCACAATATGATCACACACTAAGACTCTTAGTAACATGAACAACAACAAATATATAAGTCGTCATCTAAATAAGAACTAGGCAACAGTCGGAGCGAGAAAAATCTCAACTTTATAGGTATATAGATTTTTTTATATTTTATAGATTTAATTTTATAGATTCAATTATAGATAATATTCGCTATTGATGATTTTTGTTTTCACAAGGTAATCAACAAACAAAATACCTTATATATCCTAAAATTATGGAAACCCAAACCTTGCCTGCTGATATTTGCGTCTTTAGTTTCTTTGGGCGAATTGCACCCTGGATGAAATGATAGATCCATGTTTCATCCAACGACACATTATTGATTTTGATTAATGTGAGAAAACACAACATTCACTTTGAACATAGTCTTCTCATTAAAAAATGTTCATGCTAAAAAGTGAATACACTGTCCTATTATGTCTTCGATTGTTCTGCTTTCTCACACAATTTTAATTTCTGATCGATCAAATCGAGTTTGTTGAATATGTTTCCCGGGGTAACTATTGAATTTGAACACTTGAGCTTTCAACATCATTTGGTTTTATACCATCTAGTGTGTATGACAAAGAAGAGTCTGAATAACACTTATCACGCCACTGCTTTGCTTGAACAGTACCTTTTCCCATCAGAAATGCTTTATGAGCATATGAAATTGAAATTTTCCCCCTTTGTTTTGAAATTTTGCAACATTAACTTCACTTAAATAACTGTAATTCATAAACTAATAATCCGATAAGGCTCTAATTTTGACATTTCTCATTTGAAGGTTAGCACTTTATGAAAATCATATGAATTCTTTTATTAGTCATGGCATGTTGTGACTCAAGTTGGTTCATAATAGGCAATAAAGATTTTCTTTATTTTTCACACTTCTTTAAAGGTATCTTTCACTTTTATTTTATACATAGGCATCACCACTTATCAAGGCCAATAGGCCACTCGAGGATAAGGGATAAAGAGTGTACAGTAGAAATTGGACAATATAGTAACCGTTAGTAATGGAGATTCGGTAAATTTGTTAACATATGGAATGGCTCATCAAAAACTTGTTTACGTTAGACTTGAAGACAACCATATTGTAGTCAGCTGGAAAGCAGAAAAATGGAAGACAATTCCATAGGCGTGCAGTTCTAAGAAAGAAGCTTTGCTCATGGAATCTACGTTTAGGTTTAGGCACAGATAAAGAGTGGGGGGAAACTAGTGATAGTGTTTTCTGCTAGATGGGTGTTTCTTGTGAAAGTTTGGCAAGGGGGGACTATAGAATGGAGCCCAGCCGAGCACTTGCCATGAAAATAACAATAAAGCAGAGACAAACTCGCAACATCTCTTCTGCGAGAAAGAGGTTGTAGGGAAGAGAAAAGGACATCCCCCACAAGGCTACGAAGTCTATTTTGAACTCTATCAAGGCAGGATAAGTCCTTTCTAGCAGCTCCTGCCCAGATGTGGCAACAGTACTCGATCCTTAGATGTACCTGGCTCTTATATAGATAGAGAATTGCATCAGCAGTGAGATATCTACTGGATCAATAGAAAGATCCCACCATTTTTCCAGTGGCCTTGGCAACGGATTTAATGTATGTGTTCCATTTAAGATCAGGAGTAAAGGCCAAGCCCAGAAGCTTGTCAAAACATGAAGCCTCCCCAAGATGAGAGCCATTCATTTCAATTGGTGCCAGATGGGGATCAGAATGTTCATGATGTAAAGATAAAAGCTTGGTTTTAGATACATTAAAAGTAACAAGCCACCTCTTTCCCCATTGTACCACTTGCTCCAGATCAGAGGATAGAGAATCAGAGAGAACTTTTCATCGCTTATAAATGTTTTATGGATTAAGACCGTACGTGTTTCCAGGTCAGTCAGTTATTTCGTTTTGAAACATGAAAAGAAACTGTCCGTGATCATATGGGTATACACATTTCCAGTGTCTCCCACAGGAATGCGATATACTTTAGAATCATTCATTGTTGTCCCAGGAGATAAGAAATTGATTCTCTGTAGTTTCAGATCTACACATATAATATTAAATCATTTGGTTTTGCCGATGTTTTCTGGTTCGGATGGTATAATTTTAATCAAATCTGTTGCCGGAAGACATTCCGGTGTTTCTTTTGTATACGACAAATTGTTGGGGAGTAGATTAATCTGAAAATAAGACTTTAATTCAATCTTCAAGTGTCAATTTAGGAAACGCCATATATTTGGTAGAATTCCTGGTTTCGCTGGCAAAAATAACCGCAAGTGATTTTTTTTTTATCACAAACAGGTTTATTAACTGTAAAAAAGGTACAGAAACGTCTGTGCAACTTGTTTGGCTCCACCCTTTCTTTCTCTTGGCAACCTCTTTATTACAGACATGATGTTGCTAGTCTCAGTCTTACTATAAATATTTTTATGGCATGTGTCCTTCAAAATTGTCTGTTTTTTGTTCGATCTCATTTGATTCCTTGGTCTAGTGATCTCCATCGATTCCCTGCATTGATACCTTATTGTAACACAATTTTCTATTCCAGTAGCTTATTTCCAAGAACTACCGGCTTGTAAAACTCGCTTCCTGTGAACTGTTTACCTTTAACTATAGCCTTGGTCTTTTCAAGACTGAGGCCAATCGACTGTCTTTGTGGTAACCGTCTTTTGTTCTTTTAATCTCTTTACATCAAGTGGCTTCCACTCTTGTTTGGAGCAATTTCCATAATATGGTTTTAAAATAAGCTTACGATGAACACAAACTCCTTGAATTGACCTACACCGTTGAGTGTAGGTTATAAAAAATTTGGACTGTGTTGGAGTGAAATAAGAAAGTTAGCTGCCATAACTTTTCTTGGAGCAACATATCTTCAGTGAAGATAGCTTGGCTCGGCATCAGTGATGGAGGCAAGAAACATAGAGCATCTTTCTTCATTGATACTGAGAAGTTCTTTGGCTGCTGTCTCCGATTCCTGAAGGTGCTGAGAGTCCTTCAAAGATGAGTTGAAAATAGTACGCCCTGGAAGCTAATTTCTTTGTTTCATGGGATGCTCTCAGCAAAGAGGGAACACAGATTGGACTAAAAAAACGTAACATGCAGCTACAGATGAGATTGAACTCACTACTCGAATCTGTAGTGTAATTCAAACCTTGTCTGTAGCTGAATACTTGATGCGTTGCTAGGGCTATCAAGGGTACTTTTCATCGTAACGCAATCACTAGATGGGTTGTCTACCACGGCATAAGAGAGACCCATCTATCCTCGAGAGAAGGATAGACCGCACCAATTTCCCAACCTGGTATTTTACCTCATGATATATACAGCGCTTCGCTTTCCCAAATAGTCACTCATCTGGAATTGGCTAGGCTCAACGTTGCTTAAATTCAGTGATCTAGCGAGAACCGGTGTGTCAATGTGATTGTGCCGTATAGTAGCCATACCGTAGAGTTGGCTTCCCAGTATGAACTGGTCTTGTGTCTAGTCATGTCACTGTGGGAAGCAGATACACAAATCCAGTTATTAGGCTAGGATCAAAGTGTAGTATATGAACATTCCTCACTCTGATAAAAAAAAAAAATAATAATTTTCAGACCAGAGTGCAGCTTTTGAGACAGCTAAGGATTACACATTAAAAACCAACTTTGTTTATAACGTTGCCATGGTGAGGAGTAAAGTAAATCGGATACCAATAACAGCTTTGTATCTCTCAGAATCCGTTCACCTTTATTGAAAACTAAAGAAGCATACATCTTGTTGAACAGAATTAGGAGCATCTCATTGTCAGAATCAGAAATAAATGCAAGATGATTGGTAAATAAACTGATAATGGGATCAAAATATACTAGAAGAATACCCGTTCAAGGGAGGGTAAAATTAGTTCCCTAACCAAAACAGTTTCGCATTAATAATATGTCCCATTATGAAAATTAAAATCAATATATAATGCTACTAAAGCTTATGTTTAGAATCCTTATTCCAACTTTGATCAAAATCTATTACATAGCTTTAGCTCTAGAAAATGCCTAAAATTTAGGGTTTAGTTTTAAGGGGGCCTTAAAAAGAAATCAAAATTCAGTGAATCTTGCTTAATTAGTGTCTAATGACTAACGATCAACTTTAATGCAAATCTGAAATATTTGAATTTTCAAATGGAGGTTGTGTCCATATTAGAGCTCAAAAACTTTTTTAAATATTCCAAGGAAATAAAATATGAAGAATATTTACTAATTGATGTTTAATATCTATTGTTAAAATGTCACAAAAATCGAAGTTATTTCAAATTAATGAAGGGCTTTCCTTTGTTCACTTAGCTCTCTTTGTATAAAACTAAACCAAATTAAATATAGCCGACATTATTCACACTAACATGCAGCAGCTGTGTTTCAAAATTCATAATGAGCAGTAAATTAGTTTAAAGGTGAATGTTGTACAGACAAATACATAAACATATACACTGGCCTAATTTTTTAAAACTCATATTCCCCCGAAACAAGGCAAATTGCCGTAGAGACATAAAGGGCTACTGTGAATTAGGGACCATGCCTACAGGAACACTCTAAGTAGGGAGTTAAGCAGTGAGATGTCTTTTCACTTTACACTGAAATTCCTGCATGTTAGTGCATTTAGGGTAGCAGGATACGAAAATATCAAACCAAAACAGAAAGAAACTTTCAGAGTAGAAGGCTCTCCAATATCGGAAGAACTCCACTGAGAAGACGTGGGATTTTGTTGCTTGTCGGGTTAGTTGCGGATATTTATACCAAGGGGGCAACAGTGTTACAAATTTTCAGAGCACATTCCATTAAAGGACTTGTAAAACAAGCACAGGGTTGTAACATTGCCACAATGGGACAGGGGTTGGAGCATTGTTTACATTACACAAACTATTAATGTGGAACTTTTTTAAACACTATCTAATAGAGAGCGACTACTGGTTGATGTACCTGCCCATATATGGCCACAATATTCCATGCATGAGCGAATGGCGGCTGTATAGAAATGTAGGATTGTGTAAATGTTTGTATGCATACATTTTTTTACTCAAATTTACAACCCAAACAAGACAAATTACCACTGAGATGTAAGGGCTACTATGAGTTAGGGCTCATACCTACAGGAACATTCTAAGTGGGGAGTTGAGCAGCGAGATGTCTATTCACTTTACACTTAAATTTATGCATATTAGTACAGGTGGGAAGCAGAATATAGAGGGGGAATTCCAAAGTCTAGCAGTTCATTTCATTACAGTATTTTTGAAGAACTTTATATAAGTAGAGATTCTCATGAGGAAAGAATGGATGAATAGCAGAGGATGAGGTCTTTTAGTTTATCCAAGTGCAATAACAAATTGCTGTTGTGATCGACAATAGCTGCTTCCATAAAGGTTAATTAATGAGAGGGAAAGTGGCTGATAAATCTATTCATGAGCGATATACACTGAACGAACTGGAGAGCTCCTCTGGGAACAAGCATTACAGTCATAAGAATGCCGGAATCATTTGTGAATAGATGCCCACAATTGCATGGGACCAGCAGATAGTTATAAGCCGCCAGTAATCAAACTGTTTATTATTTTCCCTCTCTGAAGATCTTCGAAGGAATCAAATTCTTAAGATTTCGAAGAAAATGTCTGAACACGCTATAAAGTATTCAACTATAGACAACCAAACAGTTGAAGGCAGCAGCGCTGAATGCATCATGGCTGCCGGTCTTTGGATAATTATCCGTCACTTGAACGATGAAGAATGCAAAGGGATGTGATTCTGGCATAAAATACCACAAACCGGAATTTAAATATCCCTTTGAAAAGTTTTTCCCCACAGTGCCAAATCGTGGTATCCACGGCACCCAGTAAAAGATGTACCATAGATATTTTTGATATAAGAAATTTAGAAAAACGCATGTTATTTACCGTTTTCCAGGAGGTTACGCACATGGTCAGGTGAGTTTTATGAAAATGTTTCTGTGGAATAAGCTGAATTCGAACCCAGGTTATCAGTTCATGTCGTTAATTGCTCAGCAACTGAACCCTCCACCCCACTCGCACTAGAAGAAACGCATCATTCTCTATCTGTTTTGCTTTTCTGTGAAAAAGTCAACCAAAAGTAGTGAGCATATCTATGATACCCAGTTTTAAAGTCAAGACTTATAACTTGTGGGATGATGTCATAATAGACATGACAGATCAATGGAGATGTGCTGAAATATTCAAGTGGTCTCTTAAGTCTCGTTTATATAAGTGTTTATGATCTGCCAAGCGTCTCCTATATATCATAAAGTATTAGGACAATAAACCTTTGATGTTTTCATTGAGACGGTCAATTAGTGAGCTGCATTTGTCATTATTTTTTCTGGTTTGGGTGAACTGAGCTGGGACTGACAGTAGATTCCACAATTTTAGTCACGTGAATTTGTTCTAGCAAGTGACGTCCAATATAAGTCATTTTTCAGCTTTAAAAGCAAAAGCTTCCTCTCGTTAGATCAACGACCATCGCCTCAAACTAGACCGACTATCCAGTTATTATGGCCACAATATTCCAGCAGAATCAAGTTCTCTTAGTTGTATAGTTGTGGTTGTGTTAATTCATGTATCAATGGTTGTGGTTTCATGTTCATACAAACGACTGAAGTCAAGGAGAAGCTTCCTCGGTTTTGTCAAACCGTTAACAACACCCCAGGAAGGGATGAGACTCCAGGTGTGAACCAGATTGCTAGAGAATGGCCTTACTCTGGTTCAGACATGAGAATCTCTCTTTCTGACTCTGCTTCCTTGTTCAGACACACCTTGACCCCAGGGGAAAACACTTAACCAACTGAAAACAAGAATGGGGTGATCAAAGTTGTCATGACCAGATGCGACTACAAAACTGCCTCAACCATCTTCAACTGCTGAGGAGAATCAAAGGATGCAACATTGCCTTGTCTGCCCTCTACTACCTAACCTATACAGCTTGAAAGGTCTTTCAGAATACAACAATAACACAAAAGACTGCGTAAAAGAGTTGGAAACTGTTGTATAAGCACATGCTTCAAATACACACAAAGAAATCCTTTTTTTCGAGGTATGAAAAATGTAAAGGACCGTGTAAAAAGTAGGAACCTGTCGTATGACCACATGATTCAAAGACATACTAGGAGAGATTCTATTTAACTCAGAATAAATAACAACTAAAAAGTTACTCTATATTCCTGAAAGGTCCCAAAATATAGTTTCAATATGAAGGGCTGTTTAATGTCATTAGACTTTCTAGGTGCATTATTAGAGGATAATCATAATTGTATATATTTTATAATTTTATGGTAATTCTAAATATGTCCTATTCATTTTCATCTTACTTTTAAATTCCTCCCCTTTCTTTTTTCTTGTTTTTTTTTTTTTTTTAAATTAAATGCCATGGTAAGCCTTTGATGAGAATCGTGAAAGGCGTTTTGGGATACAAGGGAATCTCTTCTCTGCTATTTATGAATTTTGTATCCCTAATTTATGAATATTGTATCCCTAACAAACTCATATATATATATATATATATATATATATATAAAATAAAATAAAAATTGGAGAGAGAGAGAGAGAAGAATCGAAATATTATTCTGACGAGATAGAGAAATAAAAAAAGGAACAAGCCAAGTTATATGTTCATCAATGTTTCGTCTTTATTGCATTCATCCAGAGGAAGTCTTGCAATAAAGACGACGCATTGATGAACGCATAATTTAGTTTGTTCCTTTATATATATCTACATAATTATAAAACTCAAATGACATTGTGACGGGTGTTGTAACCCAATATTCAGTTTACAACTACAATTTCCGCATGTGTATATAAACAAATAATCAATGCGACAATAAAATGTATTGTTTTACTGTGTACATTTTCAGCGTCCCAATTGTTTGTTTTTTTTCGCGTTTAAATTATCAAAATAAAAAATTGTAAATACTTTCTGCATTTTTTTTACATCGTTCATTTCCGTATTACGTTTAAGTTATTTTAATGCAATTTTCTTACAACTAAATCTATTTTAACCCGTTGACAAGCATAAGGGCATTTTACAACGGCGATTAAACCACCACCTTCCCTTTTTTTTAATTTATTCTCCATTTTTTCATACACCTTCCTTAAAAACATTAATACATTTTCTTCTACACTACCAATATAAATAAATAACTCTGAAAATATGTTTTTTTAATTTGCGTTACAAATAAATAATCAACACAACAATAAAACGTATTGTTTTATTGTGTACGTTTTCAGCGTCCCAAGTGTTTTTTTTTCATGTTTAAATTAAAATATATATCAAAATTTGAATTTAACTTTAAGTATTATGGTATCTGTTCAGTGCACATTTACCTATAGGTATGGCAAACCACTTATAATTCTATGGCTGTAAGTTTAAAAAAAAACAAAAAAAAACAATTATAAACAGAACGACTCATAGAAATCTATCTATGTTCTTTTTTCATTTTAATATACTTTTATATAGATGCTTCTGTTATGTCACAAAAAAACATTTTCTTTACGTCATAAGTGCCATGCTCATACATTAATTCCATAGCTAATATAACATACTGACCCAACGGGTCACGGGTAGCTTAGTACATATATATATGCATATATATATATATATATGTGTGTGTGTGTGTGTGTGTGTGTGTGTGTATATATATATATATATATATATATATATATATATATATATATATATATATATATATAAAGAATGGAGAGTGCTTTGGTAGGAGTCGAGCTCAACACTTACTTAACTTACTCATCCTCACCCTTCTGTTGTCTAAAAGAAGAATGTATGCTGTCTGCCTAGGTTAATTGTGAGACCGTTCTGGGACGGGTAATCTTCTAAGTTTCTATAATCTATGAAGTAACATAAAAAAACATATTAGCTATTATTCACTTACCTCCCATCGATGGCAGTTAAATATAAGGTCGGTTTTTTGATGTTAAAGAAATCTACCTTCACCAAAATAGTGCATTCTGAAATGGGACAAAAATGAAAAGCTGCCTCAGTCTAGAAGGATTTCAAATTTACTGACAAAGGACAGAAAAGATGACTTATAGCATCAGGACAGGTACTACACTTTGCTCCTTTCAAAAAAAGGTCAAATAGTAGAAAATACATTAGGCAATAATGATTTCCTCAATTACATGATCTCTCATATAAAGGGAGGTTGTCTGCTTTTCTCCTTTTAATTGCCTTATTTTTGAGTTATAAGCTGCACATGAAGCAGCCAAACCAGCTGCCAACATTCGCACGCCTTTTATTGACTCCGGCCAACGGCTCTGTTCCCTTACGTGCAACTGTCTGGATCGCTCTTGCACTTGGTTTACCAGGAATATTGGTTAGATAGGTTTTAAAGTTCTTCATAAGCCCTGTGGCATCCATAATCACTCGGATGATTGATATCTCCCGAAGATTCCAATTTCTCTTCATATCATACATGAAACCTTGGTATTTGGTCTGTTTCTCCATTTCAGCTCTGTTCAGACCTTCGCCATTATGGACACTCACTCCAACCAAGGTTGCTACTCTCTCTTATTCCATTTTACTATGTCAGGTTTGGCAGCAACGTTTTTAAGGTAGGTGGCTGTGGGGATTAGATGGTCATAATGTATGATGTATACCTCATTTCCAGTAGTTCTTTCAGGTTGATGTTCCAGGACTTGCTGTTGCATTGGACGTTTAGTTTTTTACGGATGGGATTTTTTAATTTTTTAGTTTAGTTAAATTGTGTGTGGAGGAGGGAGTTAGCTAAAATTTCTCTAGATGAAATAATATCTAAAAATTAGAAACAATTATTCGTTCTTTGGGGGTCAACTGGTCCAGATTTCGTCATAAGGCAAGCGGTTTTTCCGTTATATACTAATATATATTAGTTATATCTTATAGGATTAGTGAATCTCTTGACAAAGGCTTCCTTTCTAGGACAATTATTCTTGACATATCAAAGGCCTTCGATAAGGTATAGCATAAAGGCCTACTTCACAAGATTTCCAGCTACGGTATAACTGGAAATGTTTTCTCAATTATTAAATCATTTCTCTCTGATAGGCTCATAAGAGTAGTGGTTGATGGGCAGAAATCAGAATCCCACAGTATTAGTGCTGGAATCCGTCAGGGGTCCATCCTGGGCCTAACTCTCTTCCTGATATACATCAACGATCTTCCAAAACACATACTTAAATCATTTGTTGACATCTATGCTGATGACACGACCATCTATGGCAACACATCAAAGGCCGTTAATGACAAAGTTCTCTCTGATTCTCTATCCTCTGATCTTGAGTGCATGTTACAATGAGGGAAGAGGTGGCTGGTTACTTTTAATGCATCTAAAACCAAGCTGCTATCTTTATGTAATCAATGCTCTGATCCCCATTTGGCATCAATTGAAATGGATGGCTCTCGTCTTGGGAAGGCTCCATGTTTTGACAAGATTCTGGAATTGACCTTTACTCCTGATCTGAAATGGAACACGTACATCAAGTCTGTTGCCAAGGTCACTGGAAAAATGGTGGGATCCTTCTACCGTTCCAGTAGATATCTCACTGCTGATGCAATTCTCTATCTATATAAAAGCCAAGTACGTCCAGGGATGGAGTACTGCTGCCACATCTGGGCAGGAACTGCTAAAAATAGCCCATCCTGCCTTGACAGAGTACAAAATAGACTTTGTAGCTTAGTGGAAGATGCTCTTTTCTCTTCCCTACAACCCCTCTCCCAGAGAAGAGACGTTGCGAGTCTGTCTTTGTTTTATCGTTACTTCCATGGGAAGTGCTCATCTAAGCTCCAATCTCTGGTCTCCCCTCGCCAATCTTTTATGAAAAACGCCTGTATAGCTGAAACCACTGTCAACAATTTTCCCCACTCTTCATCTGTGCTTAAATCAAAACGTAGATTCAATGAACAAAGCTTCTTTCTTAGAACTGCACGCCTGTGGAATGCTCTTCCGTCTGCCTGCTTCCCACCTGATTACAACTTGGATGTCTTCAAGTCCAACATAAACAAATTCCTGATAAACCGCCCCCTTAAGTAAGACACTTTATCAAATCTCCGTTACTAACGACTACTACGACACTACTCCATGGATTACTCTACACGCAATAACCCTTATTCCCAGATGGCTTCCGGGCCATGGTGACTACCATGTAAAAAAAATTTTTTTTAAATAAATAAATAAAAAAGATGCTGACTCAATCCTTGACGAATCTATGATATAAAAGAAAGTTTTCTGTGTGAATGTCTAGCTAAAGAGGAATGGACTGGGCGAAGAAAAAGTAGAGGATTGGGGAGAGGGAGAGATAAAACGAGGGGGGGGAGAGAAACATAGAGTGATGGTTAGAGAGAGGTATAGTGATAGAAATTTTTACAATAAATACGTTACACCTTTGCTCTACTAGTAACAATAAAAAAAATAATTATCATCAAAATGAAGAAAATCAATATTGATTTATTCTATTGTAACCAGAATTAAAAACAAGAGAAAAAAAGTCTTAAACGCTTTAACTCACAATTATTAGCTAGTTTAGATAATAGTTGACATCTTCGTTTAGTTATCCATTGCAAAAAAAAAAAAAAAAAAAAAAATAGCGCTTTTAAGTCCTTGTAGACGTTTAATGTCAAATCCCAATTTAATTGGCCAATTAGAGAATGTGTCTCTGAAACTTAGAAAAATAGGATTCGCAGCTGCAACTTTTTCTAGCAGACTTGTTAATTGGTTGAATAGAGTGTCATTACGCTATATATATATATATATATATATATATATATATATATATATATATATATATATATATACTAGCAAAAGTACCCGTCGTTGACTGGGTTCAAAAACAGCCTACAGAAAATGGACTCTGATTTATGAAAGTATGATAGGTTATGAAAAGGAAGGGTTGTAAGGTTGTAAAGAGATAGCTTCGAATTTGAGGGTATCAAAACCAAAGCAAAATATGATGAAAGTAAAAATAAAATAGATAACCCCCATAATTTATTATACCATACCTGTTCACACTGAAACACTTATCACAATATTCTTTGGATCTATATTAAAAAAACCCTTGTTAAACTTTGTGACATATTTACATTCCATGGAGGTCAGGCACGAACGAACACCCCATAATTTTATTATACCATATTTCTTCAAACTGAGGCATAATTATCAAAGTATACTTACGCAGATAGATATGAAAAGTCTTTATTAAAGTTTGTGCCTATTTCCATTCTATGGAGGCCAGGCGCGAATGCAGACCTCACAATTTTATCATACCATCCCCATTTAAGTTAAAACATACTTATCAAAGTATTCTTATGTACATATATATCAAAAACACTTGTAAACGTTTTTTAATTTTTTATTTCCATACTTTGTCGATCAGGCACGTACGCAAACCCCACAATTTTAATGAATCATCATTATGCCAAATAAAACATACCCATTCCTGTGTCTCGATACATCTTCTATCATTATATGTGATCAGTTTTCTATAATAGTCAACCATATAGGAGCCTATTCGTGACCAGACACACACACAGACGTTCAGCTTTATATATATATATATATATATATATATATATATATATATATATATATATATATATATATAACTACTTAATTTACTCACATACAATTAATATACGAAAGTATAGATTTATGCGTAAACTTTAAATATTTACTTCAAAAGTGCTCAATATATAGGTAGAGCTAGTTAGTAATTTATAAAATATATATGGGGATTAAGCTACACTGAATATTCCGCGTTTCATCCACTCTAGGACTCTTTAGGCTTATGCGCGAATTCTGTTGTTGTTTATCGTTTTTATATGCTCATCTTCTATTGAGATTTTAGTTAGCCAATCAGCTTTCTAGTATCCACCGCGCCCTTCCTATCAGCCAATGAGCCAATTTATCGAACAAAGGCCTATTTGTCCTCTGGTTGACCTGTCCTTTGTGTGTGCTCTATTTAGTTTCTTGATCTGTTTTAAAACTAGGTTAGTGTTTTTTTATTTTTATTTTTTTGGGGTTAGATTTCAAAACCCGATACTATGACCACAAAAGTACATTCAACAATAAAAAACACTGTATGAAAATAACACTAGCGAATAAATACTGGGAACTCAAAGAAAGCGGACATTCGCCGGTAATCGAATGGAAAATAATAAGATAAGCTACCATGTGTAGGGACCTAGACGACCTATGTAGATTATGCCTTCATGAAAAATTTGCTATCCTGTACTTTAAAGAACCCCAACATCTATTAAACTGTAGAAGAGAAATAACAAACAACTGTGTTCACAAGATAAAATTTACTCTAGGATAGTGATACAAAATAGTTTTAAAACTAACAAAAACAATAGAAAATAAACAAATAAATAAATTAAATAAACATGAATATACATAAACGATCACACATATATGTATATATATATGTATATATACATGTGCATATATGTATATACACATACATATATTTATATATAAACTAAAGAAAAAAAAACACTAACCTAGTTTTAAAACAGATCAAGAAACTAAATAGACCACACACAAAGGAACAGGTCAACCAGAGGACAAATAGACCTTTGTCCGATAAATGCATGCTTATTGGCTGATAAGAAGGGTGCGGTGGATACTAGAAAGCTGATTGGCTAACCAAAATCTCAATAGAAGAGGAGCATATAAAAACGATAAACAACCACAGAATTCGTGCATAAGCCTGAAGAGT